>NC_091471.1:26715624-27347584 GCF_036971445.1 Narcine bancroftii
TTGTAATTCTATTCAACTATAATAATCTCAGTTAATTCATTGTTATATTTAAATTTTGTTTTAACCATCAATTTCCCCTTCGATAGATTTTGATCCATCAACTGGATATGCTTCGTGGTCTTCTCCATCTTTACCTACTCTTTCTATTTCCAGTACTGCTTCAATCTTCCCCTGATGTATTTTCTTTCATGAATTTATATCCATGCTCTTTACAATAATTTCTATCTTAAGGATCCAGTTTTAACAATTTCAAAATACTTGCATTTATATAGCACCTTTCATAACCTGGGAACAACACTGGACGAGATCAGCTTCATCAACATTTAAGAAGCCGCATTCCATGCAGGATATATCTACCTAGTTGATAGCACCCTCTTCATAATCCTTCACTTCCAGTCATAGTATTTTCAAGTTCAGTCAAGTTTATTGTCTAATTGTACAAATACAACCCGTCGAAACAGCGTTCTCTGGTCCTTGGTGCGAAATATGCAGAATACAACCTGATATATCACACATGCAAACAATACATATGCAGGACAAGTACTTCATCTATACAAATAAATAAATATACATTTGTTTTGTACATATGAGAGTCTCAGATAGTTAGTGTGAGCAGTTCCTTTGGTCGTTCAGCCCAGGGGAAGAAGCTATTCCTCAGCCTGGTGGTACTGGCTCTGAGACTTCTGTATCTCTTTTCTGATGGGAGCAGCTGAAAGATGCTGTGTGCAGGGTGGTGGGGGTCCTCAATGGTTTTGCATGCCCTCTTCAGACAACAATCCCAGTAGATCACATCAGGGAGTGGGGAACAACTCCAGTGATCCTCTCTGCCGCTCTAATGGTCCTGTGGATTGACCTCTGATCCATTTCTCTGCAGCATCCGTACCACACTGTGATGCAGTCAACCAGTTCGCTCTCGATAAAGCTCCTATAAAAGGTTGACATAATGGTGGCCTGTTTCCATTTTCTCAGGAAGTGCAGTCACCGTTGAGTGTCCATGATAGGTCTCTAGTTAGTGAACTCCAAGGAATTTGGTGCTCTCCACTCTCTCTACTACAGAGTTGTTGCTGTGTGGTCTTCCTGAAGTTCACGATCACCTTCTTTGCCTTGTCCACGTTGAGACTCAGGTCACTCTTGCACCATTTCTCAAGATTTTCCACTTCTCTGTAGAGCCACATGTCAATGTTGCTGATGAGGCCAACTTCTGTGGTGTCACCAACAAATGTTATGACACTATATGAGCTGGATCTGGCGATGCAGTCATGGGTCAGTTATGTGAGCAGGAGTGGGCTGAATACACTGCCCTGAGGTACACCAATGCTCAATGTGACCATGCTTGATGTTCTGCTGGTGATCTATACAGACTGTGGTCTTTCTGTTAGGAAGTCCAGGATCCAGTTACAGAGAGGGGTGTTGAGTCCCATCGAGGACAGCTTCTCCACCAGCCTCTTGGGAATGATTGTATTAAATACTGAGCAGAAGTCAATGAACAGCAGCCTGACGTATGAGACGTTGTTCTCCAGGTGGGCTAGGATGGTGTGAAGCTCTATAGGATACATTGCAGGAACTCAATTTGCTGAAGGCAGGTATGTTAGCTTCCTATACTTGGATAAGTACATACATGGGAGTGGATTGGAGGGGTGTGGGCCTAATGCTAGCAAATAGAACTAATGTAGACAGGCATGTTGTTCAGCATAGACAAACTGGGCCTGAGGACCTATGCTGTAAGACTCTGAATCTATGACAAAGGCAGATCAATTAGCTCTAAGCAAAGTCAACATGATAACATGCTGCTGCAGGGTTCATTCAGTAGCCTATTTGCTACAGGAAGAATCTGTCCTTCGCACTCTTCAGCCTTCTCCTCGATGGGAGGAGAGAGAATATAGTGTGTCTGGGGTGAGGTGGGTCTTTCTGTATTTTGGCTGTCCTTCCTAGGCAGCAGATGTAGATGGAGTCCATGGAAGGGAGGGAAGTTTGCGGTATGTTCTGAACTGTCTCCATCTAATGGAGCGAAACACAAAAGTCTGCAGACGCTGGGAGTGTAGTAAAAACACAGAAATGCTGGAGGAACTCAGCTGGCCTTGCAGCGTCCGTAGGAGGACCTTGAAGAAGGGCTCGGGCCCAAAACATCAGTAACATATCTTTACCTCCTATGGATGCTGCAAGACCGGCAAAACTCCGGCATTTCTGTGTGTTTACTGTCTCCATCTAATGGCTTCCATCTCACTCGTCTGAAAACTTCTAGATTTTGCTGCCCTGCACAAGTCCTGTTCACCCATCTGATTTGTGACGGCGGCAGTGCTGCCTTACAGTTAAACAACTTAATTGTAAAATTCTCAGACCACTTTTCAAGATGCTCGATGACCTTGCAGCATCTTGTATCTATCTCCTCGAGCTGTGTAAAACTCCAAATTATTTGCCTTCCTCCACTTCTATTCCCCCAATCATCCCTGAATTGTGCCACCATTCAGTCGCCAAGATCCTTAGGTCTGGAATTTCATACCTAGACCTCCTCTGCTCTATTTTCTTCAGTAAAGCATCTCTTAAAAACCTACCTATGTATCAAAGATTTTAATGTTTTACTTTGATTTCTCCTTGTGGAAATTTGTATCAGTATTTTGCTACAAATATAGCTCTACATATGCTTTCTTTAAAAAAACATCCAGCTCCTTTTTAAATGATACAATAGAAGCTACTACCATTATAACTCCGGACTTGCATTCAATGATTTTTACCCATTCCTTAAAAAATTCCGTCACTTTTTATTATTTTTTTACAATCGCAATCATTCCATTCCCTTGACCTCACCTATGACTCCACCAGCCCTTGTGACCAATATATCCTCCTCTGCCATTTCTGCCAACTACTATGTGATTCCCACCACCAGACATCTATTCCCCTCTCAACGTTCCATGACTTCCTCGTCCACTCCCCTCTCCCCATCAATCATCTCCTTGGCACCTACTCCTGTGACTGCAGCAGATGCTCCCCTTGTGCCCACACCTTCTCCTTCACTACCATTCAGGGGTCTAACCAAGCAACATTTCACTTGTGAATCTGCAGGGGTCATTTACTGCATCCGGTGCTCCCGTTGTGGTCTTCTCTACATCAGAGAGACTGGGCACAGGCTGGGAGATCGCTTTGTTGAGCACCTTTGCTCTGTTTGGCACAATAGAGTGAATCTCCCAGCTGCCACACATTTCAATTCTCCATCTCATTCCCTTGCTGACATGTGTGGCCCTGGTCTCATGCACTGCCAGACTGGACCACCTGCAAATTGGAGGAAAAACACCCCATTCTGTCTGCGCACCCTCCAACCAGATGGCATTAAAATTGACCTCCAGCTTACATTACACTCCCCCACCTTATCTTCATCCCCCTGACTCCTTTCCTCTGGTTGTCTCTCTCTAGCTCTTTTTTCCCTTTTCCGTCTGTCTCCTTTCACAGAGCCAAATCAATTCTCACCTTTCCTCTTATCATATCCAATTCACACCTTTTGCTGGTTTGTCCAGATTCTTCCCCCTCCCATTCTTCCCCCTTTTCAGTAATATATCTTTACCTCCTATGGACGCTGTGCGACCAGCTGAGTTCCTCCAGCATTTATTGTGTGTGTTTTACTACAATCTCAGTGTCTCCAGACTTCCGTGTTTTACTCCATTCCCTGGTTTGCCCTTTTCTGTTGATCTGTACCTTTCAAAATTTAAACATCTTTATCAGATCCTCTCACCACCACATCTATTCCAAAGAGAACAATCCAAGCTATGACTGAATACAATCTTTTGGAAGAACGCAAATGGGTCAGTCAGCATGCACTTCACCCACTGAGTTCCTCCAGTGGATTGTGTTTCGCTTCCAAATCCAGCATCTGCTGTCTCCCATATGCCAAAACTCTCAGTTACTACATTCTGCATATGTATCTAAATCCTCTCTTCATTAGAATCATTTTGGAAAATCTCCTCTGCTCCCACTAAAAATTTCATGCCTTTCCAAAAGAAATACACATTATATATCTCAATTTTTTAAAAAAAATCAGGATTATTTTGTGTACTTTTGGCCATATTCTCAACCAGTCCAATCACTTTCAATAAACTATGCACATGTACTCTTCAATTTCTCCTTTCCTGTACTCTTTTACAGAATTGTGCTTTTAAATTTATATTACCTCTTTTTATTTCTTTCCACACATTCATTCTCATCAGCAACATGGGGTCCCAGTGATGTGGGCCATCAGCTACTCAGCTACTCAGCATGGTAACTGACTGAACCTCCCAAAACCACAAACTTTACCACCAAGGACAAGGAATGTTGACACCTGACTTGGAAATCTGTTGCCATCTCTTCTTTATCACTGGATCTAAATCCTAGAACATAGCCCATTCATTCCCCATAAAAATAGATATTGTGAGAGCACTTTCATGTGAATGATACATGATACAGCATATCAGGACATTTAAGGAAGGGCAGAAGATGTTGGCTTTGCTAGATTTTTTATGATTCTGAAGAAATAATAAGGGTAGACATAACTCTCATAATCTGCTCACTCCAGCAGGCTATGAATATGTCTATGAGCTTTGTGTAACATTGACATTTGGAAACTATACCCAAACCCAAGGTCATTAATATTTGTTATTAAAACTTGTGGTCTTGGTAATCAGTCCATGAGGAAAATCTACTTTTTGCATCCTAACAGTCCAGTTTACAATGACTCTATCTTCTAAACTTCCTGTGGAAGCTTTGGAGAGGGTGAAGAGGAGATTTACCAGAATACTGCCATCTGATGAGGAAAGGTTGGGTGAGCTAGAGCTTGTTTCTTTGCAGCAATGGAAGATGAAATGCAATTCAATAGAGGGGCACTTTATTCACAATAAATTATTGGCAAAAGAAAACAGCTTAAACTCTTCTCACATCCTTAGTGTCATACCTGTACATTTCCATCACTGTACATTGATACATTCAGTTTTGCACCACGCTTGCACCTTGTAGTTACTCCCCCCTCTGTTGTTTAAGGGATTTCTCCTTCCCCACCCCCATTCTCAACTTCTCAAGCCCAAGGATTTGAGACTCATCTTTATAAGATCTCATGATATTAATCATATTTTTAACTAAAATAGGCTATTCACAATAAATTATTTACAAATGGAAAACCATTCAAAGTCTCTTCCCACCCTTAATTTCGTCTCTATACATTTCCATCACTGTACATTGTTACATTCATTTCTATTTACACCATGTGGCATCTAGTCATCACTCCCCCTGTTGTTTAAGGACCTTCCCCTCAGTCTTAGCCCCTCAATGTCCAGTAATGGGAGGAGTCTAGACTGTTGTCCTTCCCCACAACACCCTCGCATTGACTGAATCAAGCCTTGGCAAATCCCTCAGTACATACCCCTGAAGCCCAGATGGAATGTGCCAGTTGGCAGTATTCCTGTACCGACATCGACATGTGCTGAAAGACCAACTGGTTTCAGGTAGACCAAGGGCATCTTTCACTGAGTTGGTGGTCTTCCAGCAGTTCTGGATGTCTGTCTCTGTGTGTGTATCCGAGGACAGCCCTTAAATCAGACAGTCCAGTTACGAGCCAAAAGGACCCCAAAACCCAGCAGCAATAGACATTCACCAAGACAAGTGGCTTTCAAAACAAAAGTTATTTTTAATCAACTTCAAACATGAAAATAGAATCAAACTTAAACTTAACTCTATACTTATACTAACCCAAATTATCCCCTTCTAATTCTAAGCGCACGTGTATGTAATGTGTGTGTGTGGATTTATGAAAAATTCTTTGGTTCACAGTTCAATCTCACTTCTCCTTTTTCCAAGTTCTCTGGTTGCAGGCAATCACCATACTGTGCACAAAATTTAGCATGTATAAAGTTCACCAGGCTTGGTGCTTGAAAGGTAAATGTTTACTGCTCAGGAAGGTTCTTGTAGGGTTTGCAGAGAGAGATATTTGTTGCTCCATGATTTTCACAACTGAGGTACCACCACTAGTCACCTCAGGGTCTCGCTGATGAAACTTGTCCCATCAGAGTCTTCCAGATGGTAACCAAGCTACCACAGAGTTCCATTCCTTCCTCTATTTCAAGAGAAACATCAGACAGATAGCACTTCCAGCCATCTACTGCTCTGGAACTTGCTTTCATCGGTTTCAAACAGTTTTTCCTGGATTGCACTTTTCACTTACTTGTCAGTGTCCCACACACTAACTGACTGACTGACTGACTGAGCTGTTAAATTGACTCTCTTTTCCAACTGCAACTCCAAAGAGAGCATGTGACTCGTGTCTTGTAAACCCCCCCCCACCTTCTCCAGCAAACAACAGGATTTCTTTCTTCTTCTCAAGTTATTATCTTAGGTAAACAATCCAGGAGTGGCCTTTCTGTGCACTCTGGCAAAACCTTGAAAAGAGCTTCCACTAGTCACCGGCGTCTCCAGTTCCAAACAATGGTCATTCATTTTATGACGTCAGTTCAATTAACACCTACTTGTGAAAGGTGCTTACATTCTCCAAGAGATCTTCATTATTTCTTTAGTCTTTCAAATAAGATCTGTTTTAAAATGTGTGTATGTATGTGACCAACTCTAAATCTTATAAATTCTCCTCAAATATTAATATTGTTACAGTCCTCTGTCACACTGTTGCTGGGGATGAACTGTGACAAGGACCATTGCATCCTTCTCCACACACTCTTCGCAAATCTGCATTCTGCAAAGAGGAGGGCAACTGTTTCCTCTCCACCGCAGTCATCTCAGGACGTGCGTTCTGTGTGATGTTCTGGTTATACAGGAAATATCTGACTGGGAGGGGTCCTCTCACTGCCAGCCTGGCCAAGTCCTGGTGTTTGTTTGTGAGGTCTGGTGATGAGATTTTAAAATAGTTCAGAAATAAGAGGGTTGTTATGGGAGACTTCAACTTCCCAAATATTGACTGGTACCTCCTTTCTGCATGAGGGATAGATGGTGCAGAATTGGTCAGGTGTATTCAAGAAGGATTCCTGACAGAGAATGTGCACCAGCTGATTGGAGGAGAGGCCATACTGGATCCAGTACTGGGTAATGAACCTGGTCAGGGATGGACCTCTCAGTGGGGGAGCATTTTGGTGAGACTGACTACAACTCTCTGAGCTTTAGCATAGCTTTGGACAAGGATAAAAGCAAACCAAATGGGAAAGTGTTTAATTAGGGAAGGGCTAATTAAGATTGGATGAGGTAGGTACTAGGGAGAGTAAATTGGAAGCAGAAGTTCTTGGGGGTAAGCACAGAAGCAATATGGACCATGTTTAAGGAACACTTGCATGGAATCTGGATAAGTTTGTCTCACTGAGAAAGGGAAAAGATGGTAGGAAAAGGGAACTGTGGTTGACAAAACAGGTGAAGCGAAAGGAAGCATGCATTAGATTTAGGAAGTAAAAAAAATGGGAAGGGCTCATGAGAATTATATGGTAGCCAGGAAGGAACTCAAGAAAGGATTTAGGAGAGTGAGAAGGGGGCATAAAAAGGCGTTGGCAAGTCACATTAAGGAAAGCCCTAAGGTGTTCTTTATATAGATGAAGAACAGAAAGACAACAATAAAGTGAAAGTAGCACCACAAAAGGATAAAGGAGGCAACATGCCTGGAGGCAGAGGAGGTTAGGGAGATCCTAAATTAATACTTATAACCAAATAACAATTATAGCATGGAAAAAAGCCATTTTGGCCCTTCTAGTCTCCACAGAATACTCCATAGAGTACTCTCCTCTAGTTCCACCTACTTGCTCCCTGCCCATAACCCTCCATTCCCCTCCCATCCATATACCTATCCAATTTTTTCTTAAATGACAAAATTGACCCTGCCACCATTACTTCTCCTGGAAGCTCATTTCACACAGTCACCAATCTCTGAGTGAAGAATTTCCCCCTCATGTTACTTCTAAACTTTTGCCCCTTTACTCTTAACTCATGACCTCTTGTTTCAATCTCTCCTACTCTCAATGGAAAAAGCCTATCCACATCAACTCTATCTATCCCTCTCATAATCATAAATACCTCTATCAAATCCCCTCTCAACCTCCTATGCTCCAAAAAAAAAGACCTAATTTGCTCAATCTTTCTTTGTAGTCTCAATTCTGAAACCCAGGTAACATTTTCGTAAATCTTCTCTGTACTCTCTCTCCCTTGTTGATATCCTTCCTATAATTCGGTGACCAGAACTGCACACTGTACTCTAAATTTGGCCTCACCAATGCCTTGGAACAGTCCCAACTCCTGTATTCTTTGCTTTAATTTATAAAGGCCAGCATACTAAAAGCTTTCTTAATCACGATATCCACATGAGATTTTACCTTCAGGGAATGATGCACCTTTATTCCTTGATCTTTCTGCTCCACTGTATTCCTCAATGCCCTCCCATTTATTATGTATGTCCTGTTCTAATTATTTCTACCATAATGAAGCACTCCACACTTATCAATATTAAACTCCACCTGCCATCTTTCAGCTCACTCTTCTAAACAGACCAAATCCCTTTGCAATCTTTGAAAACCTTCTTCATTGTCCACAATTCCACCTATTTTAGTATCATCTGCATATTTACTAATCCAATTTACCACCCCATCATCCAGACTATTAATGTATATGAAAAAGAGCAAAGGACCCAATACAGATCCCTGAGGCACACCGCTTGACACCGGCCTCCAGCCTGACAAACTGTTATCCACTACAACTCTCTAGCATCTCCCTTCCAGCCACTGTTGAGTCCATTTGACTATCTCAAAATTAATACCTAACGACTGAACCTTCCTAACTAACCTTCCATGCAGAACCTTATCGAAGGCCTTACTAAAGTCCATACAGACAAAATCCACTGCTCTACCCTCATCAACATTCCTACTCACCTCTTCAAAAAATTCAACGATTGGTCAAACATGACCTTTCACACACAAATTCATGTTAAATGTTCCTGATCAGACCCTGTCTCTCCAGATACTTGTATATGTTACCTCTAAGAACGCTTCCCATTAATTTACCTACCATAGACGCCAAACTTACTAGGCTTGCTCCTTTAACCCATTTTAAACAAAGGAACCATGTGCAATATGCCAATCTTCCGGCACTATAACCGTCTCTAATAACATTTGAAAAATCACTGTTTGAGCCTCTGTTACTTCCTCACTAACTTCTCTCAAGGTCCTGGGGAAAATCTTGTCAGGAGCTGGAGACTTATCCACCTTTATATATTTCAAAAGCTCCAATACTTCCTCTTTCTCAATCACTATAGTCTCCATAATTACCCTATTTGCTTCCTTTACCCTGCACAATTCAATATCCTTCTCCTTAGTGGATACCGAAGAAAAGAAATTGTTCAAGATCTCCCCCAGTCTCTTTTGGCTCCACACACAGTTGTCTGCTCTGATTCTCCAAGGGACCAGTTTTATCCCTCACTCTCCTTTTGCTCTTAACATATTTGTGAAACCTTTTGGATTTATTTTCACCTTGCTTGCTATAGCTACCTCATAGCTTCTTTTAGCTTTTCTAATTTATTTCTTAAGATTCCTTTTACTTTGCTTCAGTATTCACAGACCTTGATCAAAGTGTAGTCAGAACAGAACAAACTTGTGTGCTAGACCATGTTGAGATGAAGAAAGAGATGTGACCTCTCAAATATGCTTTCAAAGCTTCCAACATTGTAAATTTACTCTGTACTGATCTCTCGTTTAGCTCCAAAAAAAAGTTTAATCTGGTCCTTTAAAAACATAACAAACTCAGGTCGTCTAAGTAACATTTCATTAAACCTCCAATGGTAATTCCTCTCAACTTTTATAGCAATCTCACAAGACATCAACAATAATGAATGATGAGGAGTCACGTGATGGAGTAGTGGCCGGTCGGGGAACTCCAGCCCTCTCCAGAAAAGTTAAAAAAAGATAGAGAAAAAACAAAGGCACAAACATAAAAACCATAACAAAGTGAAAGTAAAAGTGTGGAGAAAATGGCAGCGAAGAAAGAAAAACAAAAACAACAGGAAGAAAAGAAGAAGGAAAGACGTCGGAAGAAGAAGGTGAAGGCCTTACCTGTACGATGAGGCCCGCCGTGGGGAGAGAAGCCCGCTCCCTGAGGTCAGTCGAAGCCCCGAACTCGGGACTACAAAAATGGATCACGGAGCTAAACAAAAGTGCACAACCGCGCATGCGCGATATGCAAGATAAAAATAACACTGATGGGAGGGGGGACCAGCTGAGGAGTAGATCTCCACAGCTGAAACAGGCAACTACAACACAACAGCAAGAGGAAAACATAGAAAATAACAAGAACAAGAAGGAAGAGAATAAAAATAAGAAATCAAAGAAACAACAGATGACCAACCCAGAGGAAGAAGACCAACACCAAGACACTTCTAATAAAAATAAGAAGACCAAAAATACCCAACAAAATAAAACAAACAACCCAACAAGAAAACCAGAAGAGACAGAGGTAAAGGACACAGATCCCAGAGTGGACTCAGAAGAAGAGGAGAGAAATGAAAGATGAAGGGAAGGGCAAGTACATGGATATGTTTTTTTTAAGAATATATGGAAACAATAAAAGAATGGCAGTCACAAGAATTCAGTGAAATAAAAAGAAGAATAAAAAGTACAGAAGAAAAAGTGAAGATTAGAGATGATCATGGCAGATATATGAAAACGAATAGACAAGGTGGAAGAACGAGAAACAGCCATAGAAATGGAAGTAGATGACTTTTAAGTCATCTACAAAGATTCTTCTAATTTCTTTTTTAATAGAGAATCTGATAAAGCTGTTAGCTCCGAAGATAGATATAATGGAAAATTATAATAGAAGAAACAATATAAAGATAGTGGGCCTTAAGGAAGATGAAGAAGGCAAAAATATGAAAGAATTTATAAAAGAATGGATCCCCAGGGTCCTAGGAAGACCAGAATTACAGGAAGAAATGGAAATAGAAAGGGCACACAGAACATTAGCCCGTAAACCACAACAAAAACCAAGATCCATTCTAGTAAAATTCCTAAGATATACAACAAAAGAAAATATATTGGAGAAGGCAATGAATAAAATAAGAGAAGACAAAAAAACCACTGGAATACAAGGGTCAAAAATTTTTTTTCTATCCAGATATAAGTTTTGAACTCCTGAAGAAGAGGAAGGAGTTCAATGCAGTATAAATGACCCTATGGAAAAAAGGTTATAAATTTATGTTAAAATACCCAGCGGTACTTAAAATAGTTATTCAGGGGCAGCAAAACAAACTATTATATATAAAAAATAGAGTATAGTTAAGAACTAAGAAGGGAAAGAAAGGGAAGAAAGGAAGTAAGGAGGGAATTAAGAGAGTGACCTTTGTTATATATGAACATTAAAATCTTTTCTGGGGGGGGCTGGGTGGGGAAGAATTACAGTCACTGCGAAATTAGCTGACACTTGCGAGCGGATTCGCAAATCCAAATGGAGAGGGGAGATGTGGTTGCCCGACAAGGGACAAAGGGCAACTCAGAAAGGCGAGGGACTATTGGGGTTAAAGGAATTTTAGATATGAGAATAGTGGAAATATTTTATGTTTTAGAAATGTTGTCTTATAATGTGTTCAAAAAAAGAAAGCAGAAATGGATAAGAAGGGAAGGTGGTGATAAGGAAACGGAAAGGAAAGATAAACAAAGTATGAAATGGCTATGTTGAACTATATGACTTTAAATATTAATGGAATACATAACCAAATCAAAAGGAAGAAACTTAAATTTACTGAAAAAAGAAAAAATTGATATAGCATTCGTACAAGAAACACATCTAACTGAAGAAATTAAAAAGAGATTGGATAGGACATGTAACAGCAGCATCATATAATTCAAAAGCCAGAGGAGTAGCTATTTTAATCAATAAAAATGTACCAATCAAAATAGAAGAGGAAATAATAGATCCAGCAGGGAGATATGTAATGATAAAATGTCAGATATATTAGGAATTTTGGAATTTACTCAATGTATATTCACCTAATGAAGAAGATCAAAAATTTATGCAAGATATCTTTTTGAAGATAGCAGATATGCAAGGGAACATACTAATAGGAGGGGATTTTAACCTTAATTTGGACTCAAACATGGATAAAACTGGAAAAAAAACTAACAGAAAGAACAAAGTAACCAAATTTATAATTAAATCGATGCAAGAAATGCAACTTTTGGATATATGGAGGAAACAACACCCAAAGGAAAAGGAATATTCATACTATTCTGGTAGACGTAAAACATACTCAAGGATAGATCTATTCCTGCTATCAGCCCACATTCAAGGGAGAGTTAGGAAAACGGAATATAAAGCTAGACTATTATCAGACCACTCACCCCTGTTATTGGCAATAGAGCTAGAGGATATCCCACCAAGAATGTATAGATGGAGATTAAACCCCATGCTACTTAAAAGACAGGATTTTAGAGAATTAATTGAAAGACAAATTAAAATGTACTTTGAAATAAATACGGAATCAGTGAAAGATAAGTTTATACTATGGGACGCAATGAAAGCGTTCATCAGAGGGCAAATACTAAGTTATGTAACCAAGATGAAGAAGGACTACAATCAGGAAACAGACAGTTGGAAAGGGAAATAACAAATATAGAAAAAGAATTAGCAATAAAGGAAGATACAACTAAAAGAAGAGAATTGGCAGTTAAAAAAATAAAATATGAAACACTACAAACATATAAGGTGGAGAAGAACATAATGAAGACAAAACAGAAATATTATGAGCTAGGAGAGAAAACGCACAAAATTCTAGCGTGGCAGCTTAAGACAGAACAAACTAAAAGAATGGTATTGGCATTAAGGAAAAAGGACAAACAAATTACATATAATCCAACGGAGATCAATGAAAACTTCAGGGAATTCTACGAGCAATTATATCAAACTGAAAACGAAGGGAAAGAAGACAAAATAGATGAATTTCTAACTAAAATTGAACTACCGAAATTACAAACAGAGGAGCAAAATAAATTAATAAAACCATTTGAAATAGAAGAATTACAGGAGATATTAAAAAAACTACCGAACAATAAAACATCAGGAGAGGATGTATTCCCAATAGAATTCTATAAAACATTTAAAATCTTATTAATTCCTCCCCTTCTGGAAGTAATCAACCAGATTGATTCAGACTCAGGGTCAGAGGAGACAGTGAGTCAGGGCCTGGTGTCGGGTGAGAGGAGGAGGAGCCAAGAGACAGCATCAGAGGGTGAGTAGAATAAATAGCTGGACTTACTAATTTGGCTGGTCCAATCTATATGTAAATTCGAGCTGGGAGTCGAAGGAGGAGAAGCTCGGAGAGAGTGACGTGGAGGTAAGCAGTTAAATACAAGGGCTGACTGGGGCTTGGGCCTACTCCAATCAGGCTGGGAGTCTGAGGAGGCAACAGCTGGAGTTTGAGCTGTGAGTCAGAGGAGCAGGAGCTTGGAGAGAGTGACTGGGTTAATTGGTCAAGGGGCCAGTAAAAGGAGTAAAAGGGGAGGGAGCGGCCAGCAAGGAGCGGCGCACTGAGTGAGTGGGGCACTGAAGGAGTGGGACTTCCAGCCTTTGGCTCAACAGGCTTAGGCAAAAGCAGGCGAGGAGAAGGGTAAGTGGCATTATTTTAGCTCAGTCATGCCTATGGGGTTAGTGCTTTGTACTGGATGTCAGATGTGGGAACCTGGGTGAGTCCCACCCTCCCAAATAGCCACATCTGCGTCAGGTGCACCGAGATGCAGTTCCTTAAGGACCGAGTTGGGGAACTGGAGCTGCAACTTGAGGACCTACAGCTGGTAAGGGAGAGTGAGGAGTTGATAGATTCAACTTTCAGGGACATAGTTACCCCAAGACCAGATGTGTCAGGTAAGTGGGTAACTGTCAGGGGTGGGAAGAAAAATACCAGGAAAATGGAGAGCACACCTGTGAATATTCCTCTCAGTAACAGGTATATTTTGTTGGATGCTGTTGAGGGAGATGACCTGACAGAAGCTGGCAGCAGTGACCAGGTCGCTGGCACTGAGTCTGGCATGGTGGACCAAGAGGTAAAGAGGAATGCAGTGGTCATTGGGGACTCCATTGTCAGAAATACACACAGGAGATTCTGTGAGCCAGATAGGTATGCCCGCATGGTGTGCTGCCTCCCTGGTGCAAGGGTGCGGGATATCTCAAATCGGGTCCAGGGTATTCTAAAAGGGGAAGGCGAACAGCCTGATGTCTTGGTACATGTGGGTACCAATGACATAGATAAAAAGGAGGAAGTACTGAAAAAGGATTACAGAGAGCTAGGACAGAAACTAAGAAATAGGACAGCCAGGGTGGTGATCTCTGGTTTGCTACCTGTGCCAAGTGCAACTGAGGTCAAAAATGGAAGGTTAAGAAAAATGAATGTGTGGCTGAGGGGCTGGTGTAAAGGACAGGGTTTTGGCTTCTTGGATCATTGGGATCTCTTTTGGGGAAGGCATGACCTCTACAAGAAGAATGGGTTACACCTAAACCCAAAAGGGGTCAATATATTGGCAGCTAGGTTTGGTACAGCCGTCGGGTGCGGTTTAAACTAATTTGGCAGGGGGGTGGGAACCTGTATGATAGGGCAAAGGACAGAAAAGATAAAACAGGAAAAGTTAGGTTAGGCAGCGAAAGTAAAAAATCAGAAAGAGCAAGGAGGGTGAAAAAAGAAAATCTGAAGGCTTTATATCTAAATGCAAGAAGCATTCAGAACAAAGTAGATGAATTAGCTGTGGAATTTGAGATAAACAAATATGATTTGATTGGGATTACAGAAACATGGCTGTAGGGTGGGCAAGCCTGGGAACTTAACATCCCGGGGTATACGATATTTAGGAGGGATCGGCAAGAAAGAAAAGGGGGTGGGGTAGTATTGATGGTGAGAGAAGGGACTTACACGATTGACAAGAAGAATATTAACTCAGAAGATGCGGGATCTATATGGATAGAACTGAGGAATAGCAAGGGGCGGAAAATGTTAGTGGGGGTGGTATATAGGCCTCCAAATAGTAGTGTAGAGGTGAGGGAAGGCATTAAAAGAGAAATTAGAAAAGTGTGCAATAAGGGAACAGCTGTCATCATGGGAGACTTTAATTTGCATATAGATTGGACTAGTCAAATTGGTAAAAATACAGAGGAGGAGGAATTCCTTGAATGTTTATGGGACGGTTATCTAGACCAATATGTCGAGGAACCAACTCGGGAGCAGGCCATTTTAGATTGGGTATTATGCAATGATAAGGGGCTAATCAGCAATCTTGTTGTGCGAGGCCCTTTGGGTAGGAGCGATCACAATATGATCGAATTCTCACTCGACATGGAGAGTGATGAAATTAAAACCGAGACTAAGGTCCTGAATTTAAATAAAGGGAATTATGATGGTATGAGACGGGAGTTGAGTAAGATTGATTGGGTGGTATTTAGAGGGGAGTTGACTGTGGATAGACAATGGAAAGCATTCACAGATCTAATGGAGAAATTGCAAAAATCGTTTATACTGGTTTGGCATAAAAATAAAACAAAAAAGGTGACTCAACCGTGGATAACAAGGGAAATTAGAGACAGCATTGGGTCCAAAAAGAGAGCATATCAATTGGCCAAAAAAAGCACCGCAACTGAAGACTGGGAGCAGTTCAAGATGCAGCAAAGGAGGACAAAGGGATTAATCGAGAGCAAAAATAAATTACGAAAGTAAGCTTGCGGCAAATATAAACACCGACTGCAAAAGCTTTTATAAATATGTCAAGAGGAAAACATTGGTGAAATCCAGAGTAGGTCCTTTGCAG
Organism: Narcine bancroftii; assembly: GCF_036971445.1. Classification (NCBI taxonomy): domain Eukaryota; kingdom Metazoa; phylum Chordata; class Chondrichthyes; order Torpediniformes; family Narcinidae; genus Narcine; species Narcine bancroftii. The sequence goes on from NC_091471.1 coordinate 26,731,401, forward strand.
TCGGAATCAGGGGAATATATAATGGGGAATAAGGAAATGGCAGACCAATTAAATTCTTACTTTAGTTCTGTTTTTACAAGAGAGGATACAAATAACCTCCCAAGGATGTTGGGAAACATAGAGACTAATGCAAGGGAGGAACTGAAAGAAATCAGTATCTCTGAGGACATGGTCTTGGGGAAATTGATGGGATTGAAGGCAGATAAATCCCAAGGGCCTGATAATCTACATCCTAGGGTACTCAAGGAAGTGGCCATTCAGATAGCAGATGCTTTAAGAATTATTTTCCAGAACTCTATAGACTCAGGATCAGTACCCATGGATTGGAGGGTAGCTAATGTTACCCCACTATTTAAAAAGGGGGATAGAGAAAAAGCGGGGAATTATCGGCCTGTGAGCCTTACATCAGTAGTGGGCAAAATGATGGAATCCATTATTAAGGATATAATAGCAGAGCATATGACTAGCAGAGAAGGGATCGGACGGAGTCAACATGGATTTACAAAAGGTAAATCGTGCTTGACAAATTTATTGGAATTCTTTGAGATGGTGACAGGTAAAATAGATGGGGGAGAGCCAGTGGATGTGGTGTACCTGGACTTACAAAAGGCCTTCGATAAGGTCCTGCATAAACGACTGGCTTCCAAAATCAAGGCTCATGGGATTGGGGGAAAAGTATTGATGTGGATTGAGAACTGGCTGGCAGGTAGAAGACAGAGAGTTGGGATAAATGGCTCATTTTCTGAGTGGCAGGCGGTGACCAGAGGGGTACCACAGGGATCTGTACTGGGACCCCAGCTGTTCACAATTTACATTCATGATCTGGATGAGGGGATTGGATGTAATATCTCCAAATTTGCAGATGACACTAAGCTAGGAGGGGTTGTGTGCACGGAAGAGGGGGTCAGGAAGCTCCAGTGTGATTTGGATAAATTGAGGGACTGGGCAGATACATGGCAAATGCACTACAATGTGGATAAATGTGAGGTTATCCACTTTGGTAATACAAACCGGAGGGCAGATTACTATTTGAATGGCAATAGATTAAGAGATGGGGAAGTGCAGAGAGACCTTGGGGTACTTGTACATCAGTCTCTGAAGGCGAGCATGCAGGTGCCTTTGACAGAGTAGAATGGAATTATTTATTCAAAGTACTACAAAAATTCAGCCTACCAGAGAAATATATTAATTGGATTAAAGCATTATACAAGGGGCCATTGGCGAAAGTGACAGTAAATGGATATATATCAAAACAATTTAACTTAAGCAGATCAACAAGGCAGGGACGTCCACTATCTCCCTCACTGTTCGTGTTAGCTATAGAACCACTAGCAGAACTGATAAGAACAGAAAATAAAATAAAAGGGATAAAAATTAAAGAGAAGGAATATAAAATCAGTCTATTTGCAGATGACATTATAATATACTTAACAGAACCAGAAATATCAATAAAAGAATTACATAGGAAATTGAAGGAATATGGAGAAGTATCGGGGTACAAGATCAACGCAAATAAAAGTGAAGCAATGCCAATGAATAATGCAGATTTCACAAAGTTTAAGAAAGAATCGCCATTTAGATGGCAAACACAAGCAATGCGATACCTAGGTATGCAACTAAATAAAAACCTCGGCCATCTATATGAACTCAATTACCATCCATTAATGAAAAAATTACCAGACTACTTAGAGCATTGGAAAGACTTACACTGATAGGAAGGATAAACTGTATTAAAATGAATATTTTCCCAAGGATACAATACCTATTTCAGTCATTACCATTACACCTAACAGAGAAATTCTTCAAGGAGTTAAAGAAAATAATAAGGAAATTCTTATGGAAAGGGGGGAAACCGAGGATAGCACTAGATAAATTAACAGAATGGTACAAACAAAGAGGCTTACAACTACCAAACTTTAAGAATTATTATAGAGCCGCACAATTAAGATACCTATCAGATTTTTATCAAACAAGGGAAAAACCAGATTGGACCAGATTAGAACTAGATAAAATAGGGGAGAAGATACCTGAACATATATTATATAAATGGGATGAAAAATTGGTGCAACGTAGGAATTCACTGGTATTGCATCATCTGCTCAACATTTGGAAGAAGATTCATGTAGAAAGGAATAAAACAAATTACCAACTACCAAAACTAATATTGACACAACATCAGCTAATCCCTTTCACAATAGATAACCTTTCCTTTAGAGAATGGGAGAGAAAAGGGATCAAAAGAATAGAAAATTGTTTTTCGGGAAATAAATTATTATCCTTTGAACAAATGAAGGATAAATATAATATAACTCACGATACAATGTTTGCATACTACCAACTGAAATCCTACTTGAAGGACAAATTGGGAAACAGTCTGAGGTTACCAGAAGGAAGCAATTTTGAATATGTGATTACAGACACAATGATAATTTAAAAATTTGTAACAAACATGTACATCAAACTGCAAGAAAAGGAGAGCGAGGAAACAAACGGTAAACCTAAACAAAAATGGGAACAAGATCTAAACATAAAGAATGAAACATGGGAGAAGCTATGCTCCGGAACTATGAGAAATACAATAAACACGAGGTTACGCATGATACAATATAACTGAATACACAGGCTATACATCACACCTCAAAAGTTAAATAAATGGGACCCAACAGTATCAGACAGATGTTTTCGCTGTAAAAAGGAAACAGGAACAACAATTCATGCAATTTGGACATGTGAGAAAGTGGAAAAATTTTGGGAAGATCTAAACCAGATATTAAATAAAATCACAAAAAGCAATATACCAAAAAACCCAGAGATCTTCCTCCTAAGTAATATAAGAAACAAAGAATTTGGACTCGATTTGGATGGAGCACAAAAAAGATTTGTTATGATAGCCCTAGCTGTAGCAAACAAATGTATTATGTCAACCTGGAAATTAGAAGACAACTTGAGAATACAACAATGGTATATAGAAATGAATAAATGTATTCCATTAGAAAAAAATAACATATAATTTAAGAAATAACATCACAATATTCAAACAAATATGGGAGCCATACATGAAACTCAATAGAGAAATCCTACCGTGGACTTCCACCACCTAAAATGACAGGAGAAGATAACGAAAAGAACTGACTCAGTAAAATTTCTTGTTTATTTTTATTAAGTGACAACATTGTTTAATGGGTTTAATGTATCTTATAGATTGAACTTTAAATAAATGGGGAAGGGAGTGAGGGAGGGAGAGAAGGGAGGGGGGAAAAGGGGGAGAAAATGACATTGTATATATTTAAGAAGAAAAATGTCTGTATGTATCTTGGTCAATATGGTTTATAGTGTGAAAAATAAAAAAATTAAAAGAAAAAAATATAATTAATGATCTAACAGTATCCTGCTTTTATATTCCACCAGATCCACTCTTCCCTGTAAATGGGCAGATACTAAAAATAAATCTATTCTAGAAAATGAATCACGTCGTGCAGAATAATATGAATAATCTTTCTCTGTCGGGTGAATACGTCGCCAAATATCCAGCAAATTCAATTCTCCCATTACTTCTCCCAGTTTTTTTAGCCATCTGAGTTTTCTTAACAATTTTTGTTAATTTATCCAATAATGGATCCAGGCAGCAGTTAAAATCCCCACCTACCATTATATTCTCATTTGACTGACTTAATTTAAAAATGTATCAGTTACAAATTGTACATCATCCTCATTCAGAGCGTATAAATTCAATAAAGTCCATGTTTCAGAAAACAATTTACAATCCACCTTCAGAACTCTTCCAGCACTTTCAAAAACAGAGTCCAACATAAAAGGTATTCTCTTATGTATCAAAATCGCCTCTCCTCTCACTTTAGATATCACCCTACAACTCCACCAGATTGTCCCTGAACATCAACTGTAGCAACAGATGAATCCTCCCCTGCCTTCCGATTCGAATGTTGATTCAGAACATTCTTCTTACTATTCCCGTTCATGGCACCATTACGTTTCGGAGAGCTATTTACTTTTGATTTCTGTAACTCAGAACTCAGAGAATTATTTGGCAAAGAATTAGCAAAAGATAAGGCATCAGCTTCATCATCAAAAAACTCAGCCTGATAATCACCATAAAATACCTTCAATACAGCAGGATATCTGAAAGCAAACTGATAACCCTTCTTCCATAGCACAGCTTTTGCCGGATTGAATTCCTTCCAACGACATATCACATCTTGACTCAAATCTAGATAAAAAAGAACCCTACGTCCCTGAACTATTATAGGTCCTTGATTCTGTTGAGCTTTCTGGATTGCCAGTCGCAAAATTAACTCACGGTCTTGATATCTTAAACAACTTATAAGAACTGCCCGTGGGGATTGATCAGGAAAAGGTTTTCTTTGTAACGCTCTATGTGCTCTATCCAATTCAGATCATTAGTTATATGGCTAAAGTGAAAAAACAATATACTGTGGAACTTCTTGAGTTGGAGAAAGAGATTAAAGAGTTAGAGAAAAAGTTTCAACAGAGCACAATGTAACATAATAAGATACAGTTAGCTAATTTGAAACTCATTATAATACAAAACAAACTTATAATTATGAAAACTTGATTTTGAGATCAAAACAACGGTATTATGAGTTAGGAGAAAGAGCACATAAGCATGGCAGTTGAAAACAGAACAAACTTCCAGAACAATCAATGCAATACATGGAAATTCGGGTATTACATAAACCACAGAAGATAAATGAGGAGTTTCGTACTTTTTATCAGGATTGATATACATCTGAAGATAAGGGGGATGTCGAATAGATTGATACTTTTTTGTCTAGTTTGAATTTGGCTTTGCTGGAGGAGCAAGATGCAAGATTGTGAGACAATCCATTTACAGATTTTGAATTGAAAGAAGCATTACAAGCAATGCTGACGGGTAAATAACCTGGCGAAGATGGATTTACAGTGGAATTCTATAAGGAATTTCATGACTTGTTGTTTCTGGTATATATGGATGTTTTGAGGCAGGCCACAGATACTGATATTTCCTGAATCATTTTGAGACTGTTGATAACAGTTATACCAAAGAAAGATAGAGATCCATGGAAAGTTGGTTCTTATAGAACTATATCTTTACTTAATGTAGATTATAAGATTGTAGCAAAAGTTTTGGCTAACAGATTACCTAATTTTTTACCAAAATTAGAACATGGAGATCAAACAGGATTTATTAAAAGTAGATATTCAGTTGATAATATTACTAAATTAGTTACTATAATTAACGCATCCAGATGGCAAGTTAATCAATGAATGATACTAGCATTGGATACTGAGAAAGCTTTTGATCGAGTTGAGTGGAAATTTTTATTTAAAGTCTTAGAAAGATTTAAATTTGGGCCGTTTTTTATAACTTGGATTAAAACGTTACATAAGAATCCTTCTGCACAGGTGTGACAAATGGTCAGGTCTCTCAAGCATTTACTCTGTATAGATCAACCAGACAGGGCTGTCTATTGTCACCAGCCTTATTTGCATTAGTTATGGAACCTTTAGCTCAAGCAATTAGACAAAATATGGCTATTCAAGGTATTACAATTGGACAACGTGAGTATAAAATTAACTTATTTGCAGATGATGTATTGATATATTTATCTACACCTAAGAATTCATTATGACTCTTACAAGAATTATTGGAATATTATGGGTCAATGTCAGGATACAAAGTAAATTGGGATAAAAGTGAGATATCAATATCTGAAGATTATTCGGATTGTAAGCTAATTACTAAATTTAAAAGGTCTGAGAAGATTAAGTATTTAGGTGTAATTATTGATAAGGAATTTAAGAATATGGTCTAAATTATTTACCTTTATTAAATAAGATTAAATCTGATGTAAATCAATGGAAGGATTTACCATTGATATTAATTGGCCAAGTAAACAGTGTTAAAATGAATATTTATCCACGTATTCAGTATTTATTCCAATCAATTCCGTGTTTGGTACCAGAGAAATTTTTCAAAGAATTGAATAAGGCGATACGTTTCTTTTTATGGAAAGGTAAATTATCAAGAGTATCGATGCAAAAGTTGATGTGGTCATATGACTTAGGAGATCTCCAATTACCACATTTTCAGAACTATTACCAGGGAGCACAATTGAAGTTTATTAGTAGATTGTTTGATATTGACCAACCACCAATGTGGGCATATGTGGAGATGGATCAGATACAAGAAAGGTCAATACATAATTTTATATATAAATGGAATTTATTGCTTTTGCAAACATATAAATTACCTGTTTTAACTCATTTATTTAAAATATGGAGCAAGTGAAATCAGCTTATAGGTTCAAAAGAAATATGTTCAATTAAAACTCCATTATATCAAAATAATTTGATTCCTTTTTCAATGCATAACCCTTATTTGAAGGAGTGGGACTCAAAAGATTTGGTATTAATTGAAGATTGTTTTGAGGCAGGTTTATTTCTTTCATTTGATAGACTTAGGCAGAAGTTTGGGATTTCACAAAAAATGTTGTTTGCTTATTATCGAATACGTGATTTTTTAATGCATAAGTTTGGTCAATAATTGATATTACCAAGGCAATCGAAGTTTGAAATATTCCTTATGGATAAGAGAAAGAAAGGGTTTGTTTCAGAGATGTATTTGTTATTACAATCAAAAATGAAGAAGTTTGGAGTGTTGAGAGTAAGAGATAAATAGGAACAGGACTTAGCTATGATCATCCCTGAGGAAGTATGGTCTGATTTATATTTACATAGTGTTAAAAATTAGTTAATGTATATTATAGTTTAGTTAATTATAACTTTCCACATCAGTTATATTTAACTCCAAAAAAGTTAAGAGGTATGGCTTTATGGATTCTGATTTGTGTTTTAGATGTGGAGACCAGATAGGTACTTTTATAACATTCTGTGTGGGAATGTCCAAAGGTTAAATTTTTTTTGGGAAAAGATTAAGTTTTTGCGAGATTTATTTCAAACAGATTTACTTATGGATCCATGGCTGTGCTTATTAGGATATATTAACCCATTAATAACATTGCATTTATTCATTTAAGCCTGGCAGTTGCCAGGAAATGCCTAGTGGTAACTTGGGAAAATGATGTAGAATTAAGTATACAGAAGTGGCATAATGAAATTCAATCATGTTTGTGTTTAGAGAAAATTACATATGATTTGAAAAATAACTATCTTTTTTTTGAAAATATGTGGACTCCATATTTGAAATATATTAAGTTAAATGTTATGTAAATACCATTTTTGTTTGCATTGTAATTCAACCCACTGTATTTATATTTTTCAATATCTTTTTTTGTATGTTAAGCTCCATGGGGAGGGAGGGGGTAGGGGGAATAAGGGCCTTTTTTCATGTATGTATATTTCTTTTGTACTATTTTGCAAAATTTTAAATAAATTTTTTTTAAAAAGAAAGAGATGTGACAGAGTATTTAGAGGTGGTTTGGGAGGAATTGCTGGAGCAGCTTGCACACACACACAGTTCAAAACACAGAATTTTTGCAGGACTTTTGCAGAGTGCTTTTTGCAGAAAGAGCAACAAAGGTGCAGAATACGGCTGGCCTGGGAGGGCATGTGATCTTTGCAGACAGGGGAGAAGAGTTTTGCTCTGAGAGAGGGAGGATGTGAAACAGAGAGGAGACAGAAATCAGTTCCAGAAGGACAAGCTGGCAAACTTTGGAAGGCTGCCTGGTCAAAGGAGAAGACTGGCAGTGTGAAAGGTGACCTGAAAGAAAGAGGATCATCTGGAGAACCCTGAAGGGGGCAAGTTTCGTCAGCAAGACTGATTGAGAAGGAATCAGTTACGGATGTGCTGGAAAAGCAATCTCTCTGAAAGCCAGCAAGAACCCTCTTGAGTGGTAACCATTTACCTGTTAAGCACCAAAGATTGGTGAACTTTGTTCATGCTGACTTCTGTGCACAGTACAAGAATTGCCTGCAACCAGTGAGATTGGATTGTGATCCAAGAACTTATCTAATCTTTACACCCATCTGCACTTAGTATTAGAAGGGAGGGGGGGTTAAGTGGGTTAGGTAGGTTAAGTAATAAGTTAAAGTTCAATTCTGTTTTCGTGTTCAAATATAATTAAAAACTAGTTTTGTTTAAGTAATCCCGTGTTGTGGTGCATATCTATTGCTGCTGGTTTTTGGGATCCTCTGGATTCCGTAACAGAGGAAATCCTGAATCCTCTTCAACCCATTAGGACTGATAAATCGCCGCTCAGATGGACGGGTGGTAAGTCTGCATCAGGCTGTCAAGAGCTCAGATGGGCAGTCGGGGCATGGGGAACTCCTCTGGGTGGGCAGTTGGCATGTGGGTGGGTAGCCGGAGCCTAGGCGAGAATCCTGCGTCACGGTGCCTGGCGCTCAGGTGGGCAGGCGGCCAGGGTCGAGATGAGAGTCACGGGTTGACACTTAGGGGCCAAAATAGGAGGGGGGCTTTTACACAGTATCGATTATTACACGCGTATATACGGTAATCCGGTACTGAGGTCTGCAGATGCTGAATAACGGAGAGTCCGGCTGCTCTGACCCCATCCACGTCTGCTGGTTCTGGCGGGAGAACATGGTCCCGCCTCAACGCTACTCCAGCGCCTCCTGCAGCCGCACACCGGGACCTCGGGGCCGCGGCCGGCTGACGTCATTGCCACCGGAAGTGCCGAGGCAGGGCGGACCGAGAGCGAAGCGTCGCTCGTCGACCGTGGTGTCCGCGATGGGGCTATTCGGGAAATCGCAGGAGCGGCCGCCCAAGGACCTGGTAACGACGTTGTCTTTACACCTGACTGTTCAGTCGAGAGACACCGAGCTTTGTCACCGCAGGCTGGGCGTCTGCGGCCCTTTTGGGTGGCGTCAGGCTCCCCCGCCCTCGGTCGGTCGTCGCTGGGCGAGACGCAACCGAGCGCCATACTTGCGTGATTGCCCTCGGACGGAGGGCCCGCCTCTCGCCAGTCCTCATTGGCGAGCTGGAGGCACAGGTCTTCTCTGATTGGACCATTTCCATGCCACTCTACTGAGGCAAGGGCGCTCTTCCTGGCCAGAAAGTCCGAACGTCCCCTCTCCAGGCTGCACCTTCCAGGCACTGGAGAAAATATAATGCTGGAAAAACTCAGCTGGTCCTTAATATAGCAAATGCAATGAATACATAACCAACGTTTCGGGTTGAGGTGCTGAAAAATGTCGGCAGGCGTCCGATCAAAAGATTGGGGGGGGGGGGAGAGAAGGTGTGGTAGCAAAGGCAGGAGATGAAAGGTAAGGGGAGGGTGGGAGAGAGGAGCAGCAATCATGGGGAGGAGGGCAGGCAAGGTGAATAGAGCGGGGGTGGGGGGGAGAACTGGGAAGGGGATGGGGGGGTGAGAAACAGAAGTATCTTCACAGAATTTGCTCCAGACAAAAATTGAGAACAAAGAACATTTATTATACAACAATGCAAAGTTGGGTGCTTCCCCTTACCCTGGGAATACACACAGATACTGAGGCAGGCCCAACTTTTATACAGTTCATTTCAGTTCAGAGATACCTTCTTCCTAACATTCTTCTGCCTCCTGGATTGGTTTAGCATTAGGTAATTCCGCCCACGTGGATTCTAACTTCTTATCAGTTTATGTGCCTTCCTGCAAACTTGTTAGCCAGGAAATATCATGTCTTTGTTCTTTACTCATTAATCAATCCCCAAGACTTGCTAAAGCTATTTACTTGCTATCCTGTTTTGAAGATCCTTATTTTATTATACTTTTATAACCCTTCCTCCCATTCCAGCATCCCTTCACCCTGATTTAACCCATAATACTTCATTTCTAATGAGCACTTGCTTGACTCCTCACATTCCAATATCCCTTCACCTTGTTAACCCATAATACTTCATCCTTAATTAGCACTTGCTTGACTCCTCACATTCCAGTATCCCTTATCCTTAAGTTAACCCATAATACTTCATCCTTAATTAGTACTTGCTTGACTCATCACATTCCAGTATCCCTTATCCAGTATCCCTTACAGGGGGAATGAGAGCAGGTGAGCAGTCGATGTTAATGCCATCTGGCTGGAGGGTGCCCAGATGGAAAATTAGGTAGTGATCCTCCAACGTGTGGGTGGGATAGTACATAAGGCCATGGACAGACATGTGGGTGTGGGAGCGTGACACAGAACCGAAATGGTTGGTTTCTGGGAGGTCTCTGTCACTGTTGCAGATGGAGCGAAGGTGCTCAGTGAAGCGATTTCCCAATCTGTGCCCAGTCTCTCCGGTGTAGAGAAGGCCACAAAGATGCAGTAAATCAGTCCTGTGGATATGTGTGAAGTGTTGCTTCACTTGAAAGGTCTGTTTGGGGCCCTGGACTATGCTGAGGAAGGAGGTGTGGGTGCAAGTATGGCGCATCCTGCAGCCACAAGGGAAGGTGCCGGGGGTACGACTCGTGGAGAGGGATGAGTGCAGGAGGGAGAAGTCTCCATGGAAGGCAGAGAGGGGAAAATGTGTCTCATTGTGTGTCTCTGTCTGCACCAGTGTCAGAGACCTCCCAGAAGCCAACCATTTCAGTTGTGTCACACTCCCACACTCACATGTCTGTCCATGGCCTTATGTACTATCCCACCAAGACCACCTGTAAATTGGAGAAACAACACTTGATTTTCCGTCTGGGCACTCTCCAGCCAGATGACATTAACATAGACTTTTCTGGTTTCTGCTAACCTGCTGTCCTCTTCCCCTTTTCAGTTCTCCTCCCTCCCTTCCCCCTTATTTAGAGAGACCATTGAAAACATCTGATCAGGGTGCATTAAATTTAACTTTAGACATAAAGCACCTTAACAGGCCGTCGACCACAAGCGTGTGCCATTCAATTGACCTACAACCCTGGTATATTATTTTGAATGGTGGGAGGAAACCAGAGCAGCCAGGCAAAATCCAAGCAGACACAGGATGTACAACATCCTTGTAGACTGTGCCGGATTTGACCCAGGACACAGACACTAATATTATCGTGCTAGCTGTGTCACCTGCAACTTTTCACAATACACTTTTAACCGTTTGGAAGAGGGGACCAAGTGCAGCATATCAAGTTTGCTGATGGCACTAAATTGTGTCAAAAAGAAAATTGTGCACAGGATGCAGAGAGATACAGACAGGTTCAGTGATTGGGGAAGGGTCTGGCAGATGGAGTAAAATGTTGGTAAATGTGAGGTTATCCATTTAGATTATTATTTAAATGATGAAAGATTGCAGCATGCTGTTGTGCAGAGGGACTTGAGAGTGTTTGGAAATGAATAACAGGTGCACAGGTAATCAAGAAGGCAAATGGAATGTTGGCCTTCTTAAGCCCCTTTCACATTTATAAGTGGTCCCAGGAATTTACAGCCAATCAGCATAAAAAGGGTCTAGTGGAGAATGAAAATTGTCTCAATGCCAGTGTGAGTTGATGTCATCCCATGCCAAGGATAGACTGCCTCATCCCCTAGTGCAATCCCCAGCATCTGCAGACACTGGCATTGCAATCAGGCAAGTGTAGAACAGGCAATTGCATTCTAGGACAGAAATGACCCAAGTTTTTGAGAGTGCAGGAATGTGAAAGAAGAAAAGATTAAAATGAAGGTATAAACTTTGCCTTTTGAAAGTACCAATGGTAAAAGAGAAGAAATAAATTGCAATTTTTAAACAGCATGGGAAAGTTGGTAGCGCTATAGTGTACAATTTATAAAGACCGTGAAAAAAAGAAATGAGGGATCTGACTTCCCAGAATGCAATGCGGGCAGAGAAACCCTTCCATGAGTGCTCCGTGCATGCAGCCGTGCATACAGCCCTTTCTCTACTGCACGACATTCAGGGAGGCCAGGTCCGCCATCGCTTTTTCCCACGGTCTTTATAAATTGTACACAATAGCACTACCAACTTTCCCACGCTGTTTAAAAATGGTCTGCTATTGCTATTTATTTCTGGCACTTTCCCACGGTCCCTTATAAAGTATTATATAGGTTGGCACAACAACAACAGTGGCTGAAGGGCTCATACTGTGCTGTACATAAAGCTTAATTATGTTATAATTAGGCATGATTAATTTTCAAATATAAGATCATAATACATTGATCAGGATTTAGGGCAGGTCCACCATCACCCGATGCATCATGACGTCAGCAATAGAAGGTAGAACAGTTCTAACCCTGGGGATGGCTCCTTGCAAGTGTGAATACGTGCAGAGTGGTCAAGTGTGAACAGCAAAAACGCCATTCCTATCCCGGGACACTGAATGGCTGATTTAGTGGGAGACGCAAGTGTAAAAGGGCTATTGGTAGAGGGGTTGTATTTAAGAATAGGCAGGTTATTCTGCAACTGTACAGGGTACTGGTGAGGCTTCATCTGGAATATTGCTTGTCCTTACTTGAGAAAAGTTTTGGAGGTGGTGCAGAGGAGGTTCACCAATTGATTCTGGAGATGAGGGGGTTAGCCTACAAGGAGAGATGAAAGCCCCTTTTACACTTGCATCCCACTAAATTGGCTGTTCAGTGTCCTGGGATAGGAATGGCGTTTTTGCTGTTCACACTTGACCACTCCTAACTGGGACACTGCATGTTTTCACACTTGCAAGGAGCCATCCCCAGGGTTAGAACTGTTCTACCTTCTATTGCTGACGTCATGACGCATCGGGCGATGGTGGACCTGCCCTAAATCCTGATCAATGTATTATGATCTTATATTTGAAAATTAATCATGCCTAATTATAACATAATTAAGCTTTATGTACAGCACAGTATGAGCCCTTCAGCCCCTGTTGTTGTTGTGCCGACCTATATAAACCTTTATAAGGGACCAAGGGAAAGTGCCAGCAATAAGTAGCAATAGCAGATAATTTTGAAACAGTGTGGGAAAGTAGGTAATGCTATCATGTACAATTTATACAGCATGGAAAAGTTAGTAGCACTATTGCATAACAATTTATAGTGTGGGAAAGCTGATAGCACTGGCATTGAGAAGATTTTTGTTTCACACTAGACCCTTTTTAAGCTGATGGCTGTTAATTTCTGGGACCACTTGCAAGTGTGAAAGGGGCTTTAGTCACCTGGGACAGTACTTGCTGGAATTAAGAATGAGAGGGTATCATAGAAAAGAGTCTAGTACAGATGTTAATAGAGAAGATGAATGGAATGTTAGCTCTTATACAAAAAGGGAAATCTTATTGCAATTATACAAGTGAAGTCATCTAGAGCACTGTAATTTTCATCCCTCTGTTTAAGGAAAATTATTTCATTGGTGTTGGTTCAGAGAAGGTTTACTTGGATGTGGAGGGATTTTCCTTCAAGAAATGGTTATTCAGGTTAGGGCTCTTATTGGATTGGAAAGAATGAGAGATGATTTTGTCTGTAAGGAGTTAGTTGGATAAATGAAAAGTGGATTCCACTTTGCATGGGGAAGCCCAGGAGCAGAGAGCATGATCTCAGAATAAAGTTTTTTTTAATTGAGACTTCTCTCAGAGGGTGAGGTTTTGGAACTCTTTCACAAAGCTGTGGCTATCAGGATATTTGTGTCTGTTTTAAGATTATGATAGAATTTTGATCAGTAATGGAATTGAAGGCTATGTAGAAAGGTCAGGAAAATGAACTTGAGGAATGTCAGATTAAACCTTCAGAGCATCAGACGGAAGCAGCTCAGTGGACGACGTCTTAGGGTCTTTGTTTTTGATTCACCCATTACAAATATGTTCAAAGCAGGCGCTTGAAATATAAAAATGTGGGGAAAAAAAGTCAAAATGATCAATTTTAGTTCAATGGGAAGACCCATTAATAACTAAGTTACTATTACCGTGAAGAGAAGCCCGTAATAAAGTATACCACTATATTGGGAGAAATGTCTCAAAATAGGTTTGTGGAAAAATTTAAGCTTTTCATTAGTGTCCTTTTGTAGGTTAGATAGAATTTAACACTAAAAGATGCAAATGTTACATTTCGGTAACAAGATCAAGCAGTCCACTAGTTTTGGGAGATTTTCTAGGTCATCTGAGATCTGCATTTTCATAGCGTGTATATCGAGTTTCAGTGCTGTACATCAGTTGAGTTCTTCCATAATATTTAGAGACCAATTGCATCCTGACTGGGAGGGAAATTGAAAGGTAAAACATTCCAACTCACTTACTAACATTGCCTAAAAGTAGATTTGTGAGTTTGAGGCCTTTGAAATAGCAATAAGCGTGGGAGACTTGAACTTAAGTGACAAACCAAATGGGAAGAACATAATAGCATGCGGTGAAATGTATCCTTTAATTTCCATAGCAATCATGTAGTTATAAAACATATCAATTTATTTCTGTTTTATGTTACACATGATATTTCTGCATTCGACTGTTGCACTACCTGAAAAAAATGTAATTTACTGATAATAATGTTGGTTTTTGATTAGGTTACAGAATGGTCATTAAAAATAAGAAAGGAAATGAGATTGATTGATAGACAAATTCGAGGTAAGTAAAAGAAGATTTTATTTTTCTGTTTGCACAGTAAAGTATTTGACTTGGTATTCAACAGAAACCCAGAATGGCATTGTGAAAATATAGATACATAGGCTATTTTTCAGGGTGATAAAAAGCTAGCATTTGGGTGGATACATAATGAGGAAAGCCTGAAAAGTGTGAATGGTTCCGAGGAACTGAATGCAAAAGTATTGAGAGGATTCTTCAGTTCTCAACCTTTTATCAGCTTTGGCCCCATCTCCCCAGGACTCTGCTCAAGGTTTATGGGTCCCTTTCCCTGTGAAGCAATCAGGTTTTGGTTTCTTCTGTACTTTGACCGACTACATAAAAAATGTTTTGTGTTACGTGAGCTGAAAAGAAAAGGCTTTTACTTAAATGTGCTATGGCCCCCATTGAGAATGGCTGATATAGTGGGAGAACATCTGGACTAGTGATTGTATTATTGGCCTCCTTACTTGTTTAAAGTATTGGAAGAAGTTCAGAGAAAGGCGCAAGTTGCCTTAGGAGGAAAGGATAGACTTTAATCTGCTGGAATTTAGAAGAGTGAGGCAGACAATTAAAATGTACAAGATGCTTGACAAGATGGATGGGGAGAAGATGGAATGAATCTAAAACTTAAGACATTAAATGGGCCAGCCATTTAAGATTGAGATGAAGTAATTTTTTTTCTTATGCAGTGTGTTTAGGTACTTGATAAGCAAGATGGTGAAAGGTTACCAAAGATGCACTGAAATGGAGTGTTTGCGGTTATCATCAGATCAGTCATGAACTTAGTCAGTGATGGAACAGATGCACCTGTTCTGAATTATGTTCACACTTGTTAAGCAGAAGCTTACGCTTACAGAGGAAAGTATCCTTTTTGAAAAAATGACTGAAGATTCTAATATACAGTAATGCTAGACATAAGAGAGGCTGTAAGGTCTTAAGGCACCATGTGTTTGCTCTGCATTCAAAAAGTTTACATGCTCCACCTCATCTTTCTGCCTTGCACTACTTCCCTTGGGAATGTTATTTTGCATGATAGAGGAATTAGGGGATATGGGGAGAAGGCAGGTAGGTGGAGTTAGGTCATAAATTAGATCGACCATGATCGTATTGAATGGCGGAGCAGGCTCGATGGGCCATTTTTGGCCTACTCCTGTTCCTACTTCCTATGTTCAAAGATCTCAGTTTTGAATGGACTCAACATCTGAGTATTGATAACCTTCTCATGTAGACTCTTTAAGATTTGTAACTATGCCAATGCAGAAATTTTTCCAAGTCAGTCGTAAATGCCCAACTTTTATTTGGTGGCTCTTTTTGAGAAGATGAAGCGCTCATTGGCAAAAGAAACAGTCACTCAACAAAGTCAGTACTCAATTTGTAACCTGGCTCAGGATAGCAGATACAACTTTCAGTTAGAAAATGCCAGTGAAGACATTATCTTTGATTTTAATTTATAATCTAGACTAGTGATCTAGTATAACACTGATGGGAGTGCTGACCGGACTTTCTACATAGTCCAGTTGATATCCTTTAAATTGTGTTAGGATATTTTTAATGTCATCTGGAGTATTCTGCCTGAAACTGCTAAAATGCTGTTAGCAGCTCTGCTTTCACAACTTTCTAGAGCAGCCATTCTCAACCTTTTTTGGGTATGCCGTCGTAGGACTCTGCTCAAAGTCTATGAAGCAGTCAAGTTTTGGTTTCTTCTATATTTCTCTCCCACCGACTACATAAAAAATATTTATGTTACCTGAGGTGAAAACAAGCCAGTGAGAGGGGGGCTGCAGGTTCCCGTTGAGATTGGCTGGACTAGAGCACCATTTGAATTGCCTCGGCATAGGATTATGGGCCAAGTGCTGGGAGATGAGATTAATAATAAGTTGGAGCGGATGTGACAGGCCAAATGGTCTTGACCTTGGGATCACAACACCCTCGGAATATCATCAAAAGTGCTTGCCTTGTTTATTTGACAATAATTCTGCTTCACTGATATTTGGGAAAGACATCATTTTGCCATGATATTTTCCATTTCTTTTAGATATTCAGAAAGAAGAGGAGAAAGTAAAGAGGTCTGTGAAAGATGCTGCAAAGAAGGGTCATAAAGATGTATGCACCATATTAGCAAAAGAAATTATACGGTCAAGGAAAGCTGTGAGCAAATTATATGCTTCCAAAGCACAAATGAACTCTGTCATTATGAGTATGAAAAACCAATTAGGTATGCTGTTTGTTGTCCCATGAATTACAGTAATATTCCATGACTTTTTATATTGTTTTCTTTCATGGGGATCTGTGATCTTCCTGCTTTTACAATAGATTAGCCATTCCTTGAATAAAGTAATAAAATTACTTAGGAGTAATAGCTAAAATGAGGTTCAAGTATACCATCAACTATATCTGTCCCACTGTACAGTCACCAGTAATCTGAGCTCTCGAAGGCTAAGTCATGCCTCCTGTGGCTTTATGAATGGAGCTGGCAAGAATGGTCTCATACCAGCTAAATATGCTATCCCTTATTGAAATAAAAAAATTGAACTGGAATAAATAACAAAAAGTCCTTTTTGCTAGAAGAGCAGGTATAGAAATGCATGAGTCGCTAACTACATGGGAAGTAATGAGCAGTGTGCAGACTTCAGTACCATTTGGGCCTAATGTAGAATGCACGGTCTTTAAGATCTACTGTTAGCTCTATCCTGTTTTTGAACTAAAGCTGCAACATCAGTAGTGAAATGGTGATGCAGAGCTTTGCTTTTAGTGATGTTACAGTTGGATAGAATAATCATTTTCACTTTGACAAAAACACATACACAATAGTTATACACACGTGAAAATAGATTAAAGGCAAGATATCCTGTAGTGACAGACTGACTTTCATAGGTTCATGTTTTTACACTTTACAAGGCAAGACCAGGAGTGTGATAGAATATGTGTTTGGATATGTGCAGTGCCAACAACCTTGCAGCACAAAGCATCCTTGATTGTTTCATATCACAGCTGAAGCGCCATTTTCACTCTTCATCGGAACATTAGGCTGTTGTGGACATGTCCACAAACTGCAGTTTGACTCCCCAAAACAATTTTGAGACCACTGCCCCAATAAAGGTTAAGGCACAAAGGGACACCAGTTTCACCTCCCAAGGCATATACTAACTTCACTGTCAGATCAAATCTTGACAACTCGACATAAATGCAGTGATGGGGGACCTTCATCAGACAACTGCTGCAGTCAAGTCAGTGACCCACCCCAATTTTCAAGGACAGGTGGTATGAACAATAACCACCAAACATGCCAATAACACGTCTCAAATAAAATGAAGGCCTGTGACTGGTGCTGGGCCCTAGGATTTGGTGCTGGGCCAATTGCTGGTTGTGATCTAAATCAGTGATTTAGATGAAAACAAACATGGCCTGAGGAGCAAGTTTGTGGATGACACTGAAGTGTCTGGTATTGTGGAGAGTGAAGGTTGCCAAAAATTACAGCAGGAATCATGGTTGGTTGGCAGAAGGATGGTTGTTGGAATTTAATACAGAGAAATGTTGTCCATTTCAATGCAAGGTGTATTATAGGAAAGGCAGAGGAGCTTAAATCATGGAATTATGACAATGTGTTCATTAGCAAGACTTGGTTGCAGGAGGGTCAAAACTGGCTGCTCAATGTTCCAGGGTTCTGTTGCTTTAGACATGATAGAGAGGGAAGGGTGAAAGGGGGAAGGGTGGTGCTACTATTTAGAGAAAGTGTCACAGCAGTGCTTAGAGGGCTTGTCAATTGAGGAATGAGAAGTGGATGACTACATTAACGGGGTTATATTCTAGACTTCCAATAGTCAGCAGGAATTGGAGGAGCAAATTGTAAAGAGATAGCAGATAGTTGCAAAAAAACCAAGTAGGTAGTTACTGGAGATCCTGCCCCTTCCGCCCCCCCACCCCCCCCACATTCTAAAGAGGTGGCTGGGTTATAATTTATCAAATATGTTCAGGTTAGTTTCCACAATCAATATATAAAAGTTCCAACTAGAGAGAGTGCATTATTGAGAGAGTGATCACATATTAGGGAATGAGATGGGCTAGGTGATGGAAGTGGGTTAAAAGGATTTGAGTGATCATAAAGGATCTGGCAAGTGGGGATTGGAAAAAAATTGTTTTCTGACAAAGGTGTGCATGGAAAGTGGGAAACCTAAGGTGAAATGTTAATAGTATAGAGTTGAGACTTGTCTTTAATTCTGACAGGAACGTACTAACAGGTGTAGGAAACCTCTGTTTGAGAGATATTGAGGCTGTGGTTAAGAAGGAAGTGCATAGCAGGTATAGGCAACAGAGCATAAGTGAGGTACTGGAATATTGGAAATGCAAGAAAACCCTTGAGGGGAATATCAGGAGGGCTAAAAGGCATGAAGTGGTTGTGGCAGACAAGACAAAGGCTATGTATGGTCTAGGTGCAGGTCGACAGAATTATGCAGAAAGGAACTGTTTCTTTGCTGTAGTGTCCTATAAGGAACAGAATTCTTAATTATTGTTAAGAAAGACAGTAAGTGGAATTGAGTGTAGGAGATAGGATATTATGGTAAAGTTGTATAATACATTGGTGAGGCCAAGTTTGGAGTATTGTGTGCAATTTTGGTCACTTATCTACAGGAAAGATATCAGTAAGATAGAATGCAGAGAGGGTTTTCTAGGATGTTGCCTGGACTTCAGAAACCGAATTACAGGGAAAGATTAAACAGGTTAGGACTTTATTCCCTGGCGCATAGAAGAATAAGGGGAGACTTGAGAGAGGTATTTAAAAATTATGAGTAGGATACACAGAGTAAATGTAGATAGGCTTTTTCCACTGAGGGTAGGAGAGATACAAACCAAAGAATTTGAGTTAAGAGTGAAAGGGGAAATGTTTAGGGGGAACCTCTTCACACACAGTGGTGGGTAGATAAGTGACCAAACCTGCATTCAATACTCCAAACTTGGCCTCACCAATGTATTATACAACTGTACCATAATATCCCATCTCCTATACTCAATTCCAATTGCCGTCTTTCTTAATAATTAACATGCAATAAGAATTTGGACAGATATATGGATGGGAGAGGTATAGAGGGCTAAGGACTGGGTGCAGCTCAGTGGACCGAGGCAGAAAAAATGGTTTGGCGTAGACTAGAAAGGCGTTTCTGTGCTGTAATGTTCTTTGGTTCTAAGTGGAACAATAGTGTACAACGTATTGATTTTTCTTGCTTTTCCTTCATAGCTGTCGTGAGAGTTACTGGTTCCTTAGAGAAGAGCACTGGAGTGATGAAAGCCATGCAGAATTTGGTAAAAATTCCTGAAGTTCAAGCCACCATGAGGGAATTGTCCAAAGAAATGATGAAGGTAAGACATAAAACATTGTTCTACTGGAGTTTGGAACCTATCTTAAGCTAATCATGGTCTGCACTAATCTAACATTTAAAAAATTAACCTTTAGAACCATAGAACACTACAGCACAGACACAGCCCATTTAGTCCGGTTCAAATTATTTATTCCACCTAGTCCCATCGACCTGAATGTGGTCTGCCCCTTCCATCCAGGGACTTGTATCCAGTCTTCAATGTCAAAAGTGAACTCGTATCCTCAACCTCTGCTTGCAGCTCACTCCAACTCTCACCACCTTCTGAATGAAGTGCACCCTGATGTTACGAGCCCAGAGGACCCCAAAATCCAGCAGCAATAGAAATTCACCAAGACAAATGGTTATTTAAACAAAAGTTTCTTTTAATTCTACATAAAAACAGGATCAAACTTTAAACTTATTACTATTAACTTAACCCCCTTCTAATTCTAAGCGCACGTGTATATGTGTGTGAGTTCAGAAAAGTTCTTTGATTCACAGTCCAACCTCACTTCCACTCAGGCAATTCTTATACTGTGCACAGAATTTAACTTTTATGAATTTCACCAGGTTTTGGTGCTTGAAATGTAAATGGTTACCGCTCAGGAAGGTTCTTGTCAGTTTTCAGAGAGATTTGTTGCTCATTGGACGTCCACAATTGATCCATTCCGATCAGCCACTTCAGTGTCTTGCCGAAGAAACTTACCTCATCAGGGTTTTCCAGATGATAACCTTTCTCTCAGGTCACCACAGAGTTCCTTTTTGTTTCCCTTATTTCAAGTGAAATATTATGCAGCCAATCCTCTCCTCTTGTATGGACCACAAGGGCTTTGACCAGGCTGAACTAAGAACTCAAAACCCATCTTCAAAATGGGGTTTTTCCACAAGCTTGCCAGCTTGTCCTGTTCCAGTCCCAGCTGCTACTGCTGAACTGTAGAACTTAATTTCTCACACACAGAAAAAACCACATACACTCTTAGAACAACAAACTGTGGCACCGGACCCAATCTATTGAGTTCATTCATCTGTTGCTTTCCAAAACAATAATCCATTACTCCACAGCACTTCCAATTAACACCTACTTGTGAAGTCCTTATAGGTGCTCTTTACTTGGACACACAGTCATGGCTGTATAATGAGTAGAGCAGTGGGCTAAGCACACATCCTTGAGGTGCGCCTATGTTGATAATCAGCGAGGAGACATTGTTTCCAAAAACTGACTGTAGACTTCGGATGAGAAGGTCAAGGATTCAGTTGAAGAGTAGGGTGCCGAGCTCAGTTTTAACTTCTTGACCAGCACTGAGTAAATAATGGCGTTGAAGGCTGAGCTGTAGTCAGTGAAGAGCAGCCATATGTATGAGTTGCTGTTGTCGAGATGATCCAGAGCTGAGTGGAGAACCAGTGATATTGTGTCTACTGTGGAGTGATTGTGACAAGTGAATTGCAGTGGGTCGAGATTTTTGCTTAGGTTTGTGTTCATTCTGGACCTGACCAGCCTCTCAAAGCATTTCATCACAGGTTAGTGCTACTGAGCGATAATCATTGAGGCAGCCCTCTCTGCTCTTCTTGATTGATGCCCTTGGGAAGCAGGTGGGTACCTCTTACTGCAGCAATGAGAGGTTGAAAATGTACGTGAACACTCCGTCTAGTTGGTTGGTGTAGATTTTCAGTACCCTTCCAGGTAGGCTGTCAGAGTCTGACACCTTTGCAAAGGTTTAATTTCTTGAATGATGTTCTGACGACCTCAGTGACAGATATCAACAGGGTCCTCAGCCTTTGCAGGGATTCTCATAGGCACTGTTTGGTTCTCAAAGCGGGCATAGAAGGTGTTCAGCTCCTCTGGTAATGAAACATCACAATCATCTATTGTTTTCGCCCTTGCTTTGTTGGATGTAATGGCCTGCACTCCCTGCCAAAGCTGGCGTGTATGTCTCTAGCTTCCTCCGGAATTGCCACTTTGCTTCAGAGATGGCCTTCTGCAGGTCATACCTGCACTGCTTGCAGAGATCTGGATCTCTGGCCTTAAACATCTTTGATCCTACTCTCAGCAGGTTCTGAATCCTCTCATCCAGGGCTTCTGGTTGGGGAACACCTGGTATGCCCATGTGGGCACACTCGTCCACTCAAGTGTTGATGAAGTCTGTGGATGAGTTCTTGAATATGTTCCAGTCCACCAATTCAAAGCAGTCCTGCGGACGCTCAACCATACTTTCGCCGTCTTCACTGCTGGTGCTGTGGTCCTCAGTCCCTGCATGTAATGCCAGGAGTAGAACAGCCAGGTGATCAGATTTGCCAAAGTGCAGTCGTGGTATGGTTCAGTAGGCATTCTTCATGGTGGTGTAGTACTGGTCGAGTATGTAGGCTCCCCTGCTCTTGCATGTGATGTGTTGGTGGTAGTTTGTCAGATGTCTTCAGGTTGGCCTGATTGAAGTCCCCTACAATGATCAGGAAGGCATCAGGATGTACGGTCTCATGGCTATTAATCAGTCCCTCTAGTGCCAGCGTGACGTTAGCCTGGGTGGAATGTACACTGAAACCAGGATGATGGCAGTGAACTCCTTCGGCAGGTAGAATGGGCGGCACTTGATCGCCAGATGTTCCAGATCTGGGGAGGACCGGGACATAATGGTCATATTTATGCACCATGATGAATTGATGATGACACAAACGCTACTTCCTCGGGATTTTCCTGACACCACTGTCCAGTCAGCTGTTGCGCCATGTCCAGAATACCCATGTTTACGTAAAGCATATCATGTAGCACTCCCTGATGTCTCTCTGATGTTGAAGTCTGGTTTGGAGTTCAAGTTTGTTCTTCAAGGACTGTACATTGGCCAGGATGGTAGGGAGCAGAAGCCTTGGCCTGGCATCTCAGCATAACGTGTAGCCCCCCTCTGTGTCCACATGATCGGGTCTTCTTACATGGCCTGTGGGTCCACTGTAATTCCCGCAGTGTTTAAATCAAGACTGGAGCTACCATTAGGCCAACTAGGCAACTGCCTAGTAGAAGAGAGGGGCACTGTTGAAGAGAGATTACAACAGGTCCGGCACCTCTGCGTCATGAATGAGGTGGCTCTGACTAACACAAAATAAGCATGTGCGTTGGTCCGGTAAGGTGGAGGGAGAAAGTGGTAAGGCGGACGTTGAATGAGATCAGGTACTGCACCCACTGCTCAGTCTTGTTAGCACTCTCCCCCTACCCTGCTCGGCCCGACCTAGGGCGCAAAATAGGCTGGCACCAGCCCCCTGGTTTAAATGATCCATTGCATAAGT
This sequence comes from Narcine bancroftii, assembly GCF_036971445.1. NCBI lineage: Eukaryota > Metazoa > Chordata > Chondrichthyes > Torpediniformes > Narcinidae > Narcine > Narcine bancroftii. Next base: position 26,754,475 of record NC_091471.1, read on the forward strand.
TAACATCTTTAATAAATCAGTGACAGTATTTCAGGTGCACGTTTTATTGGAGGTGGAAGAAATTTGGGCGTTCTTGAGCCTTGTAATCTGGGGGAAAAGGTTTCTTAAAGGATCAACACCTAACTTAAAGCATTGTACATAATTGTTGCATATGAATTTTCAGGCAGGGATTATTGATGAGATGCTAGAGGACACTTTTGATAGCATGGAAGATGAAGAAGAAATGGAAGAAGCAGCAGAGATGGAAGTTGACAGAATACTTTTTGAGATTACTGCAGGTAAAATAGATCTGTGTATTTTTTAAAATCTTCATTATGACACTCTCCTTTACATTCTGTCATTCACAGAAATGTTCCCTCCAACAGTTCAAACAAAAATCCTTCTAATGAATGTAGTTATACTTCGTGGACACAAATTTAAAATTACTGTCAAGAAAAATACTGCAGTCACAGCTAATATATCAACAATTGAGATTAGAAAATCTAACTGGGCTGTCCATAGAGCTGCTTTGCTGTGGCTCACTATAGTGTTGGGATTATTGGTTGACTTGTTTATCATGGACAAATTTGTGAAAAATCAATGGCAGTCCTATGGCTTGCATTCTGCATCTGCTCCTGGGGAAGGATGATGATTTAGGGCATTGCCATTTTAATCGTCAAATCTCAGTGTAAAAGTGCATTCAGATCATTATTGGAGAGAATAGGTAAGTGCGTTCTCTTCTAACAATGAATATTGACAAGTCACAAAAGACATCTTCCATTACCTTATTTGCAGGTGCTCTTGGAAAAGCTCCCAGTAAAGTCACTGATGCTCTCCCAGAGCCAGTCGAAGAAGGGGCCACAGCTACATCAGATGAAGGGGAGGCAGAGGAAGATATTGAAGAAATGCAGTCACGGCTGGCTGCCCTCAGGAGTTGATTAGTGTAAATAACTTGGCTGTACAGTTTCCACTTGAATTTACAACAGAATTATGTTGCTGCGGAGTAGTAGACATTTCCCATTACCCTATCATCCTCTTCATGCAAATCCAAAGTAAATAATTTGTGTAAAAGGTAAGGTATTAAATTTGTACAAAATTTACCAGAAGAACGAGACTACATTTCCAAGTTCTTTCTCCTATTTTGTCAGACCGTCTTTATGTTGCCATCAAAATTTTAATCAGTTGGTCATTCTGTACAGTTTCAGCACTGATGTTTTGTACTTGCAGTACAATTCCCAGATGTAATGAGATTGGGATTCTTGCAAACTAATGTCTTTTTAAACAAACTATAAGAAAAAAAATCACCTTCTCTAAGTTGCCTTATTGGGAAAGGATATTCCATAAACAAATTCCATAAGATTTTGTTTATAAATAGCCAATTGTAGGAAAATATTGACAAAGAAATATCAATTTAAATATTTACTGTCTTTATTTGTTAATATTGTTATTTTTGCTTTAATGGCACTCCTTTGTGTAGGCATCCGGGATAAGAGTTGTTTGATCTTTAACGGCACTCCTTTAAAACTTATGGGTCTAAATTCCATTTTAGTACGGGCTTTCTGTTGAGTTTGAAATAGATGAACTGTAGCAGCATTACTCAGTCTCTGCCAATCATTTACAACCATATAATTATATTTCACATGTTTCTTCCTGACTAGGGATTTTTTTTGTAGATATGAATAATTTACTCATCAACATTGAAGAACCGCTGTGAATTTGCTTGTATTCATTAATAAAACCAAACAAAAGGGAATTGGTTTGTCCTGGAATACTTTAGAACTATTCTTATTTAATGCAGGTAAAAGGGTGTTGCTGAGACTTGAGCTACTGAGTTACAGCGAAAGACTAAACAGATTAGGATTTTATTCCTAGGAGTGTAGAAGAGAGGAGATTTAATAGAGTAAATGCACCATTTTATTCATGTGGGCACCTGTCCACATTTTGGCTATTCCTCGAGCCCAAAATGCTGGTTTATGCACCTTTATCTTTTCTATATAAACAGTTCGACCTGCTGAGTTTCTCCAACATTGTGATTTTACTTCACCACGGGATCTGCAGACTTTCGTGTTTTACTTCCATCAAAAGCAGCATGTAACATTAGGGACTTCGATGGGAATAAGAAAACAATACAAATGCAAACATTTTTTTAAAATAAACAGCATGTTGAAATATTGTGTAAAAATCACAGTATTGTACAAATATTACCCAACAATTCTATTGTTTAATTTGTCGTTTTCAGTCAACAAATTTGATATTCTGCATTTAAACCACAAAGCAAACAAATCTACACAAACATTCAAAATATCAATATATCCTGAGTAATCAAAGTTACTGAAATACCAACGACTGGAATTTCATTCACTTTGAAAGTTTTTAGTAATTTTAAAAATAGTTGGACTAGAACAATCTTTGAATTTGTTACAGAAACAAGGTCTTTGTTCATTGGTACACAGACCAAAGAAAACTTGCTCTCAATTTTAGCAATATGTTTTAAAACAGTGAATGAAAGAAAATTAGTCAAGTTAGACCAAACTCAAGAACAAGGAAGGAGTTTGGACTCACAATCAACTGTGCAACAATTTAGAAAACATTTCTCCAATAATGCAATTTGGTTGCATAGTATAATGCCCATGTTTAGGAAACCCACACAACAGAAATCTATAAGTATGGTGCAGCAGATACTGTCACCATTTAGAATTTTTATCTATGCATTTATTGCATTTCCCAATACATTTTTAAAGTAACAAAGGCAAAAAAAAAATCAGTAAGGAACAGGGTACTTCAAAATTTCTGAAAGATCCAATGAGTTCAAGGATGGTAACTGAAACATAATATCTCCACAAACATGCCACTTCTCCCCACTCCTCCATGGAAAGCATCCACAGCAGCATATACAAAATGTGCATCATTCACTGCATATGCAAATACAGATCTTAAACCATTCCAATTCTGTCCTGGATAATTTCACAACTGCTTTTCAAATGGTTACCTTATTAAACACAAAACATTCTTGTAAAGTACAAAAATAATTCAAAGTTACAAGAAATTTGAACTGACTGATTTCTTGCATTTAGAATTCTGTGTGGCTATCCAAGTACGGAACAAAAGTTGGAAGTTGTGTAATAATGTTGAAATGAAGAACTTAATCTACTCTGAGAATGCATCCTCTCTCAGGCAGAATTTACCTATTAATACCTGTAAATTTTTTCCCCAATCTGACATGAAAATAGATGACCCTCAAGAGGAAAAAGTTGTGGGGTTTCTTTATTGTTTCCTTAGCCTTCCATGGGAAAACTCCAGAGAAGTATTTCTCAAATCATTTCAACAAAGACCCTAACAACAAGAGAATAAATAGACTGGGGGGGCCAGAGAAAAACTATGGTAACTTGAATTGTTTAACAGGGAACTGAAAAAAAATGTTCATTCACAAACTAGGAACATCTTTGTCACTCAATTTTACAAATTATAACAGATTCACATTTCCTAGTTCAGCCAATGTAATGCAAGAGTGTGATATTGCGTCCTTGATGCAGTCAATTTATTAAAGTTGGTGCCAACAATAAAGTCCAGATTTACCATAAGAAGCCAGCTTTCAACCGGTCCTTTGAACATCACATCTGGGTCTTCAGAAGGCTGGATTCATGAGCTCTTAACATTGCAACAGCATCCTTCACTGCATGGTAGATAATATTCTTCACCTGCACATTACATAGGAATGTCAGAGTACGGAGATGAGAAACAAATATAGTGGTTCTCAGAAACATTTTAAAATTGTGACTTAATAATTTGTTTTAAATTGCTTGAATAGCAGGAATCCAGAAATATTGCTGACTGAAACTTGTTGCATGTTGAAAGAGTGCAACCAATTGAATCACTACATTCATGTGAGTACCAGACTTTACACTTGCATTTTTCCACAATGTAATTACAATTTTCTAATTTAAATATACTCAGCATTACTGTTAAGAAACATTTTACAGCTTAGATTTGTAATATTTTATTTCACTGTCATTACAATTATCGAATTGTCTTTGTGATCTCTATAATCTGAGGTGCTGAGATAGGGGCAAAGAGGGTGGATGGAATTGGGTTTCCATTAATCTGAGGTGCTGGGACAATGGGGGAAGAGGGTAGATGGAAATGGGTTTCCATTAATCTGGGGTGCTGAGACAGTGGGGGAAGAGGGGAGATGGAGATGGGTTTCCATTAATCTGGGGTGCTGGGACAGCAGGGGAAGAAGGTAGATGGGATTGGGTTTCCATTAATCTGGGGTGCTGGGACAATGGGGGAAGAGGGTAGATGGAAATGGGTTTCCATTAATCTGGGGTGCTGGGACAGCAGGGGAAGAGGGTAGATGGAAATGGGTTTTCATTAATCTGGGGTGCAGGGACAGCGGGGGAAGAGGGTAGATGGAATTGGGTATCCATTAATCTGGGGTGCTTGGACAGTGGGGGAAGAGGGTAGATGGAATTGGGTTTCCATTAATCTGAGGTGCTGGGACAATGGGGGAAGAGGGTAGATGGAAATGGGTTTCCATTAATCTGGGGTGCTGGGACAGCAGGGGAAGAGGGTAGATGGAATTGGGTTTCCATTAATCTGAGGACATGGGAAAGTGGGGGAAGAGGATAGATGGAATTGGGATTCCATTAATCTGAAGTGCTGGGACAGTGGGGGAAGAGGGTAGATGGAATTGGGTTTCCATTAGGATAGTGTATTTGGGTTCAGTGTTTTCATCTCTACCACCATTGTAATAACATCTCTTATAGCTGTGTGGAGGCGTGTACCTCATGGAATTAATATTTTTGCTTGATGACATTGCACACATTGTTCACTTTGTCTTTCCAGCAACAGTTGCCACAATTTTTAATTTAAAAGGTTATCAGTAATGTCATAAAATCCTCTACTTCTCCTCTTTCCCCCATCTACAACTTAAAAGAACATTATTCCAAATCACTGTCAGCTGCAAATGCACTGTCTTTATTTGCTGCTAATGTTGTTTCAATTTGTACATGAAATCACCATGGTGTTGGAGAGAGCAAATTCAGATACCTGGAGCTTATCTTCATGGTTGGTGTGTGTGTTAGACAAGTGTCGAAACTCTTGTGTGAGCCGGAAGCAGTGTTTGACGTGCTCAGTAGAAACAAAATCCTCTGCTACCTTGATACAACTGTACAAGTTGTGAACCTGTAAGCAGGCAAGAATATTTGAGGAATTAACCTGTTATAATATGCAAACCTCCCAACTTCAAATTGTGCTAGCACAGCTTTCTCAATGCCAAATCTCTTTCTCCATTCCCTTCCACGCTAAAAGTAGCAATCCTGTTGAAACTAGTTTTCAACAGACAGGACAAATTAACAGGTACAAGCCTGCATTGATACTGGAGGCTATACAACACCAAGTCAAACCGATAACTTCTTAAAACATTTAATATCCATTGAATTTAAAATACTGAATAAATCAATAAATTATGTTAAAAACAATGATATAAAGGACCTCAGTCATTTAGTTAGTATTGTATCAGACGTGGAGAGCAAAATGGGAACCATATTTTCCCCATCAGGTGATGAAAAATCTCCAATTCCCACTTTTCTACATTAATTTTAAGATCAGACCTTTCTGCCCTAAAGGGGTATTAAGACAGGATTTCAACATTTTGGCCGTCTAGAAACTCCAGCTCTCAGGTAGAAGACAATTTGCACAGAGGAAGCTGAAGCTTATGTCAGTTGTGCTTCTCCTAGGGTGGTCTTTAAACCACACAAAGACATTCTGCTGTACATGAAGATACCTGAACAGCTGGCAGACCCAGGTCTTGACTCATCCCCAGATTACTGCTAACTTCTAAACAACACATTGGTGTGTCACACACTTCATGGAACCCATTGAGAGATTCCTGAAAATTACCACCTACCATTGCTCCTCACTCGTAAGAATTCTGGAGACAACAGCAAGAGTCCCATTTTGGTTGGGAGGAAAGAGAAGTGGGAAAATCCAGTTATGCAACTTCCCTTTGTGCGCCTCTCAGCGCCATTCAGTGGCGTGACACAAATGCATTCAGCTGCAGATCAAAATAACTGATCACCAACCTGATGTGGAGCTCCAGCTGGAATGAAGACCACATCCCCAAGGTACTGAACAATGGGCCAACCCTGGACTCCATATTCCTGGTAAAGCCTCTTGCGCAAAGTTCTATCCAGGTACCAGCTTTGGTCATGAATGGGATCGTGGTCGGGAGGGTTTTCTTGACCCTGCTCTTCTGCTACCTGGAAAAGTTAGTGTTCAGTTAGTAGGTTGGATTATTCTGAACTAGGTTTATTTGCTAAAAGCAGTGGGTGTAAATAATTCTGTTTGTTCCAATTGGTGGACACATCTAAAAATCCGAGATAATCGTGTCATCTAGTTAATATTTTTAAAAATCCAGTTTATAAATCCTGTTTGATACATTAAGAGTGACATGATTCTGAAGTGACAACTATTAGCCCAAGAATGAGTGTCAGTCAGACAGAGCTGTACAGCACAGAAACAGGCCCTTTGGCCCAGCTCGTGCTTCCGAGCTAACCCCTAATTTTGGCCTTGATCTCTCCAAACTTTCCTTTCCAAGTACCTGCCTAAAATTCTTTTAAACTTCACAACTGTATGTGCTTCTACAGCTTCCTCTAGCAGCTTGTTCCAAAACCCCACCACCCTCTGGAAAAATGTGCTCCTGGGGTCCCTTTTAAATCTTGCCTCTTTCACTTTTAATTATGCCCTCCAAGTTTTGGGCTCCCCTACCCTGGGGAAAAAACTGTGACCATTCACCTTATACACTGAACCTCAGCCTCCTACATTCCAGAGATAAAAGTCCCAGCCTATGTTGTAACTGAAGTTCTCTAATCCTAATAACATCCTTGAGTAGATGCAAGACACCAAAGTCAAGGAGTTTTTTTAATGGAATCTGAACTGTGGCAAAACATTGGAGTGCACTTTCTAAAACAAATTACCTGGTAAATGTTTGGTGGCTCGGATGAGTTACAGATCTCAATCAGAACATTAACTGTGTTTTCCAGAGATGCTGCATGACCCTACTTAGCATTTCCAAAAATCTCACAAACACCAACACCTGCTCAGCACCTAAGCCAATAAAGGACTGAGCTTGAATTCAACAAAGTCTCACATTAAACTGCAGAGGGTGTGTTATTAGATCAGTGAATGTGCAGCCAGTTGACACAAACAACTTCCATTCAAGTTGAGTCTGAAATTAGGCTGTAACTTCACCATTGGACAATTGGGGTGAGCAGTCCATATCCCATATCCTATTCTGTCCACGTGAAAACACACAGAAAAGGAGCCTTATAAAAAGATTCAATTCCAGTACCTCTTTTACACCAGCAAAGAACAAAACTTATAAAGATACACTGATGAACAATTCTGCACACTGGTTCTCACTGCTGGTTTCTCAAAATCAAGACCTGATGCATTATTCAAGTGACTGTGGCAGCACTATTACTGACGTAAACTGTTAAGCAACCAAGAGGATCACCCAAATTACTCCAAAGAATTGAAGTGACAACCAGAAAGGCACAAAGAGAACAATCAACACCGTCTTGCAAAATAACTTAATGAAGTAAAAGTATCCACAGATAATTTTTGTAGTTTTTAAAGCAGGGAAGTGTTGAGGAGGAGAGCATTTCAGGAAGATACTTTCAGGATGCTGAGACAGAAAGCCATTCCTTCAGGACAGGATGACCAAGAGCCAGTCAAAGGAGGGCACAAGGAATAGGAACTGCCTGGATGATGTGGTGTTTGAGGACATCCTGGGGTCAGTGTCCAATCTATCCCATAGGAGTACTTTATTGGTCTCAGTAATGTGGCAAGATTTGGAAAAGTCTGAGTAGGGTGGAGAAAGATAAAATAGTATGAAGGAGATGCGCTTCAAGGTTTCCCTCTCCCACCCCCTTCAACGTTGGGTTTGAGTTTGAGTTTGGAATGCACGACTTGAAAGGATGGCTGAACACTCACACACTAATAAAAGGGATTAATAGGCATAGTCCCAAACCTATGAACATCTTGGTTGTGTAACAGATTACACACATTGGCTCCAGGGTAAGAAGTGGAAGGTTGAAGGACAGGATCAAGTTGAATTGTCTTTGAGTTGGCTGAAAGAGACATCTGATGCAAAGTCAGACCAGTGACATCCCAACAAGAGGGAATATCCTCAAAGATGCCTTTATTTCAAAATAATACCCATGACTTTGGGGAATAAAATTTTAAACACCTGGTACCAAAATGAAGATTGTTACAATCAACAGTCAATTCATATCTTTTGAGAAACTAAAAAATAAATATAATTTGACTAATAGAACATTCTTCTATCTTCAATTATGATTTTTTTTTAAAAAAGGATAAGTTGAGACCATAATTGGCCCTACCAATGTGCACAGACATGGAGGTCCTAATTTATAACCATATAATAGTTTACAACGTGGGAACAGGCCATATCGGCCCTTCGAGTCTGTGCCGGTTCACTTGAACAACTCCATTAGTTCTCCCACCCCACCACCCCCCCCCCCCCACCACTCTCCACCCATGAAGGGGAATGCAACTAAATTTATTTCTACTATGTACTTCCTGCTCCAAGATCAAAGCCCAAAAACTGGTTACATAGGGGTCTCCAAAGTGATCAATATCAATCCCAGGGGTTCATGGGACCATCTTGGGGGGGGGGGGGCAATTTAAAATAGCGCCTCCTTGTAGCCGCTCCCACACCCCCCCCACACCATCGTCTCGTTTCCCCCTCATGGCGCATGAGCCAGCTGATTACACACGGCCTGCGGACCCCGTCCAGTCCCCCTGCCAGCTCCTGGATTCCATGCCTGGGGGTTGATGAGGGACCACATTGTCCCTGAAGGGATCAACAATCTAAAATGTTTGAGAACCCCTGGGTTACATTGTTTTCAGAGAGACGGAAATCAGATTTGGGCATTGTAATTGATCAACAATGCTTAGATAGTATGACAGCTCTTATAATGCAAGATAGTATGACAGCTCTTATAATGCAAGATAGAGAATGATACATTTCAATTTTTTACATCAACTATATCTCACACCTCAAAAGTTACATAATAGTAAATTGGAAATCTCAAATATGTGTTTAAGGTGTGGCATAGATATTAGTACATTTATACATTGTTCCTGGTTATGTATGAAATTAAGACCTTTATGGATAAATTTGGGGGAAATATTAATGAAAATTATGGGGGTGGACTTCCTTCTTGATCTGGATTTGTTCCTTTTGGGGAATTTGGCTGTCATGAATATCTACTTCCCCAAAAGTAAATCCAAATTTATTAAAATCACTTTGGCATTAGCCAGAAAATGTATAGCATTAACTTGGAAATCCAATTCCCTCTTACATATTGATCGTTGGAAAATGGAAAAAATGACTTGTAATCTTAGAAATAAATAGAACATGTTTATAGATAGTTGGCAGCCTTATTTGAATTATTTAAATGCCCAGATAGTTTATTTATTAAATATTTTGTATTTAATTTGCATTCCTTATCAGTAATTTAATATTTTTATTTCTTTATCTTGATTGCACTAAATTGTTGATGGCAGCTTTTTCCCCTTTTCCTTCTTTTTCTTGATATACGGTAGGGATATTTCTAGGGATAGCAAGATATCACCAAGGCAGATGGTGGAAAATTAAACTGGAGCCAGAGAAAAAGAAAGAAATGTACTTTTGTAAGAGACAATCAAAGAAAAGTGGTGACAAGAAATCATCGAAGGATTGAAGGGTTAATCAAGAAGAGCATTCATTTGGCTAAAATAGGGTTGAAGGAATGGAAAGGCATGAATAATGAAGAATATGAAACAGATGACAGCTTGAAACATATTGCCTCTGTTGCCACCCATTTTAGGTCATCATAGAGATCACATCACAATCCCAATAGCAGTATGTCTGCTCCTCTATTCCCAATCACCTTCTTTAGCAGATCTCGGATCTTCTCTGCATCTTTGGCTGAGTAAATGTGCCACAAAGCACCAGGCCTTTCATTAGCTTTTGTGAAACGCTTTATTGTTAATTCATCTACATCTCCATCCTCCATGGTCTTCAAAATTTCTATGGAAAGAAACATAATCAAATAGGAGCAAGAGAACTACTGCAACTGATCGTAATATGCATGATACATTTACCTGGATTTTAGTTTTATTCAAGATACAGATATGAAATCCAAGTAGCCCTCATACCTAACCCAAGCAGACATCCTTACACAGGACAGAATCATTTGCAAGGCTGTGGCTATGAGCTTGGCCCAACATCCACCTAATGAATCATTGGTTCTTTGCAAATTGTTAAATTAAAATTGTGAGTGCATTTGAAAAGAAATATTTGCCCCAGTAAATTTCCTGTTGATACTGGCATGCTAAATTAGCCAAGGTGAATGCCAAAACAGAAGCATGTAATCAATCCCACTAAATTAACATAGGGACGTACAAGATTAGGGTTGTGGTAACATTGGGTACTCACCTTCTTCATGATTGGGCTGGCCACTGGGGATTCCCACATACACCATGACATTAGCAGCATCGGAGACATCCAAGTGAAGATTTGTTGTTCCAACCTTTCTATCTTCTGCTGATAACAAGCCTAAACAGAGGGAAGAGATGTGCCCATTTGTAGCAAGGACCTAAAACTTTTACATCCTTGCAAATCCAAGCACAAAGTTTGGACAGGAACATACAGATCACTTACCATAAGCATTGTACATTTTTGGTCCCAAATCGGGTCTCACAAAAAAGTCTGGTAGCCTGGAAGCCAGATTCAACTTGCCGTCTCTCTTGGTATATTCAGGTAGAGGTAGGTTATTCATCAGATCTTCAAACCTGGGAGAGAGTGCAGAGGAAACCACTTGTTGATTTGTCACAGATTGTGGTTCCATTAGATTTTTGGATTCTCTCACAACTGACATATCATTTCAATGTGGCAACCATCCCCTTCAAGTAACAGCCCTCAACGGTAACATTCCTGCAGTATTGTATAACCAATTCGTTAACATCTTTAGAAGCCGATTAAGTTGCTTACCTCGAAAGCATCATGTCCCTGAAATCCTCTCCTGGAGGCCAGTCCTTCAACTTTAAAGCCATTGGTTCCCTCTCTTTTGTTGCAAGGCGCCCTAAGAAAGAGTTTACAGTTAAGCATCTTGACATGGCCTCACTTGAGCTAGTCTTGCATTATACATGACCTAACAATCTTCATTCAGTTGAAGATTCATTACATGTGGTATTGTTCATTGATTAGACTCTCCAAGTAAAGAGTATCTCAAGACAATGGGCACAAGATGGGAACAATGCCAAAGCAGCAAAGTTCATTTCCAGCAACAGACAACTTTACGACCCTGCCAGACTAATGGCTTGCTCATTATTCAACGAGATGTAGAGGAAGTGTGAGCCCGAGAAATTTCTTGTCTCTTTAAATAAGGTTATTTTTTTTAAAAGCTAAATATCTCCACATATCGTTATGTATCTCTTTAAAGTTTGAGTTTCTTTATATACATTTTATATCTTTATCATACAGCAAATGCTTTGTTACTCATCATTATGAAAGTCTTAATGCAAAGCTATGCAAAATATTTATCTGTTTTATCAACGAATTAAAGCTACATAAAGTAACAGCCAGAGAGTTGGATATATTGGATTAAAGAGATCAAAATTTGGAGTATTGCAGTTTATGCTTTTGGAAGATGATACTTTGAAATTAGGATATATTAGAATAAGGAAGGTGTCAACTATATTTTGATCCAAAGAAAAATTTAATTGTAAACTGTATGGAAGGATCGTGAATTAACAACTTAATTTAAAGCAAGAGGCATCTACGTATCTATTCTGTAATAATAGAATATTCCAGAAAGCATGAGAACCTGTCTATGAATTGCACAGTTTGAAATTGAGCCAAGACACCCGCAACCTTGAATAGATAAGCCAGAGCTTTGGCAGCAGAATTGGCAGGAATCCCAGAAGTATATTATTATAAACAACATCAGATAAAAAAAAACGTGTAATAATCACAAAGGCAATTCAGTCAGCAACAATTCTCTAAAGGAACCACGTAAGATACAAATTTTACAGTTCCCAGGAACCAGGAGAAGCCAGGGCAGAAGCCAGGTTGCAGTGTGAAGAACCCAAAATGGATAGGAAGAAGTCTCGTCGGGCTAAAGACTTCAAGCAAACAGCTCCTCTAAAAGAACTGTTTGATAATGAGTTGAGCCAGCAAGGTGGACCGACAACACTTAGCAGGAGGTTGGAGCCAGTAGCCAAAGAAGGAACAGCTTCAACTACCATGCAAGAAGAGGACTCTGTCAAAGAACTGTAGGCCTCGATAGCTGGCTTAAAGGCGAGTGGAACTGGAATAGATGAATGTATGTTGCAAAGTCCCACTGGTGCTGTACCAAGCGAAATGCAGAAGATAGAGACTCAATCAGTGGTATCTGAAAGTTCAAATGTGAATTCTGATGATAGTATTTCCAAGGTTATGTGCACAGAAAGATCTTCAAAGGCCTCTAGAACAAGTGCAGCCTTGTGTGCTTCAAGCAGACTTGGCCACTGTCCGTGTACAACAACAGTGGTTGGAGAAAGGATGTGCTTTAGAGGATAAGGAGGTTCAAATCAAGAAACAGCAATTGGAGCAAGAAGAGCAACTTAAAAGGTTACAAACAGCTAATGAAGAACAAAATAAATTATTGAACAGACAAAAGACTAGAGGTTGTGGAATAATATGGCCAAAGTGAAAGCATTAGCTCAGGCTTCTGCAAAATTTGTCACTCAGAGTGACATACCCAAAGCACCTAAACTTCCAGCAGAGCAATGAGTAAAGCAGCTACAAGAAATAAATATACTCGAGCATGGAGCCATGGGTGTGGTGCTCGTGCTCAAACTACAACGATGGAAAGAACTAGCAACATTCAATCACTGCAGATCTTCTCGAAAGGGGAGATTTCAAAAAAGTTCAACCATGCGAGTTAACCATAGTTAACCATTGATGTTTCTTCATGTTGCTGGAGAACAAGTACAAGTCAAGGATCTCCTCCAATGCCATAACTTATAACCTAACGATTCCCATTAATGCCATCACTTACAAGCCATGGTCCTATACCTATGGCACGAGTTCAAGATCAGTTTTCTCCATTCACCTCAAGACAACCAGTCGCAAGCCATGGTGGACAAAACAATATATCACTCGTAGCAAAACATAATGAAATATCTGCCCTGTTAGTGCAGCAACAAGGTTCATATGGTTTATAAGAAGGAAATTACAGTTTTTAAATGGAGATCCATTTGTTACAAGATCAAACCAGCAACCACAAAGAAGGCATATCACACTGGGGTAAAAATTAACAATTACTTTATTAACAAAAAATTCACCTTCAAACTTTAATTCAAATCCCCCCCTTTTATAACAATGCCCACTGGTTACTATGCAAATTTCTATAACAGCGTTAAGCTAATAAACTCCCCAGCCTAAATATAACATATGTAATTAAAGTCTAAGTTATATTTCCAACGAGCCCACAGAAAAACTTAGACACAAAACAAGACTCACAAAACTTCGATCTCAACTGAAGCAAAGATCATAAACAAAATTCAGTTTGTTTGGTAAACTGAAGCCAAAAGATCTTTGAGAAAGAGCACAAAATTTGAAGTTGTCTTGTGTTTCTTGCAGAGAGAGGAACAACTGATTTGGTCCGGATCCTTCTGGCTGCCTTCAGAATGTTCATCCGCTTTGAAATCCCAACATTCTAAACTGTCCTCCAGACCATGACTCATGCACTAGGCCTCCTTCCACTCCACAGCAATTTAAACTTGGTTTATCATCCAAGTCCAGAAATTTTTAGATAATTTTCTGCACATGTTCAGTCTGTCTCCCACTCTCTCAGCAATCCAGCTTCACCGTGGCTCTCTAAGACAAACTGTCACTTTTTAACATAAAACCACACAACACATAGGCCAATACACAACACAGAACTCTGTAACACCTGCCCTGCTAAAAATGAAAAATTTGGTCCACAAGAACAAATTTTTAACAATTAATGGAAATATTACATAAATAAAATAAACACTCCATTTTTTTTACAATAAGTATGTGATTAGATTCATATCTACCCAGATTAACATTTTGACAAACAATCTGCTATTACATTATCTGTCCCCTTTATGTGTGTAATAATTAAATCATACTCTTGTAAGCTCCAATTCAATAACCGTCTGTTATTTTTCATTTTAGACAGAAAAACTAATGGATTATGATCAGTATATATTGTTAACGGTTTTTGAGCAGTACAAATATACACATCAAAATGTTGCAATGCTAAAACAAATGCCAATAACTCCTTCTCAATGGTTGAATAATTTTGTTGATGGTTGGTAAACTTTTTTGAGAAGTACGAAATAGGATGTTCTACTTCATCATCATCCTTCTTCTGTAACAGTACAGCACCAATCGCTTCGTCACTGGCATCCACAGCTAAAAAGAATGGCTTTTCAAAGTTAGGGGACAAAAGTACAGACTGATAGCATAAAATGGCCTTTAAGTTCAAAACGCTTCCTGGCATACATCTGACCAGATAAATTTTTCTTCTTTCCAAGTAGTTTTGTTAATGGGAGTGCAATTTCTACAAAGTTTTTACAAAATCTATGATAGTAGCCAATCATACCGAGAAATCTCCAAAGAGCTTTCTTATTACCGGGGATAGGGAACACAGTGATAGCCAATACTTTTGCTCTAACCGGTACCACCTGTCCCTGTCCTACCACATAACCCAGATAATTTACAGTGGCATGTCCAAACTCACACTTATCCAAATTCACTGTGAGGTGTGCTTCCACCAGTCTCTGAAATAACTGCTCTAATTCAAGCATGTGTTCTTCCCATGTATCCATACTAATTACTAAATCATCGATCTTGGCTCCTGTGTGCTCAAAACCCTGAATTACTGCATTAATCATTCTCTGAAATGTGCCAGGTGCATTTTTCATCCCGAAAGACGTAACATTATACAATCCCGAAGGTGTAACAAATGCAGAAATCTCCCTGCCTTTCTCTGTCAAAGGAACATACCAGTATCCTTTTAAGAGATCAATCTTTGTAAGAAACTTAGCTTTCCACACCTTATCTATACAATCATCTATTCTGGGAATAGGGAACGCATCAGTCTTTGTCACCATGTTTACCTTTCAATAATCTGTACAAAACCTAATTGAGCCATCTGGCTTAGGCACCAGAACACAGGGTGAACTCCAATTTGAACTTGATTTTCAGATGATGTCATTTTTGAGCATATAATCCACCTCTTGATCCAACAATCTGCTCTTTTCCTGATTAACTCTTAATAGGCTTAATAGGCTTAGCATCACTGACCTCCACATCATGACAAGACAGTAGTTCTTGGAACATCTGGGAATATATCCTTAAATTTCATAAGTAATGTCTTCATTTCTTCCCTTTCTGATTTAGTCAAATGCATTAACTTGGTGTCTAAGTTTTGCGAAAAAATAGAATTTTCCAGCCTGAGGCTTATCTCTTTCTGTGCTCAATGACCTTCCACGAAACTTATCTCCTCCTTACTTTCCTCTATAACTAGCACCTTGGTTGGAATCCTAGTTTCCTCCTCAGTCATTTTCTCAAAGTAAGGTTTAAGCATGTTCACGTGACAGACCTGTGTCTCTCTTTGACGATTAGGCATCAATGACATTGGTGACCTGGTCAATTTTTGATTTCACCTTATATGGTCCTGAAAACTGAGCTCTCAAAGGGTTTGACTGCATTGAAAGCAAAACCAATAATTTGTCGCCTGGTTTAATGTCCCTAATTTTTGCTTTTTGATCATACCGAATTTTCATTTTCCCTGAGCAGTTTTTAAATTTTCCCTTGGCATCTCGCAAGCCTAATGTAAATTTTAAATTTTTTAATTTGAAAACATAATCCAACAGATTTGATTGTATATCATTATGTATCCACTGTTCCTTCAACAATAGTAATGGACCCGACTTCGTGACCAAACACCAACTCAAATAGACTAAAGCCAAGAGACTCCTGAGTTGCCTCTCTAAAAGCAAACAATAACAAATGGATTCCTTTATTCCAATCCTTATTATTTTCCACACAATAAGCCCTCATCATATTTTTCACAGTTAAATGGAACCTTTCCAAGGCCCCTTGACTTTCAGGATAATAGGTAGACAACACAATTTGATGGGCTCCCAATTCATAAACAACCTGCTGAAATATTCCAGACATAAAATTACTCCCTTGGTCTGAATGAATTTCCCTTGGTAGGCCAAACAGTGTGAAAAATGTTAGCATAGGATTCACAATCATCTTTGCTTTAATGTTTCTCAGGGGAATAGCCTCTGGAAACCTTGAAGCTGTGCACATGAGTGTCAACAAATATTCATTTCCCGCTTTGGTTTTTGGCAATGGGCCAACACAATCCACTATAACTTTTGAGAAGGGCTCCCTGAAAGCAGGGATGGGTTGTAAAGGTGCCACTGGTGGTCCTTGATTAGGCTTGCCCACCAGTTGACAAGTGTGACAGGTTCTACAAACGTTCACAACATCCTTTCTTAATTTTGGCCAATAAAACTGTTTCCTTATCTTTTCTACCATCTTCTTCACTCCAGCATGACCTCCTAAAGATGTATTATGAGCCAACTTTAATATTTAATTCCTGTAAGTTTTGGGAATTACAACCTGCCTTACTACCGCCCAGTTTTCAATGGTGGGTATTACTTGTGGTCTCCACTTTCTCATCAATATTCCATCTTGAACAAAGTAACCTACTGGTACAGTTTCAATTTCCTGGTTAGACAGAATCTTATCTCTTATCCCAGCAAGATCAGGATCATGCTTTTGTCTGGCTAATAATTCTTCTCTTGACAACAGCAAAGCTGGTTCCTTAGGTTTGTCCTCAATGCTTGCCTCCACTACAGGATCATCACAGACCTTCTCTACCTCTACCTTTTTCCTAGACATGGCTCTAGTAATAGCACACAGGGTAGATTTCCAAATCCTTTTCAGGCTCATAAACCAATGGCTTAGTTAGTAGTTTCACCGTAGGTATGACTTTACGCTCTGCTAAATCATTCCCTAACAAAAGAGAAACTCCATCCATCGGCAGACTTGATCTTATCCCTATCGTAACCGGGCCATTAACTAAGTCTGATTTCATCACTATTCTATGCAAAAGTGTAGGCTCTGCTTCACCACAATGTCTTTAATTAAATTCACATCTCCAGTATCGGTCTCCTCACCAAAATTCAAAACGTTGCTTAATACAAGCGATTGGGCTGCTTCAGAATCCCACAGGATTTTAACTGGCACTAGATTGGATCCTTCTTTAATTGAAATGAAACCTTCAGTCATGAATGGTTTAAAAATATCCCTAACTTTCTCACTTTGAACACAGGCAGTGGATACCACCCCTTTCTCTTTCTTTTCAGTACAGGACAATTTTCTATTATGTGCTTCTTACAATAGTGGCAAATAACACTCGAAAATTTTTCCTTCACCCATTTCTCTTCCTTTAATCTCACTTCTAGATTTTCATTCTACTCTAGTTAGATTATCAGCAGTATTCCTTTGAAAGGATTTCCTTGGTGTCCACTTAGGCATATTCCTCTGCGAATTTAGCCAATTCTTGCCAAGTTTTTAGATTTTTCTCTGCCAAGAACACTTGAAAATCGTCAGGAACACAATTTTTAATCTCCTCAATCAGAATGACTTCCCTCAATAAATCAAAGTTATTTTCTACTTTCATTGCGGCACACCACCGATCAAAACACACAACCTTCCTATAAGCAAAATCCAGGTAAGATTGGGTTGTTGCTTTTTTTAAATTCCTGAACTTTTGTCTTTAAGCCTCTGGGACTACTTCATAAGATTGGAGTATAGCCTGCTTTACAAATTCATAATCAGCTGCTTGTGGTACAGTGAGACACGAGTACACCTGTTGGGCCTTCCCTTTAACAACACTTTGTAGCAGGAGTGACCACTGGTCTGGTGGCCATTTTAAATTTACAGCTACTTTCTCAAAATGCTGAAAATACTAGTCTATTTCAGCTTCCTCAAATGGAAGAACTAACCTCACTTCTCTACTGACCAGAAACCTCTCTTCCTGGCCAGCACGTGGGATTTGGGCTTCTCCCTCTCTTTGCATTAGGGTCAGCTTTAATTTAGCTAGTTCTAAATCATGCTTCTGTTCTTTCTCTCTCTCCTCTATTTCTGCCTGCCTTACTACTTCCCGTTCGGCTTTCCTTTCTGGCTCTCTTTTTTCCTCTAGTTTTCTCAAAGCCAACTTTACTTCTTCTGAAGTTTTCTCCTTTGGAAACTGTTCTAATGCAGCTTCTTCAAATAACCCCTTTCCTACATAGTGCGTAACAATCTTTCAGGCAATTTCCTTTTTTTTCATTCCAGTTCTTACTGTAAGAAGTTTTAACTTGCCAACTATCAGTTCTGACTTTTTAGCCATTTTTAAATTAACCACGGAAGGGTTCGCGATGAACTGGTCAATATTCATAGCTGCTAATTTTTCTGCTGGTGATTTACACTTATGAGGCCCAGAGCAGTTTACATTTGTTGGTCGCAGACTGTCAGGAGACCTTGAAGATAATTAAATCATTTGTTCAAAGAGATAAGATCTGAAGTAAACAACTTTTGGGTAATATAAGCCATGGTCCCACTGCTGAAGTTTGAGACTCTCCAAGAGGTGGCAACATCTCTCAGCAAGAAGAACTTCAAGAGACCAGCTAACGTCCCGGTCGAGGGAGGTGGAGAAGCTGCTACCGGCGCCCCGACAACCTACTACAAGTGTGCAGTCATTGCCTCGCTTCGGCAGTTGGGACCAGTCAAGGCATTGATAAGTATAATTGGGAAGGGCTTGCATATTGTAGTGTGAATTCAGCTTTTAGATTTAGTAATAAAGCCTTGTATAAACTGAACTGCTCTCGGTGTGTGTGTCTATTTTCTTTCGGTAGCTCAAACACTGTGACCAATCTAAAACGAACAAAATGAGAGGTATAAGTTTACCCAAGACAGTACCCCTAAGAGATCTGGCCCCACCTGGTTTGCCCCTTCCTCACACCTCTACTCAGAGTGAGCATGAGAGGTTGGACTCACCCCTCCCCACCCCCCCCCCCCCACCTGTGACCCCTAGTAAGCTTTCAGATGGCCATGCTGAGGCTCCACTGCATCACGCTGGCGATTCTTGAGCAGGTCCAGAAGTCCAACGTTCCCATACTACGGATCCAGAGCCTGATTCAGTTCCCAAGGTTATAAAGCAATCTGTTCCAATTAGAAAATCAACTAGAATTCGTAAACAACCTGTTTCGTAAACATCTCATTATATTTCAATTGCTTGCTAGATACTGGCGTATTTTGCCTGTTAGAGTATCTCAATGGCAAACATGATATCCATGTTAGCAACTGTCCTTTTGATTTGAACCCTTCTTCTGCTGGGGGGAGACTGTGGAGCCTGTCTCCCCCCTCTGGCGAGCCTTGCTGTACGAACATTGGCTGTGCATTATCGTACCGTTATTTTCTATTAATAAAAGCCATGATTATTGTTTGATCACATTGTCTTTGACTACTTCAACTGGAACTTCATATACTTTACTGGCTGGAAAGTCCTTTGATAAAATACAAATTTTTATTTAAAAAATATTTACGTGAAAGGTCCTCAAATCCATCCCAAAAGTCTCGGATCTTTGCACCAGAAATAATAGTGTTGGTTCTACAGTCAACCAGGTCAGCATCCTGCTCTCCAAACTCTTTCCCAAATGCTTCAGGCTTCCACAGGTCCTCGCGGAGCTTTGTGTGGACTCCGGATACAATTACTGGCTAAACAAGGACAAAAGAAAAATCAGGCCTTAGGTCAGAGCAATAAAGTCAACAGAACAATGAACAGTGGAAGTAACAATTAGTACTCCTTCCGCCTTGAACATGATAACGAACTTATCTTGTGCCATTAACACAAAACCCTATCTGGTTCACAGGAATAAGATAGAAAGGTTGGAACAACAAATCATCTAAACAAGAAGCAATACATGATTAAAATACATGGTTAAAGATGACTGAAGCAAAAAGGGAAAGATAGACAAGCCTATTTGCCCACAGAATAACTCAAAGCTGGGCAAAATTGTGGAAAATAGATTTCAATACATATAACCATATAACAATTACAGTACAGAAACAGGCCATCTCGGCCCCTCTAGTCTGTACTGATTTAAGTGATCTCTAGTCCCACTTACCGTCCAATCACTTCACATCCATGCACCTATCGAACTTTTCCTTAAATGACAAAATTGACCTTGCTTCAGCCACCTCTTCTGGAAGGTCATTCCACTCAGCCACCACTCTCTGAGTGAAGAAGCTTCCTCTGATGTTACTTCTAAAGTTTTGCCCCCTAACCCTTAACTTATGACCCCTTGTTCCAATCTCCCCTACCCTCAGGGGAAAGAGCCTATTTACATCTATCTATCCCCCTCAATTTTAAATGCCTCTATCAAATCCCCTCTCAACCTTCTACACTCCAATGAATTAAGTCCTAATCTACTCAATCTTTCTCCGTATTCGAGATACTGCAATCCAGACAGCATTTTAGTAAACCTTATTTGCACCCTCTCTACCTTACTTATATCCTTCCTATAATTTGGAGACCAGAACTGCACACAATACTCCAAACCTGGCCTCACCAATGCCTTAAACAACTCAACATCACCTCCAAGCTCCTATATTCTATGCTAGGATTTATAAAGGCCAGCATACCAAAAGCTTTCTTCACCACCCTATCTACATGGGAATCCACCTTCAAGGAACAATGAACCGTTATTCCAGGATCCCTCTGCATTCCTCAATGCCCTCCCCTTTCACTGCATATGTCCTATTTTGGTTATTCTTCCCAAAATTAAGCATCTCATACATTAAACTCCATCTGCTATCTTTCAGTCCACTCTTCCAAGCAGTCCAAATCCTTCTGCAGACCACGAAAACCCTCCTCACTATCAACAACTCCTTCTATTTTTGTATCGTCTGCATATTTACTCACCCAATTTACCACCCCATCATCCATATCATTAATGTAAATAATGAACAACAAAGGACCCAACACCGATTCCCTGAGGCCCACCGCTCGTCACTGGCCTCCATCCTGACTCAAAGGTAATATTCTCCAAAATATACAATGCTAAACGGTGATGTGATTGTGGGTTTTAGTTTAAAGGAACTGGCAAGGTACACAAAAAGGAACATTTGCCGATCTAGAAAAAGGACAAGAAAATCAGAAAAATGCTGCATAGGGAAATTTCTCCACCATAAGATAATGGGCTCTCCAAAAATGTAGAGGCTTATCTAAATCAGAGAGGCTGATAGATCTTTACCAGAAGAGATGGGGCCAAGGAAAGTGGGTATTTCTAGTGATGCAACAGCAAGTTTGAATTGTGCAAATGAAAACGAATCAATCTCTTTGCAAAAGCACTAAGTACTCAAATTATACAGCACCACAGGAGGCAATGCTCAGGAGTGTGAATTATAATTACACAAATTCACAGGTGTCTCAAGAAATACATGCATGCACCTTGCAGGCAGGTGCACAGAAAGCAAACTTGCAAATCGAAAAGGAGAAAGAGGTAGGACTTACGGTGGGGCAGTGGGAAAGGAGTGATGAGAGATATTATGCAAGTACAGTGCAGATGGGCCAAAATCTTTATTTGTTGCTGCCAAACAACCTCACAAGATACATCATCTACTTTATATTTCCACAATATGCCAAAACAAAAAAAGATAATAAATATAAAAGAAAAGGTAAATAAGTATTCACAATTGAAGATAGTTCAAGAGAAAAGTTCCTCAGGAGCATGAGTTGAGGCTCTACAGAAGGGCCTGCAATGTCAATCTCATACTCCTCAGCAATAGCGAATCACAGAAGGCCATTCAACCCAAGAAATCTATGCTGGTTTCTGGTACAACAATTCTTACAGACCCAGTCCTATGACCATTGCTCTGCAAAGCACTTGTCTATCCAATTTCCCCTTGAAAGACTTGATGGATTCCATTTCCATGACCCATATAGGCAACAAACTCTGGACCATAAACACAAGGGTCTTTTGTTCTCCTCCTATGGCCATAATCTGTGCTCTTGTGACCGTGAACTGTCCGTTTGCAGGAGTGGCTTCACCTCATTTACCCTGTCAAGTTCAGTCATGGTCTCATAGAGCCCTCTCAAATCTTTCAACCCTCTGTTTCTCCATTCTCACATTGCAGCTGAAATCCCTCTTCCCTGAAACCATTCCAGTTTTTCTTTTCTCAATGCCTCTTTGGAAGCATCACAGAAACTTATCTGCTTTACTCATTACAATTCTATCAGAGAAAATAAAATTCAACCAAATTGGCACTGGGCTCTAGATGTTTGCCTGCAAAATGTTTCAGGCACCACACTTACGTGTCCTTGCTTCCAGCACTCCCTGAAAATATTCCAGTTGTTCTTGTTGCTGGGATCTTGCAGACAGAGCACGCGGCCACCGCAGTACCAGGTATGAGGGGTGTCAGAGTCCAAAATGGTCAGCTTGCCCGATGAGGGCCTCAACAGTTCTCTGGCATCAGCCGCAGCGTTTGGGGTCTTTGAGCCGTCATTTGGCTTGCTCTGCACTAGCGAAGCAAAGATATCATCTAGCAGGTTTGAAGTGCTCTTTGATCCGTTTTCAGACTGGGAGAGAAATGTGACAATATTACAATCTAGCTCAGCTGAGTTCTCCCTCCAAGTTATTTAACAGGATCCAACATTCAGATGGAACAATGGAGGTTCTAAGGATGCTTAACAGAGGAACAGCTACCCACAATTAGAAAAGCATATTTTGTAAATGTAAACACTGTACCAGTGCTCTGGTGCAGGACTGGAGTGCTTGATACCCAAGCAGATGCTTTGATCTGTATGGCATCGAGATTAAATATTATTGGAGCCGACCTCCCCGGACAAGTTGAGAGTATTCTATCACGCTCGTGATTGGGCCTTGTGGAGGGTGGCCAGGCCTCTGAGTGTCAGGAAGGGAAAGGCTTGCTGCAGGATACCCTGCCTCCTATAGCCCAGTATTTACATTAGTCACAGTAAAGGGACAGTTTTGTTTGCAATCTGCCTCCCCCTCCTGCCTATTTGACAATTAATGCTCACTTATTGTTGTCAACTTTTTGTTTCTTGTAACTATCACTAATTCCTCTCCTTACCAAGCAGTAAAGAAATCATTGCAAAGAACAGATAGAGCACAGATCAAAGATGTTGATGGTAAAACACCCAGAATGGTAATGTCCTTTAATGTCAGGGGAAGGTGGCCAGAATATCTGTTGATGGCAATGACTATACTATGGAAATTGTGATGTGCAATGTTTTTCACGAGCTCATGCCTGAATACTCCCTGGGTCTTGCTGATTGGGCTGGGCTGTAATAAATGATTGGAACATTGTGCTATTATCTGCACGCTTCGGACTCAAGAAACCACAGATGCTGGAAACTTGAGAGCAATGTGAAGCTGAGGGACTTAAAGTCAAGCAGCCTCCATGCAGAGAAGTGGACAGTCATCAAATCAGGACCCTGTTTCGAGTAAGTTCTGACCTTGTGTTGGAAGGAAGGTTGTTGATGATGTACGTGGTTGGGCTGAAGACATTGGCCCGAAGTCCTCCCATAGTGATAAATGAGGTCCAACAACAAATATTTACTTTATCAAAGCGCCTTTTGGTGTGGTTGTCGTCATGTTCTTTGTGCTGATGCTTGAGAGGAGTCTGACTATACAATAATTTGCCATTTGTTCTGTTTTACTGCATCCCACTGTTTACATTCATAGAAGAGGCAGTATATACAGCTTTGTGTAACTAGTCACGGCTGCAAAGACATTTTCCGAATCTTTTAGGCACATTGCATTTCCATGCAATGGTCAGTGGTTAACCTCATGTGGGACAGATGTTACAGAAGATGACAGAGACAAAAAAGGGCACTGGAGTGTGGTGACATTTTACGATCATCACCTCACACATTCTACAACTCCATTTTACCTGCTGTACTATGCATGTCTAGTTGGACTGTGCACCAAAAAAACTTCCTTAATGCATCTTGGTTCATGGGGCAATAAACTATAAGGATGTAGATACATTGGAAAGGGAGCAGAACTTTATCAGGATATTGCCTGGATGGGAGAACATGTCTTATAAAGCTAGGGTTTTTTTATTTGGAGCAACTAAGAATGAGAGGTGACCTAATAGAGGACACATGTACAATAAAAGGAGGAAAGATTAATCGAGAAACTAGGGCAAGTATTTCTATTTATACATTCATTTTTCTATTTATTTATCTATCTGTCCATTAGTTTATTTACACAGAGATGTGGGCACCTGTATTGCCTTGCCCGGGGTCATAGTGGAGGTTGAAATAGGGACATTTATGAGACTTTAGACAGGCACATGGATGAATGAAAAATAGAGGGTTACGAGATAGGAAGGGTTTCATATTTTTGGTAGGAATATACAAGTTGGCACAACATCGAGAGCCAACAGGCCTGAACTGTGCTTTAGTGTTCTATGTAATGAAGGGATGAAGGATGAGAGGAGATGACTTAGATATATAAGGATTTAAGCATGAAAATCTGCAAACGCTGTGACTGTAGTTTACACAAAAATGCTGGAGTAACTCAGCTAGTCACGCAGCATTCTTTATGTAGGAATGATAATAAGCAAAATGCAGGTGGCCAAATAAAATAATGAGGGAAGGGGCAAATGGAGGAGCACAGACAAGAGGACATAGGTGGATATGGGAGGGAGGGTACAACAGAAAAAAGCTGAGAGTGATTGGGGAGGGAATAGCTCTCTGAATGGAGAGAGGTGGGAAGGGAGGGAGACAGGGAAGTGGCCATGGAAGTCAATGTTAATGCCATTCGGTTGGAGAGTGCCAAGACAGAATTTTAGACATTGCTCCAATTTTGTTTCTCAGTACATCAAGCCCGTGGGTAACACGTTGGTGCGGGAGTGAGGCACACACTTGAAATAGTTGGCCATTGGAAGTATTCCTTCACTTGGAAGGACTGTTTGGGGCCCTGAATGGTGGTGAGCGAGGAGGTGTGGGTGCAAGTGCAACACTTCGTGCAGTAACAGGATAGGCTGCAAGAGGGCGATTAGTGGGAAGAGATGAGTGGATGAGGGCGTGGATAGCTCTCCACCCCCTTCCCTCTTTATTCAGAGCTAGCCTCTCCCCCTATCACCTCAGCTTTTTCCTCTTGTACCCTCCCACCCATATTCATCAATGAACTTTGGCCTGTGCTTGTCCCCCTGCCCCTCCCTCCACCATTTTATTTTGGCATCTGCCTGCTTTTTGCTCATACCTTGATGAAGGGCTCAGGCCTTTGCTCTATAAATAACGCTGCATGACTTGCTGTGTTTCTCCAGCATTTTTGAAAGACGAGAAGAGACCTAATAGAGGGGCTTAGATACGTGGACACCCAGCACATTTTTCCAGTGGAGAAAGTATCAAATATCAGAAGACATCTCTTTAAGGTGAGTGGAGGAAAGTTTAGGGAAGATGTCGGGGTTAGATTTTTTTAAAAATAGAGTGGCGGATGCCTGGAATGCATTGGAATGTTGTGGTGGTGGAGGCTTGTACAACAGGGGCAAATAAAAGACTCTTAGATAGGCACATGGATGCACGAAAAAAATTGGAGGGTTATGGGCTGCAAATTAGGAAAGGATTAGATTGTTGGTGGAGTAGGTTTACAGAAACCAGTACAACATAGTGGCTGAAAGGCAGTTACGTCCAAACTTAAACATGGCTCACCTTTCCCGAGCTGGAGGTCAGTAGGTTTCTCAATGAGCTGGGGGCACTGCAACTGCTTGGAGTCAGTGTTAACAAACTGTTGAAGGTCTGAAGTGACGATGAGTTTGTCGATAACGTGCTCAAGGAATTAAGCACCCCAGTCGGCTTCACCTCTTTACACAAGGAAGGCAGCTGGGAGCTTCCTGATGGAAACATTCAGGGGATTTAAAAAAAGGTTAAGATTTATCTTGGCGCAACAAAATTTTGATCTATTCTGTGAATGTAGGTTATGACCTTTAAATGCAGGAAATTAAGCACCAGTTAAAAAAAATACTGCAGATGCTGGAAAGCTGAAACAAAAACAGAAAATGCTGGAAATACTCAGTAGGACAGGCTGCATCTGTGGGACTAAAAACAGTTAAGAGTCAAAAACAGAGCTGGTAGGTATTTTCAGCATTTTCTAAATGAAACATCAGTACTAGAATTAAATGAAAAAAATATTGAAAATGCTCATTATGGCAATAACTTTAATTAGGGATGGCCAGTACACACTGGTCTTGCTGACAAAGCTGAGTGCATTAAAGAATCCAAATAAAACATTAGGGGCATTTAAAAGACTCTTAAACAGGCACATGGATGAAAGAAAAATAGAGTGTTACGGGATAAGAAGGGTTTAGTATTTTTATTTAGTAGGAATATAAGTAAGCACAACACAACATCGAGGACTGAAGGGCCTGTTCTGTGCTATAATGTTCTGGAAGACAGAAACAGGCCCTTCAGTCCATCTAGTCTGTGCTGAACTATTTCTGCTTAGTCCCATTGATCTGCACCTGGATCATCGAAAGCATACTTGCTAGATGGATAACATTGTAGGATGTAAGGTGCTCTGTTCAGCATCAGAAGAAACTGCAGGAAGTGGTGAGTGTATCTGAGAACATCACGCAAACTTCCCTTCATTGATCCCTAGGAAACCCAGTCAACTTATGAAGGTCCCATCATACCTGTACTCTCTCCTCCCTCCTTCTATTAGGAGGAAGGTTCTGAAATGCAAAATCATGCACCAGCAAGTATGAAAAATGGCTGTCCCACAGCCGCCTGGCTTCTAAATTGTAACAATTTTTTTTTTCCTTTGCAACTCTGCTCTGTGATGGTACTTTCCTTTCCATTATAGCCCAATATCCTGTGTTCTTGTTCTTCTATTTTATACAGCTTTATGACAGGTTAGGGTTGTCTTGTTACAGTGCTCACAGAAGAACCTTTTTCAATGTACCAGGTCTAACACAGCAAACCTAAAATTGAGATTCAAAGATACACAAATTTTTGTGGAAAATAAAAGAATACTGCCTTACTGGAGTTCAAACGCAAAAGAAGAATAAAGCAATGAGAAGCTAATTATTTGCCACTGGGTCACTATCCCAAGAAGAAAGTAGTGTTTCCTGACCGACAGTAACCCAGTGCTGATCATATGTCACCTTTTCCACCAGAGGCTCTCCGTGAACAGCAAAAAAAATCACCTACTCATTTTTACCCTCACTGCATCATAACATACAACATTGCTGTACAGCACAAGCCCTTCAAACTACAATGTTGTGCCAACCTATATAAAATGACTTGACAACAAAGGAATTTTACTGACCTCACACCTATAACCCAGTATTTTCTTTACATCATGTGCCTATCCAAGAGTCTTTTGAATGTCCTCAATACCAGCCTCCACCACCACTCCCAGCAATTGATTCTTGGCACTCACCACTTTAAAAAAAAAATTTCCTCTGACATTTCCCCTGAACTTTCCTCCACTCACCACAAGAGGTCCTCTAGCATTTTATATTGTCAGCCTAAGAAAAAGATGCTGGCTGTTTACCCTTTCAAAGCTCCTCATAATCTTATATACTTCTATTAAGTCATCTCTCATCATTCATTGCTTCAAAGAGAAAAGCTGTCAACATTATTTCACAAGACATTTATCCAATCCAGGTAACATCTTGGTAAATCTCCTCTACATGCTTCCTGTAATGAGACAACCAGTCACCGTTGAGCCCATCTATCTCAACATTAATACTTAGCACCTGAACCTTCCTTACCAACCTTCCATGTAGAACCTTATCGAAGGCCTTACTGAAATCCATATAGACCACATCTACTGCTCTATCCTCATCAACCTTTCTAGTCACCTCCTCAAAAAATTCAACAAGATTTGTTAAACATGACCTTCCCCGCAAACCCATGTTGGGTGTCCCTGATCAGTCCCTGCCCCTCTAGATACTTATACATGTTATCTCTAAGAATACTTTCCATTAGTTTATTGACCACCGACATCAAACTTACCGGCTGATAATTGCCAGGCCTACACCTGGAGCCCTTTTTAAACAGAGGAACCACATATGAGACACACCAATCCTGCAGCACCGTCCCCCCTAGTGACGGTTGAAAAATCACTGTCAGTGTCTCCACTATTTCCTCCCTGACTTCCCACAAGGTCCTGGGGAAAATCCTGTCAGGACCCGGAGACTTATCCACCTTTATATGCCTCAAAAGTTCCAATACCCCCTCTTCCCTAATCCCTACATTTTCCATAATCACCCCTTTTGCTTCTCTTATCCTACACAAATCCATATCTTTTTCCCGAGTGAAGAACTCATTCAATATCTCCTCCATCTCATTCGGCTCTGCACACATTTGTCTGCTCTGATTCTCTAAGGGACCAATTTTATCCTTCACTCTCCTTTTGCTATTTACATATTTGTAAAAACCCTTTGGATTTACTTTCACCCTGTTAACTATCGCCACCTCGTACCTCTTTTTCACTTTCCTAATTTCTTTCTTAAGCTTCTTTTCACAATCCATGCATTTTTCAAGCATCTCATCTATACCTTGTTTCTTGTATTTAATGTAGGCCTCCCTTTTATTTCGAACCAACTTTCTAATCTCCCTTGAAAACCTTGGCTCCCTCAAACTTTTGGCTCTGGCTTTTATCCTGAGAGGAACATAAAGATTCTGCACCCTCAAAATCTCACCTTTAAATGACTTCCAGTTCTCCTCTACCTCCTTCCCAAAAAACAAATTAGCCAAACCACTCCTTGCAAATCCCTTCTCATTTCATCAAATCTAGCTTTCCCCAACACATACCTCAGTCACCTGCTCTATCTCATTCCCCAATAGTAGATCCAACACTGCCCCATCTCTATTGGGTACCTCAACGTATTGCTGCAAAACACTATCCTGCACACATTTTACAAATTCTAATCCATCCAGTCCCTTCACAATCCTGTGCTTATAACAAATCTCAGCTATTACTCCACACATTTGCTCCTCAATTTACTAGGGTCTATAATACACCCCTATAATTGTAACTTCTCCTTTTCCATTTTTTAATTCCACCCTTGATGAGCTCTCCAATTTATCTTGCATCGCATCTATCTCTAGAAATGTCAAGACATCCGACACCACCTATTCAGAATTTTGATGTGTTCTAGAATATTGCTGTTCCCTCCCAAGTGCACCACCTGGCACATCTTCTGCCACAGAGGAGAAGCATTCCTGGTACTTACTTAAAATTGAAAGAACACTCCAAAGTTCGAGTCGAAAATATTTTTTTAATCATCCTTCCATCCATGAACACAAGCTAATTTTCAGCCATGCAGAACTTACACTGTCATTAATCTTGGCTAAAGCCCACCCCAATCAACTTTCAAATATTGATGATTTGTCTGAGATATGCTTCTCGATTGAAAAAAAGAACTGAAACAAAATGGGGGTGAAAAAAAGGTAGTTGTGATATATTAAAGGAAATGAAAATTTGGATGAATTAACAATTAAGATAAATCCCAAACTTGCCTATAATTATTATTCTAGATTTCAATGTACTTACACATTATAGAGACCCAGAGATGATCGCCTTTGTAAATTTTACAAAACAGTATTTGTAAATTTTACAAAACAATCAAGCATTTTCCCAATAGAAGAAATCTCTTATTGAATCAAAACTAAAATTTGGCTTGTGTTATTAACAGCATGTTCCAGGATCAGTAAAAATAAAGTTACCTTGACTTTCTTCTTTGCCTTTGGCCAGTCCCATCATCCAGCTAAAGGGAGAATCTTCACTCTTCCAGGCTGCAGCAGCAGTAGATGCACTCTTGGTTGCAGGTGGGCTTGTTATGGAACTGCAATCAGAGGCTGCTGGTCTGCTACAGCTCTGTGCCTGACTGGAAACTGTACTGTTACTTAGCTGGTACAACACAAATGGAAATTAAAATATAGAAACCATTATCACCCATATTATTCTAAAACAGTGGAATTTTGAATTGTTTATTGCCACGTGTATTAAGGAACAGTGAAAAGCTTTCATTTTTGGGTGCTAACCAGTGTAAGATCATAAGAATAGGATAGGCCATCTGGCCTGTTGAACCTGCTCTGCCACTCAATAAGATCATGGCTGATCTGACCACAGGGACTCATGCATGTATTCAAATACGGGAGGTAGTGGAATAATAAAACACAAGTGAATGGTAGAGCACAGATTACAGTATTACAAAGACAAAATACAGGGCATTGAGAAAAGTACAATTAAAACAGCGCATCGTCTTCACCGACAATCGAGAGCCTGGGAGCAGCAGGAAAGTGACAATAGGGAGAGGTGTCTTCAGAGAGGGCTCTGCATCTGCTGGTACGCGGAGGCTGGGAATCAGAATAGGAGGTGACGGAGGAAGTAGGCTTTGCCTACCTGCCAAATTTCTACCCTTTATCAAAATAGTGATGCTCTACCACCTCAGTCAAAAACATCTTCAACATCCTATCTCAAATGCGACACCCCTGACTGACGGTGCTCAAGGTCTCTCAGTAAGTCGAGGGCTGTCTTTAGGTTCCCCTAATGCCAGCAATGCCTCTGCATCACCATTCTTGCTTTGGATCAGAACACACAAGAACTTCCCCTCTCCTCCCACAACCCCTCCAAGCCCAACATCAGATCAAGGTCATTCTTCCAGGGACACCATGGGCATGGTCTACCTCCAAAGACATCTTTGGATGGCGTGGACCTTCCATATAGTCACTGCGAGGTAGGAAACAAGGAGGCTAATTACACACAGTAAGATCCCATTAACATCTTTGCAATAATTTGGCAAACTGGCTTGCTGCTGTTAATTGAGGGGTAAAAATGATCAAGGCACTGAGAAATTCTCCATGAAACACTCTCTAAGCATACTTTTCCTACTTTGGCTTAACAAAGGAGCAGCCGGATGGCAATGGAGTGGTCACATGATCAAGACCTTGGTCTTAAGTGGTTGGTGAACAGTTGACCTGAGGCGTGGCAGATGTATCATAGGATGGAGCAACTTAAACCACAGAACAAAAAGCCAACACATGAATGAACTTAAATCAGGAAAGTACCTGCAGCAGTAAACTGCTGTATCACATACCTGAGCTGCTTCACTGGTGATGGGTGACCTGGACAAGGGCTTGCTCTTCCTCACTATACAAGGACAGTTTGCTTTTATACCCCATTTTCCTCTTGCAGAATGCACAATATTTCCAATCTGATACAGAGCTGGACCAAAAAGGAGAAAGCACAACAGTGATTTAAATAAAATGTATCATTACTGGACCATGTGTTGCAATGCTTTCGGACATGATACTTGCTATAGTATTTTTTTTAATGTGGCAGTGCTACGAGCCAAGAGGACCCAAAAACCCAGCAGCAATGGATATTCACCAAGACAAATGGTTATTTAAACAAAAGTTATTTTTAGTTATCTTTAAATATAAAAAAACAGAATCACACTTTATCTTATCACTATTAACTAACCTAATCCCCTTCTAATTCTTAGCGCATGTGAATGTAATGTGTGTGTTTATGTTTAGAAAAGTTCTTTGATTGACAGTCCAATCTCACTTCTTATTCCTCCAAGTTTTCTGGTTCTAGGCAATTCTTATACTGTGCATAGAATCGAACATTTATGAAGTTCATCAGGCTTTGGTGCTTGAAAGGTTAATGGTTACCGCTCAGGAAGGTTCTTGCCGGTTTTCAGAGAGATTTGTTGCTCGTTGGACACCCACAACTGATTCCTTCTGATCAGCCACTTCAGTGTCTTGGTGAAGAAACTTGCCCCATCGGGGTTTTCCAGATGATAATCTCTTTCTTTCAGGTCATCACAGAGTTCCTTTTTGATTCCCTTATTTCAAGTGAAACATTATACAGCCAGCCATCTTCTCTTGAATGGACCACAAGGGCTTTAACCAGGCTGAACTAAGAATTCACAACCAGTCATCAAAATAGGGTTTTTCCACAAGCTTGCCAGCTTGTCCTGTTCCAGTCCCAGCTGCTGCTGCTGAACTGTAGAACAGAATTCTCTCTCTCTCATTCAGAGAAAACCACATGACCCTCTTAGAACAGCCAATGCACTCAGACAGACTGCGGTTCTGGACCTAATCTTCCGAGTTCGTTCATCCGTTGCTTTCCAAAACAATAATCCATTACACCACACCATGTCCAATTAACACCTATTTGTGAAGTCCTTATAGGCATTCTTCAAAGTTTTTGCAAAAGCTTCCGGAGCCTGGACTGTCTGGATTGAGCAGAGCTCTGGCATTTTAAATGATATCTGTTTTGAAGTGTTTATCTCTGTGTGTGATCTAACTAAAAAATCTGCCACAATTTATCTCCTTTAAAACATACAATATAAAATATAATAATCTGTCATAGGAGAGACTGGACACAGATCGGGTGGGTGGAATGGGGACAGGAGAAAAATAAATAAAATTGCATCGTTGAGCAATTTTACTCTGTCCATTAGAACAGCAAGGATCTCCTTGGCAAACACTTCATTTCCACACCTCAATGCCACATTGACATGTCTGTCCATGACCTCATGTATTACCAAGTGGAGGCCACTTGTAAATTGGTGAAAAAACACCTTGTTTTCTGTCGTGGTAACCTCCAACCAACTTCTCCCATTTCCATTCACCCCCTCCTTTGAACTTTTCCCTTCCTCCAACTCCCCATCCACTTCCTTTCCTTCTAAGTCATGTATCCCAGCTTTTTGCCCTATCACCCTATCAGCTCCTTTCTCTTTCACCTGATTCCACCTATCACCTGCTAGTCTGTGATCCATCCACCACTCTTTTTATTCGAGCATCTGCCTGATTTTTAGCACTCCTGCAGAAGGACTCAAGCTTGAAACGTCAACTGCCTTTTGCTTCCCATGGATGCTGTGTAACCTGCAGAATTTCTCCAGCACTTTTGTGTACTGCACTGGACCCCAGCATCTGCAGATTTTTTGTTAACTACTAGAATGATTCACAAAATGGAGTGTTCTATCCCTGAAGTTTATTTTAGAATGAGTGGAAATCTCATAAAAGAAGTTTGCTACAGAGATTGGCTATAAAATTGACCACAGCCAATCTAACGTGGTCAAAATTTATAAGACTTTTTATATATGATTGGAAACAAGCACTTACTTGGGCTCCTCAGGCTCAAGTCAGCTCTAACTGAGGCTTTGATAGATTGGATGCCAAGAGGCTGCTTCCTCCAGCGAGAAGCTCAAAGAGTCGAGATCCTTAGAGATGTGGGATGAACCATGTTTAGATCAAGACATGGGAAACCTGTAACTATGTTTGGGAACTCTACTGGAGATCTGTGCAACTCAAGACTCTGCAGATGTACATCTTGCTCAAATCAACCATGAACACATTGATTCATTCTGATAGGGAAGTCATTCGGTTGCAAACTTCATAATTACACAAAGCTGATGAACAAACACCCACTTACCTGAACCAGGAATAATCTGGGTCGGCATCAACTTGTCCAGCTCATGGCCTAGCCCATTCGCACACTTAAACCAAGAAAAGATCTCTTCTTTACCATCTGTGCATCAAGGAAAGGAAAGATAGAATGAAGGGCTGTACAGGACAGTCCTGGCACCTTTGCACTACCACATCCATGACAATCTTTTGGTCCATTTACATTCTTTGCCATTTGCCTGTCAACGGTCCACATCCTTCTCTGCCTTTACTCTTCAAGTAAGTGACTGTCTAAATATCTGAGGTAGAACAATTGTATCTGATTTCAACACCTCTTCTAGCAATGAGCTTTCAATAGCAACCACTCTGTAAAAACAAAAATTCCAAGATTCCATCTATCCCCTCTAAAACTATTACTTAAACCAATACCTTCTGGTTATCCTTACTTTGGCGGGGGGGAAAAAGATTCTGACTATCTACCGTATTATTTAAACCTTATTATTTAATATACCACTATCAAGTCAATTTCAGCCCCTTTTTCTCCAGGGAAAATAAACACAGTCTGTCCAAGCTCTCCCCATAAGTAAAGTCCACTAATCCAAGCTACATCCTTTCACTGCAGTGAAATCTCACACACATAATGATCATAGGTTTATTGTCACATACACAAGCAAAATTATTTTCTCTCTTATATTTTTATTAAGGTTTACAATAATACAAAAATTAAACAGTGCAATTATATAATGAATTACCAATTACAAGAAAAAGAAAGAAAAAAACAAAACCCCATAAATTCAAAACACCTGCCACTATACAAGGTTGGAAAACAAACTAATATGTGGGTATCAAGTGGCAATAACCTGGAAACAGACAGCATAGTATCGAAGGGTATGACTACCCTAAAACTTTTTAGATTATGGTAATGATCCGTAAAAGGGCCCCATGTCTTTATGAAATTAGTATTTGAATCTTTAATAGAATATCTAATTTTTTTCAAAACTTAAACAAGACATAGTATCACTTAACCATTCTGTGTGGGTGGAGTATTAAACTAGGACAAGTGCAAATCGTGAATCAAAGCTTCAACAATTTTACATTTGTAACAGAGGGGTTAGATCAGAGTAAATATGAGATCATTTAACTTTAGACATATGTAGTCTGTGGATCACTTTGAATTGCAATAAGCAATGTTGTGCACAAAGGGAGCGAGTATTAACAAAATTATAAATGGAATCCCAAACATCAAAATTCTCAATTGCTGCAGCCAAACAGGTACACAAGATACACCAACTACAGGTACACGATCCTTTATCCGGACAACTAAAATCTGGAAAGCTCCAAAATCCAGCAAGTGGGGAGAGAGGCGGCAGCGTGAGTTGGGCAGCCGAGGGACTGGCAGCGAGGGTCGGGGGAGGCAGCCGAGCGACCGGAGGTCGGGGGAGGCGGCTGGGCAACTGGAAGGGGGTGGGGGTGGATACAGCAGCATAATTTGGGTGGGTTTTCCGAAATCCGGAAAAATCCGAAATTCGTAACCCCCAAGGATTCCAGATAAAGGATCGTCTACTTGTACTAGATAACATTAAATTACACCAGCATGGTAGGAAATAATATATAAAATGTAGATGGATAAATAAACCTTCAGTGACAGTTAGTGCAAGAAAAAATAAATGGCATTCCAATAGGGTAGATAGGTCTTTCTAGGAGTACTCTATGATTCAAGGAAGTAAGGAGAGGATTGAGAGCCTGATAGTTGTTGGAAAAAAAACTGTTCTTGAACCTTGAGGCGCTTGCCTTCTGATTTCTGTACCTTCTTCACAAAGGTAGCAGCAGCAAAAAGAGGTTGTGATCAGAGTGGTGGAGGTCCTTCATGTTGACTGCCTTCTTGAAGCAATGCCCCAAGTTGATGAGCGATGAGCCTATGATGGACTTGGGTATGTTTCCTACTTTCTGCAGCCTCTGCATCCCTGGGTACTCAAGTATCAGCCAGGCTGTGATGCAACCAGAATTATCCTATTAGAATTAGTGATCCCAGCAGCTTCACTTTGCACCATCATTCACCAGGGATCTAGCATCTGCCATTCCCCAAGCAGCAACCTTTGACATGGTGGCAAGGGCCACAGTGAGGAATCCTGGACTGGGATATCTAAGAGTCAATGATTTAGTCTGTTGAAAACAATTCTGTTTCCCCATCTTACCTTGATGAGGATTGTTTTTCTTCATCTTGTAGCAGTCGAGACACACCCCAAACCCACACCGGGGGCATACCCAATGGAAGTTGAAGAGGGTCGTCTCACAGGCATCACACATTTCCCGAATGCCTCGAACTGCCCGCTTCCAGGCTATTTTTTCTGTGATGGAAAGATAGTAATTAGGAGTCCTACAGTATGGAAACAGGTCATCCATACAATGACATCCATGTCGAACACTGATCACCCACCTGCATTAATCCCACCTTCTAGTAACTGGCCACCCATGACTGCTTGTCCAGACACTTAAATGCTGTCAAAAACTCTGCTTCCACCACTCTCCCCAAAAGACTATTCCAGGAACATGCCACTTTCAGTGTAGGAAAAAAAATACCTCTGATCCCCTCGAAATCTCTGATCCTTACCCTAAATTTGTATTCTCTAATTTACATATGGGGAAT
This sequence comes from Narcine bancroftii, assembly GCF_036971445.1. Taxonomy (NCBI): domain Eukaryota; kingdom Metazoa; phylum Chordata; class Chondrichthyes; order Torpediniformes; family Narcinidae; genus Narcine; species Narcine bancroftii. The sequence continues at coordinate 26,790,652 of NC_091471.1, forward strand.
AGTTTCCTGCAGTCTGTCCATCTGTAGCCTTCAGTTATATATGCCTCAATCATGTCCCCACTTCACCTCCTCCAATCTAGTGAATACAAACCTACCATCTTCAGCCCCTCTTCATAACGGAAACATTCCATCCCAGATCAAAATCGCAATGAATCTCCTCTGCACTCTCTCCAGTGCTATCAGATCCAGTGACATTCCAAATTTTTCTCTCGCCTGAATTTTATTGTTTTGGGCATAGTCTCTGACCACTTGCAGCAAGCCTAGTAGCTAGTTTTTTTTTTAAAAAGCTGGAATGATCTGATGTGGCCTCCTCCTCGTTAATTGGGGTGGGGAGAGATAGAGAATCCTCCAATGGACAATTATCACTTTTCAACCTTGCCAGCCTGCCCATTGCAAACAAAATCCTACTGGTGAATAGATCCTCACCACTTGATAGCAGACAGGAAACATACTGGAAGGAACACCCATATAACCATTTACGGAGTGGAAACAGGCCATGTTGGCCTTTCGAGTCCACACCAGTTCACTGATTTTGTGCGCCCTCTTCAGGCAATGGTCCCGGTAGATCACGTCTATTTAACTTGTTTTAAAATTTCAAAGTACACTACAACAAGTCTAGCTCTGAAACACAAGTAATTAACTAGGCTCTCTTCAAAACATAAATTAGAACTGTTCTTTAGGTGAGCCTCGTGCCTTGATTTGATAACCTCAGACTGTCAAGCTACATATTCCAATTCCACACTTCCTCAGATTTCATTTACATTTTAATGAAACAATTTTATACATCAAAGGCAATCAGAGAATAGAATGGCGTCTGTAAAGCTGCCCTTCCTATTACTGGAAAATAATATTATTGAACCAAATACATTTTGGATTGAACATACAGAATAGATGCCTTGGAATGAAAGCATTACCCATTTTCAATGTCCAGATTATTCTCTACTTCATGGGTGTGTGAGGACAGCTTCATAGTTCTCCAGTAATGCAATGCAAATTTTTCCCTTGTGCACTAATGCCAGATTTTATTCTACCTACAATTTCCTATTTGCTGCCTTGTCAAAGGACAGATTTTCTCAATGAAGGAAATGGGAAATTATAGAGGGAAATATTGAGGTTAGGCAACAGGAGTGCTAAAATGAATTGTCAAAGTTACACTGAAACAGTCAGTCAGCAGCTAGAAAAAGGCAGTATCATTTGGGAACATTGATACTTTCATTACTGGCCAACAAGGAGCAGGTCAAATACTTGTAAATATATAATAAAACTCTGAAACATCCAATTGTTCAGAAATTCTGATGGTCCTGTTTCTAGGTCATTGGGTGCCATTTCCCTCACTCCTTTAAACTCAATGGCCGTACATCTCTCAAGATAGTTGCTCAGGTTACTAATTCAAACAAAGCTGGAGACAAAGGGCAACCTTGTCGAGTTGAACGAGTTGATCTAAAAGGTTCCGAGATCTGACCTTTAGCACAGTTGATACGACAAAATATACAGATACAAGGTACGAGAGTTTTAGATGATGTACTGGTGTATTTAACAAATCCAGCTCAGTCACTTTTACATTTGAAGGAATGTTTAATACAATATGGATCTTTGTCTGGGTATAAAGTTAATTAGGAAAAAAGTTAAATTTTACCGAAGGGTGAAGGAGATTATTCAGTTTATAAGAATATTATTAATTTGAAGTGGACTGATCAAATTAAATATTTGGGTATAAATGTGGATGTTGATTATCAATCTTTATACAAATTAAATTATGTACTGTTAATGAAAAAGATTAAAGCTGATTTGATTAAGTGGAAGGATCTTCCTATAAATTTAATTGAAAGAGTAAATACAATTAAAATGAATATTTTTTCACGTATACAATATTTGCTTCAATCAATTCCGTGCTTACTTAAGAAGAATTTTTTTCGAGATTTAAATAAAATGGTTAGGGAATTTTTATGGAAGGGTAAATTTCCGAGTGTAGCTTTGAATAAGTTAATCTGGAAATATGCATTAGGGGGATTACACTTACAACATTTTCAAAATTATTATGAGACAGCTCAATTTCAATTTATTAGTTTATTAATGGACTTGGAACGGCCCCCTAGTTGGGCTAAAATTGAGATGGCAAATATTTCTGAATTTGAAACACATCAATTTTTGTTTTGGTGGAATTTAAATTTATTACAAGAATATAATCTGCCTATACTAAAACATTTAATGAAGTTATGGATGAGGAAAAATAGAATGATAAGTTCTAAGGGTAAATTACTGACTTTAACACTGTTATATAATAACCAACTTATTCCTTTTTCAATGTATAATCAATGCTTATTACAATGGAAATCTAAAGGTATAAAAAACTTGGGGGATTATTTTAAAGATCAATTTTTATCTTTTAATCAAATGAGGGAAGATTTTGGTATTAATGAGAATTCTTTATTTGTTTATTATCAACTTCGATCTCTAGTAAAACAAATATTTGGTAGAAACATGATTTTACAAAATTTGAATCTTTTCTTGTGACTGCACCAAAGAAGGGATACATTTCATTGATGTACCAAATATTACAGGGAAGTATGGAAAAAAAGGGATGGAATAGATCTAAGATTAAATGGGAAAAAGATATTAAGTTTACTTTTTCTGAGATATTGGTCATGATAGTGTTACTAGATTGATAAATGTTCGTGGACTTCAGGAGGAAGACAGGGAAATGTTGAGGAAGGATATACTGGCTTTGGAGACAGTCCAGAGGAGGTTTACTAGGTTGATCCCTGGGATGAGGGGTTGACTCATGATGAAAGATTAAATCGTCTAGGATTGTATTCGCTCGAGTTCAGAAGAATGAGAGGAGATCTTATAGAAACATATAGGATTATGAAGGATATGGATAGGATAGATGTAGGAAAGTTTTTTGAGCTGGCCGGGGAAACTAAAACGAGAGGACACAGTCTCAAGATTCGGGGGAGTAGATTTAGGACAGAGATGAGGAAAAATAGTTTTTCCCAGAGAGTAGTGAATGTTTGGAATTCTTTATCCAGAGAAGTGGTTGAGGCTGCCTCACATTAAACATATTTAAAATTCGGTTAGATAAATTTTTACATGATAGAGGAATTAGGGGATATGGGGAGAAGGCAGGTAGGTGGAGTTAGGTCATAAATTAGATCAGCCATGATCGTATTGAATAGTGGAGCAGGCTCGATGGGTCATTTTTGGCCTACTCCTGTTCCTACTTCCTATGTTCCTATGCAATGGTTAATTATAAATTTTTACATCAATTGTATGAAAAGTTTTTAAAAATCTGGTTTTAGTGATTCAGACTCTTGATTTAGGTGCGGTAATTCGGTTGGAACTTTTTTTCATGCTGTTTGGTCATGTATACATATACAATCTTTTTGGAAAGAAATTCAATTGTTTTTGGAACATCTGTATAAAATTAAAATACTTTTAGATCAGACAATATTTTTGTTGGGTAAGTTGAAGCCTTTGAAAGATATGGGATTAAATAGATTTCAGATTGCTTTTGTATATTTAGCTTTATCTGTAGCGAAAAAATGCATAGCAAGCACATGGAAAAATGCTAATATGATTGATATTAATAGATGGCATAATGAGATGAAAACTTGTTTGGTAATGGAAAAAATTACATATGTTTTACATGATAATTATTCTTTTTTTCTTAATAAGTAGTCTTTATATTTAGAATATTTACATTTAGATTTATCTTGATTAGATTTTAGTAAATATATTTTGGTTTTCTTTTTTCTTTCTTTGGCTCTCCTAAAGAGAGCTGGCTGAGAGGGGGGAGGGGGGGTGTTTCTTTTCTTTTTTTTATATAAAGGAAACATTTTTTCGTTCATAATATGTATTTTTCTTATTGTATGTAATAACTTTGATGAACGAATAAAGTTATATAAAAAAAAAGATAGTCGCTCAGGTAGATAGGATTGTTACTATTAGATTGGCACATGGACGAAAAAAGAGTGTTATACAGTTGGGAGGGTTTAGCACTTTTATATGGTTCAGCACAACATGGAGGGCCGAAGGGCCTGTACTGTGCTGTAACATTTTAATGGCTTCACCAGAAAATTTATTCCACTGCTCTGTATCATCTTAAATAAAAAGTCCATTAAAAATGTGCTGGGTGTATGAATTATGATTAACATCCAACAACCCAGAAAATCTAACCACCTGGTACCAAAGTGCTGAGGGTGTCAGATTATTAGAGCTCAATTACTTTCAATTAATACAATTGATTACCTTGCACACCAATATAAATTATAAAACCAGTGCAGAAATGATGAAAGGTAAAGATGGAAACTAATATCAGTTAAATATATAAAGGTGCTGAATATGAACAGTCCTACAATCTCCCTAACACTTTCTCCACTCATCTTAAATAGACGTCTTAAAACTTAAGAAATCCCCAAGTTGTGCACTAGTTCCAAAAAAGTTTTAAAAAGGATCAGGGAGAATTCTTCATATAGTGAGGCTCTGATAGCTCTGTAGTTAGAGCACTGGTCTTGTAAACCAGCAGTTGCAAGTTCAATCCTTACTGGGGCTTCATCTCTGTGAGGGCTGGGCAAAAGTAGTGACTCTGTCTTCCTTTAACAGTAGACAAAGTTAAAGAATTTCATGTATCCTACATTCTTTAAAAAAAAGTAACCTTTACCTTTAGGATAAACTCAGTTGGGGAGGGGTCTGGATCCAAGATGAGCAAGCTTAAATGTTTGGGCAGAATGGTCCTGATTTCAGTTTTATGGCTTCTAACTCGTATTAAAATGATAGAAGGACATAATGTGCCCTCACAAAAAAATACCTGATGATGCAAATATGAACAGGTGGGTTTAGAATCCTTATAGACTAACAACAGGATTTCAGAAAGCGCTAGTATTAAGAGAAATCCACTTCGAATGAGCAAGGCAAAATTAAAATGGGGAGTGAAATACTCACTGCAAGGATCCACTAACTTCAGTGCTTCTTTTTCAGACATGACCAACTGGCAAAAGTGATCTCCAATATTAGCCAAGATGTACTTGGAGGTGTCCAAATCCAAACCCTCCACATCAGCATCTGAGGGCATCCACAGTTGCATGGCCTCTGGATCACACTGGTTTGGGGAGAGGAATCCTTCAGCCCGCAGCATTCCGTGCTTGTTAAAATACAGCCTAGAATGCAAACCAATGAAATGTCATTGAGCCTAATCAATGCAATGGGCACCAAAGATTTCAATGCAACCCTTCAGATCAACTATTTTTGGAAAGTAGCAATCAGAACAAAAAGTACCATCATTCAGCAAAGAGTCCATTCTAGTGTGCCGGTGGGAATCTTTGAAAGGGCTCACCTGATCTCGCTTCCTTGCTAATTTGTATCTCTTCTTCCTTTGTGCATTTGCCTCCAGTTCTCTTTTGAAGGTTAATTGTGCAATGCCCATCATTGTTCTTTCAGATCACAATTTGTCAAATTGAAACATTTCTCCTCACCCATTTATTCCCAAATTAATCCAAAACATTGACATGAATTTTACATCCAGTTCTTGCAAGTGTGCCGAATATTTTTTGTGAAAAAATACAGAAAGGATCTTAACAGATTATTTCAGGAGTATTTCCTTGCATTTGAAAATATTGAGTCTCAAGCTTCAGTTTGAAACTCCAGCTCTAAAGCAACATAATCTCTCTTATTAATTTTCGAGGACAGAGTTTGGTCAACATAAATGCTACCAATGTAGTCCTTCCACTGGCAGCCAACGCTAAAAGACCCTTAACTTTGTCAACAGGATATTTGGGAGAAGATGTTCTGCACCCAGGAGGCACTTCCTGTTGATAAACTGCAGAGGTCAGAGGGCTGTGCCTGGGTGTCAAATGTGGCATTCATGGCTTACTCAGGAATTAATCGTTCACGATAGAGATGAGAAATTTCTTCACCCAAAATAGAATCATAGCAATTTTCTGCTCAAAAGTTCTGCAGAGGCTCATCCACTGAGTATACCCACTGCAATTCACCCATTGTCACAATCGCTCCACAGCAGACGCAATATTGCTAGCTCTCCACTCAGCTCTCGATCACCTCAAAAACAGCAACCCTTATATACAGTACATCACTAACTCTTTTCTTCTTCTTCTTCTTCTTTGGCATGGCTTCGCGGACGAAGATTTATGGAGGGGGTAAAAGTCCACGTCAGCTGCAGGCTCGTTTGTGGCTGACAAGTCCGATGCGGGACAGGCAGGCACGGTTGCAGCGGCTGCAGGGGAAAATTGGTTGGTTGTGGTTGGGTGTTGGGTTTTTCCTCCTTTGCCTTTTGTCAGTGAGGTGGGCTCTGCGGTCTTCTTCAAAGGAGGTTGCTGCCCGCCAAACTGTGAAGCGCCAAGATGCACGGTTTGAGGCGATATCAGCCCACTGGCGGTGGTCAATGTGGCAGGCACCAAGAAATTTCTTTAGGCAGTCCTTGTACCTTTTCTTTGGTGCACCTCTGTCACGGTGGCCAGTGGAGAGCTCGCCATATAACATGATCTTGGGAAGGCGATGGTCCTCCATTCTGGAGACGTGACCCATCCAGCGCAGCTGGATCTTCAGCAGCATGGACTCGATGCTGTCGACCTCTGCCATCTCGAGTACTTCGACGTTAGGGATGAAAGCGCTCAAATGGATGTTGAGGATGGAGCGGAGACAACGCTGGTGGAAGCGTTCTAGGAGCCGTAGGTGATGCCGGTAGAGGACCCATGATTCGGAGCCGAACAGGAGTGTGGGTATGACAACGGCTCTGTACAAAAACAAAGGCGAGAAATCAGACTGCTCAAACTACAGGGGAATCACGTTGCTCTCCATTGCAGGCAAAATCTTCGCTAGGATTCTACTAAATAGAATAATACCTAGTGTCACCGAGAATATTCTCCCAGAATCACAGTGCGGCTTTCGCGCAAACAGAGGAACTACTGACATGGTCTTTGCCCTCAGACAGCTCCAAGAAAAGTGCAGAGAACAAAACAAAGGACTCTACATCACCTTTGTTGACCTCACCAAAGCCTTCGACACCGTGAGCAGGAAAGGGCTTTGGCAAATACTAGAGCGCATCGGATGTCCCCCAAAGTTCCTCAACATGATTATCCAACTGCACGAAAACCAACAAGGTCGGGTCAGATACAGCAATGAGCTCTCTGAACCCTTCTCCATTAACAATGGCGTGAAGCAAGGCTGTGTTCTCGCACCAACCCTCTTTTCAATCTTCTTCAGCATGATGCTGAACCAAGCCATGAAAGACCCCAACAATGAAGACGCTGTTTACATCCGGTACCGCACGGATGGCAGTCTCTTCAATCTGAGGCGCCTGCAAGCTCACACTAAGACACAAGAGAAACTTGTCCGTGAACTACTCTTTGCAGACGATGCCGCTTTAGTTGCCCATTCAGAGCCAGCTCTTCAGCGCTTGACATCCTGCTTTGCGGAAACTGCCAAAATGTTTGGCCTCGAAGTCAGCCTGAAGAAAACTGAGGTCCTCCATCAGCCAGCTCCCCACCATGACTACCAGCCCCCCACATCTCCATCGGGCACACAAAACTCAAAACGGTCAACCAGTTTACCTATCTCGGCTGCACCATTTCATCAGATGCAAGGATCGACAATGAGATAGACAACAGACTCGCCAAGGCAAATAGTGCCTTTGGAAGACTACACAAAAGAGTCTGGAAAAACAACCAACATCACTAACTACAGCTCAGCCTTCAATGCCATTATTCCCTCAGTGCTGGTCAAGAAGCTACAGACTCTGGAACTCTGCAAATGGATCATTGACTTCCTCATCGAAAGACCACAGTCAGTATGAATTGGAAGCAATGTCTCCTCCTCACTGATCATCAATCAACACAAGCGTTCCCCAAGGATGCGTGCTTAGCCCACTGCTCTACTCATTATACATCCGTGACTGTGTGGCCAGGCACAATTCCAAAGCTATCTACAAATTTGGCAATGACACCACAGTTGTTGGTAAAATCATAAACTGCAATGAGGAAGCGTACAGAAGGGAGATAGATCCATTCACTCAATGTTAGCAAAGTCAAGATGATTGTGGACTTCAAGAGGAAGACAGGGGAACACGACCCCGTCCTCATTGAGGGCTCAGAAGTGGAGGATCAAGAACTTCAAATTGCTGGGTGTCAACATCTCCAACAATCTATCCTGGAACCTCCAGGTCGACGCAATCATGAAGAAGGCTCGCCAGCGGCTATACTTTGAGGCGTTTGAGGAGATTCGGTATGTTACCGAAGACTCTTGAAAACTTCTATAGGTGTACGTTGGAGAGCATTTTGGCTGGTTGCATCACTGTCTGGTATGGAGGCGCCAATTCTCAGGAGAAGAAGTAATTGTTAACTCAGTCTGCAACATCACGGGCACCAGACATCACTCCATCGAGAATATCTATAAGAGGCAGTGTCTTAAAATAGCAGTCACTATCCTCAAAGGCCCCCACCACCCAGGCAATATCCTCTTCACTCTGCTGCAATTGGGAAAAGGTACAGGAACCTAATGACAAGCACGCAGGGGCACAAAGACAGCTTCTTCCCTGTTGCCATCAGATTCCTGAATAATCAATGAACCAAAGGCACTGACTTATTTTTCATGCACCACTATTTCTTTAATTTATTGTTGCAAGGTAGTTTATATGAATGTTTGGACTGTGATGCTGCCACAAAACACGGAATTTCATGGCTTGCTCATGACAATAAATTCAGATTCTGAAAGGAACTGTTTAAATATTAAAGGAACCCATGAAATAAGTGGTTAGTATAGGAAAATGCTGCTGAAGCAAGAGATCAGCTATCACCCAATTGAGTGGAGGAATCAGCACAAGGGTGTAATAGTCGATACTTACTTCTCTTACATGGCCTCAGCTAGGATCAGTTAAGACCAGGTGAGATGATCACTGGAGTTTGCTCCCTGTATTCCATATCCAAATCTCACTGTGATTATCATTTTCACTTTCTCTTTGGTCATATTTAAGGTCCTTTGCTTGGATATCTCCCTTTGTAACTTGGAATTGAACTGCCTGGTAACACTCTCGTGAAGGGCCCCATGACCTGCTATTAGAGGCACTTCCATTGTACAGGTCTTTCAACGCCAAGTTTTCAGGGGTGGGCTGACAGCAAAGGAAAGTGATCTGGACTGGATTAATGAAGGGCACATTACAGCAATAAAAAGGTAAAGATGACATAGCTTTTGATTAACAGGTAAAGGCATGCTCACTTTCTGAAGTGGAAGAACCTGCAGAATACAGTAGAGTCACTTTCATCCCTGTAGCGGTGATAACTAGCCAAGCGGCACTCTCTGCACTTGCGCAGGTGGGGAGCAACGTTGATGCAGGAGCCATCTTGCAGGAAGGACTCACCGCTCTGTTGTAGAGCGCGGACTTTGTGAGCATCACTCAACACCGACTGGGAGACGCTGGCTACAAAATACGACATCCACAAACACAGCAGTGACTTTCATTGTATAGAGGGAACACAACCAACCCACCAGTGACAACAGATTATCTGCAATACTTCAGTCGTACAGCATGGAAACATACCCTTGGGCATAATTTGCCCATGCCCACCAATAGCTCGTTCCATTTGCCTGCACTTAGCCCATATTCCTTTAAACCCTTTTCTATGCATGTACTTGTCCAAATGGCTTTAAAGGTTGCAAATGCTTCCACCCCTACAGCGTCCTTTCACACTCATACCATACATACACCTTATGAGGAAAACGTTGCTCCTCAAGTTCCTTTAAATCTTTCTCTATCACCTTAAACCTACCCTCTCAAGTTCTGGACTCTCCTGCCCTGAGGAAATAAACTGTGATCATTCAACTTTATCTATGACCCTAATGATTTTATTCATCTCTGCAAGGTCATCCTTCAGCCTCTTGTGCTCCAGGGAAAAAAGTCCTAGCCTATCAGGTCTCTCCTTGCAATTTAAGCTTTGGAGTTCCCAGTAACATTCACACACCTTTTACAGTGAAGGAAAACAACTATCAAGTGAGAGCTTAGTGTGGCTTAGACCAGTGTTACCAAACTTGTCTCTCACAGCACCAGAGACACAAGTTCAATCATGACCTCAGGTGCTATTTGTGTGGAGTTTGCACGTTCTCCCAGTCATTGCATGGGTTTTCTGTCATATCCCAAAGATGTGTGGGTTGGCAAGTTAATTGCCCACTAAAATTGTTCTTGGTATGTAGGCAAGCAGCAGAATTCCAGGGGGGTGGGGAGATGGGCGGCACGGTGATAATAATGTAGGACAAAATGAGATTTGTATGGATTAATGTAAATGGGTTAGTGGTTAGTACAGTCTGCAATACCAGATATACAGCAAACAACAAAGGGCCTGCTTCTATGCACTATGAATTCATGACAAAAGCAGGCATCAGAACCCCTGCTCAAGTTCAATGTTTACAATATATCAATGAGAAGTTCCTTTTCTTCTATTAATGACAGGAGCGTTGCTTAAATAGGGCTCAAAGAGTTGCAGAGGACCCTTTCCATTCAGCAAAGTGTTTTTGACCCACTACTGAGGAGGTGGTATAGGAGCACTGTCAGGTTGGGGAATGGCTTCTTCCACAGGCTGTGAGATTAATGAACAGTATTCTATAATCGAGTAAATCATCCTACATATTTATTTTAAGTTATATTTTTATGTATATACTATATGTGATTACACTGGACAACAAAGATTATGCTTCCTGAACACATTTTGGTGATATTTTATGGATTTTGGGCTGCTGATCACAAAAATCCCCTCACATACCTTTTTTTAAAGGTACTGTATAACCTATTTTGTGATTTCTGTCATATTTTAAGTCTATTAGTATATTGGCCACAAAGCAAGCTGTTTTGGTCAGTTCAGATGCTATGCAAATGTTGTCTTAGGCCTGGGCATGCTTAATCAGGATAGATGGAGACAGGCTATGAAAGCAGCTCACATATACAGATGCTGTGCATTACAATGATTATAGATTGAATGCGTGTTGTTGCATAGCATAGTGAGTGTACATAACAACAGAATTTATTGTCTTCAGGAAGATTCAATACAGCAGAAATGTCTCATCAATGTTGGAATACATTCTGTGACAAAGAGACACTTAAGGCTCAAAAATGTAACATGATAGCACTTATTAAGAAAACCAATGAGCTCTACTTCAATTGTAATATTGGCGACCAAGACAAACCATAGGATCCTCACATTTGTTGAGCAACCCAAGAGCATCATTATGGGATTAAACATGCCAAATTCAATAAAAGTTAATTTAATGTTTCTCCAACTTCCTATGTGATACAACAAATCTGAAGTTATCTTTGTGTTCAGCTTGAAGTTGTCTATCGTAATTCCCAATTTTTCTTCAGGAAGCAAACCTTTTGGGGGAAAATATTGTTGTCCAGTTATTCTGTACTATATATTGTGTGCGCACTGTGGGCCGGAGAAACACTTTCATTTGGTGTATATGTACAGTCACAAGGTAATAAACTTGAACTTGATTATTAGCTGTCCCATCTCTCCCTCATAACATGGGTATTATTGCTCTCATATTAGCCTAGAACAACATGCTAGTTAACAAAGAGGCATAGAACTGATTACACAGTCCAGTTTGACAAGTTCAATGATCCTCTGTATTGACTTCCAGTAGCATTGCAGCTACCGTGCTAAAACAATGATGCAGCCAGACAGGATATTTTCAATTATACTCCTGTAAAATGTTGTCAACAATTTTCAGCTGGAGCCATATGCGAGGAAAGGGAGCCCAAGTGGCCCAAACACAGGAAGTCAGAGAAAACAAGTATAAAAGCTGCAATCATGTACACAAGGCTTTGTTCACACACAAGCAAGGACACCATTGCAATGTAAATGAGGAGTGATTAAGTTAGCACAGCTGTCTTCATTGCTATTCTGGTTTGAAGAAATCCCCATTATTCCTAATATCTGGGATTAATAATCAATAGCTTTCCCCTGACTAAACAGTGTGCTCACCTCTGCCTCTTCCTGGTTTGTACAGTACACTCCTCAGCTGATCACCTGCTTCCCCTTTATGGTTCAGACTGGAAGTCCAGATCTTGTGGAGTGATCCCTTTGGGGTCGGGGGATCAGACCCCAGTTCGGAACTCACTCCAGAGGAGCAGCTCAAGTCACTGGTTGTACTTTCCGTGTCACTTTCATTCCCATCTGTTGGCTGTTTACGACCCGTCAGCAAGGCTTGGCTGTTATTTGCCTCTGTGCTTTCAGGCCAATTCAAGGGCGTGGCAGGACACTGGCTCTTAGCATCAACTGAGACACTAGAGGGGTTGAATGCAAGGGGCGAATGCGATTCAGCCACGCCCATCTCAGCAGACTTAGTACTTGCAGAAGAAAGCAGCGTTCCGCTGGCCAATGGAGCCACAGCAACATTCTCTCCAAGACACTTCCTCTCCTCATTTTTTTCCAACAGTTCACTTCTCGAAGTCGGGAACAGAACTGCTGATTGGGATGACGTTATGGGATTGGAGGCACAGTTAGTGGAAAATCCAGACCACGACTCTCGTGTGCTGCAAGCACCCATGTCTAAAAAGCTTCTTTCTGAGGGTGCTTTGTGTGGAGCTTCCAAAGGCAACTTTGAGGTGTTGGATTCTGGACTGATGGGGTCAGCATTACCAGCATTTGCAGGATGGCCATCACTTTCACTCAGGTTCTCCTCCATTCTCGTCTGTTTGACAGTCCTAGACAATAAAAGAGAAGGTGAAAATAAACGGCTAGGAACATGGCAGTCTTGACAGGCTATGGCTGAAAGAACCAGTGAGTGGCTTCCATTAGATCTCGCTTCCACACTTCCCACTCTTCAAACAGAATGGTAGAAGGAAGGCTCAAAACAAGAGTTAAAGTACTGGCGCAGTTGTGCTACAGGAAGATCTGCTACCTCACAGCTCCAGTGACACCCACTGCTCTCCATGTGAAGCTTGCACCTGCTTGATGTGTCTGCCTGGGTTTCCCTGGGTGATTCAGGTTCCTCCAAAATCCAAAACACTAGTAGGTAGGTTAATTAACCAGTATATATGACCTCTTGATTGTGAGATACAGAGGAAAGGTTACAGAATCTAGGTCAAGGCACTGATGATCTTGCTCTGCATGGACAATAGTCTTCTCCTGTGGCATGAAAAAAAGCTTTTGTGATCGGAATTGAGAATGTGTGTTGCCAACAAAAAACAAGTCCTTACTTCTCAGCTTACATTCTGCTCACTAAAAACCAATGTAAACAAATGTTCACCAACTTTCTCCATCATCTTACAAAAAAGTTCTTCAGAAGTAAATACATTCAGTTGTGAAAGCAGCATTTCAGGATGCATTTTAAGAAGCATCACTCTTAAAGATTCACTTGCATGGTGAAAGAAATGATTGTATCCCCAGACATCATGGGCCAATGTAGATCTACAGGATCAGGGGAGGCACGGATGGCATAGTGGTCAGTGCAACCCCTTCCAGCACCAGCGATCGGGACCGGGATTCAAATCCCTTACCGTCTGTAAAGAGTTTGTACATTCTCCATGTCTGCGTGGGTTTTCCCCAGTTGCACTGGTTTCCTCCCATCGTTCGAAATAAATCGAGGTTATAGGTTAATTGGGTGTAACTTGGGAGGAACAGACTCGTGGGCCGAAATGGCCTGTTAACATGCTGTATGTCTAAATTTAAATCACTTACCTAGGTGCCAATGTAGTGATGGCTGGAGGGGAGTTGGCAGGTGGAGGTGTGGTTCGTCTCGGGTCTTTGCTCCCAGGAGTTGTGGCAGCACTACCGAGCAACATGTCGCCCAGGGCAGAATGAACAAACTGTGCCTGCAAGATCAGTGTCAGGTCAGTGGGCTGCAGGCAGATAAAACATTCCCATCACCAGCATAAGAGACCACATAATTGGTACCGTCGCAATTGGAGGAGGTGGGGGGGGGGGGGGGCTTCTCTTCATCTGCAGAGCACCCCAAAGAAATGGAAAGTAGCACACGTCATCGTTCATGCCCTTGTAATACATTCAAGATGCTTCATTCTGGGCTGATCATTTTAGGGCCAACTCCCACCTCAAAAACAAAGTACACGCAGACTCTAAGAACCCAGATCCTAAGAAGCATTTCAACAATATCTTATCTAATAAAAATTACCAAATTGCTGATCACAAATCTAGTCTGATTCTTTGCAAGTCTGTGCCATTAAACAGTATTTCTTCCACCTTAATTAGAATAAATTACTTTTAAGCCTTTAAAAGTACCACAATGCACTATACAAGAATGACACTATGAACTCAAATCAGTAAGCATGCAAAACAGCACTCGAGTTCCAGTTTGATCACAAACTCATCCCATCAAATTATTGCCCAAGTTAAATTCATTTCAAACAAGCTACATCCCAGAAGGTTGCTGTCACTCAGGAATGTACAGGCCTACATCTATGGGTCAATGTACACAGGGCAACTGCAAGTTTTACAACTGATCCTTTGAGGCACTCCACAGCCTCGACTAAACAGCTGCATTCAGGCACACGTCCCTTTTTCTACAGATGGACTTTGGTCAGGCCACAGGATGAGAGCAACAGATTGACTCCCATGAATCTGCAACTGTAGCCGAGCGCAACTCTTTCAAAAAAAAAGTATTTCATAATTATCTTATCCACTGTTGGGCAAAGTAGTTTTACAAAAACGTACAGAGGAGAAGCAGGCAATTTCTTTAATAATTTCCTCCAGCTTGAGTGACTTTTAAGACCCTCCCAACTTTATATAAACTAATTTCTTACAATCAATGATATTCATCTTGTGAAAACAAGTTACACACATTTATCAGTTTCTGGATAAGGTTGTTGCTCTTGCATTTGCTGCTCCATTTATTAGCGAATATCTTCTACCCAAGGCCTCCAGCTTTGAACTCGTTCAGAAGTGGAAAGATCTGATTTGTTCAATCCCTTTTATTATTTTTTAAAGTTCTCTTCATCTTTGTTCTTAGTAAAAACTGCCCTCATATCATTTTTAGCTCTGATGTTATTCTGGTGACTTTTTTTCTAATGCCCTGTGTCGACATCCTTAAGATTTAAAGTATTGTTTATTTTCTAAATACCTCCACGTCAAGTACTTAGGCAGACTAAAGGCAATTTCTTGTGATATTTTACATGTCAATAAATAGTATCTAATTTTAAGCCCTGTGTACAGGGTACAAGTAAAGAGAAAAGCTAACAGAAGGTCATCATTCATAGCAAGAGGAACTCAATACAAAAGTACAGAAGTAGTGGCAGGCATTGGTAAGACCATATCTGGAGCACCACGTACAATATTGGTCTGCATTTTCAAGGAGATGTGTTAATGTGTTGGAAATAGTTTTTTAGACTAATACCCATAATGGGAAGATTGTATGATAAAGTAAGGTCATTCAATCTGGGCTTGTTGCTGCTGGAGTATAGGAAAGGGAACTGAATGAATCGCACAGTATTGGTGCATCTTGACAGTGGATCTATTGAGGGTGTTTCCTCAAGTTGGCAATCAAGACAAATAAGGCAAAAAGTTCTTCTCTTGTGAGTCTTTGGAATTCTTCCTCAAAGGGGCAGAATATTTTTGACTGGAGGATTGCCATTTGATAAGCAAGGAGGAGGTTACTACAGAAAGACAACAATGTGGAGTTGAGGTTATGATCAGATCAGCCATGATACAGATTGTACCTATTTAATCTGGTGTCATTGGGACCTGGCTATTGCCAGACCACAGAAAATGCTGGAAAACAGAAAAGGACCCCTAGAGAACCACCCTACGTAAACATATCAAAGACATAAAAAAGCTTAAAACAAGAAATAATAGAGCAGCACGGTTTTCACAGCAGTTAGCGCAACGCCTTTACAGTAACAGCGATTGGGACCGAGGTTTGAGTCCCACACTGTCTGCTGAGACAAAAACTTGAGAATATAAGGTAAGGGTGAAAGGTGCATTATTTAATGGGAATATTAGGGTGAACTTCAAGTAGAGTGGTGAGAGTATGGAATGAGCTGCCAGCTGAAATGGAACTGGGATTTGAAAGCATACTGAGGGCAAGAAGGGCTCCTGAAGGGGCCTCAAATGCTGAAGGGTTCCTGATCGAATAAGAGGTTTGGATCGCCAGCTCAGGTTGCCGATGGATTGAACCGAAGCCTGTATGGCTGCAGATGCTTCACGAGCGCTGGAGGTGAATCTGAAAGGACTCTCTTTTGCTTCTTTCTCCTATTGTTAGGGGCACCGGGCAATGCTCATGGAGACTCTTTGTCTGCCTTGCATCAGACAAAAGTTGAAGCATGCCATGTACATTACATTTTTAATGTACTGTTACATGACAATCAAATGAACTTTAAATGCAAACTCAATTTTGACATTTTAGAAAAAGTTGGAAAGGTACATGGATGAGAGGGTTTGGGTACAGGTCAATGGGACCAGGCAAAATAATAGTTCAGCACAGACTGGTTGGCCAAAAGGCCTGCTTTTGTGTTGCAGTACTTTATGGTTCTACGATGTGGACATTACTGCGGCATATACTGTTCTCCACCTGAACTGAGGTGGCTGTTAAAAGTGGCAGATGCAGCAAGGTGACACACCAACCAGTGTTGGTGCCTCACAGGTCCATCAAATTGGGTTTGATCCTGTTCTTGGGAACTTTTTGTGTGGGGGTTTAAATATTCTCCTTGTGACTCCATGGGTTTTTCCCCTCCCAAGTGCTCAGCTTTTCTTCCATATTCCAAAGACCTACAGATAGGTTAACTGGCCACAGCACATTGTCCTTTGTGTGACAGGGAAACAGTGAGGGGGGAGAAAATGAACTAATGGGAATATTCTCAGAGCAGGTATAAACTTAATGGGCCAAATGACCTCTTTTTCTAGAAGTGAGCATGAAAACATCAACAGATTTACTTTCCTGAAGGATATCAGAGGTCCACATGGGATTTTCCAACCAAGCTCAACATAAATACTTATTATGTTCAATAAATTGTGAACACCAAAATCCAGTAAAATAATGATCAGGAGTAAAACAAGCCTTACTTCAAAGGGAGAGCAAATTATTGTCCCTTTACTGGAGAGTGTGAAGGCAGGTCGAGGTTTCTGAAGGCTCGAAGCATTCGTTGACGGTACAGCATCTCGAAGGGCTGTCTGCAGGTTGTCCCCAGGGCAGACTTTGTCCTCCACCACCACTGTTCTTCCGTTATCCATTGGACGGGTGGAGAAAGCCAGATTAAAGCTGCTCCAGTTGGCATTAAACCCCAAAGTCTTTGATTTCTGAACAGGAACATTCACTCTTTCAGGATCTTCCTTTGCTACATGCACTGGCATCACTAGGGTTAGTGACACCCGGTGTGGTAACTCATGGTGTCACCCACACCCCTCCCCCAACCCATGGACCGAATGTAGAATAAACAGGTGTATATGTTTCTTGTATGTCCAGAGCGGTGGCGACAATGTTAAGCAGGGGAGGGGGCGGCAGCGGCGTTGAGCGGAGGAGGGGCCACAGTCATTTTGGTGTCACCCAGAGCGCTTCACACCCCCCCTAGTGAAGCCAGTGGCTATGTGACTGTTTTTATGGCAGGTTCTGGATTCTACCAATAGCTATACCTTCTCAGCCTGCTGTTCTATTGATGCTGTTGGATCAGGGAGCGCTGACTGGTCACTGGTGTGTGGGGCATCTTTTGCTTCAGGGCTCTGCTCCTTTGTGCAGTGCTGGCTTTCACCTACTGGAGCACTCCTTGTTCTTTTGGCTGCTTTGTCATCTTGGATCTCAGCATACTTTCTTTTTGTACACGGCGCTTTTGTTGATTTGTCTGCATTTAACATACCCAAAGTTAGTGCACAGAGCTGAATGCCAGATTACACTGAAAACATGCAAAGCAGAACAATTCAGTACCTCCTAGAGACATTAATCTTCTGAGGTCACTGACACCACAAGAATCCTTTTTGACAAGGTCAATTAGAAAGATTCAAAATACGATGGAGCAAACGTCGAATGCTAGCTTGGAAAATATTTGTTTCTTTTTCTGTCCAAGTCTTAAAATAATTTAGAACCAGAATTAGGAGACTTCAATTCCAGAAAGTTGTTTTGTGGACTACATTTGCTGCACTCTTACAGATGCTGCTGTTTGTCTGCCGATGGGTTCCCCGTATCTTCCATTATGCACAATTTTACAACAAAAGAGAATAGATGAAGTTAAACAAGAAAGCTTGCAGATGCTGTGATTGTAGTTTTAATACACAAAAGTGCTGGAGAAATTCAGCAGGTCATGCAGTATTCATAGGAAGCAAAGATATAACCAATGTTTTGGGCTTGAAAGCATTGGTTATACATCTTTGCTTCCCATAAATGCTGAGTTTCTCTAGTACTTTTGTGTAAATTAAAAAAGAGAATGGATAAAGACAGAATAAAATTTGTTCATCCTTCTTATTAATTAATGCTCATCTCACAATACTGTTTTGCCTATAAATATACTTGGTTTTGATGTTCTGAATCCAATTTTAATTGATTCTATTCCCACCCCGCAATCCCCACCAAATAGACATAGCCTTTTCCCAGGGTCGGGGATTCTAAAACTACAGCGCATAGATTATGAAAGAGTGAACATTTGTGTTCAGAAATCAAAGACTTTGGGGTTTAAGGCCACCTGGAACAGCTTTAATCTAGCTTTCTCCACCTATCCAATGGATAACAGAAGAACAACGGTAGAGGAGGACAAAGTCTGGCCTGGGAGAGTGGAAAGATTTATTTTTAAATTTAGACATACAGTACCAGTCTGTGACAGGCATTCCGGCCCATGAGTCCTTGCCACCCAAATACCCCAATTAACCTACAACCCTCTTTCATTTTGAAGGGTGGGAGGAAGCCCACAGATACACAGCACCTGGAAGAAACCCACGTAGACACAGGAAGAACGAACAAACTCCATACAGGTAGCACCAGATTAGAATCCAGGAGGGTCAGTGTCATAACGAATATTAAAGAGGGGCATTAGCATGTTGGGGGGGGGGGGGGGGGACACAGTGGAACCCTCATAAACTCGGTCAGCGGTAAGGGAGAGTGCTATTGGATGCTGGGACCTACCTGTTGACGAATGTTAGTACCACCCACCCCTCCGACGTAGGAGACGAGGTCGCTGCTTTTATTACGTCAAGCGTCACTAGATGATGCACACTCGTGATGCAGCTGGAGGCTATTGTGTGTTGAGCTAGATGCTACAGACGCAGGAGGGGGTGGGTCCGATGACGAATGATGGCCGTGACCGTACGAGGGGACAGCACCTCGTTTGGGAGGCAATGCCTGTTGATACCCCCTTGGTGCCCACCCTGGAATCTGGGTTTGCTGGTGCTGTAATAGCATTGTACTAACCACCACACTAACCATGCTGCCCTTTAAAAGGCACCCAAGGGCCACCTGCAGGTGAGTATATGGTATGAGCTGCCAGAAGAAGTGGTAGAAGCAGGGACAATTGTAACGCTCAGAAGTTTGCAGGAGGGTTTGGTGGTTGGTTGGGGGGGGTTGGTGGTATTCAGGAAGAGGGGTATGGTGCACCCTTTCCCCTTGCGCATCAGCCATGGAACTCCCAACTTCTCGAGCCAAGGATTATATTGCTCATTAAACTTAATCTTTGTACATGTCAGACAATGAAGGTTATTTATCTTTCGAAAGGAAGTTGAAATTTTCAAGATATGAGTAATCAGGTTAATTTGTAACCAATCTCAAACCTGTTCTCACCACTTGCAAGACGCAGAGCAGGTTAGCTGCTTACCAAATTTAAAAACAGAGATGCTGGAAATCCAAAATAAATTTGAAAATGGTGGAAAAACTCCACAGATGCTACCTGAGCTACTGAAAGGAAAATAGGGTTAGCGTCTTGTTTGTACTGATTCTCATGACTGCGCAAATGCTCCAAAATAACCCATCCCCTGAGAAATCAGGCAGTAACAAAAAACAGACTGGTGAGGAGCTAAGCAAAACTCACCAGATTCAAGTTCCCCGTTTGTCAGTGCCTCAACATCCTCTTCATGAAGGAAAGTCACATGAATCAGAGCAGGGTCAACAATTTGCTTCTCTTGCAGCTGTAACAGTAAAAAACATCTAATATATATTTTGCTGCTTAAATACCCCAGGAAAGTGCTCCAAAAGATATACACAAAACAGAATGCAAACTGTGAAAAAAGAAAAGAAAGACCTGTTTTAGAATCCGCCACAAGCTTAGCTCTGAGACAGAATTAGCAATCAGGTTCTATACATTTAGGGAAGAGAAACTTGCAGCTTCATCGGACAGTTGCAAGGTAGTGTGAGTTCATTCAGCTTATGGATGCTTTGCTTCAACACTTTCCAAGGATGTTCTGTATTTTACTTTACCCTACCCCAATTTAAATTGGTACCCAACTTGAAGAATCAAAACAATCATGCCATTACTACCCTAGGCATTCAAAATTTCTTGGACCAAACATGCAGTTTATTAAATTCTGTTTCCTGACTTGACTGGAAGTAAATTTCAGTGTTGAAATAGAGCACGTCATCTTACAAATGTAACTAGATGGTGAGTATAAATACATCCATTAGCAGTCTCCCTAGAATTAAGAGAGCAGCATATTTTTTCATTCAGCCAATCGAGCCTATGCCAGTTCTCAGAGCATTCCAGTCTGTCCATTCACCAAATTATTTCCCAGTCATTTATGCTTTCTTGCCTCTCAGTATTCTAACCTCCACCTATACTGGAGTGAATTTTTACAAGTCAATTGACTGACCCACATGTCTTTGGGAGGAAACTGAAGAGGAAATCCATTCTGTCACAGGGAGAATAGGCAAAAAGCTCCCGAGGTTAGGATTGTACTTGGGTCACAGAAGATGTACAGCAACAGAGATAAATGAATGTAACAGAGTTTTAGTCAGCCCCAATCTTATTGTTAATGTCCAACCTCTTATTTTATTTTAAATTCAATCACCATCAGCAGATGAATTAAACTGTTGCTCAAAGTGAAGCAAAGGACTTGCATTACCTGTTCGCTCCTGACCTGCAGTAAACGTGTCATAAAATTGTGGTGAGTTACTGTGGCCAGACACCAATGGGGAGAAGATTTCAAGTCATATACCTTCACTCTGTAGCCAGTCAGGTTGCTTGTACCTGATAAACAGAGGAACACAGATCAAATATAATGCACTGTAAGTTTATGGCTTCCAATGTGGTCGAAGTGCTACATTGCCAAGATCACATTTACAGATCCATGTTCTAGAAAAATCACTGGCTCTTTCTGTTTCGAAGTCAGAAGCTCAGATTGCCTCTTCAAGATCTTCTTTAACACCTCAGAGAAACACAAGAACTGAAGATGCTCGAATCTTGAGTGAAATAAGAGAAGCTTAGTGGGAGGTGCAGCATCCGGTTTTTGGGTCAGGGCCTTTGACTGTTCATTTCGCCCCATGGATGCTGCTTGACCCACTGAGTTCCTGCAGCCTCTCTTTGTTTACTTTCCTATTTGAACATTTTCATCTCTATTTTAAAGTTTTAATCTCTAATGACATGTGGCAATCAAATAATTTCAAACATTCAAGTCAACACTGTGAATGAAACCCAATAGAAAAAACACAGGCTAGGCCTGGTCACAGATGACTGGCTCATGTAGCTTTTAAATCAGAGAAAGAAAAATACGAACGTGCTGGAGAAACTCAGCAAGGCATGCAGTATCCATAAGTAAAGGGTAACCATCATTTTGACCCTTCATCAGGTACCTCTGCATCTGCAGACTTTTTGTTTAAGGAAAGCACGAGTAGTCCCCTTAGATTTTCAAATCAAAGGCACAAAAATATACAGTGCCCTCCATAATGTTTGGAACAATTATACACTTTTTTTCTTTATTTGCCTCTGTGCTCCAGTTTTAAATTTGTAATCAAACCATTCACATGTGATTGAAGTACAGATTCCAGATTTTATTAAAAGTTACATTTTGGTTTAATCAAGTAGAAATTACAGCATTTTTATACATAAGCCGCTTTCAGATGCATCTTCCGCCTTGAGGAGCGGATCCCAGCCTAAAGACTCACCTTTCAGGTGGCAGCCATAAAAGACTGCTACAGCCCACCTGAAAGGGCCTATTGATACACAGAGGCGCCTTGCAGCACCTCCGCATCTGATGGAGGTGGGGGTGACTGGTGCCGCAGCGCCACCCGTCATAAATATGCGGCATTGCAATGGCCATCTTTCCTACCCATAATCCCCCACGCAGGTGGAACCGCTCTGTGTTTTCAACAGTTCCAGCTGCGTGGGGGTTTATGGATAGGGAAGACCGCCATTACTATGCCGCATTTTGAGCAGCAGAGGGCGGCCCCAGAGCAGGAGCCGGGCTGTGACAGCCCACACCAGCCACCCTTGCCCCGACGTTCCCCCGCTGACCTCCCCCGGCCACCCCACTGCCCGAGAGCCAGTGCCCAACTGGGGAGCGGAGGTCGGCGGAACGTCGGGGCAGGAGCAGCTGGCAGGGGACTGTCAGGCAGCAGGGAGTAGGGTAGCCGAATGATAGCATCATCAGCCCGCTTCCATTGGCTGCACATTCAGGTGCCTCGGCGGAGCCTGGCAATCCGCCGATTATCCCTCCCCAAGGAGGGTTGGTGTCAGCGTCTCGGAGGCGCGTTCGGCGCATTCAGGTGGGTACCTCATCATCCACATAGGGGTATTCTGGCCACCTGAGAGCCTATATATAGTTCCCCTATTTCAGGGCACCATAATGTTTGAGATATTTAGCTTCACAGGTGTTTGAGTACTCAGGTATGTTCAATTGCTTCATTGGTGGTGGTATAAGAGAGCTAGGTTTGCTTCTAAGCTTTTGATGACCTTTGGAGTCTGTAGTTGCCATTTTTCAACATGAAGACCAGAGATGTGACAATGAAAGTCAAAGAAGCCATTATGAGGCTGAAAAAGAAGAATAAAACAGTAAGAGACGTCGCCTAAACAGAGGCTCCACTTAAGATGCAAACCACTAGTGAGCTAGAAACAGGATGGCCAGATTACAGTTTGTCAAGATTATCTGAAAAAGCCTGCAGAATTCTGGAAAAAGGCCTTGTGGACAGATGAGACTAAGATTATCCTGTATTGGAGTGATGGCAGGAGCAAAGTGTGGAGGCCACAGAACTGTCCATGATCCAAAGCATACTATCTCATCTGTGAAACATGGTGGTAGACGCATTCTGGCCTGGACATGTATGGCTGCCACAGGTACTGGCGCACTTGTCTTAATACATTGATGATGCAACTACTGATGGCAGTAGCAAAATTAATTATGAGGTGTATAGAAACATCTTATCAGATCAAGTTCGAGCAAATGCCTCCAAACTCATGACTGGCGTTTCATCCTTCAGCAAGACAATGATCTCAAACGTACAGCTAAAGAAACAAAGGAATTTTTCCAAAGCAAAAAATTGGACTCTTGAATGGTCAAGTCAGATCTAAATCCAATTGAGCATGCCTTCCACATGCTGAAGAGGGACAAGTCCCTGAAACAAGCAGGAGCTGAAGAAGGCTGCAATAGAGGCCTGGCAGTGCATCACCAGAGAAGATACTGAGCACCTGGTGATGTGTATGAATCACACACTTCAAATAGTCATTGCATGCAAGAGGTATGCAACAAAGTACTAAATACGACAACTTTAATATTACATATCATTGTTATATCCCAAATATATGTTTCCCTGAAATGAAGGGACTAGGTATAAAGTTTTGTAATTTCTACATGGTGAAACCAAAATTTACACAAATTAACTTGAATAAATCACATCTGAAGTGTTTGATTAGAAATTTAAAACTGTTGTACACAGAGGCAAATAGAAGGAATAAAAACGTGTCTTTGTTCCAAACATAATGGAGGGCATCGTATATTCCCAACACAGGTGTTACAAATTTAGTTTAGTTGTCAATGCCTTCCTGGGCTCCATGGCAAACGCCACATCCATGGATGAAATTAGTAAAAGATTTGAGAATGCACACTGATTTGTATCGAAATATACAATTACACAAGCCATAACACAATAATAATTCACTTATGATTGGAGGTTAAGACGTTTTCATTTCACATGTTGCTTCAGTCATAAAACAATTCATCAAAAGGCAGTCAAAGCAAACAGAGAAAAAAATTGCAACCAAACAAAAATCCACTCTATGACAGGACTTAGATAAAGCAAACCTTAGAATACATTTCAAGCAACAGAAAATAAAATACAGACTCTGGAAATAAGGTGAATTAGATAAAAAGAATGTTAAGCTGCTTTCAGGTGTCCAGAATACCCAACTGTAAAGCCCCCTATTCTACCCCAACGCGGCTGTTGGGTGGCCACCTGAAAGTGGAGTACCCGGCCAGGAGGAGCACTTACCTAACCCTCCTCCTGTAGGTATATTCTCTGGCTCGGAGAATCCCCCGTTGCACCTAAAAGCAGTAGGACTACAGCCATAGTCCACAGGAGCCAGTGTTCGCTTGGACGCAGCTCTCCTTCAGCCGGCATGTTCAGGTGACAGAAAGGTGTCTTCTTCGCGGCCACCTGAACGTCCCAGCTGCACTCCCCCAGCTGCGTCTGCCAGCACATTATCTGCATCTGAGCACCTGAAAGCGGCTTTAGAAAGAGAACCAGTTGTGGGTCATTCACCATAAACTTGCTTCATTTTTCAGCAAAAGTAATGGTTCATCTTCCAACTCAAAAACATTTTGCTGTACCATGCTGATATTCTGCAATTCTCCCAATATCCAGAAATCTGTCAAAATTAGCCTAATAATTGAGCCTCTAAAGTTCTCCAGGTTAGAGAATCATAGAGTTCACCACTCTCCCGTGTGACAAGAGTATTTAGAGGTGTTTTGGGAAGGATTTTTAGAGCAGGTTGCAAACAAACATTTTAAAACACAGAATATTTGCAGGACTTTTGCGAGTTCTTTTTGCAAAAAGAGCAACAAACTTGCAGCATACAGCTTGCCAGGGAGAGCATATGATTTTTGCAGACAAAACAGTTTTGCTCTGAGAGAGGGAGGGTGTGAAACAGAGAGAAAGTAGACAGAAATCAGTTCCAGAAGCTGGCAAACTTTTGGAAGACTGCCTGGTCAAAGGAGAAGACTGAAAGGTGACCTGAAAGAAGGAGGATCATCTGGAGAACCCTGAAGGGGGCAAGTTTCATCAGCAAGACTGATTGGAAAGGAATCAGGTGTGGATGTCCTGGGACAAAAGGAATCTCTCTCTGAAAACCAGTAAGAACCCTCCTGAGAGGTAACCATTTTCCTGTTAAGCACCAATGCTAACTTCTGTGCACAGTACAACTGCCTGCAACCAGTGAAATGGAACTGTGATCCAAATAACTTTTCTAATCTTAAATACACATTACACACACCTGCGCTTAGTGTTAGAGGGGGGATTAAGTAACAAGTTTAAGTTTAATTCTGTTTTCTTGTTCAAATATAATTCAAAACTACTTGTATTTAAATAACCCTGTGTTGTGGTGCATATCTATCATTGCTGGTTTTTGGGGTCCTCTGGACTCCGTATCACCCTCCACAAGAAGAAATTTCTCATCTCAATCCTACCCCTTTTACTGAGACTACAACCACTGGGTCCTTCCTCCTGATCCAGGTGAAGCAGCCTCCCCACATCCAGCCCATTGAATTCAATGTTTCAAAATCTGAAGGGAACCACAAGCCTTGTCTACTTTAACATTACCCTTAGTGAAAGTCCACTAACCCTAAAAGCAGCGCAGAAAACTTTCACTGCACTCGCACCGTGTCACCTAGTGATCATCCAGAATCCACCGCAGTAATGGCCCTCCTGTTGCGGTGGTCGCCAAACGCTGGGTGGTTCCCCAGGTCGCCAAAAGAGTGGATGTAGGGCACCACGAATACGGGGAAACAGCAGGGAGCCAGGGGTAGGCACGGTGGCCCCATATCCAGTGGGTGCCATTCAAGGTCCGGGGACCCCCAACTTGGAAACACCATTGGAGGGGGTGTGTGTGGAGCCCGGGTACCATCTGTGCAGTCAGTCATTGTTGCTGACTGGGAGGTTGGAGGTGGGTCTGTTGGAGAGTCTGCACCAACACTCCTTTGGTTTATGGAGGAGCTGTGGGACGATGTGGAGGGTCTGGACGAGTGGAGGTCAAATTTTAAGAAGGGAAATACCAGTTCCTGAAGCACCCACCCCATCGGGAGTTGGTGGAAGGGATAGTGTTAAGTGGGGATGCCAGGGGTAATGGGCTGCCATTAGGCCCACCCCATACAGCTAACCCGAAACCCACTGGAGCAGTCTATGTAGGCAATTCATCTGAAAGTCATCCAGCAGGATGGGGCTGAGTGGTAATGCTTCATCGGCGAGTGCCGGCGATCCAGCCGTCCAATCTGTTCGTGGTGGAGGCGAAGTCGTAGGCAATGCAAAAAAACTTGTTCGTCGGTGTGACATTGCCAATGGTCGCTGCTAGCGGCAGAGGTAGATGCAGCACTTGCATGTTCCTGTGGGGTGAAGGGAACGGTGGGAGGGAGGGGGGGTGGAAACTCATTGTCTCCGAGTGAGATGGTGGGTGTAGAGACAGGTTAGTCTGGCCTGGGATTGTGACCCAGTGGGTGCCTCTTGGATCATGCATGACAATCTTCCCCTGGGGGGGCGGGGGGGAAACACCTTGTGGCTGTTGTATCCATTCTCTCCTCAAGACCTTGGTCTCAGGGGGTTTGGTGGGTTCTGGTTCAAGGGATGGGACATGTGATAGGTGGCGAGACATGGGGGTGTCTCCTTGGCCAGTGGAGCATGCGTTTAAATAGTCCACAGCCTGTTGCAATACGTTCAACCATCCCCTCAGCGTGTGGGAAGGTGTCAGAATGCGGATGCTCTTCTTGAGCAGGCCATTCATTCTTTCAACTAACCCCAATGTCTGTGAATTATAGGGTATGTGGAGCAGCCACAACATCCCCACCTCAGCAGCCCAGTCTTGGGCTTTAGACCCCGTAAAGTGTGAGCCCTGATCAGAATGAACCTCCCACGGGACTCCGTAGATGGAGAAGTGCTGCAATTCTTTAATGGTATTATTCTGGTTGGCTTTCTCACAGGGTTCTGCCACCAGTACACCAGAATATGTGCCCACCATTGTCAGGATAATGCTGCTTTTTATTTTGGCATGGGAGTGGTCTGATATAGTCAATCTGCCATATGTGACCTGTTCCTGTGCCACGGCGAACATGATCTGGCACCCCTGTTGGCCACTCCCTTGGCTTCACCCGTTGACAAACAGGGCAGTTAAGCACGGCAGAACAGCGTGATCCAGAGTGAGGGCGACCCGGAACTGTTTGCCCCATCGTTGCGGGCTGTCAGCCCCTGGGTGGCCGCTTTTACGGTGTGCCCATGCAGCCAGTGCCCCATTGTCAGAGTCTGGCAGGGAGGTGGTGCCAGTACATATTTGGGTGGCCTTGTGCGTTGCCTTCCCTTTGCTATTGCAGGTGTGTGTGTCGACATGACGTACCGTGATCTCCCTGGGGTGGCTTGGTCTCAGATCAGTTGCTGGTGGTGCTGTCCCCAGAATTTCCCACCCCATCTCATACCATCAGGCCATCCATTCCGCTATGTTATTGGCCACTGCCCATGAATCAGTGTAGATGTGGACTACATTGGCGTCCTGTAGCACGAGAGCTGCTGCTGTTGCCAGCTCAGCAAGCTGACTCAAACCACCCTCTCCTTCTTTGGTCAGGACTTTCCCCGAGGCGGGGTGGAGTGCCACTGCCTTCCAGTATTGTTTCCCCCCTTTCCAGTGGCTGGAGCCATCTATGAACCAAGCATGTCTCTTTTGTTGGGAGTCAATAAAGTCAAAGGGGCGGCTCCAGGGCCCGGGGGATGGCGGGATTTCGGCCAATTCTGGAGCCGGCTCCTTGGCTTGCAGGAAGGACATGACCTGCTCATGGAGACAGCTGACCCTTTCTGGGTTGGCCTCAGCAAGGTCCACAATGATTCACTTCCATTTTACTATGGATGATCACTGGGCCCGACCTTCCTTGTGGGTGCAATTGGAGGATTTGACCCACTGCATTATGAGCAGGTGTGGGGAGAGGCACCTGTCAGTGCCTGTTGGATGCTTGGTAGCTCGGAGGGCCAGATAGCAGGCAAGTAGCTGGTGCTCGAACTGGCTGTAGCAATAGCTTCAGGCAGGGACTTAGTCCAGAAGCCCAACGGGACTCTGCAACCTTGAGGCTTCTCAATTTTATTTTATCCGAAGTTATATACTTCTGAAGGGGTTCAGAAAAACTGTTCTATTGAGTCTTTTTTATCTGTTTTAGATTTGCCGGTTTTTAAGAAAGGAAGATGTGAAGGAACTGGAGTCTCCATTTACAGATTTTGAAATTAAGAAGGCTCTGCATGCTATGCCAAATGGGAAATCTCCTGGAGACAATGGGTTTACTGTAGAGTTTTATAAGGAGTTTTATCTCCTGTATTTATGGATGTGCTTAAACAGGCAACAAATGAGAAATCACTATCAGATTCTTTTTCAAGAGCGATAATTACAGTAAGACAGAGACCCTTTGAAAGTAGCTTCATATCGACCAATTTCTTTATTAAATGTAGATTACAAAATAATAGCTAAAATATTAGCAAACAGATTTGCTAAAAATTTACCACAATTGGTACATATTGATCAAGCAGGTTTCATTAAGAATAGGTATACTTCAGATAATATTCTTAGATTGATTACTTTGATCAATGCGTCGAGACATCAGCCCAACCAACGATTGTCGCATTCGATGCAGAAAAAGCATTTGATCGTGTGGAATGGAATTTTTAAAATTAAAGTAGAAAAATTTAAATTTGGACCACTTTTACTGGTTGGGTTAAGGCTTTATTAAAAAATCCAGTTACTAGAGTGGTGACGAATGGTCAAACTTCTTTGTCATTTAAATTATCAAGATCAATGCATCATGGTTGTCCATTGTCACCAGCCTTATTTGTATTGGTCATAGAACCATTAGCTCAAGCAATTAGACAAAATGATAATATTAAAGGAATAAAAATTATAGAAGATGAATATAAGATTAATCTATTTACTGATGATGTGTTGATATATTTAGCACATCCGGAACAATCTTTGAAACATTTGCAAGTGTTTGGAGCAATATGGAGTAATGTCTGGGTATAAAGTAAATTGAGATAAAAGTGAAATGCTACCAGATTCAGATGACAATTATACTGAGTGTAAACAGATTACAAAGTTGCAATGGTCCAATAAAATTAAGTATTTAGGGGTAATTGTTGATGTAAATTATCAATCTTTATATAAATTAAATTATGTACCATTATTAAGAAAGATTAAAATGGACTTGAATAAGTGGAAAGACCTTGCTTTAACATTAATAGGTGGGGTGAATTGTATTAAGATGAATATCTTTTCACTTATTCAATATCTTTTTGATATTAATCAATCCCATGTCCACTTCCAAAGGTATTTTTTTCAGGAATTGAATACTGTAGTGAGGAGATTTTTGTGGAAGGGTAAATTAGCTAGGGTAGTGTCATGATAATGAATATGTATGAGATGTACCGGAAGTCACATGGTATGAGAGAGAGATAAGAGCACAAGCAGGAGAACAAAGGAAACTGGAAAATAAAGACACTGAGAAGTTTACCTGATAAAACTTGTGTTCGATGTTTTATTTACATCACATTTCGGGCCACAAATGTGACATTGGCGACGAGGATGGGATTCGAACCCACGCGTGCAAAGCACAATGGATTAAAGAGAACTTCAAGGTGATAAGAATTTTCTCTTTGACTCAGTACTTTTGGGGCTGGAATATTTCCTCATGGCTGGTGCAGACGGTGACTTTCTAACACATAGTGGAATTGCTCATTTTGACCCAACGGGTGATGCAAGCACTGTAAGTGTGAAGTGGAAGGCATGGCTGGAAGAATTTGAATCCTACGCCGACATTCGTGGCCTATTTCTAGATACCGGTACGGTTGAACAAAAAGCGCAGAGGAGGGCGTTACTTCTTTTCACTGCGGGACCCTCAGTTCGGGAAACATTTAAGACACTTTTGAATACTGGAAGAAAGGATGAGTACCGGAAAGCGGTAGATGCATTAAATGCACACTATGTAGTGACACCGAATGCTACATTTCAACGCCATTTGTTTCGGAGAACGAGACAAGAAGATGGCCAGACAATTGCTCAGTACGTGACGAGACTACGCCAGCTAGCTGTTGGATGCAATTACATGCAAGCTGATTTGGACAACCAATTATTGGATCAAGTCGTACAGCACTGCAGATCAGATAAACTCAGAAGACGTCTATTGGAAAGAGGGAGTAAGTTGGAACTCACCGATGCTTTAGCCATTGCTGCTGCATTAGAGGCTGTTGAAGGGCAATTTCATACCATGACCCTGAAAGACAACTCAAGCCAGCAAATTAAGAGGCTCTCACATCGCCATAACCAGCCAAGATATACGTCGACACAGGATGTGGAGTTTTATCGATGTGGAAACCGAGGTCACTTTGGAAAAGACCCATATTGCCCGGCCAAAGGCAAAGTTTGCAAAGAAGTGCAAAAGCAAGTCCAATGCAGACCAGAAGAGGAAGAGTACAACTTCCAAAGGCAAAGCCTGGGGGAAAGGAAAGTATCCTGGAAAGAAAGATACCATTCGCCAGATAGACGGTGACGATGATGATACCCAGGAGGGACAGAGTTTGTTACCAATTTACGTTGAATGATATACATCATGAGAAGGTCCCAGTGATCATTGGTGGAGTGACAGTGCAGGTCATTGTAGACTCAGGCAGTGACAGTAATGTGATTGATCGACATTTATGGGAGAAGTTGAAAAGGAAAAAGATCATCTGTACCTCAAAGAAGTGTTCCAAGAAACTGTATCCATACACAGCAACCAAGCCATTGCAGACCATTGGATG
Organism: Narcine bancroftii; assembly: GCF_036971445.1. NCBI lineage: Eukaryota > Metazoa > Chordata > Chondrichthyes > Torpediniformes > Narcinidae > Narcine > Narcine bancroftii. The sequence continues at coordinate 26,821,531 of NC_091471.1, forward strand.
TTTTACTGCAACTGTTGAAGCTGGAGATAAGTACACTGAAGCAGAGTTTATGGTCATAGAAGAGAGGGGAGAACCATTGCTGAGTAGAAGCACAGCGCAAGACCTGGCAATACTTCATATTGGAGCTTGTGTCAATTCAATTCAGTCACACGAGGATATGAAGCAAGAATTCCTCGCAGTCTTCCAAGGAGTAGGAAAGCTGAAAGGTCGACAATTGAAGCTAGCGGTAGATGAAACCCAAGGCACAACCAATGCGCCGAACTCCGTTTGGACTTCGTGGGAAAGTCGAAGCCAAAATTAAACAATTGATCGAACAAGACATTATTGAACCGGTGGAACATTCGACACAATGGGTCAGTCCTGTAGTGATTGTGCCCAAACCAAAGGATGACATAAGACTATGTGTTGACATGAGAATGGCCAATGAAGCTATAATTAGAGAACGACACCTTATACCAACAGTGGAGGAAATACTTCAAGAACTAACTACCAGCAAGGTATTCTCAAAAATTGATCTGAAATGGGGCTATCATCAATTAGAGCTGGATCCAGGTTCCCGAGATGTAACAACATTCGTGACTCACTGTGGATTGTATCGTTACAAGAGACTATCATTTGGAATTAATGCAGCTTCGGAGATCTACCAGTATGAAATCCATCGAGTGATTCAAGGCATTCCTGGAGTTGCCAACATTTCTGACGACATCATAGTCCATGCACCAACGAAGGAAGAGCATGACAAACGGTTGAGACGTGTACTATCTAGACTACAGGAGGCAGGCCTTACCGTGAATGGAAACAAGTGCCAGTTCGGTGTGTCAGAAATGGACTTCATGGGACACAGACTTACACGGGAAGGACTAAACCCGGCAGAGGCCAAGGTGAAAGCTATTGCAGAGGCACGTGCACCTCAGAACGCAACAGAGGTGAGGAATTTCCTGGGATTGGTCAATTTTTGTGCAAAGTTCATTCCTAATTTTGCTACAGTGGCAGAACCACTAAGGAAACTAACCAGGAAAGGTGTACCATTTCATTTTGGATCTGAGCAGAAGAAAGCGTTCACAGCGCTGAAGCAAAGCCTGACAGATGCAAAAACTCTTGGATATTACGATCCGGGGGCATCAACGAAAGTCATAGCAGATGCCAGCCCGGTTGGTTTAGGAGCCGTGTTGGTCCAGATGCATGATGGAGGACCAAGAATCATTGCCTATGCCAGCAGATCGTTATCAGATGTGGAAAGAAGATACTCTCAGACAGAGAAAGAAGCACTCGAACTTGTATGGGCCTGTGAGAGGTTCCATGCATATTTATACGGCATTGAATTTGAACTCATCACAGATCATAAGCCATTAGAGGTGATCTATGCACCTAGATCCAAACCATGTGCCAGAATAGAGAGATGGGTACTCAGACTACAACCCTACAAATATAAAGTAATCCACATTGCAGGGAAAGCAAACATTGCTGATCCGCTGTCCAGGTTGGTGAAGGTTGGTGGTCCACAATGCAAGTCAGAATTGGGAATAGAAACAGAGAGCTTTGTACGCTTCGTAGCTATTCAGTCGACACCGAAAGCTGTGACTACGAAGGAAGTCGAGAGAGAATCCGAACATGATCCAGAACTCATGGAAGTAAGAGAATGCATACAGAGTGGACAATGGGACAAGTGTACTCACAAGGCTTACATTCCCATTAGAGATGAACTTTGTTGCATCGGACAGTGTATATTAAGAGGTTGCAGATTGGTGATACCGCAAAGATTGAGACCGAAGATCGTATCCTTAGCGCATGAAGGACACCTAGGTATTGTTGGTACCAAGCAAAACCTCAGGACCAAGGTATGGTGGCCAGGCTGTGATAAAGACGCAGAGAAATTTGTTAAAACTTGTCACGGATGTCAAATCACAAGTAGAAGTAATCCGCCAGAACCGATCCGGAGTACGCAACTCCCGACAGGACCATGGATCGAAGTAGCTGTTGATTTTCTTGGACCTTTACCGACGGGTGAATCAATTATGGTAGTGATAGATTACTACAGCAGATACTATGAGTACGTGGTGTTGAAGTCCACAACCACTGAAAAAACAATACAAGCATTAGCAGAGATATTCGCAAGATATGGATTACCTGTTACATTATACTCTGACAATGGTCCACAATTCATTTCAGAGACATTTGCGGAATACACGAGGACCACAGGTATCCACCATCATAAAGTAACTCCGAAATGGCCGCAAGCCAACGGAGAAGTAGAGAGACAAAATCAGTCCATTGAAAAACGATTGAGGATTGCACACACTGAAGGACAAAATTGGCGAGAAGCATTGCTATCTTATGTGGCTGTCTATCGAGCAACGCCTCATGCAACCACTGGAAAAAGTCCTGCAGAAGCATTTTTTGGGAGAAAAATCCGCACAAAAATGCCAGAAATAAAGGAAATCCGAGACGACCAGGAGATGAGGGACCACGATGCTGAAAAGAAAGGTGCAGCAAAGCTGTACACAGATTCGAAACGTGGAGCCAAGTACTCAGACATCATGCCAGGAGATAATGTTCTAGTGAGGCATGAAACTGGTGGTAAGCTAGACACACCTTATTACCATCAACCCTATACTGTCGTATCCAGAAGTGGCAGTATGGTGACAGTCAAGTCTCCGACTGGAGTCCTGTATAAGAGAAATGTATCAGGTGTAAAAAGGTACTAGTCCAGAGATACATCGAGCGAAGAGGTTGAAAGGCCAATACGAGATGCTGAAACTGAAAGACCTGATGATGTTCCAGAGGCAGTTACCAGCACTCCTGATGAAGTGACTAGAGCGCCAGAAACACCCGAAGCCGTGGCGAGCAGTATTTCCGACGCTGAGAGTGAACAACCGAGAAGCGACAACAATATCGCAGGCAGGCCGAAACGAAACCGGAAAGCGCCCAAACGATACAAAGACTTTGTGCCATAGTTTTAATAAGAACTTTGGGACAGTATTTTAATCTTATATCATAAAGTGCATGTATGAGTGCTGTAGGAAGTAAATTTTATGTAGATGAATTATAGTATTACCATTAGTTACGATGTTTGTAGGTTTCCGAGGGATATTGATAAGTGAAGGTAAAGTTTATTTCTGATTAAAGGAGGGATGTCATGATAATGAATATGTATGAGATGTACCGGAAGTCACGTGGTATGAGAGAGAGATAAGAGCACAAGCAGGAGAACAAAGGAAACTGGAAAATAAAGACACTGAGAAGTTTACCTGATAAAACTTGTGTTCGATGTTTTATTAACTTCACATTTCGGGCCACAAATGTGACAGGTAGCATTGTGGAAATTGACTTGATTGCCTCAATTTCATAATTATTATGAGGCTGCATAATTAAAATTTGTTATTAGGATGTTAGATGTTACTTAACCTCCTAGTTGGGCTAAAGTTGAATTGGCTTGTATTTCTGAGCTTAAGGTTCATCAATTTATCTTTAAGTGGAATTGTTATTTGTTATAGGGATATAATATGCTGGTTTTAAAACATTTATTAACGATATGGACTAAAACAAATTCTGTTATAGGTTCTGGGGGCAAGATTATGGCCCAAACCCCACTATATCAAAATAAAGTTATTATTTTTTTGATGAATAATTTGTACTTATAGATTTGGGATTCTAAAGGTATAAAGGTGATCGATGATTGTTTTGAAGATGTACAGTTTCTTTCTTTTACTAGACTTAGGGAAAAATTTGGGATACCATCTAATTCTTTATTTGTATATTACCAAGTGCAAGCTTTCGCGATAGATAATTTTGGAAGAGAAATGACACTACCTAAATTGACTAAATTTGTGCTTTTGATTTTAGACACATTAAAAAAGGGGTTTATTTCAGATATGTATGCTCTATTACAAGATAAGATGAATAAACAAGATTTAAGTAAATCTAAAATTAAATGGGAAGAATATTTATCTTTTGATAAATCTCAGGAAGAATGGGAGGTTATATATCAAGATAGTGTGATTAAATTACTTAATGTAAGATATAGTTTAGTCAATTATAATTTTTTACATCAATTATATTTGACTCCCGAGAAGTTAAAAAGATATGGTTTTAGTAGTTCAGATTTATGTTTGAGGTGTGGACTTCATACTGGAACATTTGTACATACAGTTTGGTCTTGTGTTAAGGTTCAACCATTCTGGGAAAAAACTGAAATATTTTTGGAAAAATTATTTAAGATTAGATTACCATTGGATCCATTAATTTTTTTTTGTTGGGTTACACTGTATCTTTAGTTACTGGTTTAGGGTTGGACAGGTTTCAGATGGCATGTGTTTGTCTAGCATTAGCAGTAGTGCGGAAATGTATTGCAATTACATGGAAAGATAATGTGGAAATATAGCCCGCAGGCACAATGAGTTGTGATTTTGTATCTATTGGAGAAAATAACAATTTGCATAATTATTCTTTTTTGTTCAGATGTGGTCACCTTATTTGGAATTTATAGGTTTGGAAATACCTTAATTATTTTTATTGTAAGTTTGATACATCACACAGAGTATGTAAGTAATTAACTGTTATACATCCTTTTGTTTATTTTAGTTTGTCTTATTTGTTTTCATATGTAATCTAAAATTATAAATAAAGTTTTAAAAAAATATCTTGGAGCATCTCCCTCACTGAAACCTGTAATTCAAATGGAACACCTGCCTGCCTGGAAGCGAGGGTCAACGCTTGTTCCACAGCTTGCTTCGCTGTACCAAAAGCAGCCTGTTGTTCAGGACCCCATTGGAAGGTGGCTTTCTTTCATGAGACACTGTAGAGTGGTCTCAGAATCATAGTGAGGTGGGGTGTATGTTGTCGCCAATAGCCCCATGAAACTCTGGGTACTATAGGGGACCGCAAAGTTTAAAATTTTATTTCTGGCTGATTCTGTTATCTGCCTGTGTCCTGAGTGCCATTGAATATCCAGGAAATGTGCTTCACGGGAGGGCCCCTAAATCTTGTGCATATTATGTCATCGATATAATGGGCAATCAACACCTCAGGGATCGAAGGAGAGAGTCAATTGACTGCAGATCACAGGCTACGGCAGATAGTGGGGCTGTGGAGGTAGCCCTGAGGGAATCTACAGAAAAGGTGCATCGTTTGGCGCCCAAGTAAATGCAAATTGGTCTTGGGAGTTGTTATGCAGGGGAATGGAGAAGAATGCATTAGCCAGATCAACCACTGCATACCAGGGTTTTTATAGCTGGGAAGCTGCGTTCCACTGAAGTAACAATGTCTGGGACAGCAGTGAGCAACAGGGGGGCCATTTTGTTTAGCTGCCTGTAGTCTAAAGACATCCTCCAGGTGCAATTTTTCTTTCAGACTGGCCAAACAGGGTTATTGAAAGGGGAAGCTGCAGGTCTGATGTCTCCCTCCCACAGGAGAGCCTGCATAGCCTCTGTAATGTCCTGGTGCCGCATATTTGTTACTTTGGAAGGGGGGGTGGAAATGACCATAGGTTCCCACTTAGCTGCCCCCACCACCACAGTCGCCTGTGTGACCCCAAAGGTGAAGCAGCCACGGTTGGTATGGAGGGACTGTCCCCGTAATAAATTGATGCCCAAGATGCCTTCAGGGGAGGGCACAATGAGGACCACGGCATATCCAGGGGGTTGGCTCCCGATGGCCAGGTGAATGGTGACAACCTTTTCAGACAGGAGGGAGTCTCCCAAGCCCCTCTATCTGCATAAGGGTCCCCCTCCACACTGCGTGGTTACCAGGGACAATAGTGTGCTGTGCGCCTGTGTGCACGAGCGCAAGCCAGCGCTGTACGCTGTACTGCTACAGGGATGTGCGGCCTCAGATCCCCAGGGCAGCGGAATGCTCACGCTGGAGTCCCTGACCTTCATCCTACAGAAGAGTATTTGGTGGTCTGCCACGCACCGTTGATGAGATGCTCACACAGGGTGAGCACAGACGTCTCTTGCAGCAGCTGCTGCCTGATCTCAGCCTTGAGGTGGGAATGACAGTGAGGGCTGGTCAGGTGGCACGGGGACAAGGGCACCCCCAGCGTCCTGTTTGCTGGCGGGTGACCGCCTGTCTTCACCTGGCCAGTCTCCTCCTCCTCCCCCCCCCCCCCCCCCCCACCTACACAACTCCTTACAGTGCACATACAGGGCAGAAGTGGGGGGATCCCATTAATGCTAGTGGGGTCCACTCCTGCATGCAGCAAGTCGAAGTAGAGCTACCTGAGGGGCACCAGGGGACTCGGGTCCAGGGTTCTGGACTCCGCACTGTGGACTAGTGCAGGCGCCTCCAGCGGCATATATTCTAGCCCCTCCAGGAGAGGGATGGAATCCCGTACCGTTTTTGCTGTGGCAAGCCCCATGAGTGGCAGAAAGATCCACTTAAGATCAGGGGCTGCAGTAATTACGAGGTGTTCTTTGACTTCTCAATGAAACCTTGGTCAAGGGCACCCTCATAGATACCACTGATCAGTGCCCACTCCCTGATGACTCTGGTGCCCTCCCCTACCATGGCCCAATGTGGTCTCCCATGGAGGTTCCATTACAATCGGGTGGGATACTGGGTCTGTATGGCTGCGACCATGTGCTCCCACAGAGATGACCCGCTGCGGATCCCCTCCTGTGGTGCTCACAGGGCGTTTTTAATGTTCTGAGATTCAGAGATGTTTCCCAGGGAACTGGCCTCCTGCTGGGAGAGGGCGGATTAGTGCCCCCCTCATCCCACAGTCTGAGGAGCCAAGCAATGAGATGGTCACCTGGCCGCTGGCGATGACTGTCTGCCAACTGGGCGAGCTCTTTAGAGGAGAAATACCATGTCTCAGGGGTCTCTGAGGGTCCCCTAGCACATGCACCCTAGCTGCCCCCTCCTCATTGCCCCCCTCTCCTCAACGGGCTTGTGAGGGCTCAGTGGTGGGGGAAACTGAACAGTCGTAGTAGGACCCTGGCTCCCCGGACATCCCTTCCTCTTCGCTCTCCATCCAGATATCCCTATCCCCAGCCAAGTGTCTGGCTGCTCACCCCGCTGGACCAAGGCTAATTTTAAATTGGGTAAGGTCGCCAGCCCGACCGACGGGCTACCTGAACCTGCTGGAGCTGCACCAATCAGCATGTGACCTTGGTGCCTCTGGTCTCCAGGTCATTCAATCTGCCTTGGGCAACAAGAAGTGCCTCCTGCAGTCCACTGCAGGTCCATCCCAGGGCTTCTATTTCCCTACCCTTTTGGTCAGAGACAGTCTGCAGGTTTTCCACCAGCTGATTGGTGATCCTTACCTGGAATCTCAGCAGCCAACAGACACCCCTCTGACAGCCCCTTACCTTGGGAAAACCAGAATCTTTAAGGAGGGCTACCACATGGTGGCGTATTCGCTCGCCATGAGGGTCCAGCTGCTCGGACCAGTCCACAGGCTTACTAAAGTTGGCCAGCATGCTGGCCAGACTTCTAAATCACTCACTATTGTCAGCCCACCTGGGAATTCTGTCTTTGGGCCAGTATTGGCTTTCCTTCACCTGTTCCAAAACATCCCTCTCTGATCTGTGCTTGGCCAAAACCCTTGGGATCCTGCTCACAGCGCCAATTGTTGTTTGGGATCAGACCAAAGTTGAGGTACAAAACACATATTTATTTTGGGGATGCAAACAGGACAACAGGGTCAATATGTTAGGCAAACCTACACACACACACAATACGCAAGGGGTAAATTTACACCAGATAACAAGGGAGAAACTGACAGAAGACTGGGGGGGAAATTACATGGATACACACATTCAAGTCTGGATCAAGGTGATACTAATGCCCCCACCCCATGACCAGTACGGATACAACTCTTGCTACCTAACCTTGGGACGCACCCCAAACCAGTGTGGAAGGTGCTACTTACATGCCACCAGGAGTCCAAAAGAGGCGGAACAAAGGGACCTCCATGGTCCTTTACAGTTCTGCAGGCAGTATTGAGGGGACCAATCACTTGGGGGAGGCTGGGCCCTGTTGGCTGTTGTGGCCAATGGCTCAAAGTCAAGTGCAGGGGTTCAGCAGAGGTGATTCATGTGGGCCAATTGGATGGTCAGGGCTGAGTCTGGGCAGGCTGTCTGGACTGCAGCACCTGGTGATTTAGGTGGGCCAATCGCAAGGGTCACCTTAATGGCTTGGGGTGAGTCTTTGACATCATTGGCAGGAGTGACAGAGTATATAGAGGTGTTTGGGGGATAAATTGGGAAAGATTTGTTCAACCAGGTCACACACACACAAACACTAAAACAGAATTTTTGCAGGAGCTTTTGCAAGAGTGTTCAGACTCATGATGGACTGTTTGAAAAGGCAGCAGCTTTGTCTGAAAAACAGTTTGCTGTCTGGAAGTGCATGTTATCTTTTCAGGCAGAGGGAGAACAGCTTTGCTCTCAGAGTAGGAGTGAGAGAGAGAAGAGACACAGAGTTCAGTTCCAGAGGGACAAGCTGGCAAGCTTTGGAAGGCGGCCTGGTCAAAGGAGAGGACTGGCTGTCTGTCTGTTGTTTCCCTTTGAATAGAGAAACAGAAAGGAACTCTGTGATGACCTGAAAGAAAGAGGTTATCCTCTGGAGAACCCTGAAGGGAGCAAGTTTCGTCAGCAAGACACCAGAGTGGCTGTCCTGGAACGAGAAAACTCTCTCCCTGAAAACCAGCAAGATCCCTCCTGAGTGGTAACCATCTACCTGTTAAGCACCAAAGCCTGGTGAACTGTATTAATGTTAACTTCTGTGCACAGTATAAGAATTGCCTGCAACCTGTGAGATTGGACTGTGAAGCAAAGAACTTTTCTAAACTTATATACACATTTCACACACGTGCACTTAGAATTAGAGGGGGGTTAAGTAAGTCAATAAAGATAAGTTAAAGTTTGATTCTGTTTTCATGTTCAAAGATAAATAAAAGCAACTTTTGTTTAAGTAACCATTTGTTTTATTGAATATCCATTGCTGCTGGGATTTGGGGTCCTCTGGACTTTGTAACACAGGTAGTGCGTCCCCCGAACAGGAGCGCAGCTGCACCACCAGGTGATGGGCGCTGCCTCTCCATTACACCACTCACAGGCCATTGTTCCCAGTGCCTCCGCAGGTCACCCCGATCACAGCTGCCTTCTCACTGGAGCACCCAATGCTTCAGTATACGCAGCTATTGCTGTGATCCCAACCACCCCTGTTTGGACATTCACACCGACTCCGTTGTGTTCCCACCCCAACCTCAGTCTCCACCAGAAAGGCATCTTGGATCCCTCTGCTGCTGAATCTTACTGCTTCATTTCCCCTACCATCATTTCTTACCCATCCCTATCCCCTTATCCCTCTCCCAACTCACTCTCATCTACTTATTTGAGCTACCCCTTTCTTCCAAACCCACCCAGCCGTCAGATCTTTTCATTTTACCCCCAACTCTCCTCTGATCTCCCCTGTCTGCCACAAGAAAAATGAACAGAAGCAGGCCACTCAGCCCATCAAGCCTACTCCACAACTCCACCCTGAGCTAAACTTTTCTCACATCTAGTTCCAATTTCTGCCCCTTTGTCCATATCCATCGGTACCCTGACTAATTAGATAACTATCAATCTCCTCCTTAAACTCACAAATCCACGATCCTCTGGCTAAATAAATTTCTCCTCATCTCTGTTTTAAATGGGTACCTTCTAATTTGAAGACTGTGCCCTCTTGTCCTGGATTCACCCACCAAGGGAAACATCTTACTCACATCTACTCTGTCCCCAATCCTTTCAGCATTGGAAATGTCTCTATGAAATCCCCTCTCATTCTTCTAGACTCCAATGAATACAGCCCAAGAGCCACTAAATGTTCCCCATGTTATCCCTTGCATTCCAGGAATCATCCTGGTAAATCTTCTCTGTACTCTGCACTGTTTCTCCCCTGCCTGGCACCTTCCCCTTTCTGACCTATGCTCAGCCTCTCCCCTTGCCACTTTATTCAAGAGCCTTCCTACATAGTGGCTCAGACCCAAAACATTGGTTATCTTTACTATAGAAAGTGTGCTGTGTGCCTTGCTGAGTTTCTCCAGCATTGTTTTTAATTTTAAAAAATCACTTCAAACATCAGCATTAAAAATCAGTCTCTCATCATCTAATATACACTTCACTCTTCCTTTTTGGATACAAAACTCCATTTATCTCATAACCTTCCAATATTATATTCTATCTCCTATGTTTTTGCCTCCTCACTCAACCTATTGATGTTCACTTGAAACGACTAGATTCTCATTCCTCTTCACAATCCCACCTACTGGATATCACAAGTGCTAGAAATGCTCAGCAGTTCAAATCTCCACAATAGGAGAAACGTATCAATCAAAGTCATTTAACCAATACACAACTCTAAACTCTACGAAACCGGCAGAAATGCACAGGTCTCTTCAATGTTAAGATCTCTAGTGCAGAGCCTAGAAAGTATGAATCACTGCAACACATTTCTTTCTGTGGCTCCGTACATCATCATCTGCAAATTTTGTGATTTGGGTTCTACAAAAGGAGGGAGATTGAAAACTTGGCTGAATGGTGTACTAACAACAACCTCACACTCAATGTAACCAAAACCAAAGAGCTGATTGTTGAGTTCAGGAAGAGAAAACCAAAAGGTATACGATCCAGAAATCAGAGGTGGAGAGGGTGAGCAAATTTCAAACAATCTTTCCTGATCCCAACACACAATTGTCACCATGAAGAAAGCACATTAGAGGGTTCAGAGGTTTGGTATGACATTAAAAACCTTGGCAAACTGGGCAGCATGGATTGTGGGCTAAACTGGCCTGTTGTCATGCTGTATGTCTGAATTTTTAAAAACTTCTGCGATGTGTGGTGGAATGTGTGCTGACAGGCTGCATGACGGTCTGGTATGGGGGCACCAACAGCTCTGAGTGGAAAGCCCTCCAAAAGGTAGTGGACACAGCCCAGTACATCATAGTCAAAATTCTCCACACCATTGAATATACATGGAATGCTGCCTTTGGAGAGCAGGATCAAGGATCCACACTACCCAGGACATGGTCTGTTCTCACTGCTGTCATCAGGAAAGAGGTATAGTTGCCACAAGACATGTACCACCAGGTTCAGGAAGTTGCTACTCCTCCTAAACATCAAACTATCAGAGGTTCATAGAAGGACTCTTGTTTTCCAAATTATGGAATATTTATTTTCTGTTTTGCACAGTTTACTTGCACTTCTGTATACACATCATTCTTGAGTACAGCATCTTTGCACTATGATCATTAGAAATTTTGCCTGGCCCACAGGAAAAAGAATCTCGGGGTTGTACTGATGCTATGCATGTACTCTCGACAATAAATCTGAACTTTGTTTCTGATGCTGGATTAACAGGTGTGCATTTTCCATTTCAGATTTCCAACATTAAACAATTCTTTTCAGTAGTTCCCATGACAATCCAGTTTTCATGACAGCAATAATGTCTATTTCCATTTCAAAGAAAATCTTAATGACAAATGAAAATTCCAGGAAAATCAACCATGAGGTAAACAAGCTTTCAAAATGAACCCTAACCAATGGTGGTAAATAAAACCTCCATAAAACTTACCACTGATGAAAAGTTCTTGTGATGACTGGTTAATGAACCAGCTCTTAATCTTGCCACTAATTTCATCGTTATCCCAGAGAGGTTGATCCCAACAGTCCATTTTCATCTATACATATATACAACAGGAATTTTAAAGTAATCAGCAAAACATTGCACATTTCAATTTTGATGCATTTAAAAATTTTGAATATTACACAGCAGGAGTTTCAATAGACAGTGGAAGGCAGGGTGGGGGCGGGGGGGGGGGGGGGGGGGGGGGGAGAGAGGAGCAAAAACAACCAAGTCAGGATTAGTCTCAAAAGGTTTGGTGGAAAGAACTTCATGACAAGATTGCAAATATAAGGTTTGAGAAAGGCTGCAAGGGCAAGACAGGGAACTGCAGAGCCGAACACCAGCAGTGGGAAAGTTACTGGAGAAGAGTCTGAGAGACAAGATCAATTTACATTTGGAAAGGCAAGGACCAATTATGTTTTGTATGTGGGAATTAATTTCTCTCAAATTTAACTGAATGGACTAATGAGGGCAAGGCAATTGAGTGGTTTAGCAAAGCCTTTGACAAGGGCCTGCATGGTAGCTGTCCCAGAAGAGATCCAGAGGGAAGTTTGCCAATTGATTATGGCAATCAGAGGGTGATAATGCAGCCCTTTTTTTCCCCCAGTTTGGAGGTCTGCAATCAGTAATGTGCCACAGGAATCAATTATGGTTCCACAGTTGTTTATTACCTATATTTACAACATGTACGTCAATATAGTTAAACTGCTTAGCAAGTTCACAGATGACACCAAAATTGGTGGTTCAGATACACTCTGCTTTATGAATACTCAAATTACAAAAATTTGCTTTTACGAAGAAGGCAATGTTCATTTTTTAACGAAAGAATCTGAATGGGTTTTCACTTTTAAGAAAAGTCTCAATAGTAGTGAATGGGTCTTCGCTTTACACCATTTTGGCTTACAAAAGGTTTAGTTTTGTGAAGTGCGGTATACCCGTAAAATGAATCGTGAAGGTGGTTTATCCAAGACAACAGGATCAAGTGAACTGCAAAAGTGGACTAAGGAATGGGAAATGGAACTTAACTCCCAATATTGATTGCACTTTGATAGGCTAAATTAGGGCAAGACATGCAGTGAATGGTGAGGTCCTGGAGAGTGTTCTAGAGCAGAGAGACCTCAGGGTACAGGTATATTTCCATGAAACTGGCGATGCAGGTAATTAGGGTGGCAAGGAAAGAGCTTAGCACACTTGTTTTCATCAGACATGGCATGGAGTGCAGGAGCATGCGATCATGTTGCAGCTGTACAAGATGTTGGCAAGACCACAATGGGAGCATTGGGTATAGAATGGGTCATCGAGCATGTCATTCAGTTGAAAATGGTGCTGAGAAATTCACAAGGGTTTTTTTTTAAACCAGCACTTGAGCTACAGAAGATATTCTGGATCATAGAAGAGGGAGGTGACATTGAAGTATACAAAGTCACAAAAGGCTGAGATGAAAGTGAACAGTCACATTCCTTAACCTCCCCCTCACCCCACCCCAGTACAGAATTAATACTAGAAGGCAGAAATTTAAGGCGAAGGAGAAAGATTTAAAGGGGACTGAGAGACAATTTTTTCACAGATTGATGGGCCTGGAGAACAATTACCAGAGGAAGTGGCAGAAGTAAGTAAAATGTTTAAAAACATTTAGACTGGTACACTCAGAGGGAAGACAAGAGGGATAGGGGCCAAATGCAGGCACCCAAGTCTAGCTCAAGTAGGCAACTTGGGCAGCATGGATGAGATTGGCTATTTGTTCTTTATATTTAATATTTTTAATGAAGAAGCCTCTACTGCTTCCTTGGGTAAAGAATTCCAGAGATTTGCTACTCTCTGGGGGAAAGTTACTCCTCATCACGAAACTAAATCTACTCCTCCAAATCTGGAAATGATGTCTCACAGTCCTAATGTCACTAGAAACAATATTTCTGCCTCTCCTTCTTAACTATCCATTTCATAATTTTGTTTCTAAAAGATCCCTTCTCACTTTTAAATTCCAGGCAACTCAATCATAGGCTAACCCAGTCATCATCTCTGAAATCAACCTGGTGAACCTCCATCACTGCCAAAACCAGTATTTATTTTCTCAAGTCAGGAGACCAGAACCTTACACAGTAGTCCAGGTGAGACCTCACAAGTACCTTTCAGATGCAGCAGAACTTCCTTTATCTTAAAATTTAATTCCTCATGCAATGAAGATCAACATCCCGTTTGCCTTCTTGATTAACTGTTGTACATACAAAGCTCTTGCGATTCATGCACAAGCTTTCCCAGTTCCCTCTGTACACAGCATGCAGAAATGTTTCACTTTTTAAATAATAATCTGATTCCATTCACCAATATTGCACACCATTTGCCAAATCATTGCCCAATAACTTAACCTATCCACATCTCTTGCACATTCATATCAGATACTATTTATTGTCATGTAATAAATCAGAAATGCAATATTACATGGAACTGCATTTATCCCATAAGTCAGACAAAGGTTCACCATTAGTATTTATATTGCCTGGCTCCCCTTACAGTCAGAGAAAGAGAGGCAAAAAAGAGAGATTCCCCAGTCGCCAATTGTCCATGGAGACACCTCCAGCTCTCCCAGACTCTGCAGCTGCACAGTCCCCCGTTCAGTTTAAACCATTTGCAACCCAAGCTCAAATCCAAACTTCTGACATGATGAGGAAGCCTTCAACATCCAGGTCCTTTGGGAGCCCTCCTTGTGCTCAGCTTCCTCTCAAATTCCAGTTCTGATACTTGGTTCTCATAAGCCAGTCTCCAGCAACCTGGTGTGACTCCTTCGACTTCAAGTCACCAGCAACTGCTGCCTGTATGGGTTCCTTGCCCACAAGTCATTGTAGGATTTTAATTAAAACACTGAAGACTCATTTCAACAAGCTATTTAAAGCCTGTAGAGAGCTGTCAGCAGTAACACTAGCCAGTCAAACTCTGTTGGGAAACGCTATGTCTCCACTCCTGCTCTCCCTGCATTTGTACCAGTGGCAGCATCACCGTTATAGATTCACTTTTCCACCTATTTTGTCACCAGTTGTAGGTCTCCCACTGACACTTTTCACTGTGACAGATTATAGATATGTTTTTGGGAGATAAATTGGGGCAGGGTTTTTTTTTAGTGTAGGTCACATATAAACACTTTAAAACAGATCTTATTTAAAATACTGGAGCTCTGCTAATGCTAGACATGTCAGGGCCTCAGAGCCTTTGCAAAAGCTTTGGAGAGTGCCCAAGAGACTTCACTAATGGGTTGTTGTTTACAAAAAGGCAACAGATGAAAACTTGTCTGGAGTGTTAAAGTGTGATTCTGTTTTCATGTTTAAAGATAATTAAAAGCAACTTTTGTTTAAGTAACCATTTGTCTTGTTTTGGACTGAGATGAGGAAAAATATCTTCTCTCAAGAGGGTGGTAGATCCGTGGAATTCTTTGCCACAGGAAGTATTTGAGGCCGGTTCCTTGTCAATATTCAAGAGTAGGTTAGATTTGGCTCTTGTGGCTAAGGGGATCAAGGGGTATGAGGAGAAGGCAGGAACCAGGTACTGATCAGCCAGAATCATATTGAATGGCAGTGTTGGCTTGAAGGGTCAAATGGCCTTCTCCTGTACCTATTATTCTATGTTTCTATTGCTGCTGGGTTTTGGGGTCCTCTGGGCTCGTAACACCACTAATTTCAAATCAGAGAAACACCCATTTTCTTTCCATTCCAAGACATTACCACCAAGACCATGTAGTTTTATCTTTGCAGGTTCATCTTATTACCACATAATAATAAATAAAAATGTAATGTATGTAATAAACTTCAACTTTTGTCTGCCATAAGGCAAACAAAGAGTCACCATGAGCATTGCCTGGCACTCCAACAAAAGAGGCAAAAGAGAGTCTCTTAAGAGTCATCAAGTGCCTGTGGATTCGCCTCCAGTAGTTGTACAGCCTCTGCAGCCGCATACACTCCTGTTCGATCCATTGGCAACCCGAGCTCCAGGCCCATACCGCCAATATGATCAGGAACACTTCAGAACTCGAGGCCCTTTGGGAGTTCTTTTTGCCCTCAGCACCCTCTCAAATTTCTATTCTGATACCCGGTTTCCATAAGCTAGTCTCCAGCAGCCCACTGCTTGTGTAGGTCCTTCAACCACAAGTCACCAGCAACCCATGAATCTGTTGACCACAAGTTGCCAACAGCTCACAGCCTGAGTGGGTCCTTGAGCTGCTGCCGTGGTCACCTTCCCTGTAGGGTCGTCTCTCACGTTCTTCCTTCTTAACTGGGAATGTTCTCCTCGTTTCTTGTGCCCTGAGCTGATCCATTGTGTCTCCGGAGTCTGTAACCACTTGTGGTACGGTGCCCAGCACAGGCATTGCCATCTAGGGTGCAGACCTCCATCGTTTTTTTTAAAAACCGTCTGCTCCTTTAACAGGTTGTTTAAACCATGTATGGAGTCGTCAGAATCAGGAACAGGAAGTAGGACTCTTTGGAGCAGTGCTGACTCCGTCCCCTGGTCTGCAAAAGTGGCAGCTCCTTTTTATACAGTACTCTATCAAATGTTTTCTGGTTCAAGTATATAACATTCCCTCAATCCACTATGCTTGTTTTCCTTAAAGAACTGCAGTAAATTTGATAATATGGCCTGGCCCTCCTGAATCCAAGCTACATCTGCTTAATGGAACAACTTCTATACAGATTTCTCATTATTTCTTCCTTCATGATAGCTTCAAGCATTACAGATGCCCTACAGTTAGCTGCCTGGATGGGTCGGGCGAGGGCACACAACAGACAAAGGATGACCAATTTAATTCACTGAAAGACAAATGACCCAGTTTGGATTTTAATCCACCAGTTTAGCAGTTGCAATTACTAGAGCCAGAGTTGTACAACATGCAAAGGGTTCTTCAGTCGAACTTGTCCATACAGACCAAACTGCCATTCTTGGCTAGTCCCATATACCTGCATTTGGTCCATATCCTTCCAACCCCTTCCTATTCAGGCATTTGCCTAAATGCCTTTTGGACATTGTAATTATACCACATTTCCAGTTTCCTCTGGCAGCTCATTCCAGATATGGACTACCCAGAGTAAAAAAGTTGCCCTTTGGGTCCATCAAATCTCTTCCCCAAAACCTAGGTTCTCGAGTTCTAGAATCATACCAACAAGGTAAAGGTTCCTTTTAATAACTACCTGACAAGATGAAAATGGAACTTGCAGCACTAAATCAAAATGCAACACCAACATGTCTGTCCAATTTCACACACCATTGCCACACTGACATATCAATCCATGGCCTCATGAACTGCCAGATCAAGGCCACCCATAAATTGTATTCCATTTTGGCACTCTCCAACCAGACAACATTAACATCAGTTTCTATCAACTCCTTCCCCTAATCTCTCTCTTTCCCTATCCTTCTGTCTTCTTTCCTGCATCTCCCCATCCCATTCCCTTTCTATCACAGCTACTCCCTCTTTTGATCACTGCTCAGCTTTTTTCTCTTCTACTCTCCCCACCTATGACCTCTTTCATGTTAGCTTGTGTTCCTCCCCCTGCTCCTTCCTCCCTCCCTCACCTTTATTTAGGCACCTGCCTACGTTTTGCTCATACCCTGATGAAGGACCTAGGCCCGAAACATTCCATACTTTACTTCTTATGGATGCTGCGTGACCTGCTGAGTTTATCCAACACGTTTGTGTATTGCACTCGACTCCAGCATCTGCATACTCATGTATCTGCTCTAACGCAATACGGAGACCAACTGTAATGTATGCATTTACACCCATGTTGCAATTGAATATTTTCAGTCATGAAGACCCAAACTAATAAGCTCAGGTCTGGAAAAAAAAAGTCACAAACACCAAACAAATGCAAGTTTCAACCCCAACCTGAGAATACAGTAGGATTTGGGGTGGGAGGGGTGGGGGAGGGGCGTGGTGATGGTGGTAATGGACTGCACATCCACAGATGGATTGGACCAACATCAGGAGTTCATATCTCAATCTCGCAGATATGGATCTTAGTTTAATTAAAATCCAAAAAAAGTGTTTCAAACTCCCGTAGAAATCCAACCACTTTTTGTTGAAAATAAAACAATTGTTTTTTGAAAAGGATATCAGCTGCTCTTCCTCATCTATCATTTCTATTTCCAATATGATTGAATGATCTCCAAAACTGAGATCATTCAGGCTAAAGATACTTAAGAGCAAGGCCAACAATAACCTTGCTACTTCATTAAAAACTGGAAAAAAGGTTGGCATAACAATGGCAAAAAAAAAAGCTGAAACACAATCAATCCCAACAATGCCAGTGAGCAAAATGAAACTTCAACAAGGCCTGCAGAAGAGGTGATGGTTCATCAACACAACCTCTGGTCAGGTCTGGAACAGAAGGCAGAGAGACACTATCACTTGGCCAGTGCATAGTTTTAGAAACATCTTTACCACAGGGTAAAATCATTGACCTCAAAACCAACAGCGATGCTTCAATATCACAGCATCATCCTTTAAATAAAACAGAGTTCTGCTCAGCATTTGTGAAAGAGTCTAGGATAGAATAATTAGTGATGTAAGCCACATTGGTTCCTGCTTCCAAAGGTGCAATGAATTAATTACCTTCAAGGACTGAAGAGGGACATCCTTTTGCAGAAACATTCGGTATTTGTCAGCAAGAAATTCCACGGCAGTTATCAATCCAATCCCAACCTTGTCAATCAAACACTTAAATGTCTGCAATAACCACAAGAAAACCATGTTCGTATGAAAGCATATAATGTAGTCAATTACATAATATGATTGTCACTGGACTAGGAAAATTAATACAAACCTAAATGAATTAAAATTACGATTATAATTGCTGTTAACTTGCTAATGCCTTGAATAGCAAGACAGTAACACTCAATAGCTTTGTATCATCAACAAATTAAGGGAGCAAAAGCAAGCTGCACGGTAGATAAATAGCTTGCAAAGGGAAAGACAAATGGGCTTGAAGATAACCAGGCCCCCACATCAAGAAGATGGATTATTGTTTGAAGAGGGCACACAAAATCATCGAGGACCCCTAGGACCTCACACACGGCATCTTTCGGCAACTCCCGTCAGGAAACATACAGGAGCATCAGAGGGCCAGTTCCACAAGGGTGAGGAACAACTTCTTCCCACAGGACGTGAGAATGCTGAAAGAACAAAGAAACTGCTCCTACTAACCCTCAGTCTCTACTATTTAGTAAACAATATTTATTTAGATTTATACATCTTTTGCATATTTATCATTCATCTGCATGTGTGTCATGTCTGGTTGTGTGTTTGCACCAAGGACTGGAAAACACTGTTTCATCAGGTTCTACTGGATGATAATAAACTTGAACTTGAATATGCAAGAAAATTCTTCAGTTAGAAAAATAGCACCACAGAATAAATTTTACATGGTGAGGAACTAATAAATGCATGAAGTGATCTTGTGTTGGTTCAAGAGAAGCTAAAAATAAAACAGTACAGCAAACAATTAGGAAGCCCAATGTTATTTTCGACTTTGCAAATGGAGTTAAGAGTTCAAAAGCAAGCTGAAATCGTAATGTGCTCTCCCGAGAACTCACTTGGGATACAGTGTAATTTTGGAACCAGCATACAGAGTCAGTACAGTGTGAATAGTACCACGAAAGAGAGAGGTTGCCTGACAAGCACAGGCAGAGTCAAATTAGCCTGAGGTGAATGGAGTTTAGAAGAATGAGGTGATCACTTGCAGGCATACAAGATTTACCTATTTAGTCACAAGATGAGCAATTCCTTTAATAATAAAACCAGAAAAATGCTATGTTTATGGTCAAAGATCCTGTACCTATTCTGCACATCCTGCCTCACCTGCTAAGTGGCTGAAGTATTTTTTGTTTATACAGTAAAACCCCTGGTATCCAGAATTCAAACAACTGGCACAAAAAAAATTAATAGGTAAAAAAAATACACAAGTTTAAAATTGTAAAAGTAAATGTTCTCCTAAACTTTTGGTGAGATGAGAGCAAATATTCAGCCAGTTGAGTACCTTGGATGCACTTTGCTCGTAGCAGCTGTTTGAATAAAGTTGTATGAAAGAGCAAATAGCATTGCCCAGGATGAAGAGCTGGTTGATGCCACTCACCAGTAGGGTGACTTTTTTTTTTAATATTTAATTTTAATTTTCATAGACTCGTCAAACAAACATCTTTTTTTTAAACATTCAGGTAACATAGTCTATATTTATCTCTCCCCCCCACCCCCCCAACCCATACAACTGAAAGTACTGTCAATTACCTCAACAGCAAAACAAAAAGCACCCCATAAATTCCCCCTCCCAGTTTATCTTTACAACCCCCCCCCCCGCACCAATAACCAAACTATTGGTGCCAATCCATCCTGCCATTTTGAGACGTGCCCAATGCACCCATCTACCAAAATTGTACCTCCCTTCCTTTCCTTTACCTCACTGTATTCATTCTCTTTTCTAATATACAATCATCTTTAAACATAAACATTATGAAAAACCATATTCCCCACCCCTCCCCCACATATTCCTCATAATTACAATATTTACAGTCCATCTTTCCCGATTCACTCTTCCCAAAGTGATGGCAGGGTTCTTACCAAGTCCATTGCCTCCCTTGGATCCTTAAAAACTTTCTTTCCCCTCCTGCCCTTACTAAGTTCAGCGTTGTCAGGTGAAGGAAGGTAAGCTCTATTCCTTTTAGTTTAAGGCTCTTTTTAATTGGGTCAAATTCACTCCTGCATTTCAATAGTGCTACATTCCACCAGGCCCACCCCCCCACCCCCACCCCCCCCCCCCCCACCATCCGCCGCCCATAAAATCTTCTCCATCCTGGTAGCCAAGGAGCCTTACCAGGATAGAGAATGGCCGTTGGTTTGGTCTCAGGAGGTGGTAAGAGATCTGTGGGCCCATTTTATTTTTATATTATTTCCATTTTGTTCCCGCCCCAGTATATCTGGGATCCACTTTTTCAGGAACTCCATGTCTCTCTTCTCCTTACCCTCTTTTACCTCCACAATTTTTACCATATTCCTAATGTTTTCTAAGGTATTTATCTTCTCCCACATCCTTACCCACCCATCCATTTTTCTCTCTCTCTCCTATCCAATCTTTTTCACTCTCTCAATTCTCTCTTCCGTTTCAGATACCCTTTCTGTCATGATATCCAGCCTTTCTTTGATTGCTCCCTGCCCTGACACCAGTGTCTTCAAATTTCTTTATCTGGCCAATGGCCTCCAGTATCTCTTTGGAAAAAGGCATCAGGCCCTCTGCCCCCTATCTGTCTTTCACCTCCCTGTAGTGTCCTTCTTTTACTCCCTCATTCTTCTTCTTCCTCCACCTCCTGCCCCATTATTTTCCCACCAAATCCCCTGGTCGCACTGCTCCTGGAGCCCTCCAGGCCCAACACCTCGAACTCCCTCTGATGCCTAGGACCCATCTCTTCATGCCTGCCGGTTGGAGCTGCCTTACCTGGTAAGTCCTCGTCTTCAACACTACTTATTCTTCCAGTCGATGGGGTCTTTCATTCTGCCACCACCAGCGTTGCCGCTGACTCCACTTCAACTTGACTCCCCTGACCTCAGGTCCCTAAATCTCCCAGACTCGACAGCGCTCCTGTCTCTGCCCACGAACTGTCCACTCCTGTCTTTGCCTGCGTCACTGTCAGCTCCTCCTCAGCTAAGCCCCTGCGACCTCTGGCCTCCGCACCCGACAGCACTCTCACCGCTTCGGTTGCATCCTTCCCCTGGCCCCCTCGGGATCCACCCTTATCAGGGCCATCCTGTCTCTCTCTCTCTCTCTCTCTCCCCCACCCCCCACCCAGGTGAGTTCCATTCCCTTGGGAAGCTTCGTGGCTCCATTGTCACTGCCACTGCTGCTGACATCCCGCTAGGCCCCGGGTTGGCCTCTGCACCTCCACCATGCAGCGAGTCTCTTCCCCATCTTGCCTCTTCGTTCTTTTTCCCATCTTTTTTTCTTTCTCTTCTATTCGTATTCTTGATGGTCTTCCTTCTTTTAGGGGTCTTTTTATTTTAGGGGATCTTCTTGTATCTATCCTTCATTCCATTCTTTTTTTCTTGGGGAGTTCTTGGATCACCCTACAAGCCCTTCGCCGCCATCATGGATCTTACTGGGGTGACTCTCTTAAAATGTCTCGTCCTTGCTTATTGAAAGTTGCCCCAGTCAGAGGCTTTATCAGTAAACAAGGGAGAAGGGGGGAGGTTAATTATCTAAAATGTTATTGTTTGTCTTTCGGGTGGCTCTGTTGAGGTGGAGGAACCTGCTGGTGCAGAGACCATTAAAATTTTCAAAGCATGCAACTTAAAAAAGAGCAAAATGATTTAAAGTTCATATAATTGAAGTTTGTTCAGTGAAGTACAGTATTTCTCTCCTTTAATAATAGTTAAATTGTTAGCAAATCGGCTTGCTAAATATTTACCTAAATTGATACATATCAATCAAACAGGTTTTATTAAAAATAGATATCCTTCAGATAATATTCTTCGACTAATTAGTTTGACCAATGCATACCGACGGCAGCCCAACTTGATGCGGAAAAAGCTTTTGATAGGGTCGAATGGAATTTTTTTTATTTAATATCCTGGAAAAGTTTAAATTTGGCCCTTTTTTTTATTGGCTGGGTTAGATCTTTATATACAAACCCGACTGCTAGGGTGATGACAAATGGACAGATTTCGTCATCATTTAAATTAACACATTCTACTCCACAGGGTTGTCCATTGTCACCAGCCCTATTTGTGTTGGTCATTGAACCGTTAGCTCAATTCGTACGGCAAAATGAGCAGATACAAGGGATGAGAGTTTTGGATGAAGAGTATAAGGTTAATTTATTTGCAGATGATGTTTTGATATACTTAACAAATCCGGAACAATCTTTGCCGCATTAATGGGAATGTTTATTACAGTATGGATCACTATCTGGGTATAAAGTTAATTAGTATAAAAGTGAATTTTTACCGGTAGGTGAAGGAGATTATTCAGTTTATAAAAATGTTATTAACTTGAAATGGACAGATAAAATTAAATATTTAGGAATAATTGTGAATAATGAATATCAATCTTTATATAAATTATGTTCCATTATTGAAAAAGATAAAAGCAGACTTAATTAAGTGGAAAGCTGTTCCATTAACTTTAATTGGCCGGGTTAATTGTATTAAAATGAATATTTTTCCACGTATTCAATATTTGTTTCAATCAATACCATGTTTTCTTACAAGGAACTTTTTCCAGGATTTAAACAAAACTACTAGGGAATTTTTATGGAAAGGTAAATTACCAAGGGTAGCACTAAATAAGCTTACTTGGAAGTACACATTAGGTGGATTGTGATTACCTCATTTTCAGAATTATTATGAGGTAGCCCAACTTAAATTTATTAGTGGTTTGATGGAATTGGATCAATCTCCAAGTTGGGCTAAAGTTGAGATGGCATGTATTTCTGAAACTGCAGTACATCAATTTATATTTCGGTGGAATATAGATTTATTACGGGAGTATAAAGTGCCGATATTAAAAACATCTGTTGATGTTATGGACAAAAAAAAATAAGATTATAGGATCAAAAGGTAAATTATCTATTTTAACACCATTATATAATAATCAGCTTATTCCTTTTTCATTGTTTAATAGTCATTTAAAGAATTGGGATTTTAAGGGTATAAAAATATTGCAGGATTGTTTTGTAGAAGGTCAATTTCTTTCTTTTACTCAATTGAAAGAACGTTTTGATACTTCCGAAAATTCTTTATTTGTTTATTATCAACTTGGATCATTGGTAAAAAAAAAATGTATGGTAGAGAGATGATTTTAGCTGTATTGTCGGAGTTTGAGTCTGATTTCTTCAATGCCTAAAAGGGGTTATATTTCTGTTATGTATCAAGTATTACAAGATAATATGGATAATTCGGAATGGGAAAAATCTAAGTTTAAATGGGAAAATGATTCAACTTTTGTTTTTCTTGAAGATTATTGGATGGATATATGTCACAATAGTTGTTACTAAATTGACAAATGCACGATATGGAATGGTTAATTATAATTTTTTTGCATCAGTTATATTTAACTCCTGAGAAATTGAAAAAATATGGCTTTAGTAATTCAGATTCCTGTTTTAGATGTGGTACATGTGTTGGAACTTTTTTTTTTTACAGGCTGTTTGGTCTTGTATGCATGTACAACCATTTTGGGAAGAAATTAAGTCAATTTTGGAAAAATTGTATAAGATTAAGTTACCATTAGATCCACTTGTTTTTTCACTGGGTTATGTGATTCCTTTAAAGGGATTGGGGTTGGATAAATTTCAAATCGCATTTGTATATTTAGCATTGTCCGTAGCTCGAAAATGTATAGCAAGTACTTGGAAAGATAATAGTGATTAGTATAATGAGATGACATAATGAAATGAAAGCGTCTATTGTTATGGATAAAATTACCTATGTTTTGCATGATAATTATTTTTTTTTGTTAATAAGTGGTCATTATATTTGGAATATATACATTTAGAGGTACTTTGATTTATTTTATTCTTTTTTTAGTTTTTTTTCATATATATTTCTTTGGCTCTCAAGAGAGCTGGCTGAAGGGGTGGGAGGGGGTCGGGTTTCATTTCTTTTTTTTCTTTTTATTTTCATATATATATATATATATATATATATATATATAAATAAATGTTGTTGTATTTGTATGTTTACCAATAATTTTTCAATAAAAAAAGTTTGCAAAAAAAATATTTCTGTCTTTGCTCTTAAACTATTTATTCTTAATGCAGATGTAATAGTTAAGCATTGTAAAAGTTTCAAGCAACCGGAAAATGCACATCCAGCATTTACCAATCCCCATAGGTGCTGGATACCAGGGTTTTATTGTACATAAGATTTTCTTCATGTGCTTACCTTAAAATTGCTCAGTAAATGAAAAATTATTTTAAAGACTGCAAATCCTAAGAAGCCTCCAGTTTCAAAGGAAAGCAAATATTGAGAGTATACTCAAGACTGGGATCAATAGTTTAGAAATATACAAGGAGAGTGAGAATGTAGTGTTAAAACACAGGACCAGATATAATCTTCATTGGTAGAGCATACTTGAGGATTGTAAAGGTGTGCTTGTTTTCTACATTATAATAAATACAAAGAGTTCTTCATACCAATACAGGCCACTGCATGTCATCCGAAGATTCTTCAGTCTTCCTTTCAGCCAAGGCTAACTCCTCTTCAATCAGGAAGACCTTCAGCGCCTCATCATGAAGTTTTATCCATTGACACAAATTATCGTCAAACTCCAAAAAGATCTGTAGTAAAGCAAGAAACAATAGAACTCATCGATCATCCTTGTCTAAAGTTCAAGTTATCCATTAAAAACAAAGTACTCAAGCCGTGAATAACTAAGTTAACTGTGTCCAATGGTTCTAAAAAAAATTTTGGACATTTATTTGAGATTTATCATTGCAACATCAGTAACACTGAGTAGACTGACAATCATACTTTTAAATTATATAGCTAATTTCCATAATATAAAAAAATATTTGCAGCAAACTACAGCAACAAAAATGTTTACATATATCTTATCCTTGGTATATCCTGCCATCCAGGAAGAGGTACCCTGGGTCATCATGACCAGATTACGAAATAACTTTTTGCCCCAAGCCGTGAGGCTTCTGAACACCAGTGACTCACAACGAGCATATGTAACATGATATTCAATAAGTAATGTTATTTATATTTATAAAAATTGTTTCTGAGGTCATTTATCCATGTAAATAACCAGCTCCACTGTCCGAAGAAACACTAACTAGTTTTCACTGTACACTGCAAGGTTCATGGTATGAAAAGCAAATAAACACGACTTGACTTGTACATACACTGCAAGAATTGATTTGTCTCCCAAGCAATGCATTTCTCCTTGACTAGTAAAATAATTGCCAAATACATTTCAGGGTTGTTTGCAATGTTACTACCCTCTTAGAGTTTATTAGGTTCATCAGCAATCTAGTTCAACAGCTGAAAACAAAGGAGAGAGAGTGGTCATCATCAGAGTGGTAAGGCTTTGCCTCCACAGGCTTCGGCGAGAACATGAGAGGCAAGGAATAGTCCGGAGTTGAAATCAGAAAGGACCACCCTATTCGACGAACAAAAAGGATTCAGCAGGTAGGCACAGGTTTTTTGTTCATCTAGTCATAGATGGTGGGAATGGCAGCCAAGGCAGACGAATGCTCTGCAAAATGTGGGTCATCAGGGAAGCCAGCAGTACACTGACGACTTTTCTGTGAGAAGTGCATCCAGCTGCAGCTCCTGACAAGCCGAGTTAAGGAATTGGAGCTAGAGCTGAACTCTGGGAGGCACCTGATCGCTTAACACAAACTCCACAGAATCCCAGCAGCGCCTCTACTTCCTGCGAAAGCTGAGGAAAGTTCATCCCCCAGAGGCCTTGAGGAAGAAGAGCCAAGCAGGCGGGCAGTGTCAGAGGAAAATGCAGGCGCTGTGAGCCCCACACGCTGAGGGGGAAGAGGGCCGCGGGCACCACCAGCACGGGGATCGATGGAGGGTCAAAGGAAAGCGTGAGCATTCAAGGCTCAACGCCAAGAGAGCCGAGAGCAAGAAAAGGTGCAAATAGCATCATAGACTTACACTTGGCCGCAGAGAGAAGCAAGTCCCAGGTGCAGCAGTGATGCTCCAGCAATGGCGGGGATGACTCTGACCCAGCAGTGATGGTGTCGGGCAGTTGTAGCGCGGTCAAAATGTATAACCTGACTTTGCAGACAGACACAAGGAAAAGATACAGAAGAGAGAGAGGAAAAGAAGGACAGGAGGCCTTCTATGGAAAAACATTAAAGTGATGAAGGAAAACAGTAAAAGAGGCTTCAGAAAACAGAATAAAAGTTTTAAGAGATTTATCAATGGAGCTGGGAAAAGTTAGGAAAGCTGTGGGAGAATTGTTAGGAAGAGTGACTGCAGTAGAGAAAAGGATGGAAGGTAACATGGAGAAATTAGAAAATAAAAGGGAAATCTGAGCAAGGGAGAAAGAAAACATGGGATAGACTAGATACCCTTGAGAACATTAGCAAAAGAAATAATAAATAGTAGGGGTGAAAGAGTAGAGAGAAGGGAGGGATCCAATAGCATTCTTTAGGGAATGGATCCCAAAATTATTGGGGAGGGAGAGAATGGAGGGGGGCCCTCCAAATATAAAAGGCTAGTCACTCTCCCCTTCCAAAACCAGGTCTGCGACAGAAAGCCCAATCTGTCCTGATCTGATTGGCCACATTTGAAGATAGGGAAAAAAATCTTACAGGCAGGGGCTCTGGGAGCAAGAGAAAGGGGCGGCCCTGTGGAATACGAGGGCGGGGAAAAGTCCTCTTCTATCCAGATGTCACTACGTCTCTCCTTAAAAAATGTAAAGATTTAGTCAAGAAAATGTTAAGAAACAAGGAAATTGCATCAACTTTATTATATTCATCAACCCTGAAAATATTCTGGGCAAGGGGAGGGAGGAAATTTTTTACTGAGCCTGAAGAGGCATTGGAATATGTTAATACTTTGTCTCCCATTCAAAAAAAACCCCAAGGGAGATGGGGAGAGAAGGGATTCTAGGCTAACAGCTAAGTATAAAGTTGTTTGTATATAATGTAAATACAACTAAAGCAAATATTATACTTTGTTTAACAAAAGTAAATGTCATAAAAAAAATGTTCATTGTGAGCTCCAGAGCAACTGAGAAGGTTGAAAAGCATTGAAGAAAGGTGCAAGGGGCACACCCCTGGATGAGAAAGGCAGTGATGCCAAGAGGTTTAGAATTGGTGTCATGGGGAAGAGGGTTAGGTTAGGTTTGGGGGGGGGAAAGGTGTAAGGGCTATATATTACCTGTTTGGGTGGTATTTTTAAAAAAAACTTTTTGTCTTAATTTCCTTGGATTTACTTTATACATGGCCGGCAGGACCAAAAAGGTAACTTTGGACTGGGCAAAAGGAAAGTATTTTGTGAGAGAGGTAAAGGGAAGCACTCACAGGTAAAAGAGCTGGGGCAATGGATGAAACAATTATATTTTTGAGTTTCAATGTTAATGGCTTAAATGGAAAGGTGAAGAGGAAATAGTCTTGGCATATGTTAAAACAATGAAGGTAGATGTGAACTTTTAACAGGAGATCCACTTTACGAATAGTGAACATCAAAAACTTGAAAGAATTTGGGTGGGACAAGTGATAGCGTCCTCCTTTAGCTCAAAGGCCAGGGGAGTAGCTATTTTAATAGGGAAAAACATTCCAGTAAAGATTAAAAGCACAGTCAGGGTAGAGTTGTAATGGTACATATATGTCATATATGTTCTGAACCTTGGACATTCATGAATATATACACCCCTAATTTTGACGACAAAAAATTTATACAAAATGTCCTTTTGTAATTGGCGGACAGACAGGAAAATGTCTTAATTAGAGGGGACTTCAATTTTTGCCTGGATCTTGTAATGGACCAAGAAAGTGACAAGAGCTAATGCAGCAAAAGCAACCCTGCCCTTCATTAAAGAGTTAAATCTGGTGGATGGTTGGAGATGATGGCATCAAGGGAGAGGGATTACTCTTTCTACTCAAAATAGCACAACCCTTACACTAATATTGACTTGTTTCATGCCTCTCCTCAGCTAGAGGGTAGAAACTGAATGCACAGCAAGGCTATTATCAGATAATTCACCTTTGATTGTAACTTTTGTCATGCCAGATAAACAAGTCATAGCATATAGGTGGCACCTTAACCCGCTGCTATTGAAAAAAAGTTTTGCAGTTATGTTACAGAAAAAAATAATGTTTTATGAAACTGTGCCTTTACTGCCAATAAATTTCTGCTATGGGATACATTAAAAGCTTATCTGAGAGGACAAATAATTGGATTGTATTATAAGAGAGCATATGAGGGAGGTCAATGAATTGGAACAAGAGAAAACTCAATTGAAAAAGGACTACCAAAGATCAGGTTCTGAGGGAAAGTACACGACAATAATAATTTAAAAACTCAGGTACAACTCTTTGCAAACATACAAAATGGAAAAAGTAATATTAAGATCCAAGCAAAGGTACTATAAGCTAGAGGAAAGAGCCCATAAGGTATTGGCCTGGCAGCTGAGAGCAGAGGAAACTGCAAGGACAATTAGCACAATTCAATCAGGGTCAGACAGGATTTCTTATAAACATATATAAATATAAACATATTATAAACATATATATATATAAATTATATAAATCTGAATCAAAGTGGGGTTTGGACAAAATGGAGGAATTCTTGTCCAACTTGGAAATGACAAATTTAGAATCTGAGGAGCAGGAGGGGTTAGATACTCCCTTCTCGGAGGAAGAAATAATAAAACACATTGAGCTTGCTGCAGACCAATAGATCTCTGGGGAAGAACGGGTTCTCTCCCGAGTTTTATTTAGAATTCAAGGACCTGTTACTGCCACTATTTAGGGTGGAACACGCGGCTGAGTCCCATATCCTCCCAAAGTCTTTTTCGATGACAATAATTACAGTAATTCCCCAAAAGAATAAGGACCCACTAAAGCCATCCTCATAGACCAATCTCACTTTTGAATACAGATTATAAAACAATAGCTAAAGCTATGGCAAATAGATTGGGTCAGTATTTACCAAAATTAGTAAATCCAGATCAAATGGGGTTTGCGCAGAAAAGGCAATTGGTAGACAATATAAGAAGGCTCCTTAATATACCTGGCACAGTCAAGGATGGATCCAAGTACAACTTTGTCACTCAACGCTGAGAAAGGCTTTGATAGACTGGAATGGGATTTTTTTTTGGTGAAAGTGCTGGAAAAATTTGGGTTTGGATATGCATTCATAAATTGGGTTAAAGCATTGTACCACAAACCCAAAGCAAAAGTTGTCACTAATGGACAGTCACCTCCAGCCTTCCCACTGACCAGATCTAGTATACAGGGTTGCTCGCTATCCTCTGCTCTATTCACATTGGTTATTGAACCATTAGCAGAAGTCATTCGCAGGGATCCAAGCACCAAAGGGTTTAGAGTGGGGCTGGAAAAAAAAAATTAATTTGTTTGCAGATGATGTTTTGATATATTTGACAAAGCCAGTAGGGTCATTGGCCAGGTTGCAGACTATACTGCAGGACTATGGCAAAATCACAGGATATAAAATTAATTACAGCAAGAGTGAAATAATGCCGCTAACAAAAGGGAGCATGAGAAATACCAACGGGAGAGTAAATTTAAGTGGCCTCAAAAGGGGATGAAATATTTGGGAATATGGATAGATAAGAACTTACAAAATCTATATAAATTGAACCATCTCGCCCACTTGGAAATAGTGAGGAGGACCTACACAGGTGGATGCACCTGCCCATCACGCTGATGGGCAGGGTTAACTGCATTAAAATGAACATGATGCCAAGGGATACTATTTTCAATCTTTGCCTAGACCACTGCCCAGAGTTTTTTTTAAATCATACAATTTCTGTGTAAGAATAATGTAGCCAGAATCTCAATGGAAAAATTGGCCTGGGACCATCGCCAGGGAGGAATGGGGCTCCCAGACTTTAAAAAAAATGATCATTGGACAGCCCAGGCAGGGTTTATCGCCTTGTTCTTTGAGGTAGACAGTTTACCCACCTGGGCAGAAATTGGTCTAAACGGATAGCAGGAGAAATTATTTACAAATGGGATACCAAGTTAATAACGCAAAAAGATGACAACCCGATACTAACATAACATAACAACAATTTACAGCACAGAAACAGGCCATTAGGCCCTTCTAGTCCGCACCGAACCAAACACCCCTCTCTAGTCCCACCTCCCTGCACAATGCCCATAACCCTCCATCTTCTTCTCATCCATATACCTGTCCAACCTTTTCTTAAATAATACAATTGACTCCGCCACCACTATTTCTCCCGGAAGATCATTCCACATGTCTACCACTCTCTGAGTAAAGAAGTTCCCCCTCATGTTACCTCTAAACCTCTGCCCCTTAATTCTTAACTCATGTCCTCTTGTTTTAATCTTTCCTCCTCTTAACGGAAATAGTCTATCCACATCCACTCTGTCTATCCCTTTCATAATCTTAAATACTTCTATCAAATCCCCTCTCAACCTTCTACGTTCCAAAGAATAAAGACCTAATCTGTCCAATCTCTCCCTATACTCCAGATGCTTAAACCCAGGTAACATTCTGGTAAACCTTCTCTGCACTCTCTCCACTCTGTTTATATCCTTCCTATAATTAGGCGACCAGAACTGAACACAGAACTCCAAATTAGGCCGCACCAACGTCTTATACAGTCTCAACATCACCTCCCAACTCCTATATTCCATGCAATGATTGATAAAGGCCAGCATACTAAAAGCCTTCTTCACCACCCTATTCACGTGAGTTTCTACCTTCAGGGAACGATGTACCGTTACTCCTAAA
The DNA here is from genome assembly GCF_036971445.1 of Narcine bancroftii. Lineage (NCBI taxonomy): Eukaryota > Metazoa > Chordata > Chondrichthyes > Torpediniformes > Narcinidae > Narcine > Narcine bancroftii. The sequence goes on from NC_091471.1 coordinate 26,852,579, forward strand.
TCTTTCTGCTCTTCTGTATTCCTCAATGCTCTCCCATTTACCACGTATGTCCTGTTCTGATTCTTCTTACCAAAATGAAGCACCTCACACTTATCAGCATTAAATTCCATCTGCCATTTTTCAGCCCACTTTTCTAAGCAGCCCAAATCCCTCTGCAATCCTTGATACTAAAGCAGATCATTCAAACATGGCAAAAAAAAACTAGATTATTGGGTTAAAAGTACAATTGTCCCCTAAAATGCCCCTAACTCAGAACAAATTAATCGGTATGACTATGGGTAACAAGATCCTAGAGTGTACCGAGGACTGTTATGAGAAGGGAAAGCTTATGTCATTCGAGCAATTAAAACACAAATTTGACTTATCAAACAAGACCTTCTTCTGCTATCTTCAATTAAGATCTTCTGTGAAGGACAGAAGATGGGCCTGCCGCTGTGTAGTTACATGGAAGCTCTAATTCAAAGGGGGAAATCACACTTTTCAATTCATTTCAGCTATGCATCTCCTGTTCCAAAACAAGATCCTGATACTGGGTCTCCATAAAGTGAAGCAAAGATGGGAGTCAGATCGAGGAACAACAATTCCTGTGTGATGCTGGTCTGACTTCTGCTGGTCTGACTTCTGCTGGGACAGCATGAAGGCAGTTAACAGCAGGTATAGGCTGACGCAATACAATTTTTTTTGCACCAGCTATACCTTATGTCGCAAAATTGCACAAGGTCAAACAAGAAATCTCAGAATTGTATTTTAGATGTGGTGTAGAGACAAGAACTTTTCTATATTCTATGCAGCTAAGCACAAAGATGAAACCCTTCTGGGAAGAATTAGGGGACATCTTGAAAAGAATTTACAGGGGTGTAGTATCCACAGGACCCAGCCCTGTTCCTGCTGGGGGATATTATGGATGAGAGTCCAAAAGCGTCTAAACATTAAATTCAATTCGTGGCCAGGAAATGCATAATGGTTACCTGAAAATCTGACTCTCAGCTAAGCCAGCATGATGGAGCACAGAGGTACAGAGCTGTGTTCCCCCTGGAGAAAATTACTTACAACTTAAGCACGAGATAGGACACGTTTGTTGAGATGTGGCAGCCATACCTGCAACATGTCAAAACACAAGTGTGATTAGCCTTCCCAGGGCCTTTCTCAATAAGAATAACAGGATCGCACAAGCCCCATAATACTGAGAACAAGGAGACAATTTGAAAGTCCTGCCGGCTCCCCCCATTTTTTTTTTTACCCTCATGTATTTATATTATTATTTTAATAATTGATTTTTATGCTTTTACCCAGGTTGAAGTGGAAGGATGAAGGATGAGGGGAGAGGAAAAAGGGAGGACTTGGCAAACAATGACCTGTAAAAGGGGATTGTTCCCCTGCAACACCTAATACGCGTCTGTAAAAATATAAATAAAATTTTGAGAAAAAGTACGTGTGAGTTAAGTGGAGGACCTTCAAAGGTGAAATTCTGAGAGTAAAAAACTTATAGGTTCCTTCAGGATCAATGGCAAGGTTAGAAGGCATAGGGAATGTTGGTTTTTGAGGATATTGGGGATCTGGTTTGGAAGAAGAGAAATTTGTATAATAGGCAAAATGGAGCAAATGAGGCACTTGAGGAATATTTAAAAAAAACAAGAAAAACCTCAAGAAAGAAATCAGGAAAACAAAAGGACGAGTTGCTTTGGCAGACAATGTGAAGGAAAATCCTAAGGGTTTCTACAGGTATATTAGGAGCAAAAGGATCAAAAGGGACAAAATTGGTTCCCTTGAAGATTAAGTAGTCAGCTTTAGGATCTTAAATTTTTTTTCCCCCATCAGTATTCAATCATGAAAAGGATACAGTTGTGGAAAGTAAGGTACACAAGCAGTGAGGTCATGGACCCCATACAGATTAAAGAGGAGGAAGTGCTTGCTCTCTTAAAGCAAATAAGGGTGGTTAAATCCCCAAGGCCTGACAAGATATTCCCTTGGACCTTAAGGGAGACTAGTGCAGAAATATTTAAAATGTCCTTAGCCACGGGTGTGGAGGATGGCTCAGGTTGTTCCATTGATTAAAAAAAAGGCTCCAAAAGTAACCATGGAAATTATAGGATGGTGTGCCTGATGTAGGGAAATTATTGGAAAGTCTTCTAAGAGATCGGATATTCAATTATTTGGGTAGACAGAAACTGATTTGGGATAGTCAACAAAGCTTTGTGCATGGTAGGCCATGTTTATCCTATTTATTGAGTTTTGAGGAGATTATCAGGAAAATTAAGGAAGGAAAAGTTGTGGATGTTGTCTATATGGACTTTAGGGAGGCATCTGACAAAGGTTCCACATGGGAGGTTAGTCAGGAAGTTTTAGACACTAGGCATTCATGGTGAATTTGATTCGACAATGGCTGGACAGGAGAAGGCAGAGAGTAGTGGTGGATGATTACTTCTCAGACTGGAGGCCTGTGACTAGTGGTGTCTCAGGATCAGTGCTGGGACCATTGTTGTTTGTCATCTATATCAATGATCTGGATAATAATGTGGTAAACCAGATCAGCAAATTTGCAGATGATACTGAGATTGGACATGTTGTGGACAGCAAATAAGGCTTTCAAAGCTTACAGAAGAATCTGGACCAGCTGGAAAAACAGGCTGCAAAATGGTTGATGGAACGTAATACAGATGGTGTTGCATTTTGGAAGGACAAACATAGAAAGGGCAGACACAGTTAATGGTGGAGCACTGAAGAGTGCGGTATAACAGATGAATCTTGGAAAACAAATACACAATTCCCTGAAAGTGGTGTCACAGGTGGATAGAGTTATAAAGAGAGCTTTTGCCATATTGGCCTTCATAAATCAAAGTATGGAGTACAGGAGTTGGGATGTTATGTTAAAAATGTACAAGATATTGGTGATTTGGCGTATTGTCAGCAGTTTTGGTCACCTAACTAAAGGAAAGATATCAATAAGATAGAAAGATTTACTAGAATGTTGTCCAGACTTCAGAAACTGAGGTATGGGGAAAGGCTAAACAGGTTAGGACTTTATTCCCTGGAGCATAGAAGAATGCGGGGAAATTTGATAGAGGTATTGAAAATTATGAGGACAGACAGAGTAAATGTAGATAGGTTTTTTCCACTGGGGTAGGTGAGGTGAAAACTAGACAGAGTGGTGAGAGTGTGGAATGAACTTCCAGCTGAAGTCATGAATGCAGGCTCAATTTTAACATTTAAGAGGAATTAGGACAGGTACATGAATGGGAGAGGTAAGACTGGGTACAAGTAGTGGGACTAGGCCAAGGATGGTCAACCTTTTAATTTTTAATTTAGACATACAGCACAGTAGGTACTGGAAAGGTAGGTTAATTGGGTAGCATAGACTCGCGGGCTGAAATGTCTAAACTATAAATTAAAAGTTTGGCTACTCCTGGACTAGGTTTTAAAAAAATGGTTTGGTTCAGCACAGACTAAAAGAGTGAAAGAGGCCTGTTTCTGTGATGTAATGTTCTACGGAGCTTTGCACAGGGGTCTGGCTCTTTACTCTCCCACCTTTTTTCAATTAATTTTTGGAGTCAATTTCAATTATCGTTGACTTGCAACATATGTACTCTTTATAATGAGTCTAAGTAAACAGAGTGTGGGTATTTTTCAATGTTCAATATTGTGACAGAATATAGATATGTTTTTGGGAGATAAATTGGGGCAGGTTTTAGTGTAGGTCACAAACAAACAAACAAACCCCATTTGAAAGACAGGTTGTAAGTGCTTTGTTCAGCCTGGTCAAAGCCCTTGTGGTTCATGCAAGAGAGGACTGGCTGTCTAATATTTCACTTAGAATAAGAGAAACAAAAAGGCACTGTGTGGTGACCTAAAAGAGGTTATCATCTGGAAAACCTTGAAGGGGCAAGTTTCGTCAGCAGGACACTGAAGTGGCTGATTAATAAGGAATCAGTTGTGGAGATCCTGCAACAAATCTCTCTCTGAAAACCAACAAGAACCTTCCTGAGCGGTAACCATGTACCTTTCAAGCACCAAAGCCTGGTGAACTTTATAAATGTTAAATTCTGTGCACAGTATAAGAATTGCCTACAACCAGTGAACTTGGAGGAATGAGAAGAGAGATTGGGCTGTGAATTAAAGAACTTTTCTGAACTTACACAGACATTACATACACGTGCTCAGAATTAGAAGGGGGTTGTTAGGTTAAGCAAATTAATAGTGATATGTTAAAGTATGATTCTGTTTTCATATTTAAAGATAATTAAAAGTAACTTTTGTTTAAGTAACCATTTGTCTTGGTGAATATCTATTGCTGCTGGGATTGGGGATCCTCTGGGCTCTAACAATATTTCTGTGCTCCCTTGAGCAAGGGAACCTTTTCTGTATTGATTGGATCAATGCAAAACAGAGCATTTTTAACTCCTTTTAGAATGCCTGTGTGTGCTCATCAGATGTCAGCAGAGGCCAAAAATAGGTTGTGAATACTTCTCTCTTCACCTGCAGAAACAGTCTTCAGGAATAAGTGATCTGTGAAATACCCATTAAAGAAATTAATAATTTGAAGTCAAAGTTTCAACAATGGCCATCTATCTCTGGAATTGTCAGTGCATAAACATAACCACAGAAATCTAACAATTGCTCATTTCTTCAGTCAAGAGGATTGTGCCCAGTCAACAAAAATTAAGATGAAAATTCCAGTGGCAAATTTTTTGAAGAAACATTTAAACCCTAGGAAGAGGAGATGGAAGGCCTCTATGAAAAACATACAACGATCAGAACAAAACAAAATGTGTGCTTAACAACATTCATTGAGAGGTGGCTTTCAAGGTACATCAGGATTTTCAGGTTCTCATTGTGGACCTTGTTGTTGTTTAGATGGGTAGGTTCGTAAAGGACCCGTGTTTGGTGCATTTTCTCTTTCAGGACTTGGACCTTACCTTCCAAGTATGCATCACCTGCTCAGTGAGACTGGTAGTGAATTGGAGGGGCACAAGTTTAATATTTCCCCATTTGTCCTGTCATAAGCTACTCCCAAGTGGGAAACTTGCTGAATTTGCAAGCTTCTTGCAGAAGTGCTGTAAGAAAAGCAGAGAAAAGCGTTGGAGCAGGGTCTCAATCTTGCTAGACACCAGTCTACACAGAGTTTGGGTTGATTGGTTAAAAACAGCACTCGTGTGGCATTATAAGCAGATACAAAATAGATTAATTTCTGCACTTGCAAGGATGAAGGTCATTGTTGAATTTCTCGGCAAGCAGAAACGCAAGATGAAATTTACCACCGTCTTTGGCAATCAGAGGAAAAGAACACTTAAACATCAAGGCCTCAAATGCAATATACAGCTCGTGGTTTATGAGGCAGTAGTGATTCCCTGCCCTCCTATATGCCTTTGGAATTTAAAAGAATGAGAGGTAATCTGGTTGAGACATACAAAATTCTAACAGGAATAGACAGGAAAAATGTTCCCAATGTTGGGGAAGGCCAAAACGTGGGGAGACAGTCTAAAGCAGTGGTTCTCAACCTTCTTACCCTCCCTCGACTTACACATTACACAAGAAATCCTTTTCTATGCCATAGGTGTTCCGTGGTTAGTAAGGGATTGTTGATGGTGACATGTGAGTGGGAAAAAAAGTTGAGAACCACTGGGCAACCCATTTAGGACCAAGATGAGGAGAAACTTCTCATTGCGAACTCACAAAGGTCAGTTTGTTAGATATAGTTAGATATAGTTCAAAGGCAATGGATGCTGTGCCCACAAACTTTCAACAAGGTTTTTTATTTAAAAAGTCACTGAATAAACATTAGCAAAATTAATCAGATGGAAGTAGGGGAGCAGCAGATGTAAACAAACGGCAAGACAGAGCAGATAAGGCATCTCCTGTGTCCTGGACATCATTTACATCTCCAAAGAAAGAAATCACATTAGTGTTTCTGGGAGCTTGGCTGATGGAAAGTGGTTTTCTGCAACATCTTAATAGCTGTACCTCAAGCCTAAAGTATGTCCTAAGGATATGAAATTGCCTAATAAATGTAATTTTTTCTTCTAATTGAATGGGGGCCTTGCAGAATTAAAGAAAGAAAATAGTGTATCGTTTTGATGTACAGATTTTGGGCACAGATTAGAACTACAAGAAACAAGCAGGTAGACAGTAGGAACAAAGTTAATGTTTTGGGTGCACACAAGAGAAGGGCAATGGGTCTTCACTTAACAAAATAAGTGCAGGATGCAGAGAAGGAGCAGGAGAATGGGACTGGTTCTTGCAGAGAATCAGTACAGCCTCTTTCATTCAATGGTGCTGAGCTCCCATGCAATGGAGTACAGTGCCAAGTGCAGAGTCAATTAGTTCCTAACTTCAGTAACTAAAGAATGGAGTTCAAGCAGCTTCTGGGAACATCCACAAGAAAACAAAATGGACTCATTAGAATAGATCAACTGCGTCAGTGACAATGCTGGTGTTAGATAAGAGTCAAGGGAGCACATCTTGGTCAAGGAGAGAGAAGATTCATTATCTACAAAGTTTTTTTTTAAATGTCTCCAATTTCACACCAGCAATGAGCAATTTTAAACTGTCTTCAAATCACAATGAACTGAATTTTTTTTTAAATCCTAAATTCCAATGTCCCCTTCACTACCTTTAAAAATCTCAGCACCCAACCCTTCAATCGACCTTTTACTCACCTCTGGAGACAGTCCAAAGCCTGGCAACAAATAGGAGGAAAACACGAATGTTTGCAGACACCCTGATTTACCTGCCAGTGAATATTCCGGATATGAACAAGGTGCTGCATACCTGCACGTCCCCTGAATTGCTGGCTAATTATTAATCCCTGAGTAGTGTTGCACTAGAACTCTTTACATTATACCAAATCGGAGGACTGTTTATTAAATCATCCCATCACATCTGTAATCTTCAATCAAACCATTTCCTTCAGCTTTTAGGCTAATAAAACACTTCATACAAGGAGTGGTTTGATAGTGACATGTTCTCGCTCTCAAAGCAAGTAAGACAGAAAGCACACATCCTTAATGGGTAACGTATAAATAAAATGACCCCAAAAAAATGGAGAAACTCGGCAGGTCAAACAGGGCATTTTATAGAACAAAGTTAAAAGATATACAACCAAGCAGGTCTCAAGATCCTTATCGGGGTTGACCCTGTGGTGAGGTGTGGGGAAGAGACAAGTCATCAGCCAAGATTATTCCCCCTGCCCCCCTTATGAATCAATTGGAAATTATAACCCCAAATCGCAGATCAGAAGCCGGGGAGAGAGGGGGATGAAGGGAAACTGGGGCGAGCCCGGGCGAGGGGGCCCCCAGGACTGAGCAGTAAAAGGAGACAGTCAGCTGATCAAACCATGTCCTTAATGTAGCAAAGGTAGAGACATCACCTGCATTTGGCGCCTAAGCCCTGCAACAAGGAGGAGGAGGAGGGGGCGGGGGGAGGAGGAGGAGGGGGCGGGGGGAGGAGGAGGAGGGGGCGGGGGGAGGAGGAGGAGGGGGCGGGGGGGAGGAGGAGGAGGGGGCGGGGGGAGGAGGAGGAGGGGGCGGGGGGAGGAGGAGGAGGGGGCGGGGGGAGGAGGAGGAGGGGGCGGGGGGAGGAGGAGGAGGGGGCGGGGGGAGGAGGAGGAGGGGGGCGGGGGGAGGAGGAGGAGGGGGCGGGGGGGAGGAGGAGGAGGGGGCGGGGGGAGGAGGAGGAGGGGGCGGGGGGAGGAGGAGGAGGGGGCGGGGGGAGGAGGAGGAGGGGGCGGGGGGGAGGAGGAGGAGGGGGCGGGGGGAGGAGGAGGAGGGGGCGGGGGGAGGAGGAGGAGGGGGCGGGGGGAGGAGGAGGAGGGGGCGGGGGGAGGAGGAGGAGGGGGCGGGGGGAGGAGGAGGAGGGGGCGGGGGGAGGAGGAGGAGGGGGCGGGGGGAGGAGGAGGAGGGGGCGGGGGGAGGAGGAGGAGGGGGCGGGGGGAGGAGGAGGAGGGGGCGGGGGGAGGAGGAGGAGGGGGCGGGGGGAGGAGGAGGAGGGGGCGGGGGGGAGGAGGAGGAGGGGGCGGGGGGGAGGAGGAGGAGGGGGCGGGGGGAGGAGGAGGAGGGGGCGGGGGGAGGAGGAGGAGGGGGCGGGGGGAGGAGGAGGAGGGGGCGGGGGGAGGAGGAGGAGGGGGCGGGGGGGAGGAGGAGGAGGGGGCGGGGGGGAGGAGGAGGAGGGGGCGGGGGGGAGGAGGAGGAGGGGGCGGGGGGGAGGAGGAGGAGGGGGCGGGGGGGAGGAGGAGGAGGGGGCGGGGGGGAGGAGGAGGAGGGGGCGGGGGGGAGGAGGAGGAGGGGGCGGGGGGGAGGAGGAGGAGGGGGCGGGGGGGAGGAGGAGGAGGGGGCGGGGGGGAGGAGGAGGAGGGGGCGGGGGGGGAGGAGGAGGAGGGGGCGGGGGGGAGGAGGAGGAGGGGGCGGGGGGGAGGAGGAGGAGGGGGCGGGGGGGAGGAGGAGGAGGGGGCGGGGGGGAGGAGGAGGAGGGGGCGGGGGGGAGGAGGAGGAGGGGGCGGGGGGGAGGAGGAGGAGGGGGCGGGGGGGAGGAGGAGGAGGGGGCGGGGGGGAGGAGGAGGAGGGGGCGGGGGGGAGGAGGAGGAGGGGGCGGGGGGGAGGAGGAGGAGGGGGCGGGGGGGAGGAGGAGGAGGGGGCGGGGGGGAGGAGGAGGAGGGGGCGGGGGGGGAGGAGGAGGAGGGGGCGGGGGGGAGGAGGAGGAGGGGGCGGGGGGGAGGAGGAGGAGGGGGGCGGGGGGGAGGAGGAGGAGGGGGCGGGGGGGAGGAGGAGGAGGGGGCGGGGGGGAGGAGGAGGAGGGGGCGGGGGGGAGGAGGAGGAGGGGGCGGGGGGGAGGAGGAGGAGGGGGCGGGGGGGAGGAGGAGGAGGGGGCGGGGGGGAGGAGGAGGAGGGGGCGGGGGGGAGGAGGAGGAGGGGGCGGGGGGGAGGAGGAGGAGGGGGCGGGGGGGAGGAGGAGGAGGGGGCGGGGGGGGAGGAGGAGGAGGGGGCGGGGGGGGAGGAGGAGGAGGGGGCGGGGGGGAGGAGGAGGAGGGGGCGGGGGGGAGGAGGAGGAGGGGGCGGGGGGGAGGAGGAGGAGGGGGCGGGGGGGAGGAGGAGGAGGGGGCGGGGGGGAGGAGGAGGAGGGGGCGGGGGGGAGGAGGAGGAGGGGGCGGGGGGGAGGAGGAGGAGGGGGCGGGGGGGAGGAGGAAACTCTCAAGGAGTTCGCAATAACCCAAACACCTGTTTCCCTCCTCGAAGCCTCACCCTCCATCAGGAAATCCTCTTCCCTGCCAAGTGCCGGCCGATCCCCGGTCGCTCATCCATCTCGTTCATTCATTGCAACACGTGCGGCAAATCGCACTCACCAGCAAATCCGGATTCGCCCGATCCTTGTGGGAAACGGCTCTGATGGTCCCCGCTCTCCAGTCCCACTCTGAGACGGGCCGGTGCTCGGGCCCCGCGGCGGGGCTGGCGAGGACGCCCAGGAAGCGCTTGCCCACCGAGGGGCGCGGGGCCGCCGCCGCCGCCATGCCTCCGCCTCCTCCGCCTGGGCCAGCTCCTAGGTCGCCCGCGCCGCCCCGCGCATCTCGTTCCCCCTCCCCGGCGCGCGGTCGCTCGCCCTCCACGCCCATTGGCCCGCCCGGCGCCGAGAGGCGAGATGTCAAGCGCGCGCCGCCCGATTGCTCCAGCCCCGCGCCAATCGCCGGCCACTTCCCGCCCCCGCGCCGGCTTCGCGGCTCAGCGAGGAGCCGACCGTTCGGAGCCGTCCGCGCCCCGGGCCGGCTCACCCTTTCCGTGCAGGACATAGTTCGGCGGGCGAAGCGCCTCTCAGTGCACCCACGCAGCCGATGCGAAGCGCTGCATGGAAGAGCTGCAACGCCCCCTCTGGGACGGGGCCAATACGAGCTCGTTGGTGGCGATTCAAGCGACAAAAGTTATTCATGCCCGCGCGTGGAGGCGGCATGCGACAATGTTTTGGTGGGGAGTCATTCGGCTCATGTACGTGCCTGTTTGTGCGTAGACACCGAGGACCCGAACAAGCGAGTCAGCGCCCTCTGCTGGTGCGACCGTCAGGTGCAGCGCCCCAAACTCGTTGCAGCTGCTCGAAAGACCATTGGCATCTTCCTTCTTATCCAAGTCCATGGGTTCTCACCATATGTGTCCCATTTTACATCGGCCTGGTCAGATCCCATGGACTGTGAAAGAAAGAACATGCCAATACCATTTAGCACTGCTGCAAGGAGGAGTTTTGAATGCTTTCCACACCCAAAATACCCTGTACTTGGTGGGCAAGTGGATAGGTCCTTCAAAAGGTGGTCAGTTGGTTGATGAAATTCACCACCCTCTTCAATGCACCAAGTTTGAGCCAATTGAGCTGCAGCATAGTGGTGGTGGGGGGACGGGAGGGGAGGGGGTGTGGAGGTGTTGACTGCTTCACCAACCCCTTCACAGTCAGATCCAACGACCTGAAGGTGTTGGGGATTTGGTTTGGAGGGGCCGAGGGGTGCAACAACAATTTGCCGGAGAAGTTATCAAAGGTCCACCAGAAGTTCAAGTCAAGCTTATTGCACAAGTCCAACCCGATGAAACAGTGTTCTCCGGTCTTCAGTGTAAACCCTGCAGACACACAATACATATGCAGGACAAATATTCATATATACAAATAAATATTTTTCATGAATATGAGCATCTCGTTTGTTTACTGTGAAAAGTTCCTTTGGTCACTCAGCATTCTCACTGCCCTTGGAAGAAGCTTTTCCTCAGCCTGATGGTGCTGGCTCTGGTTCTCCTGCATCTCTTTCCCGATGAGAAGAGCTGAAAGATGCTGTGTGTGGGGTGGAAAGAGTCCTCAAAGATTTTGCAATCCCTGCTCAGGCAACGATACTGGTAGATCACGGTGATGAGAGGGAAGAAGATTCCAGGAGGGAGACTCTGCCACTCTTTATGGTCCTGTGGATTGACCTCCAATCCATTTCTCTGCAGCCAACATACCACACTGTGATGCAGCTGACCAAGACACTCTCTATAGAGTTCCTGTAGAAGGTTGATATAATGGTGGCCAGTAGCCTTGCCTGCTTCAGTCTTCTCAGGAAGTGCAGATGTTCTTGGGTCTTCCTGTCAAGTGAGAAGATGTTGAGTGTTCACAATAAGTCAATAGTTGAGTGAACTCCAAGGAACATGGTGCTCTCCACTCTCTTCACTACAGAGTTATCGATGTGTGATAGAGGGTGGTTGTTCCTGGTCCTCCTGATGTCCACAATCATCTCCTTTGTGTTGTCCACACTGAGACTCAGGTTGTTATATTCACACCATTCCATGATATTTTCCACCTCTTCTTTGTAGCGTGACTCATCATTGTTGATAATGAGACCAACTGCTGTTGTGTCATCTGCAAACTTGATGACATTGTTGGAGATGGATCTGGTGATGCAGTTGTGTGTCAATAATTGAACAGGAGCAGAGCAATCTGGACAGACTGTACTCTTTCCATTAGGAAGTCCAGAATCCAGAGCAATCTGGACAGACTGTACTCTTTCCATTAGGAAGTCCAGAATCCAGTTACAGAGAGGGATTTTGTGTCCCATCGAGGACAGCTTCTCCACCATCTCTGTGGAATGATCATATTAAATGACAAGTTGATATCGATGAATAGCAGCCTGGCATATGAGGTGTTTTCCTCTAGGTGGGTAAGGACATCGTGAAGGGACAAGGCTATAGCATTGTCTGCGCAACAGTTTCTTCTAAAGGTGAACTGAAATGGGTCTAGTAACTGGGAGGTGTGCTTTGATGTGTTCCATCATCAGACGCTCGAAATATTCCAAAATGATGGAGGTCGGTGTCACATGGTAGTGATTGAGGCCTGTTATTGTCGCCCTGTTGAGTACCTAGTTGATGGTGGCTTTCTTGACCCTTGCAGGAATGATGAAGTACTGCAGTGAGGTATTGAAGATGTCCGTGAAGATCTGAATTGGGTCTGTAGGTGTGGCTCCCTCTCAATAACAGAGAAGAACTTGATCATATGGTGTGAGGTGCTCTCTGTACTGCTGTACGTGGTGCAATTGTGCCCATTCCTGCACCTCAACCCTGGTGGTTATCGGAGCAATCTTCCAGTATATACAGGAGATCCAATATGGAGAGTCGGAAGGGTCACTATTTACAAGTCACCAGACAATGGGAGCCTAATCCTGATGACAACCTTTGTGTATGATTGTATCAGGTTATGCGTGAAACCAAAATACAAGGGCACCAAGTGCCACTATGTGCTGAGCTTCTACCTGTCCCAGGTGTGCTGAAGGATGGTCCTGGCCATGTTGCTGAGCAATGTTCCAATCAGCTGGACTTTGCTACACCACCTATCCTTCGTGAAAAACTTTTTCCAGACAAACACCTTTGGCTAGAAGGCCATAAGGCAGTGATCAGCACAGAGCATCTTGCAGATACCGAGAGATGAGGACTCGATGGACATGGTAGGCTGGCTCCCGGAGGAGACCATCAGAGGTTTTCAAACTGCCCCCCTAAACTCACACAATCCCTATGCCATAGGTGCTATGTGATTAATAAGGGATTGCTTAAGGTGGTATGTGAGTGGAAAGGAAAAGTTTGAAAACCACAGTTTTAATCATACCTCATTGACTTGTTATGTGGTTTCATAACTCCAAAGGAAATGGGCCAATTACAATTTTTCTAAAGCAAAATATTTCAGTGACAATTGGGTCTCATCCTTCCCTTCCCACTCACATATAGCTTAAGAAATCTCTATAATCGTTGATTTGATCTGAAGGTAAAGATGTTGACTAATGAGGTAATTTATTACTTTGATAAGAATTCAGTTTTCCTTTTTTTTTAGCCAAACAGTTTCTATTTTGGTAGTGGGTTTAGAATCAGTGGTTTTCAACTCTTTTCTTTCCACCCACATACCACCTTAAGCAATCCCTTACTAATCACAGCATAGGGAATACTTAAAGTGGTATGTGAGTGGAAAGAAAAAGGTTGAGAAACCCTAGTTCAGATCTTTTTTTTAATAATATTAATGCAATCATTTGTTTGATTGAGAATGTGGAGTACCTTGGATGAAATTATATGATTTAAGTGTAATGTATCTTTTTGACTTTTAACATATATCCATTTGTACTCTATATTTTTTTATGTGAAACTTCAATGTTAATAAAAATATAGAAAAATAAAAACAACCCCTTACCAATCACAGAGCACTTTTGGCATCGGGATTGCTTAAGGTGGAATGTGAGTTTAGGCAGGGGCAGTTTGAAAAATACTAGTCGGTCATCTAGTAGAATGCTTCATTGCCAGGGTGCACAAACAAAAACCAGGACTTGGCCTGGCTGGCAGTGAAAGGAGCCCTGCCAATGAGATCCTGCCTGTACAACCAGAACATCACCCACAATGCTCATTGACCCTGAGATGACTGTGGTGGAGAGGAGACAGTGGCCCAACTCTTTGCAGAATGCAGATTTGCTATGAGTATGTGGAGAAGGATGCAAGGGTCCTTGTCATGGTTCATTCCCCAGCAGCAGTGTGACAGTCTGATTTACAGGCAGAGACAGCCATCGAAAACTGCTGGAAGACCATCAACTTTGGTTTGCCCAAAACCTGTTGGTCTTACAGCACACGCATATTATGAATAAAGTCTATTTTTGGTTTTAAAAAAAGATGCTGACATCAGTTCACTTGCTCTATTTGAAGGACTTTGTGGGGATATTATTGATGGCATCTCCACAGAGCTTGCAGATATCCCTTGTAGGTAAATCATCTCTTTTTTTAAAATTTTTTAATTTTTCACACTATGAACCATATCAATCAAAATACATACAAACATTTCCCTCTTAAATATACACAGTGGCATTTTCTCCCCTTTTTTTACCCCCTACCTTCCCTCCCTCCTCACCCCCCCTCCAAACCCATTAAACGTTCAACATAAACAACACAATAAAACAATTAAACAATGACATCACACAATGAAAATAAACAAGAAAATTGTGTCGTCTACTTTTACACACTGGATCGGGTCATTTTGTCTTCTTATCATTTTATCATTTTAGGGGGTGGAGGTCCGAGGCAAGCCCTCTCTGTTGTGTTCCATGTACAGTTCCCAAATTTGTTCAAATAATGTGACTTTATTTTTTAAATTATATGTAATTTTTTCCAGTGAAATACATTTATTCATTTCCATGTACCATTGCTGTATACTCATGCTCTCTTCTGATTTCCAAGTTGACATTATACATTTTTTTGATACAGCTAAGGCTATCATAATAAATCTTTTTTACATTTCATCCAGTATGAGGCCTAATTCTTTACTTCTTATATTACTCAGAAGAAAGATCTTTGGAATTTTTGGTATGTTGCTTTTTGTGATTTTATTTAATGACAGATTTAGATCTTCCCAAAACTTTTTCACTTTCTCACATGCCCAAATTACATGTACTGTTGTTCCCATTTCCTTCTTGCAGCGAAAACATCTATCTGATAATGTTGGATCCCATTTATTTAACTTTTGGGGTGTGATATATAGCCTGTGTAACCAATTATATTGTATCATGCGTAACCTTGTGTTTATTATATTTTTCATAGTTCTAGAGCATAACTTTTCCCATATTTAATATTTTATCTTTATGTTTAAATCTTTTTCCCACTTTTGTTTGGGTTTCTAGCTTATTTCATCATTTTCCTTCTCTTGCAACTTGATGTACATGTTTGTTATAAATCTTTTTATTATCATTGTTTCTGTAATCACAAATTCAAAGCTGCTTCCTTCTGTTAATCTCAGTTTGCTTCCCATTTGTCCTTTAAGTAGGCTTTCAGTTGGTGGTATGCAAACATTGTACCATGAGTTATTCCATACTTGTACTTCATTTGTTCAAATGTTAATAAATTATTTACCAAAAAACAATTTTCTATTCTTTTAATTCCTTTTGTCTTCCATTCTCTAAAGGAAAGGTTATCTCTTGTGAAAGGGATTAGTTAATATTGCATCAATAATAATTTTGGTAATTGGTAATTTGTTTTTTTTTCTTTCTACGTGAATCTTCTTCCATATGTTGAGTAAATGATGCAGTACTGGTGAACTTTTATATTGCACCAGTTTTTATTATCTATCTAATACCTAGGTATTGGATTGCTTGTGTTTGCCATTTAAATGGTGATTCTTTTTTAAACTCCGCATTATTCATTGGTATTGCTTCACTTTTATTTGTGTTGATCTTGTACCCTGATATTTCTCCATATTCCTTCAATTTCTTATGTAGTTCTTTTATTGATATTTCTGGTTCTGTTAAGTATACTATGATGTCATCTGCAAATAAACTGATTTTATCATCCTTTATTTTTATCCCTTTTATTTTATTTTCTGTTCTTGTCAGTTCTGCCAATGGTTCTATTGCTAAAGCAAACAGTGAGGGAGATAATGGACATCCCTGCCTAATTGACCTATTTAATTTAAATTGGTTCGATACATATCCATTTATTGTCACCTTCACCAATGGTCCCTTATATAATGCTTTAATCCAATTAATATGTTTTTCTGGTAGGTTGAACCTCTGTAATACTTTGAATAAATAATTCCATTCTACCCTGTCAAAGGCTTTTTCTGCATCTAAAGCAACAGCCACTGTTTTATCTTATTTCCTTGTACTGCATGGATTAAATTAATGAACTTACAGACATTGTCCACTGTTCATCTTTTCTTAATAAATCCAGTTTGATCTTGTTTTATTATTTTATTATTACTCTTTTCTCATTACACATTTTTACCTGCATGTATTACTTTGACCATAAAAAAATTTAAACATGAGCTTTAAAATTAGATGTAAAAGTGGTGTAAATTTGGCCAATCTGTTTGCTAATAGTTTAGCTATTATCTTATAATCTGAATTAAGTAGAGATATTGGTCTATATGATGCTGGTGTTAGTGGGTCTTTCCCCATCTTTGGTATTACTGTAATTATTGCTGTTTTACATGAATCTGGCAAGTTTTGTGTTTCTTCTATCTGGTTCATTACTTCCAGGAGAGGAGGAATTAATAATTCTTTAAATGTTTTATAGAATTCTATTGGGAGTCCATCCTCTCCAGGCATTTTATTGTTTGGCAGCTTTTTTAATATATCCTGTATTTCCTCTATTTCAAATGGTTATCAATCTGTTTTGCTCCTCTTCTTGCAATTTTTGTAGTTCAATTTTAACTAAAAGCTCCTCTATTTTGTCTTCTTTCCCCTCGTTCTCAGTTCGGTATAATTGTTCATAGAATTCCTTAAAGTTTTCATTAATCTCTGTTGGGTTATATGTAATTTGTTTGTCCTTTTTCCTTGATGCCAATACAGTTCTTTTAGCTTGTTCTGTTTTAAGTTGCCAGGCTAATATCTTGTGCATTTTTTTCTCCAAACTCATAATACTTCTGCTTTATTTTTATTAAGTTCTTCTCCACCTTATACGTTTGTAATGTTTCGTATTTTATTTTTTTGTCCACCAATTCTCTTCTTTTTGTTGTATCTTCCCTTCTTGCTAGTTCTTTTTCTGTTCTATTTCCCTTTCCAACTGTTCTATTTCCCGTTTGTAATCCTTTTTCGTCTTAGTTACATAACTTATTATCTGCCCTCTAATGAAGGTTTTCATTGCATCCCATAATATAAATTTTCATTGCATCCCATAATATAAATTTGTCTTTCACTGATTCTGTATTTATTTCAAAGTACATTTTAATTTGGCGTTCAATAAATTCTCTAAATTCCTGTCTTTTAAGTAGCATGGAGTTTAATCTCCATCTATATGTTCTTGGTGGGATGTCCTCCAGTTCTATTGCTAATAACAGCGGTGAATGATCAGATAACAATCTAGCTTTATATTCCATTTTCCTAACTCTCCCTTGAATATGGGCTGACAACAGGAACATGTCAATCCTTGAGTATGATTTATGTCTACTCAAATAATATGAGTATTTCTTCTCCTTTGGGTGCTCCCTCCTCCATATATCCAAAAGTTTAACCATAAATTTGGCCACTTTATTCTTTTTGCTCATCTTTTGTCCAGTTTTATCTAACTTTGAGTTCAAATTAAGGTTAAAATCCCCTCGTATCAATATATTCCCCTGTGTATCTACAATCTTGAAAAAAATATCTTGCATAAACTTTTGATCCTCTTCATTAGGTGCATATATATTGTCCAAATTCCAGAATTCTGAATATATCTGACACTTTATCATTACATACCTCCCTGCTGGATCTATTATTTCCTCCTCTATTTTGAATGGTACATTTTTATTGATTAATATAGCTACACCTCTAGCTTTTGAATTATATGATGCCGCTACGTGCCCTACCCAGTCTCTCCTTAATTTATTATGTTCCACTTCAGTTAGATTCATTTCCTGCACAAATCCTATATCTTTTTCTTTCTTTTTTCAATAAACTTAATAGCCTCTTCCTTTTAATTTGGTTATGTATTCCATTAATATTTATAGTCATATAGTTCAACATGGCCATCTCATACTCTGTTTACACCTCATTTCTGCTTCCTCACCACCACTATCCCCCTTTTCCCCATTTTCATCTCTCAGTTTTCCCTTTTTGAACTCAATGTATGACAACACTTCTAAAACATAAAATACTTCAACAACTCCCACATTTAAAATTCCCTTAATCCCAAGTGTACCCCCCCACCCCCCTCTGAGTTGCCCCTTGTCCCTTTCCGGGCAACCACAACTCCCCTCTCCATTCGGATTGCGAACCCGCTCGCAAGCGTCAACTGATTTTGCAGTGACTGTTACTCTCTCCCACCCAACACCCTCTTTTCTTTTTTTATCCCCCTCTCCCTTATATCCCTTCTTCAGTTCTTACTTACACATTATTTTTACATCTTTATATGTAGTTTGTTGTCATTCTTCATTCTTGTTACATCTCTTCATCTCTCCTTTTGTACTACAGGCGTTCTGCAAATTGTCGTGCTTTCTCCGGATCCGAGAAGAGTCTGTTTTGCTCGCCCCGGGATAACTATTTTAAGCACAGCTGGATATCTTAACATAAATTTATAGCCTTTTTTCCATAGGATCAATTTTGCTGTGTTAAACTCCTTCCTCTTCTTTAGGAGTTCAAAACTTATGTCCGGGTAAAACATATTTTTTGACCCTTGTATTTCATTGGTTTTTTGTCTTCTCTAATTTTATTCTTTGCCCTCTCCAATATATTTTCTCTTGTCGTGTATCTCAGAAATTCGACAAAAATGGATCTTGGTTTTTGTTGTGACTGTGGTTTCGGGGCTAGTGTTCTGTGTTCCCTTTCTATTTCCATTCCTTCCTGTATTTCTGTCATTCCCAGGACCTTTGGGACCCATTCTTTTATAAATACCTTCATATCTGTGCCTTCTTCATCTTCCTTTAGGCCCACTATCTTTATGTTGTTTCACCTACTATAGTTTTCCATTATATCCATCTTCTGAGCTAACAACTCTTGTGACCCTTTAACCTTTTTTGTCACTGTCTTCCAATTTTCTTCTCAAGTCATTCACTTCCATTTCTACAGCTGTTTCTCATTCTTCCACATTTTCTAATCTTTTCCATATTTCTGTTCTATTCACTTTTTCTTCTGTACTTTTCATTTTTCTTTTCATTTCACTAAATTCTAATGTCAACTATTCTTTTAATGCTCTCATTTGTTCTTGAAATTTTTTTTATCTATATACTGTCCATCTATTTTACCTTCTATTCCTCTGTGCAGAGCTTGGTCTTCTTCTTCTTCTGTGTCTGCACCTGTGTTTGTGTCTTCTCCTTCTCTTCCTTATATCTGTGTCTCTTATGACTTTCTTGTTGAGCTGCTTGCCTCAGTTTGTTGGGTGTTTTTTTGCATAACTTCTTGTTATTGATCCTCTTCTTCTGGGCTATCTGTTGGGCTTCCTGTTGCTGTTTTTCTTTCTTATCACTCCCTTTCCTGTCGCTTTCCTCTTCTTCCAGCTGAGAGCCCTCCTGTCGGGCATCTCTCAGCTGGTTGCACTGTGTAAGTTCACTCCACAGCTGGGTCCCCCTCCTGTCGGTGTTTTCCTTTTCCTTAGTGTGTGCATTGTGCACTTCTGTTCGGCTCAGAGAGCCATTTTTGCAGTCCCGCGACCGGGAGATCGCAACTCTGCGGGGTCGCCACTAACCTCGGGGAGCGGGCTCCTCTCTCCATGGCGGCTCCCTGCCTCTTCATGCAGGTAAGGCCTTCTCCTTTCTCTTCCGGCATCTTTCTTCTTTTTTTTCCTGTTGTTTTTGCTTTTTCCTTCTTGGGTGCCATTTTCTTCCTTTTCTCCACACCTTTATCTTTTATTTATTGTGTTTTGTGTTTCTTGAACTTTGCATTTTCTTCACTTTATTTCTTCTTTTCTGGAGAGGTCTGGTATTCTCCTACCGGCCACTACTCCATCACGTGACTCCTCCAAGTAGATCAAATCTTTGAAGGTGGATGGGATTACAGGTATATTCTGCTTTATGGCTTCTCGAATTACAAAAATTCACTTTTACGAAGAAAGCTGTGGTCACTTTTACAAAAGGTTTTGAATGGGTTTTGGCTTTGACGAAAATAGCCTCCAATAGGAGTGAATGGGTCTTGGCTCTATGGCATTTCGGCTTATGAAAGGTTTTATAGGAACACTTTAGTTTCATAGAGTGGGGTAGACTATTGTAGTCTATTTCTTGTAGACTATTAGCTTCAGTTGACTTGATCATTTCTCCTCCATTGAAGGTGTGTGTGTGTGTGTGTGTGTGTGTGTGTGTGTGTGTGTGTGTCTATTTCTTGTAGACTATTAGCTTCAGTTGACTTGATCATTTCTCCTCCATTGAAGGTGTGTGTGTGTGTGTGTGTGTGTGTGTGTGTGTGTGTGTGTGTGTGTGTGTGTGTGTGTGTGTGTGTGTGTGTGTGTGTGTGTGTGTGTGTGTGTGTGTGTGTGTGTGTGTGCGTCCATCTAGGCTATGCGCTAATATCCATGCAGCAAAGGCTGGTCACTTTTGTTAGAGTCCCTGGAGTTGGATAAAGACCTTGCTCTGTTAAAACCCAGCAGGAGCCTTTAGAATGAAGAACAGGATCTGGAACATCAAGGCTCATGGACAATCCCAACAGTGTGCAGTGAACTGGGATTCACTGGGAGGGTGCTGTATTGATGACTGGCCCTGCGTCCTGACTCATATATAACCCTGGTTTACCCATATATAACCCTGGTTTCCCACCTAAACCCAGGACCCCTCTGAAGCCTACTAGTGAACCCTCCCCATTGTTGAAAGGTAATGCTCCAGCTGCAGAAAGAAGGGACATTGGGCAGAGGTCTGCTGCATGAAGAGAGGTCTGGAGAAGTCTATGGCCTGCACTGCTCCTGGATCTGATTCTAGCCCCAAGAGCTACCAAGATCTTTCTCTCCACCCCCACCCAGGGCCTCAGGGGATCTGGTTAAAGAGGAGAGTGAACCCGCCTCCATCATCGAGCTGGAGCCCCAGCCCACTACTCCTCCATCACAGGGGGACCAGGGGACCCAAGGAACCCAAGCCCCTCTGGTGCTAAGGCGCTCCACCAGGATCTCCAGACCCCCGGAATGCCTAAATTTATAAATAGTGTATGTACTGCATATTCTTTTTTTCTGTCTTCTGCTGGCTTCTCATCCCATGTTCTCTTCATCCACAGTCCCTTAATTCTGCAGGAAGGGACTAATGCAGTGAAGTGGGATTCACTGGGAGAGTGCCCCGCCTCCCAGCTCCACACCCACTTACCCATATATAACCCTGGTTTCCCACCAAACCCAGAACCCTTCTGAAGCCTACCAGTGAACCTTCCCTGTTGTTGAAAGCTAATAAAAGCATTTGTTCTCTCTCCAGTCATGTGAGAGCTTTTATCTATGCTACACAGTGACAGACCTGAAGATTTCTCTGATTTCTGAGCTCAGGAACATTGACTTTCTCCTGAAATCACTGTGTTCAGTGAGATATAATCAATGGCAGATGGCTGCTTGAAAGATCAAAGTAGAAGGAACACAGTAAGTCCAGAAACTCACTGATGATCACAATCTATTGTTTAACATTGTTAAGACCATATACAGCCATAAATCAAGCTAAGTTTATTGTCATCTGATTGCACGAGTACAACTTGACGAAATAGCGTTCTCTGGTTCTTGGAGCAAAACATGCAGACACACAATCAAATATATCACACATACAGACATACTTGCAGGACAAGTATTTGAATGTACAAATAAATAAACAAATATTGTTTCAGATGGTTAGTGTGAACAGTTCCTTTGGTCATTGAGCATTCTCACTGCCTGTGGGAAGAAGCTGTTCCCCAGCCTAGTCGTGCTGGCTCTGATACTCCTGTATCTCTCCCCCAACAGGAACAGCTGAAAGATGCTGTGTGTGGAGAAGGGTCCTCAATGATTTTGCGATGTAGCCAGTCACTGAGCTTGTGTATTCCTTGACGTTTACATGACCGTTCCAGGTGACCAACTCCCTGAAACGGACTCAATCTATGGTCTCAGAGCAGTCTTATAGTGTCTCTGTGTCCCCGCCCACCCCCCTCCACCCCTGGCCATGTTCTGATCTCCCTGTGAACCCTACTCCTACCAGCCAAGCCCACTGAAAAGCCAAGAATGGAGGTGAACTTAACCAGGATGAAAAGGCAGGCAGCATCGACAGTCTCTTGTGCCTCCAGCAAGCCACTTAGTTCAGGGGCAGTTTATTTATAAATGCTCCTGTTCTATGCATAAATATTTTTAAAATCGTATTGATCTACTACCACAACATCCTGATTTTTCCCTCTATTAGATATTAGCTCGACATGTTTTTCTTTGTTTTCCTTCATTTCTTTTTTTGATGTGTTGTTATTTTCTCCAGTTCCACATCCCACTATTCCAGTATTCTCTTTCTTCTTTTGTCCAGATGTTCCCATTCATTTATTGGCCAGGGTAGAGTTTATCCACATGGTCATCCCGGTTTTATCCTATCAGAGACACAGCCCCTCCCGGAAGTTTAACAAGCTTTATTTGTCTCCTTCCCAGTTCTGATGAAGAGTTTCTGAAACATTACCTTTTTTTTATATTCCCTCAGATGCACCATGACCTGCTGGGTATTTCTAGCATTTTCTATTTTTAATTTACTACTGATCTATTTACAGTACATGCAGTTTTTAAAAGAAATCTTCGCATTTTTTGTGTTTGGAGTATACATCAATCAAGAGGTAATTTCAGAGAAGCACTGTGCGTTAGAAATGGTTAAAACTAGTGTAGGATGGCATAGTTGACCATTTAGAAGCCAGCTGAATTTAAAACTGCTGATGCTACATGAGAGTAGCCTTGAGTGATAAGCTAAGTGTCTCTGGGATCCAGGGGGAGGAGGTGTCTGGAATAATTCCTGGGTCCTGATAATACAGAATAGGGAGAATTAATAAAATGTGCTCGGATTAATTGGGATATCTACTGAAATACTTATTAGACACTGAATGGGAATGTAAGAAAGATTTCTCCAGTTTATGAACTTTGTAGTTGGAGAAATTCGGCTCTAAATGGTTGTCATGGCTCGTAGCAGGGAATGAGCTCCCACTGCTAAACAAATGCTCTTCATGGTGTGCCATTCAAACAGCCTCCTACAACCAAGTCGAACTCCTGGCCTTCCCGTGTGGCATCGTTCTTATGCCCGGTGTAAGGTAAAACATCATGAGATGGGAATGTGTAGGGAGTTACCCTGTACAGGGCAGTAACAAGAAGGGGAGGTGTCCTTGTACTCCTGTTAGGTAAAACATCATGAGATGGGAATGTACAGGGCTGTAACAAGATGTGAATGCATCCTTGTACTTACAAGATAAGAGAGACATTGATGGATTGAGAGGCAGGAAGCTAGCAGGGAAAGGATAGCAACAGTTTTAGTCATTGGACAAGTAATGATATGATGATGTTCTAAGCACATATCCAAGGGTATAAAAAATCACCATTTTGCTGATAACGGCAGAATGCATTCTCCGACTAACATGGTTGGTCGCAAGTGTTACAATCCGGTAATAAAGAACAAAGAACCCTGATTTCGACTCAGCCTGGTGTTTGTCTCACTCATTCATGAACAAAGCAGACCTAACACCGGCCGAGCTATTCTCACTGACAGGAGAAGGGGCAAAGGCACCTTGAAACCAGCTGCTCCAGGCAGATGGGGATCACGGATGGTAACTCATCTAGGAGAGGAAAAACTCCGATTTCAAACATCTGCTGCCTTGTGGCTGTACCCGCTCGCAGGAAAAACTCTGGGAGTAAACCCCGAGGAAAAACCCGGAGTCGTAGCTGACTGCTGTACCCAGCCCCGGCACGGCAACTCCTACGATGCCTGCTGGCACCACCTTTGAGTTAATTTCCTCAACAGATTTGAGGTAGCCAGTGGAATCCCTATTAAAATGGGATCTGAAATAAAAAGGAAATCAAAATCAGTAGGGGACAGTGCCAAGTGTGTCCCTAAAAGGAGGGATAGCACCCAATAGCCTGGTGTATCTGGCTGGTGGCTAATGCTGAGCCAAAACGCCTGTCAGGCCGAGGCAAGAAAAGAGAGAAGGCAGGGCGCTGAATAAATTGAGTAGCTACAATAAGAAAAAGTAAAAAGTTAACTATGAGGCTCATGAAGAGAAAAAAATAATGGTGAGCATTCAATTGTAATTTTGTAGATAGGAATAGCCCAGGGTTGCATGACCTCAAAGTTTTAAAAAAATATTTACAGGAGAAAGAAAATGGGAAACTGCAGCAGCTGTAACTACTCCTGCTGACAAAAGTGTTCCCCGTAAGGCAAACCAGATGCTTTCAGAGGTCAAGGCCCAAACAAGTGAGAAGATGATTAAAAAGCTTGTGCAGTAGAAGAAGGTAGGAAATCCCATGGCACCACTGGGATCGCCAACTGACACTGTGATAAAAGAGACGGGAGATGATCGTTATGCCGTGACATTCAGCAAAGATTTGTATGGGGATTGGTCACATGGTGGGAGTTTTAATTTAAAACTAATCCAAAAATTGAGATGTTGGTTACACGTTATGATGTTTTAAAGCATGGATGGAGTTGGCCAAAAGAGTCCAACCTCCAGAGGAAAAAGAGAGTAAACAGCCTGAAAAAGAAATGGCTAGGGCTGAAACAAAGCCTGCCACAGGACTCTATCTCACTGGTGCCCAATAGTGAAATAGATGATTTAATAATGATGGCCTATGCCAAGATTCCAGGCACATGACACCACTGTAAGGGGAGAAGGGGCTCAGGAAAGAGGAAATGAAGTTGAAGAGAGAGTTAGGAGTACAAGTGATGACCTCCCCCCACCCCCACCCCACCAAATAAATGTCAAGAAGAAGAAGAGGTGGGAATAGAGGTATCACAGGCTCTGTGCATAATGAAAGGTGATGTTCCTGTGTTTAAACCATTGACACCCACAAAGATAGTCAAATGGATTGAATGAGATAGTCAAATGGATTGAATATTGGCTGAAAGGGAGAGGCCAGAGAGTGGTAGTGGATAATTGTCTGTCAGGTTGGAGGCCGGTGACCAGTGGTGTGCCTCAAGGATCTGTATTGGGCCCATTGTTGTTCGTTATATACATTAATGATCTAGATGATGGGGTGGTAAATTGGATTAGTAAATATGCAGACGATACTAAGATAGGTGGAATAGTGGATAATGAAGAAGGTTTTCAAGGATTGCAGAGGGATTTGGGCTGCTTAGAAAAGTGGGCTGAAAAATGGCAGATGGAATTTAATGCTGATAAGTGTGAGGTGCTTCATTTTGGTAAGAAGAATCAGAACAGGACGTACGTGGTAAATGGGAGAGCATTGATGAATACAGAAGAGCAGAAAGATTTAGGAGTAAAGGTACATCGTTCCCTGAAGGTAGAAACTCATGTGAATAGGGTGGTGAAGAAGGCTTTTAGTATGCTGGCCCTTATCAATCATTGCATGGAATATAGGAGTTGCGAGGTGATGTTGAGATTGTATAAGGCGTTGGTGCGGCCTAATTTGGAGTTCTGTGTGCAGTTCTGGTCGCCTAATTATAGGAAGGATATAAACAGAGTGGAGAGAGTGCAGAGAAGGTTTACCAGAATGTTACCTGGGTTTAAGCATCTAGAGTATAGGGAGAGATTGGACAGATTAGGTCTTTATTCTTTGGAGGGTAGAAGGTTGAGAGGGGATTTGATAGAAGTATTTAAGATTATGAAAGGGATAGACAGAGTGGATGTGGATAGACTATTTCCGTTAAGAGGAGGAAAGATTAAAACAAGAGGACATGAGTTAAGAATTAAGGGGCAGAGGTTTAGAGGTAACATGAGGGGGCACTTCTTTACTCAGAGAGTGGTAGACGTGTGGAATGAGCTTCCGGGAGAAATAGTGGCGGCGGAGTCAATTGTATTATTTAAGAAAAGATTGGACAGGTATATGGATGAGAAGAAGATGGAGGGTTATGGGCATTGTGCAGGGAGGTGGGACTAGAGAGGGGTGTTTGGTTCGGTGCGGACTAGAGGGGCCTAATGGCCTGTTTCTGTGCTGTAAATTGTTATGTTATGTTATGTTAAGGCAAGAACTATGATGGGGGAGGCCCAGGACCTGTTAATGAATCCCAATATGTTCCATAATTGGCTTGTGCAGATATGTGCTATCTATTCTCTCTTGTCCAGGATATGCATATGCAAGCTCCCGGACCTCCCTTGGGGAGGGATTTGCCATATCATCAGGGGAGAATGTAGATTGGAGACAAAATGACGAATAAGTATAAAGTGGGAATGAGTATCTGACTCATAGGGGAAAGGATGCTATAATGAGAAAGGTACGTAAACACAGTGATATAGGGAAAGTAACCCACTGCCTGCAAAAGAAAGGAAACTATCCCAGATTTTATAGCTCTTATAGGTGCAAATGCTTCTCCACTCCATCCTGATCCATTTTGAGAATGATGCTTCATACACCAGGCTGCTGTTCACTGACTTTAGCTTAGCATTCAACACAATCATACCTCAGAGGCCGGTGGATAAACTGTCCTTGGTGGGACTCAGTACCCCTCTCTGCGACTGGATCCTGGAGTTCTTGATTGAAACATCACAGTCTGTCTGGGTTGGCCACAAAGCCTCAAGCCCCATCACACTGAGCACTGGCGCAGCTCAGAGCTGCGAACTCAGCTCACTACTGTTCATACTGCCATCTCATGACTCTACTGCCAGGTTCAGTTCCAAAAGAATCATCACTTTGCGATGACACAACGGTCTATCCTGGACCCTCACCATCTCCTCATTAGTCAGGAAGGGGCAGCAGTACCTACGCTCCCTAAGGAGGTTGAGGAGGGCAAGGCTACCGGCCACCGACCTACAACATTCTACAGGAGCACAAGAGAGTGTCCTAGCTGGCTGCTTCATACTGTGGTATGGTAGCTGCAAAGCATCAGCTCAGAGGGTGATTAGAACTGCTGAGAAGATCACTGGGGTTTCCCTTCCCTCTAATTGATGATATCTTCAGGGAGCGGTGCTTAAAGAGGGGAATATGTGTCAGGCTGGAGGGTTTCCATCAAGGTGAATGAAGGCACACACATTATCTACAAGGGGCCTTGCAGGAGGAACCCTTTCGTCAACTTACTGATTAACCCGTAAATACACTAAAACAAATTTTTCTTAAAATTTCACGCTAAAAATGGGGGGAGGGGGTCTCGTATGCCAGTGGCTCCTATATGCCATCAAATATGATAATGTAGCGTGCTGTGAGCAAGCACAGTGAAGAGACTGAGACAACGGGCTATGAGCTCAAGTATCACAACTGCTTTATTTTGTACATGCAACGACACATTTGAGCAAGGAGGGAATGGTAGAAGTGACACTACAAACGAGGTGACACCCTAATTTGAGAAAAGAAGCACAAAGAAAGGCACAGGAGTATATTGTCTGTCAGAAAAATGATCCTGGTAAAGTAATTAAGCTTCCTCTGGGCAGGACACAAATGCTTACGGGACTGTTTGAGTGTATACAGATTGATTTTATAGATTTGCCCGGAGTGCACAGCTATAAGTTATGATTTGTTATTATTAATCTTTTTAGTAGTTGGATAGAGGCAATGCCAACAGTAAATGCCACAGCAGAAGGATTGAGTAGGAATTATATTACAGGAAATAATACCCCGATTTGGACTCCCAACCATTATTAGCTCAGACAATGGGCCACATTTTACTGCCAAAGGAAATGAAGAATAAAGCAACAATTTAACTGCACCCTTCACCCACAGGCAGCTAGAATTGTGGAAAGAGCAAATAGAGTATTGAAAATTAAGTTGGCCAAGCTAAATGAAAAAAAAAACTGAACTAAAGTGTTTGAAAGTTTTAGAAATGAGAATTGCACCACGCACTAGCAGAGGACTAACCCCGGTGGAAATATTGTTTAGAAAACTGCTGCGTACACCTTGGGCAGCGGATAAAAACATAGAAGTGTGCCTTGACCTACATGCCCTTAGCGAAAGAATGATGAATTATGTACAAGAACAAGATTGAATTCTCGAGACTTTGCATTCGAAGGTATGTAACGCTGGGAGAAAAGATGAGGAATGTGAGCAGAAGGAGGAAAGGAATGTTGTACTTATATCCCTGACGCTTTAGAAAATATTACCCACTTAGCAACCACATCAAAGAACATGAAGTGAAGAAAATAGGAAAACAGTTCCACAATTACCAACCCCCGGGACCATCTTGGTGGCCTTTTATCCAGGGATTATGCATCCTAGCCATCATTCTGCTGGTTGTGTTGCTTTTGTATGATCCATTCATGTCTTAAAACTAGCTCGTGGAGATAGATAGCAGCATAACTTGTATAGATGTGCTTTATTTGCTTTTTTCTTTCCCTAAATTTCAGCAATAAGAGAAGGTTTAAAAAAAATATTTTTATGGGAAAATACTAGAGTCTGTTAAAGAATTTGTTTTCTTTTATTAGCGCAGCTGCAAGATGTGAGAAGCTAAGCCGTGCTGTTATCAAAACTCAAGCTAGATGTTTTGTTGAAGTCTGCAGATTACAGGTCATGTGAATAATCTCGTACAGGGTGTAAAATGGGAAGGTAAACCAACGACTAAATTAAAAAATTTTTAAATTTGATTTTTTGGTTACATTTTTTAAAATTAAAAAATATATATTTAGACATACAGCCCTGTAACAGGCCAATTTGGTTGTTTGAGTCTGTGTTGCCCAATTTACACCCCATTAACCTACACCCTTGTACATTTCTGAAACGTGGGAGGAAACCGGACCCACGGAGAAAACCCACGCAGACAGGGAGAGAACATACAAACTCCTTACAGACAGCACAGGATTTGAACCTAGGTCCAGTCCCGATTGCTGTCACTGTAACAGTGTTGCGCTAACCGCTACACCAACCGTGCCGCCAAATAAGTTATCATGGTTATATGGAATGATAAAAGGAAGGAATGTAAAGAATTATGGGAAGGGGGCTTCTGCTGTGGTAAGCAGGCCCACAAAGAGTTAATGGTTGAGTAGATTAAGCAGCCCACAGCTGCAAAAAATGGATATGACTGGAATGGGATGGAAGTATAAAGTAAGAGATATGGTGTATCAAAAAGTTGCTGGGTTGTAATTACAGAAACTGCGAAGGAGAGAAGTAGCAAAGCATTAGATTGCCAATATAAAAATGTAAAACTGCACGTACGTAGTTGTATAAGCTGTACAAGGATACTGTAGCCGCTTTCAGGTGGAATAGCTGGGAGAATGGGGGTCCAGAGTCAGCTGCGGGTGTGTGCAAAGTGTCATTCAGGTGGCAGCGCTGAAAGCACTGTTCTGGCACTCGAAAGGTCCGCAGCGTGGAGAGGCACTGCGGAGCAAACGCCGGCTCCTGTCGACTGTGGCCGTACTCCCACCCACTTTCAAGTATCTAGGGGGAGCGCTCGGAAGAGAGAATACACCTACCTGAGGAGGGTTGGGTAAGTACCCCTCGGGTCAGGGTTCTCTGCTTTCAGGTAGCCTCCCAACAGCTGCATTAAGGTATTTTAGGTGGCTTTACGTTGGGGTATTCTGGCCACCTAAAAGCGGATATAGTCAAAGCAACTCTTCAGTTATATAAGCTGTACAAGGATACTGAGTGGTGATTAGTGCAAAATACAAGTTACACTGTTACTCTTTCTTTGTATCCCCCACTCCCGCTAGCATATAACAATAAAGAAGTGGTTCTATGCTCTTTGGTTTTGCTGTTGTGTGTTTTATTACAGAATGGGTTGACTTCAATGGGTTAATTTATTACCACATCTGGAAAAGCGATTCAGCACTCCCTCATAATTCTGAACCTTTTGGAAGCTATACAGCTGCCACAGACTTCAAGGAAAGGACACACTTCAACTGAGGATGAGGTCTCTAAGGGACATCAGTCCGTGGACATCATACCTGAACAGGTGGCTCCTCAGCAGCAACCTGTGCTACAAGTCTCTCGGGTTCAATTGGGAGATAAGGATCTTCCTTCATGTATTGATGTCAAGCAATTGCAGGAAGTCCAAGATCTAGCCTCACTACAAGAAAAGAGAACCTGGATGCTATCAGGATACTGAGTTATGGTGTCACCCTGATGGCTGAATAGTTTATTATTGCCCCTGGCTCATCTGGCACATGGCCGGGCTCACATGGGCAAAGGAGGGATGCAGCATGCCATCACTCAATAACAGTATGTCACAGGGATATCAGTAGCTATCAAAAAGGTAACACGGTCTTGTTTAGTCTGCTGGAAAAATAGACGGAAGACGCCCACTAGTTTGATCACCTACCACAACCAGAAATGCCTTTTAAAAATATGCAAATCGACTTTGTCCACATGCTTGCTAAAAAAGGATTTAAGGATATACTGGTAATAGCAGACATGTTTTCCAGATGGGTGGGGGCTATCCAATGAGGAGGAATGATGAAACAATTGTGGAAAGCATATTGATGAAAGAAATGGTACCTAGATTTGGAATTCCCACAGGGATAAATAGCCATAGGGAAACCCATTTTACAAAAAAATTAGTGCAGGAGCTGAAGGAAGCCTTGGGGTTCCAGTGGAAATTGCAAATACCCCAACAGCCCAGTGCTCAGGTCTGGCAGAAAGAGTAAGCAGGGAATTAAAAGCAGCTTTGGCAAAAGTTTGTCGACAAAATGGCCTCAGATTGGCCGAAGCAATTCCCTTAGTAACGTACACTGTACGACATCAGAAGAATAGAAATACAGGATTTACTCCTCATTAAATTTTGATGGAGCTACCTATGACAACAGTCTCGAAGTCTCCCTTGACCCCAGAAAAGGTAGTGCTAATAAGGAATTTTTTTAAATTAACCAAAAATAGATTTTATTCACAATCATTTATTTACAAAAAGAAAAGCATTCAAAATTTCTTTGGACTTTTCCCTTATATATTGTTACATAAGCTGCCTACTTATAGCATTTCCACCACTGTGGCACCTTGTCATTCCTTCCTCTTCTGTTGTTTGAGGGGGTTTCCCCTTGGTATCAGCCCCTTAATGGGCCAAGCCTTAGTGTGTCCCTTAGCTCGTATTCCTGCAGCCTGGAATGTGGCAGTCAGCCACATTTCCACATTGACATCTCTGTGCGCTGAAAGACCAATAGGTTTCGAGCAGACCAAAGCGCGTCTTTCACTGAGTTGATGAGCTTCCTGCAGTTCTGGATGTCTGATTCTCTGAGGTGGGTGATTGTGAGAAGACACTAAAATATGCAAAAATGGTGTCAGGAGGTATGAAAATTGTATGAGAGGGCCCAGCTAGCCCGGGCACCGTTAAATGAAGGTAACATGCACCCAATATACCGTATATTTTGGCATGTAAGACAACCTTTGGATAAGATGATCCCCAATTTCAGCCTGAATTTCATGGTTTTATCATATATTAGATGTATAAGACGACCCCCCCCCCCAAAAAAAAATGTGTGCTGGTGTTGCGTTGACTGAGCCATTGCGTGTGGTCGGAAGGTGGGTGTTATCATGGAGTCTCTAGCAAAACAAAGAAAGTATGAAGCAAGTTTTAAGTTAAAAGTCAAGGAAATAGCCAAGGAATCTACCAACTGTGTGGCTGCAAGAACATTTGACATAACTGAGAAAATAATAAGAGAAAGGAGAAAGAATGAAAAATACCAAAGAAACAATGTTCGATGAGAAGGGGATTCATTTGTTGGCCAGAGTTGGAAAATCACATTGCAGAATGGGTACTCGAACAGAGGTAAGAATGCTACATAGTCACAAGAAATAAAATCGGAGCATATGCACTGAAGTCTCTGCTTGAACAAGGCACTTAGAGATCATGTGCGTGAAGAATGGAAAAATTGGATGACGAGTGCTGAAAAATCCTTTACAAAGGGCTTTCCGACCACTCGCAATGGCTCAGTCAACGCAACACCAGCACACGTATTTTTTTTGGCCAAAATATACGGTATATTGGGTGTATGTTACCTTCATTTAACGGTGCCCGGGCTAGCTGGGCCCTCTCATACAATTTTCATACCTCCTGACACCATTTTTGCATATTTTAGTGTCTTCTCACAGTCACCCACCTCAGAAAATCAGACATCCAGAACTGCAGGAAGCTCATCAACTCAGTGAAAGACGCGCTTTGGTCTGCCCGAAACCTATTGACAGAGATATCAATGCGGAAATGCGGCTGACTGCCACATTCCAGGCTGCAGGAATACGAGCTAAGGGACACACTAAGGCTTGGCACATTAAGGAATAATGCCTCATCTGATGTGCTGTATGGCCTTGTGCTCAAAGCATGGGATAAAGTGAAAGTAGAGACTGTAATAAAATCTTTCAAAAAGTGCAGTATCTCTAGGTCAATGGATGGTACGGAGGAT
The DNA here is from genome assembly GCF_036971445.1 of Narcine bancroftii. Lineage (NCBI taxonomy): Eukaryota > Metazoa > Chordata > Chondrichthyes > Torpediniformes > Narcinidae > Narcine > Narcine bancroftii. The sequence goes on from NC_091471.1 coordinate 26,884,374, forward strand.
GACTTATTGTAGGGACACTGACGACGAAGTGGAAACCAACTCATCAGATTCAGACTGGGACCCGAATGTAAACAGTGAGACTCCGGATGTTCTCGTCAAGTTCTTCACTTCAGATGATGATGATGGTGATTTTGAAGGATTTTAGATGCATTCTTTTACAATAAAAAATTCTAATACACCGGTAGCTTAAAAATTTGTTCTCGGGTGAGTCTGAGTGGGTTATGGAACCAATCGAGTGGTATTTTGTGTAGAATTTTAAGGTCATGTTTTTGTATCTGGTCTACAAGATGACCCCTGATTTTAGTGTATTTTTTTGGTGCTTCAAGGGCCATCTTAAATGCCAAAATATGCAGGTATGTGAAACCAATGAATAAAGATATATTTTTCTTCACAGAGACAAGCCCCTACCTAGTGCTGCTAATTACCTGTACAGCTGTTAAGTGAAGTACATGTCAACAGGTACAATTTCCACTACAACGAAGAAGTAATAAATAAGGAAGAAGTAACACCTTCACCGAAAGAAAGGAGCAACGCTGAGAACGAAGTCTGAAAAAAGAACGGTCCATCCTGTAGCTCATCTTATATGTATTTAGTAACAGTGAGAATTTACAAAATATATTCTCGATAAAGGACTAACATGAAAAAAGTAGTGATTATAACCTTATTGGGGCTAGGATTGATTAGGTGTCTACCAGCACCCAAGGATAAATATGAGGAAATAGGGAAGCAGCGAAGAGGTTTTGAGCATGCGAAGGAGGGAGTTACTCACGTAAACAAAACATGGTGGCAATTTGCTAATTATCCAGCCTACTGTGCAAATTTAATCAACTGTTATGTTTGAATGCCAGTTCTCCATTCAGGGCAGAGCACGTTATACCTTAAATCCCTGCTGGTGGAATGAGAACCCTTATTATGTGCTTTAGTAGGATTAGAAGCCTATAATATTTCAGGCTGCAAATCTGCTTGGAACTGTCTTGATTCCATAAAGTATCTGGGCTTAAGTAGTCTTGTTATTGGGGAAACACCACTATTAATTTTACAGCCCTCTGCTCCCCTCTGTTGAATCCAAGCTTTGACTTTAGACTAGTGATTACCAAAGTGGGTGCTGCTGCCCCCTTGTGGACAGTGAGGGAAAAGGGGATGGTTAGGAGGCAGTGAGGAAATAGGGGACATTCCGAACCTTCCTTCTTCTTATTATTTAGTCTGCTGCAAAGTTTAATGAAGAACCCACTGCAGTAATTTTTCTGGCCAGACTCATGTGGCAGTAATGAGCAAAATAAATGGCGACAATCCATTCTCGCAAGAGCTGGGCTCGGTAGCTGCCATACCAACAACCCCCACCCCCCCACCCAGTGCTGCCACTAAACCCCCTCTCAGTGCCGCCACTGACCCCCCCCTCTCAGTACCGCCACTAACCCCCCTCTCAGTGCTGCCATTAACCCCCTCAACACCACCACTAGCCTACACTCAGCACATCCACTAAACCCCCCCCCCCGGCCCCGCCACTACACCCACCCCCCAGCGCTGTTGTATGGAGGGGACGTTTGGGATGTGGCCTTGAGGCCAAGGGTGTGGCAGCCCAAAAAGATTTGTGAACCACTGCTTTAGAAAATTGCTCCATCACTGTGCCAAGGGAGGTATACGCAAAAAAACCTGTGAATCCCTGCCTCCAGTCTATTTGTGTTCAGAACCAGGACCTAAAAATAAACTGGTTAGGAATTTCCTTATGTGACACGTCCTTCATGTCCCTAATACAGTGGTCTAATGAATAGAACTCTGCAGCACAGTTCAGCCCTTCGGCCATCAATGAAGTGCCGACACATATATTCCTTTAAAAAAAGTACTAAACCATCCCTACCCCATAATTCTCTATCATTCTTTCCTCCATGTGCCTGTCTCTCAAATGACCCTAATGTTTTAGCCTTCACCACCATCCCTGGCAAGGCATTCCAGGAACCCATAACTCTCTGTTTAAAAAAAACCATCCCTGATGTCTCCCCTAAACTTCCCTCTTTTCACGTTGTACATATGTTCTCTGGTGTTTGCTATTGTGCCCTGGGAAAAAGACACTAGCTGTCAACCTTATCTATGCTGTTCATAATCTTGTAGTCGTCTATCAAGTCTTCTCTTGCCCTTCTATCCTCCAAAGAGAAACATCCTAGCTCTGCTAACCTTGCCTTATAAGACTTATTTTCCAATCCAAGCAACATTCTGGTAAATCTCCTCTACATCCTCTTTATAGCTTCCACATCCTTCCTATAATGAGATGACCAGAACTGAACACAATATTCTAAGTGTGGTCTTACCAAAGATTTGTAACATAACCTCTCTACTCCTGAATTCAATCCCCCTATTAATGCATCCCAGCATCCCAAAGGCCTAACTATCCTAGTAACTTGTGTAGTGACCTTGAGGGATGTATGGATTTGGACACCAAGGCCTCTCTGTTCATCCACACTCTTAAGTAACCGACCATTAACCCTGTACTCAGCCTTCTGGTTTGTCCTTCCAAAATGCATCTCCTCACACTTATCGAATTGAACTCCATTTACCACTTTTCTGCCCATCTCTGCATCCTGTCTATATCCTTTTGTAACTTATGACAACCTTCAGCTCCATCCACAACTCCTCCAGCCTTCATATCATCTGCAAACATACTGACCCATCCTTCCATCTCTTCATCCAGGTCATTTATAAAAATCACAAAGAACGGGGGTGGCAGAACAGACCCTTGTGGAATTCCACTAGTCATTGTCCTCCAGGCAGAATACTTTCCTTCCACTACTACTCTCTGCTTTCAACACGCTAGCCATTTTTAAAAAATCCACACAGCCAAGGTTCCATGGATCCCAAGCCTCATGACTTTCTGAATGAGTCTCTGATGGGAGACCTTGTCAAATGCCTTACTAAAATCCATGTAGACCACATCCACCACCGTACCCTCATCAGTTCTTTTTGATACCTCTGCAAAAAACCCATTTAGGCTTGTAAGGCATAGCTATCCCTTCACAAAGCCATGCTGGCTATCTTTAAGTAGACTGGACTTCTCCAAATGCTTGTTAGATCTTATCCTTAAGAATTCTCTCCAATCATTTGCATATCACCGACGTAAGACTCATTGATCTACAATTCACAAGATACCCCTTTTAAACAAGGCGACTACATTTGTCATTCCCAATCCTCTGGCTCCTCCTCTGTGGCCAAAGTAGACTCAAAGATCATAGCCACTGCCACAGCTGTCTCTTCCCTCACTTCCCATAGCAACCTTGGGTATATTGCGTCTGGCCCTGCGGACTTATCAATCTGTCAGTGTTACCAGTAGAAAATATTTGGCAGGTAAAAGTTAGACCACCTTTACTGTTTACCAGTTCTATAGTATATGAAAGTATATGGAGTGCCCAGTTGTCTACCTCTGTAATGATTATTGTCCCACCACCCAATGTTTTTGATGCAGGTCACCTACGATCATGAATTAGATGTAGTCTTTATTTCTACAAGGCATATATTTTTAGCAGGGTTATATTCCTGGAGGGGTGCAGAAATGAATGCCCATGCAATAATAGGCCATATAAGTTTAGAACTAGAACAGTTGGCCAATGAGATTATAGAAAGATTTGCCACCCTGAAGCAAGAGATGCAAACTCTTTGAATGGTGAGCCTGTGGGGAAAGAATATGCCCCCATGCACAACAAGGCCAGGATTTCCCTTGTCCTCATCTATCATCCCACCAGGCTCTGTATCCAACAATCCACCTCCTCCATTTCCTCCATGCAGCATGATCCCACCTCCAGACATATATTCCCCTCTCCTCCCCTCTCCACCTCCCTTCGTGACTCCCTCATCCACTCCTCCCTCCCCATCAATCATCCCCTGTGACTGCAGGAGATGCTCCACTTGTGCCCACATGTTCTCCCTCACCACCAATCTGCGCCCCAAACAGCCCTTTCAATTTAGGCAACACTTCACTTGTGAATCTGTGGGAGTCATCTATTGCATCCGGTGCTCCCATTGTGGTCTCTTCTATATCAGAGAGACTTGGCACTGAGGGGGGATCGCTTTGTTGAGCACCTTGGCTCTGTCTGCGCAATAACATGAGCCTCTCAGTGGCTGCCCATTTCAATTCCCCAGCCCATTCCCTTGCTGACATGTCTGTCCATGATCCTATGCACTGCCACACTGAGCCAACCCGCAAATTGGAGGAACAGAACATTATCTTCAGTTTGGGCACTCTCCAACCAGAAAGCATTACCATCGATTTCTCTGGTTTTCTTTAAAACCCCCTCCCCCATCTTCCCGCATCCTTCTCCTTTCCTCTAATTCTCTCTCTCTCTCTCTCTCTCTCTCTCTCTCTCTCTCTTTCTCTCTCTCTCTCTCTCTCACTTTTTCCCTGCCTTTCTTCTTATCATATTCAATTAACACCTTTTGTCTGTTGATCTGGGCTCCTCCCCATCCCATTCTTCCTCCTTTCTCTCCACAGTCTTTAGCCCCTTTTACACTACCAAATAAAGTGGGTTGATCTGGGCAATTAAGTGGGTCAGTAGTCAGTCCATAGCGGGTAATGTGGCAGTGTGAAAAGTCCCAAACAGGCAGGGCGGGTAAAATCCAACTGGGCTCTGACTCTTGGTAGGGGGTTATATCAGAGCCCGGTTGAGTTAACTCAGCATTGACTCTGTGACAGGGTGAATGGTCAATCTGCTCCACTATTAGTGATGTTAGTGTCTGCATGCGTGTGCCAGTCTGGTAGTATTTTAAGCAATCCTGAGATGATTTAAAGCACAGGTCCACTGGCTGCGCGCTGTCAGAGCACGGGTGGTGGGGCTGTCAGCACGTGTCTGTGCTTTAAATCATCTTAAGATTACTTATAAATCCTAATACAATGTAATGCTATGTAAATAGTTGTTATACTCTATTGTTTATGGAATAATGACAAGTTGGTCTGTGGGTTTGTCCTGTTTGAACTGTGAAGTCCATTGTGGTAGATTTTCCCATGGTGTTTTATACATTGAGTGCAGATGTGCTTTATTCCCATTATGATTTCACTGCCCTGTGAGTATGTAATGTGTCACTTGTGACATAACTCTTGGAGGTTGGACTCCCCCCCCCAACTTTAGATTTGTGAGATACGCATTTACCAGATCATTTATGCTCCAGTGTGAAAGGCTTACCAGGTACTGCAACCCATCTTGTTTACTTGCCTTTTTGGAGGGTTGGCGGGGTGAAAGAGGCTTTTAATTTAGACGCCTCCATACTGTTTGTGTCGGTAATATATCTTTACCTCCTATGGACACTCGAGTCTGGCTGAGTTAATCCAGCATTTCTGTGTTTTTACTACAATTACAGTGTCTCCAGACTTTAGTGTTTCACTCGGGAAAGAATGTGGCACCTATATGCCCAATGTTTTGGAAAATATGATCCATGTGTTTGAACATATGGCCCCTCCAAAATCAAAGACGGAGACAGTGGCATTATTATGTCCAATCTTGAAACACAAGAGAAAGGGAAGAAATCCTTGGATTTTTTAAAGTGTTTGGAGTATATATCAATCAAGAGGTAATTTCAGAGAAGCATTGTGCATTAGAAATGGTTAAACTAGTGTAGGATGGCATACTTGACCATTTAGAAGGCAGCTGAATTTAAAATGGATGATGCTAATTAAGAGTAGCCTTACGTGATAAGCAAGGTGCTAAGAGTCTCTGGGAACCAGGGGGATGAGGTGTCTGGAGTAACTGCTGGGTCTTGATAATACAGAATAGGGAGAATTAATAAGCTGTGTTCAAAGACTGCTTGTGGCATCTATAGAAAGATTTATTAAGCTCCATATATACTCGAGTAAAAGTCAAATTTTCAAGACCATTTTTTAAAGTTAAATTTATGGCATTGATTATTACATGGGTACTACTTTTGAGGGGTTGAAATTCACACTAGAATCCAAAATACCATACCAGTAGCAGGAGTCCAAATGATCTCTAAATGAATAAAGAACCAAAACAAAATGAATCAAAGTAGAGGTCTCCAAAGTGGTCAATATCAATCCCTGTGGGGGTGGTTGATGGAACTATCCAAGGGGTCAATAAATGCCGGGGGGGTCGAAAGGAGTTCAGTTATGCTGAGGGCAAGGTGGGGGGGGGGGTTGTTAATTGAACATTTTTGGTGGAAAGAAGCAGGAGCAGATCAACAGAAAATAGTTTTATGGCAGTGGTGGCCAACCTCTCACAAGAGAGGGCCTTGATGTTGTATTTGGCTTTGACCTTTGACTAAGTTGAGAGCCAATGGGAGAATGGATTAAGTGTTGAAGAAAGATGTATGTGTTCTTTGTACCTTTGGTAGTACCCCTCACCTGTCCAGCACCACCCCTCCCTGGTCCAGTGCTGCCACCCCCGCTCCCATCCAGTGCCACCCCCCACCCCACATGTCCAGCCTTTGGGTTAATGAGGGATCAAGTATTCCATGAAGGGGTCAATGGTCTAAGAAGTTTGGGGACCTCTGAATTAAAGTAACAATACAGAGTCTGTGTATCAAAATACACATCCTACCAAAACCATAAGACAATGTGATTGAAGTAAAAACACAAAGGGTTGGGTGGGGAGTGGTGGAAAGAAAGGGGAAGCTGACAGGAGGAATAGGGTTGAGTAGGGAGAGGTGTGAGGGAATAGGGAAGGGTAGGAGTGGTGATGGGTGAATGAGCTTGTGGGATCCAGCAGCGGAGGTATTCAAGGTGCCAGCCTTGCAGAGGCTGAGGTTGGTGAGGGAGTTAGCGTGGACATCGGTACAGGGGAGGTCAGGTCCGCGATAAGAATCAACATCATAGGAGATGTTAGGAGCTCCAGTCTGTGGGGAGCCAGGACCGGGTAAGAAATCCGTGATGAAGATGTTCGGACCTCAGACCAGCAGGCGGCCTGGGTCAAGGCGTGAATTTGCAACCAAGGCGTCGGGAGTTCCAGTCTATGGGTGGCCAGGGCTGAGGGGTGAGTTCATGACCAAAGCATCAGGAGTTCCGGTCTTCAGGAGCCGGAGACAAGGTGAGAGACTAGGGTCGACTTTTACATGAAATATATGGAAAATATCAGAATTCTGGCCAAAACATTGGGGGTCGGCATTTACACGAGATCGACTTTTATACAAGTATATTCGGTACCTATTTTGCTGTATACTTATGAACTTTGACATGTTGAAATTTAAAGTTCTGATAGTGGAGAAGGCAACTGGAGACTCAATGATGTCATGTTAATAAACTCTTAAAAAGAATCTCGCAGACACCGTCTTTGAGTTAATTTCCGTGACAATTTGGCATTGGTAAAATATTGATGAGAGAGAGAGAGAGAGAGAGAGAGAGAGAGAGAGCCAGGACTGACAGAAGGATAATGAATCTTGTTGTTATCTTTATTAATTTTTTTTAAATATTGTTACGAGTCCAGAGGACCCCAAAACCCAGCAGCAATAGATATGCACCACGACATAAGGGTGCATAAGTTGCTTTAAATTATCTTTGAACATGAAAATAGAATCAAACTTTAACTTATCTCTCTCACTTAAACTACTTAACCCCCTTCTAATTCTAAGCGCACGTGTGTGTAATGTGTGTGTAAGTTCAACAAAGTTCTTTGGTTCACAGTCCAATCTCACTGATTGCAGGCAATTCTTGTACTGTGCACAGAAGTTAAAATTAATAAAGTTCACCAGGCTTTGGGGCTTAACAGGTAAATGGTTACCACTCAGAAGGGTTGTTGTTGGTTTTCAGAGAGAGTTTTTCTTGTTTCAGGTCACCACAGAGTTCATTTCTGTTGCTCCTATTCCAAGGGAAACACTGGACAACCAGTCCTCTCCTTTGATCAGGCCGTCTTCCAAAGCTTGCTAGCTTGTCCCTCTGGAACAGATGTCTGTGTCTCATCTCTCTCTCTCTCTCTCCCTCCTCTCTGAGAGCAAAGCCTCTTTTATTTTGCTCTCTGCTTGCAAAGATCACATGACCTTCCAGACAGTAAGTTCTGTTTTCCAGACAAAGCTGCCTCTGCCTGTTATTACATTTGTTGCCTTTTGCAAATAACAGTCCATCAAGAGTATGAGCTCTCTTGCAAGAGCTCCTGCAAAAATATTGTGTTTTTAAAGTGTTTGTGTGTGATCTGCTCCAACAAACATTTCCCAATCTATCACCCAAACACCTCAAAATACTCTGTCACAATATATTCCACCCTTGAACCCAATGTGATATGTACTTTGTATAATTGTTCAAGGATTAAAAGGTTAAGATTTGCTCATTTAAAAAAAATAAACAATCTGAATGGATCAATAGGAAGGAAATGCAAGTCATCAGAAGTGAAAAAAAGGAGAATCTGAAAAAGCTAATTTGAAGAAGTGTGATGGTTAGGGCAATAAAAAGTGAGAGGAGGTAGCTGGAGGGGTAAGAGGATTCTGTTATTTGTACCAAGTCATCATAAACTACAGTGACCAATGTTGGGGATGTGCTTAGATTAGATTAGTGAACAATACTCCAATTAGGGCAGCATGGTTGGTGTAGCGGTTAGAGCAACGTCTTTATAACAGCAGCGATCAGGACTGGGGTTTGAATCCCACACTGTAAGGAGTTTGAACACTCTCCCATGTGTGCGTGGGTTTTCCCTGGGGGCTCCGGTTTCCACCCACCATTTGAAATGTACCAGGGGTTGTAAGTTAATTGGTTGTAAGTTGGGCGGCATGGGCTCATGCGCCAAAATGGCCTGTTAAAATTTAAATTTAGTCTACAATCCCTACATTTTTGAAGGGGGGGAGGAAACCTGGAGGAAAATCCAGGTAGACATGGGGAGAATGTACAAACTCCCTACAGATGCCACCGGATTTGAATCCAGGTCATTGGCGCTGCTGTTGTGTTGCACCTACCACTACTCTAACCATACCGCCCACACCCAGGTGAGAATTCTACCACTGAACCACCAATGTTGATGGCAATGTGTGAAGTAAGAATAAATATTGAGTGGGTGCTTGATAATCAACATGGTGGAACAGTTTGTTTCCATGCTGGACAATCCTCACACACTCCATCTCTCTACACCACGGTTGGCATACTGCTTAGCGCAACACCTTTACAGTGCCAGCAATTGGGACAGGACCGGGATTCGAATCCCACACTATCTGCGTGGGTTTTTTCAGGGGCTTTGCTTTACTCCCACTATTCAAAATATAGTGGTGGTGCAGGTTAATGGGGTGCAGATTAGGCGGCATGGATTCATGGGCCGAAATGGCCTGTTACCGTGCTACATGTCTAAATTTAAGTTTAGAAATGAAGGGTGCCTGTAGTGAGAAATCTGTGACAAATTCAAAATTTCAATCCAATCACAGAGAAAAAACAAGTTTTGCTTCATTTCATACAAACGTTTCAAAAGATTTTCACTCTATGGCCATTGCTTTTAAAGTCAGCATTAATTGTTCAGGAGGTACCCCCAACAGGCTATGAGAAGGTGGTGGTGAGCTATTTTCTTGAACCACTGGTGAAGGTGCTTCCACTGAGCTCATGCTAAGAGAATTCCATGACATAGACCCAGCGACGATGAAGGAACAGGACTTCCTCCAAGTTTGGAGGAATATGTGGCTTGGAGGGGAACTAACAGGTGGTGGGATCCCCATTAACCTGCTGGTCTTGTCTTTCACCATGGTAGAAGTCATGGGATTAGGAAGTGCATTATACAGAAGCTGCTCTTTTTACCAAATTACTATCAAAGGAAAATAGCCATTATGCAAATTAATGAGAATTTGCAGCGCTCTAAGTCACAATGTGTACTCTTAAAACTTAAGCATTTGGAACAGATCCACATTAAACAGAAGTCAAGAGAGTGTTGGATACACTGAAACATCCAACGCTGGCAGAAATAAAAGTACATCGTTCAATCCTTGATGCACCAAGGATAACGAGGAGAATGGAAAGAAGGGACCCAAATGAGCAGAGTCAAATACAGCAAGTATTCTTCTTCTTTGGCTTGGCTTCGCGGACGAAGATTTATGGAGGGGGTAAAAAGTCCACGTCAGCTGCAGGCTCGTTTGTGGCTGACCAGTCCGATGCGGGACAGGCAGACACGATTGCAGCGGTTGCAAGGGAAAATTGGTTGGTTGGGATTGGGTGTTGGGTTTTTCCTCCTTTGCCTTTTGTCAGTGAGGTGGGCTCTGCGGTCTTCTTCAAAGGAGGCTGCTGCCCGCCAAACTGTGAGGCGCCAAGATGCACGGTTTGAGGCGTTATCAGCCCACTGGCGGTGGTCAATGTGGCAGGCACCAAGAGATTTCTTTAGGCAGTCCTTGTACCTTTTCTTTGGTGCACCTCTGTCACGGTGGCCAGTGGAGAGCTCGCCATATAATACGATCTTGGGAAGGCGATGGTCCTCCATTCTGGAGACGTGACCCATCCAGCGCAGCTGGATCTTCAGCAGCGTGGACTCGATGCTGTCAACCTCTGCCATCTCGAGTACCTCGACGTTAGGGGTGTGAGCGCTCCAATGGATGTTGAGGATGGAGCGGAGACAACGCTGGTGGAAGCGTTCTAGGAGCCGTAGGTGGTGCCGGTAGAGGACCCATGATTCGGAGCCGAACAGGAGTGTGGGTATGACAACGGCTCTGTATACGCTTATCTTTGTGAGGTTTTTCAGTTGGTTGTTTTTCCAGACTCTTTTGTGTAGTCTTCCAAAGGCGCTATTTGCCTTGGCGAGTCTGTTGTCTATCTCATTGTCGATCCTTGCATCTGATGAAATGGTGCAGCCGAGATAGGTAAACTGGTTGACCGTTTTGAGTTTTGTGTGCCCGATGGCACAGCAAGTATAAAGGACATTGATATGCAGGGAGTACAAAAAAAACCAGGCCAGAGTGAAATGCTGGCCTAGACAAGTTAAAAATAAAAAAAGATTGACATCACAAGTCAAACTCAAATAGAGGGACAGCTGTTGGGAGGTAGAGGAGATGGGCACAGACAGTATCAGGTAGAATGCTAATACTTGCTGCAACAGCCCCATGTCATGTATCACTTAAGGTGAGGGAGGGAAAGTTCAAGGGAGATGCATGAGGTGAGTTTTCTACACAGGTGCCTTGAACAGGCCACCAGAAGTAGTGGTGGATGCATTTACAACAGTCACATTTAAGAGGCTTCAAGATAGGCATGCGAATACAGTAAAACCCAAGGTATCTGGCACCCTTGGGGATTGACAGATGCTGGATAAGTATATTTTCTGGTTGCTTGAGACTTACTCTTACAATGCCCTAACTAATACACCTGCATTAAGAATAAACAGTTTAAAAGACAAAAATACTATATTGTACTTCTTCTTTGGCTTGGCTTCGCGGATGAAGATTTATGGAGGGGGTAAAAAGTCCACGTCAGCTGCAGGCTCGTTTGTGGCTGACAAGTCCGATGCGGGACAGGCAGACACGGTTGCAGCGGTTGCAGGGGAAAATTGGTGGGTTGGGGTTGGGTACTAACACGGAACAATTTCACTTGGGTGAATATATAAACCTTAAAGCATTTTACTTTATTTTCAGCCACATTTCTTGAACACATTACACCATCGCTGAATCTGCAGGTTCCTTCCCCTCCACGGAGCCGCCCGAAAGACATACGATAACATTATAGATAATTAATCCCCTCCCCCCACCCAAGTTTACAGATAAAGCCTCTGACCAGGGTGACTCTTACTAAATAGGGATAAGGAGACACCATTGCTGTCTCACACAACTTTATTCAAACAGCTGCTACGAGCAGAGCATGGCCAAGCCACTCCGCTGGCTGAATATTTGTCCTGTCTTTACCAAAGGTTTATGAGCGACTTCAGAGAATATTTACTTTTACAATTTTTAAGCGTACGTATTTTTTAAAAGATTATTTTAATTTAAAAATTTATTTTCCTTGATTTTCCAGTTGCTTGAATTCCAGACGCCTGGGGTCATGTGCAAACACTAAGGTTTCATTTTAACTTGGCTGCCATAGTTGGCACAGACATCATGGGCTGAAGAGCCTGTTCTTTGTTTGTACTGTTCCATGTTCTAGCTTCCAAATCAGAGACCTTGAAGGCAGCTATTCACAAACAAAAAACACAAAATGCTGGAAGTGGGGTAGGTAGCCTCTCCACAGAAGCTGCTTATCCTAAATTGTTCCTGTATTTCCAAATTCTGTTGCCTGTGTTTCACTTTTTAAATGAACCTGCTAGTGTTTTCTCTCTGGAAATTTGATTGCAATAAAAGTATTCTTGATTAGAGTTTCTAAATGATGGGTTTTTAGGTTGTATCGAAGTCTCCACAATTACACTATTGTTTTAAAAATTTCAGAATATATTAGCAGGAACTTTATGTTCTACTTTTAGCACCTGTCACCACACCCAGGAAAGCATGAGGGATTAGGAGTGCCTTATTTTTGTTTACTCTTAAGATAAATGGATATTATTTTATAGATTAGGCCAGGATCGGAGATGAAAGTCCTGAAGGCTAGTTATAATAACAGGTTTCATTAGGACGACTGGGATGCATTAAAGTTGCAAAGCTGTTTTAGAATTGTTGTAAGCTTCTAGATTAAAGAGACATTGGTGTGAGTTTGGGTCTGGGTTCAAAGTCAGCAGTGTGGAGCTGGCACATACCCAAATCAGGAGGCACGAGCGTGGAAGGAACCTTATCCTTAAGTGGCATGCAAGGTAACAGCTGTCACTGCTGTTATGGCTGGTCAGCAGATCCAAATAATCACTGCCAAATCATCAGTTTCCCCACAAGAAGTTACCGTGTAAGGGAATAAGAAAGCAAATTAGAGGTTGATGAGGCATGGCAAAAACACTCCCATTCCTTCTGGCCCCAAAAGAAGGGCTTTGAGGGCAGCAGGTTTCTCAGGGACAACTGAAAAACAAAATGCTTGGCACAAATCCTGCTGATGCACCATCAATAACTCCAAAAGACTGGAAGTTATGTAAAACTGACAGGCTTTAATTCATGGTAGAATGGAGTCATGTCCATGCTAGTTGACTGTCCTGAACTGGGGAGGGGGCTTTATTTAGGAGTCTGTGGGAGGAGCCACAGGTACAGTTAGCCAATGGGTGTGCCCAGACAGATAAATATACAAATAGTGACTTTCCATACCTGCCATGTTCATCTTTGACTGATTTCTAGTTGAGTGTTTCTACAGGTTCTGGCTCATAATTTCTCAATTAAAACAAAAACATGTTGCAAATTTAACATTGGCTGCATCACTTGAAGTGTTTAGGTCTAAAGGGTGTCTCATTCTGCATAAAGTTAAGGCATTTCTTCAGCATAAATCAGAAATTAGTCTGAATTTCTATCCCATTACATCAGTGGTTATTAATATTTTCACATCTATGTACTAAACATAGATTTTTCTGTTCTAATGTTAAGAGGGTACTCTCCCCAGAAGCCAATATGTATTTGTTCCAATGACAGAAGCCATTTATTTTAGGTGATGCCATTGAAAAACAAATGGCAATATCAGTAATTATTTACAATTACGTGTATATAAAGTATGCAAGACCTTGAGAGTGTTTGAAAGCAACTTTCTGAAACTATATGGGCTACATCAAAACCACAGAAAGCAGGTGTCTATATATAGGTAAGTCACAAATGGAGAGGCCTATAAGAACATGAGTTGATAAGAGGGAATGAGAAGGCTCGATAGAATATGGTGGATTCAAGTCGAGCACACAGAACAGAAACTCTACCTTTGACATAGTAAGCCCACACTGACCAGCAAGCATGTAGGAGCAGAATTAGGTCATTCAACCCATCGAATCGGCTTTGCCATTCAATTCATGTTGTTATGAGCCCAGAAGACCCCAAAACACAGCAAAAATTCACCAAGACAAATGGTTACTTAACCAAAAGTTGTTTTTAATTATCTTTAAACATGAAAACAAGATTTAACTTTAACTTATTGCTATTAACTTAACCTAACTTAACCCCCTTCTAATTCTAAGCGCATGTGTATGTAATGTGTGTGTAAGTTCAGAAAAGTTATTTGATTCACAGTCCAATCTCACTTCTCACTCCTCCAAGTTCACCGGTATGAAGCAATTCCTACAATGTGCACATAATTTAACATTTATGGATCTTCACCAGGCCCTGATGCTTGAAAGGTAAATGACTACTGCTCAGTAAGGTTCTTGTCGGTTTTCAGAGAGAAATTTGTTGCTCGTTGGACACTACAACTGATTCCTTCTGATCAGCCACTTCACTGTCTTGCTGAAGAAACTTTCCCCATCAAGGTTTTCCAGATGATAACCTCTTTCTTTCAGGTCACCACATAGTTCCTTTTTTGTTTCCCTTATTTCAACTGAAACATTATACAGCCAGCCATCTCCTCTTGTATGGAACACAAGGGTTTTGACCATGCTGAACTAAGAATTCACAATCCACCTTCAAAATGTTTTTTTTTCCACAAGTTTGCCAGCTTGTCCTGTTCCAGTCCAAATTGCTGCTGCTGAACTGTAAAACTATAGAACTCAATTCTTTCTCTCTCTCTCTCTCTCTCTCTCTCTCTCTCTCTCACTCTCTCTTTTCCTCTCTCTCTCTCTCTCTCTCTCTCGCTCTCTCTCTCTCTCTCTCTCTCTCTGCACTCAGACTGAGGCACCGGACCCAATCTTTTGAGTTCGTTCATCTGTTGGTTTCCAAAACAATAATCCATTACTCCACAGTATGTCATATTAACACCTACTTGTGAAGTCCTTATAGTCATTCTTCAACGTTTTTGCAAAGGCACTCGGAGCCTGGACTGTCTAGCTTGAGCAGAGCTCCAGCATTTTAAATGAGATCTGTTTTGAAGCGTTTGTATCTGTGTGTGACCTAACTAAAAACCCCACAATCTATCTCCTTTAAAACATATCTATATACAATATAAAATATAACATAATCTAACTCAATGTCTGAAGTATTTTTACTCTCAGCCCCATTCTCCTACCTTCTTCCCATAAGCTTTGATGCCCTTACTAATCAAAAACATCAATCACTGCTTTAAATCTACCCAATGCCACATCTGTGTTTGCTAACAAATTCCATAGATTTGCCACCTTTGACTGAAATTTCTCTTAATCTCTTTTCTCATGTTACACTAGTTTTACACCTATTTACTCTAGTCTCTCGATCCTTGCTCAGCCCTCCTCGTGGGTCTGGGAGAATCAGAAACTCGCTACAAAGACCAAGACTATTGTGTACAATGCATTCATTATCAGCACCCTCATGTATGGTTGAGAGACTTGAATCACCTACTTCAAGATAGGAAGGAAACTCATCAGTCTTCACCTGCTTATGAAGGTGGTGGATCAGGTGGCGGAAACACATGCTCTCCAGGAGTCTTTTTCAACACCAATTATTATAATGATCCCCAAGAAAGATAGGGATCCATTGAATCCCACCTTCTATAGGCCTATATCACTAGTGAATGCAGATTATAGCAAAAGCATTGGCCAATAGGTTGGCAAAATATTTGCTGAAATTGATGAATCCAAATCAGACTGGCTTCATTCAGAAAAGGTGAATTGCAGATAATGTAGCTAGATTGGTTAATATAATACATCTGGTGCAGTCAAGGGTGGATCCAGGGGGTGGCTGTATCTCTGGATGTGGAGAAGACTTTTGATAGATTGGAATGGGACTTACTGTATAAGGTACTGGAGAAATTTGGATTGGGACTGTAACGGATTTATGTTAATCTTTAATTTAATGTTAAACTATATTTCTCATATATAAAAATGTCTTAGTAAAGTAAATTATAGAGTGGGCAAAGGAGTTAAGGGTTATGGGGATAAGGCTGGAAAGGGGTACTGATGGTAGTGATCAACCATGATCTGTAAAATGGTGGTGCTGGCTCGACAGGCTGAAGGGCCTACTCCAGCTCCTATTGTCTATTGTCTAAAATATTGTATCTGTATTCTTAGTAAGTTGGCTGTGAGTTGGTACAGGGACACACATGGATAGAAAACCATTATACTCAGAGAAGAGTGTTCATTCTCGGAGTCATCATTTCTGGGACAGACAGAGCTAATGGATTTTAAGTGGGTCTTAATTATTCAAGAACTGCTGAAGGAAGCCATCTGTTTTTAATCAAAGCCACATAAGCCTCTTGAACAGAGATAAGGTCAGAGGTTGCTATGGATATGGAATGGTTTTGAAAAAGGAACAAATTTTTGGTTGAAATAAAACTGATGGTCATGTAGTTTCCAAACATTGGGACTCACCTCAGTGACAATATAATGGTCAGATTATTTGGAGAAATATATTACTGAATTCAGTTTTGGAAGAGTTCAGTTTGGAGAGTACAGAAGTCAAAACCTCTGTGACACAGGGGCTGAAACCTTGTTAAAGACAGGGTTGAGTTACAGTAACCAGAATTGGTGCTGTTGTTGTGTGTTACTCCTGCAAAAAGGGACCACAGAATCAGTGGCTTTTGAAATAAGGAAGACCATTTTGCTATCTCTTTAAAAAAAAAGAGGATAGATTTCTATTGGGTTTTTTTTCTGTATGTCCACTTTGTTTAACCCTTGTCTGGTTTGTGACTTCATCATGGAAGAGGATAACCATATTTGTTTAACTCTTCTCTGGGTTCATGAATTTATTGTGGAAAGTAGCCACATTGTGAATAAAGAGGCCTGAAGATATGATGTTTCAAAGCACTTCATAATTATTTCTGAACTGAGAATTTAAGACCTTCAAGGAAGACTAAAATGATGCTGAACTTTTAATGATTGACTTTTCAGAGTGGGACTTTAATTACACACACACACACACACACACACACACACACACACACACATATTTACATTTGCGCATAATGGGGTTAAATTTAGAGTTAAGTAAATTTAGAGATAAGTAAGAAATGTTATGTTGTTAATAATTTAATAAATAAAACTATTATTTTGAATTTACCATTGTCTGGTGAATTTTCAATTAGTGTTCCTGTGTTAGTGGAAACAAAGTCCCTTTAGTCCCAAAGATAATTTAAAGGGTTGTTAGTTCATAACAAGGATAAACATTTTTAAATTTGGTAAAGTAATTGTATCATAAATTCCAAGCCTAAATTATCACAAATGAACAAATATCTCCAGTGTTCCTGCTGAGCAGATCTAGTAGACAGCTCTGTTTATATTGGCCATTGGCCACTGGTGGAAATCATTCAATGGAATCCAGTCATAAACGGGTATAAGGTGGACCAGGTGGAACACAAAATTGCTGACAATGTACTAATATATTTGGGAGACCCTGGAGGGTCATTGGCCCTAAAGACTACACTAGAAGATTATGGGAGGGTCTCGGGATTTAAAATAAACAGACAAAAGTGAAATTAGGCCTTTGACTAAAGGGGATTGCAGACCCTATTAACAAGCAAGTCAATTTAAGTGACAACAGGAAGGCATCAAATATTTGGGGATAAGAGTAGAAAAAGACTTGAGCAATATATATACATAAGTTAAAATATCTCCCTTTCCTCCATAAGATAGAAGAGGACTTGGTTAGATGGAAAGTTCTGCCCATAACATTAATGGGAAGTGTGAATTGTATCAGAATGAAGGTGATGCCAAGACTGCAATATATTTTTCAAACGCTGTCCATTCCATTGACCCAGTGCTTCTTCAAGATGCTCAATGAATGTGTTAGGAACTTTTTATGGAGTGGGATGGTGGCTAGAGACTCCATGGATCTAAAACTGCCAGATTTGAAAAATTATTATTGGGCTTCCCAGGCGAGATTTAATGCTTCACTGTTTGAGGGAGGGGTCCCCCTTCTTGGGGTCAAATTGGACTACATGTAATAGGGGAAAAGATAGCAGGAGAGTTTATATATAAATGTAAATGAGTTTATAAATACCAAATTAATTTCCAAAAAGACAAATAACCCCATATTAAAACATATATACCAGACATGGCAAAAAATACATCAATGCATGGATTGAAGGTGGGGCTGTCTCCAAATACACCCTCGATCCAGAACAATTTAATACCCATGACACTGGACAACAGGATCCTGGAAACCTGGTGCTTGAAAGGGATCAGGTGTATTGAGGACTGTTATGTTCAGGGGCAACTAATTTCATTTGAGCAATTGAGGATTAAATTTGGATTATCTAATAGAACATTATTCTGCTTCCTAAATTGAGATTTTTCTCGAGACAAATTAGGACAAACAATGACTCTGCCAGAATGTAGTACCATGGAGATGCTAATTCAACAGGGGAATGTACTTAATTTTATTTCTATATTGTATTTCCTACTCCAGAGTGAGGGCCTGAAACTGGGATTACACCAGTTGAAGGAAAGATGGAAGTTGGACGTGGGGACAACAATTAATGAAAATTGGTGGGAAGACTTGTGTCTGAACAGCATGACAGGGATTATCAATTCTAGGTACATGCTGGTGAAGTACAATTTCCTGCATCAGTTGTACCTCGCACCGCAAAAATTATATAAATCAAAGTCAGAAAATTCGGATATGTGTTTCAGATGTGGTGTAGAGGTTGGAACTTTTATCCACTCCACCTGGCTATGTGAGATCCTTCTGGGTAGACTTCTGGGTATTCTAAAAGAAAATTACAAAAGTGGAGTTTCCACAAGATCCAGAATTGTTTCTTCTGGGAGATATTGGTTTAGATTATTGGCAGGGGAGGGGTACCAGACTGATAGTGAAATGGATAGATAGGGGTAGTTCCACAGACTGTGAAATCTCAAAGCCAGAGGGAGCAAAGAGGGATAGGAGAATTTCAGAGAGGGTGTCAGGCAGCAAATTGGAGAGAGCAGGGTGGCACAGTTTCAAGGTATTGTACATGAATGCACGGAGTATAAGGAATAAAATGGATAAGCTTGAGGCATAAGTGAACATCGGAGGATATGATGATGTTATCGGAGTAATGGAGACATGGCTACAGGAGGGACAGGATTGGGAAATTAATGTTCCAGGGTATACGACCTATTGGTGAAAAATTAAATTCAGGCGCTGGAAAGGAAAAGGAAAGACATTGAATCAGGTGGAGTAGAGACTGTTTGGATAGAGTTGAGAAATTGCAAAGGCAAAAGAACAATAATGGGGGTTATATACAGACCTCCGAACAGTGGCTCAGATGTGGGAATCAGTATAAATAAAGAATTAAGAATGGCATGTCACAATGGTAGTGATACAGTAGTTATGGGACTTGCAAGTCCACTTGCAAGTGGACTGGGAAAATAAAGTAGGTGTGGGAAAACTAGAGAATGAATTTATTGAATGTCTCCGAGATACATTCTTGCAGCAGCTTGAGAGGGAACCTACCAGGGGGAAGTCGATTCTGGACTTGATACTGTGCATTGATGTGGAGTTAATAAGGGACCTTGAGGTAGGGGTGCCATTATGTAATAGTGACCATAATATGATTACTTTTAATCTGCAAATGGAAAGGGAGAAGAAAAAAAAGCCATAAACATTAGCGCTACAGCTGAATAAGGGCGATTATACAGCTATGAGGGAGGAGCTAGCCAAAATAAAATGGAAGGACATTCTATCTGGGAGGACAACTGGGTAAAAATGACAAGTATTTCTAGACATTTTTCACAGAATTCAGAATATATTCATTCCAAAGAGGAGGAAAGGCTCTTCGAAGAGCAAATGGCAGCTGTGGTTGACAAAGGAAATCAAGTGCAGTATCAGGTCCAAAAAAAATAAGTATAAGATGGCAAAGCAGAGTGGGAGGTTAGAAGATTGGGAAGCCTTTAAAAAACAACAGAGAGAAACTAAGAAAGTCATTCGGGAGGAGAAAATGAAGTATGAGAGTAAATTGGCAAGTAATATAAAATGGGATAGCACAAGTCTCTTCAATTATGTAAAAAGTAAGAAATTGGTTAGGGTCAAAATTGGGCCCTTAAAAATGGAGAAAGGTGAAATTATCAATGGTGTGAGAGATGGGAAAATTGATCTAAAATTATGAACATGGAAGAAACTAAAATTCATCAGTTAATGGCTGTAACCAGTACAAACAGGATAAGCTTGGGGGTTAGGATGCAGGAAAGCAGAGTCAGCACGATTAACATAAGAATCTTCTAGTCTTTGTGACAAGACCATAAGACTAAGAAAAGGAATGGTAAGGTACAACAGAATGTAGGAAGTTGAGGTAGTCTGGATCAGATAAAGGTCTCCTAGCCCTGGACAGAAGTACCAAGTCCTACATATCTAATTAGCTAACCATACACAGATTTATACATATGAAATTAGCCAACCCTAGATAGAATGAGTCAACTCCGCATACCAAGAGATTGTAGCCCCGAGAATCAGGAAGGTGTGAATAAGGACAATGACATGATGGGACACCCACAGGATACCCCCTGGTCCTCCAAGTGCACTGAAACTGCACGTAGGCAGGAAGGATTACCTATGCCAAACCCATCCAGGGGGCAGAAGAATGTAAGGGGGAGGGCACTCTGATACTGAAATTGACTGTATAAATGTTGGGTGAGCCCCAGTATGTGTGTGTATTCCCAGGGTAAGGGGAAGCACCCAACTTTGCATTGTTGTAGTAATAAATGTTCTTTGTTCTCAATTTTTGTCTCGAGCAATTTCTTTAAAGGTACTTTAATTTCTAACAATGGGAACATGAAGATGGCTGAGGAATTTAACAAATACTTTGCATCTGTTTTCACCAAGGAGGATATAGATTATGATCAGTTAAGGGATAGGGGTCAAGCAGTATTTAACAATTGGTGAAATTACCAAAGGAAACAGAGAATCTGATGGATATTCAGATCCAGAAGCAGATGATTGTGAGCAAATTGTTAGAACTGAGGCCTGATAGGTCCCCTGGGCCTGATGGGCTGCATCCCAGGGAGCTTAGAGAGTTTGCTCTGGAAATTGTGGAAGCACTGGTCGACATTTTCCAAAATTCTTTAAATTCAGGAGAAGTGCCTGCAGACTGGAGAGTGGCTGATGCAGTACCACATTTTAAGAAGGGAGGGAGAGAGAATGCAGGAAATTATAGACCGGTCAGCCTGATGTCGGTGGTGGGGAAGATATTGGAATTCATCATTAAAGGAGAAATAGCAGAACACTTAGGAAGGAATAATAGTATTGGCGCTATTAGCATGAGTTCAGTATGGGTTCCTTAAAGGAAAATCTTGCTTGACTATGTTACGAGTCCAAAGGACCCCAAAACCCAGCAGCAATAGACATTCACCAAGACAAGTGGTTTTTAAAACAAAGGTTTTTTTTAATCAACTTTAAACATGAAACAGAATCAAACTTTAACTTATCTCTATACTTAACTAACCCAAATTAACCTCCTTCTACTTCTAAGTGCACGTGTATGTAATGTGTGTGTAAATTTGAGAAAAGTTATTTGGTTCCCAGTTCAATCTCACTTCTCCTTCTTTGAAATTCTCTAGTTGCAGATAATTCTTATACCGTGCACAGAATTTAACATGTATAAAGTTCACCAGGATTTGGTGCTTGAAAGGTAAATGTTTACCACTCAGGAAGGTTCTTGTAAGGTTTGCAGAGAGAGATTTGTTGTTCCAGGATTTTCACAATTGAGGTACTATCATTAGTCACCTCAATGACTCACTGATTAAACTTGCCCCATCAGGGTTTTCCAGATGATTACCTCTGTGAGAGATGGGAAAACTGATCTAAAATTATGTACATGAAGGAAACTAAAATTCATACATCAGTTAATGGCTGTAACCAGTACAAACAGGATGAGCTTGGGGATTAGGATGCAGGAAAGCAGAGTCAGCATGATTAACATAAGAATCTTCTAGTCTTTGTGACAAGAGCCACCATAAGACTAAGATAAGGAGTGGTAAGGAAGAATAGAATGTAGGAAGTTGAGGTAGTCTGGATCAGATAAGGGTCTCCTAGCCCTGGACAGAAGTACCAAGTCCTACATATCTAATTAGCTAACCTTACACAGATTTATACATATTAAATTAGCCAACCTTGGACAGGATGAGCCAACTCTACATACCAAGAGACTGTAGCTCCGAGAATCAGGAAGGTGTGAATAAGGACAATAACATGAGGGACACCGACAGGATACCCCCTGGTCCTCCAAGTATACTGAAACTGCACGTAGGCAGGAAGGATTGCCTATGCCAAACCCATTCAGGGGGCAGAAGAATGTAAGGGGGAGGGTATTCTGATACTGAAATTGACTGTATAAAAGTTGGGTGAGCCCCAGTGTATGTGTGTATTCCCAGGGTAAGGGGAAGCACCCAACTTTGCATTGTTGTAAAATAAATGTTCTTTGTTCTCAATTTTTGTCTCGAGCAATTTCTTTAAAGGTACTTCTATTTCTAACACCTCTTTCTTCAGGCTATCACAGAGTTCCTTTCTGCTCCCCTTATTCCAAGAGAAACATCAGACAGATAGCACTTCAAGCCATCCACTGCTCTGGAACTTTTTGTTTCCAACCAGCTCTTCCTGGCTTGCACTGTTCAGCTCCTTTCAGTGTCAGATACACAAGCTTGTCTTTTCTCTCTCTCTCTCTCTCTCTCTCTCTCTCTCTCCCCAACTGAGACTGCCAGGAAGCCCATGTGACTCTCTCACTTGCAAAAACCCCCACTTTCTTCAGCAAACAACAGGAGTTTTTCTCCTTGGTCAAGCTGTTGGCTTAGATAAACAAAACCCAGGGGTGACCTTTCTGTGAGCACACTGTAAGTACTTTTTAACAGCCAGTTTGTCTCCTCCAAACAATGGCTATTCATTTTATGATGTCATTTCAATTAGCACCCACTTGTGTAATGTGCATAAAAGTCTCCAAAGATCCTGCAATGTTACTGAATATGAATTCTTCAGTCTTTCAAAGAAGATCTGTTTTAAAACACATGTATGTATGTAACCCACTAATCTTACCAAATTCTCCCAATATTTATCAATTACAACTAATAGCCTTGAATATTTTGAGGACGTAACAAAGAGGGTGGGAGAGCTAGTGGATGTGGTGTACTTGGACTTCCAAAAAGCCTTTGATAAGGTCCCAAAATCAAGGAGCATGGTATCAGGGGTAGGGTGCTTTTATGGATAGATAGTTGGTTGAGAAATAGGAAACAAAGGATTGGGATAAACAGGTAATTTTCTGGATGGCAGAATGTGACGAGTGGGGTCCTGCAGGGGTTGGTGTTGGGTCCTTAGTTGTTTATCATTTATGTAAATGATTTGGATGAGGGGATTAATAACTACACATGCAAATGCGCAGATGACACTAAACTGGGTGGTAGTGTGAAGTTCGAGGAGGATGTCAAGAAATTGCAGAGGGACTTGGACAGGTTAGGGGATGGGCGGAGAAATAGCAGAAGAAGTTTAATGTGAGAAAATGCGAGGTTGTCCATTTTGGAGGCAGAAACAAGAGAGCAGAGTATTATTTAAATGGAGTTAAGCTAGGGAGTGGGATAATGCAAAGGGATCTGGGCGTACTTGTTTACCAGTCATTGAAAACCAGCGAGCAGGTTCAGCAAGTGGTGAAGAAGACGAATGGTATGTTGCTTTCATAAAGAGGGGATTGGAGTATAGGAGTAGAGAAGCCCTCCTGCAGTTGTACAGAGCCCTAGTGAGTCCTCACCTAAGTGCAGCACAGGTTTACAAGGTTAGTTCCTGGGATGGCAGGATTGACATACGCAGATAAGTTAGAAAGACTGGGATTATATGCGATGGAGTTTAGAGGGATGAGGGGAGACATGATTGAGGTATTTAGGATTATCAAAAGGCTTGAGAGGGTGAAATCAGAGCACATGTTCCCAGTGATGGGTGAGACTAGGACTAAAGGGCATAGCTTAAGAATACAGGGAAGGCCATTTAAGACAGAAATTAGGAGAATTTTTTTTACCCAGAGAGTTGTCGGTCTGTGGAATACATTGCCACAGAGGGTAGTGGGGGCAGATTCGTTGGATAGATTTAAGAGAGAGTTGGATAAGGCTTTTGTGGGAGGGGGAGTTAAGGGTTCTGGGGATAAGGCTGGGATTAGTTATTGAAAGAGAAAGATCAGCTATGATCCGATAAATGGCGGTGCTGGCTCGATGGGCCAGTTGGCCTACTCCATCACCTATTGTCTATTGTCTATAATACCATATTCAATTTGCAATGATCACTTTGTTGTAAGCCAGGAAGTATAGAGTAGTTGCATAGAAGTCCAACCCTCAACTTAGTATTACATTACGGAGTACAGAAATGCAGAGTTGCATTCCCCGGAGAAGATTATTTATAACTTGAGGAAGAAGTATGAAACGTTCATTGAAGTGTGGCAGCATATTTGAGGCACATAGGTGTACAGATATGATCTATACCCTGCCCCACTTAAGATACAAGCTGTCCCAACAGATAAATAATGAAGAAACTGAATTAAGGTTGTGGCACAGAAGATGTGTGTTTAATTTTTCATTTTATTTTTGTTTTTTTTCTTTTGCCTTTTAAGGTTTATTTAATATCTGTGGAAGGGAAAAAACTGGAATCTTTATTGTGTGATAAGAAAATGTTTTATATTGTTTGTATATATTTGCTTGAGTCTTTAAAATAAAATATTTTAAAAACTCTTCACCTGTACAGACTTTGTGGCATCCTCGGCATCAGTTGGAGAGACAAAGTCCAAAATTCTGAGGTCCTCTCCTGTGCTGCACTTCGTGCAAAGTTCATACTTTTAAGAAAAGCTGACTATGCTGGTTGGGCCATGTCCATCGTACGAAGGATGGTAGACTGCCAAAGAACATCCTCTACGGAAAACTAGCAATAGGCAAGAGGAACGTCGGTAGATCCCAGCTTAGCTTCAAGGACCTCTGCAAGCGTGACATGAAAGCCTTAAAAATCAACACAGAATGTTGGGAGGATACAGCGGATGACGACAACAAATGGCCAAGTACTCTTCATCAACACCTAGAGCAAGGCGAGAAAGTGATCTTGAGTTATTTTGAAGAGCAGAGAGCTAAACGAAGAGCACAGCGGACAGCAAACAATTAAATGATGCCCAACACATGCACCAATGGTGGCAGAGCCTGCCATTCCAGGATCAGCTGCAATAGCCACTGTCTGTGGAGATACAACCATTACTATAGCCACACTCCTACCGGCCTACTGCAGGGGGAAACCACTGTACCTGCAGGTAGGCAACCTGGGAGGTTGGTCCCACCTGCCCACTCAAGCACCAGTCCATATAAAGACTCGAGTAGGCCCTTCCTAAGTCAGTTTGGCACGTGGAACCAGAGGCTACAGAGACCTGATGTTGAACAGTCCTCTCAAGTTTTGTGTTTGTTTGCTGCACCACAGTGCATCACACTGTCAACATTGCTCAACAAACCAGTGACTACCTGAGGCGCAGTACCCATGGTCAATCATGACCGATAGAGACCATGAATAAAGTCTCACTTTAATTCCTTTTCATTTTTTCCACATTCCCATCAACTTCCCTCCAGGTTCTTTGACACTTTTGGCAATTTACAGCAGTTAACCCAACTGTACACATGTCTTTGAGACACAAAAGGAAACCGATGCAGCCAGAGAACACCCAGCCAGTCACAGGGAGAAACTGCAAGCTCCCTACAGACAGCACCAGAGGTCAGGATTGAATCTGAATCACTGGTCCTGTGAGGCAGCAGGCATGGTTCTGCCTGATTCACAGTTATGCAGCATGGAAGCAGGCTTTTTGGCCCAACTTGCTGTTGGGCACTACCAGTTGCCACAATAATCACAGAACCAAAGACTGAGGGGAACGATAGGCTTTATTACACACAAGACTTGATGGCCCGGATCCAAGCTAGGGAAGTGCAGAGAAGGAAGAGGTGACTCGACCTTTATGGCCTGGGTCAAAGGGGAGGAGTCTAGGAGAGGATGCCATTGGGAGGGTGGCCAGTCCATGCCTATACTGGCCAGTACATACAATAAACCATATCATTACATTCACCCCTTCTTTTTAAATAGAGACCACAGGGAACGATAACGAGGAAAGGGAAAGGGAGAAGAAGAAAAAAATGGGAAAAGGCAAACTCCCTCTCGAAAGGTTCAGATGCACCGGTGACTTCCTCCTTCTGCCGGACCGATGAGGGGCTGGCGTGTCTGTGCGCTGCTCCTCTTGTGGGGGGGAGGCGAAAGGCTGTCACGAGAGAGGCCGGGGTGGGAACAGTTTGGGTCAGGGTGGTGATGGGGGGCTTCCAGGGGGGTGGGTGGTCTGATGTCTCCGGGGGGTCGACTCCTGGGGGGATGAGCCAGCTGGGAAGCCAGGCAGCTCAGACTCCAGGATTATGCTTCTGTGTAGTGTGATCAGATCCGTAGGCTGGTTGGCGGCAGGCAGGGCCATTTTGGAGTCTCCGACCCTCACCAGGTCTTGGATCGGTACAGTATCCTCGTGGCCATCAGCGTACCTCACGAATACATATTGGGGATTGGCGTGAATGAAGTGCGCCGCTATCACCACTGAATCTGTCTTATGGCCCCTGACGTGCTTCCATAGCAGGACCGGCCCTGGGGTTGCTAGCCAAGGAGGGATGGAGAAACTGTTCGCCGATCTCCTAGGGAAAGCAAAGAGGCATTCTGCGGGGTGGTGTTAGTAGTGGTGCACAGCAGCAATCAGATGGCGTGGAGCTCCTCGGGCAAAATGTCCTGCCAGCGGGACACTGGCATGATTCTGGACCTGTGGGCCAGGAACACTGCCTTCCAGATGGTGGCATTCTCCCTTTCCTCCTGGTCATTACCCCTGGAGTTACAGCTGGTGGTTCTGCTAGTGGCTATGCCTCTGGCTTGGAAGAACTGTTGTAGTTCCTCACTCATGAATGAGGACACTCGGTCGCTGTGAATGTAATCAGGGTACCCGAACAGAGTGAAGATGCTGTGCAGTGCCTTGATAACCATTATCGAAGTCATATCAGGGCAGGAAATCGCAAAGGGGAATCTGAGAACTCGTCCACCACTGTCAGGAAGTAGGCGTTCCTTTTTGAGGTGGAAAGGGGGCCCTTGAAATCGACACTGAGTCGTTCGAAGGGGTGCGTGGCCTTAATGAGGAGTGCCTTTTCTGGCTGGTAGAACTGCGGCTTACATACCGTACAGATCTGGCAACTCTGGTCGTGGACCGGACATACTCTATGGAGTATGGAAGGTTCCGAGTCTTGTCGAAGTGGTACAGCCTCGTGACTCCAGGGTGGCACAGATTGTCGTGTAGGGCCTGAAGGTGGTCGAGATGTGTACTGGCGCACATACCCCGGGATAAGGTATCTTGGGGGTCATTGAGTTTACCTGGCCGATACAAGATGTCGTAATTATAGGTGGATAGCTCGAACCTCCACCTAAGAATCTTGTCATTTTTTATTTTACCCCGCTGTTTTGTATTGAACATGAAGGCCACAGCCCTCTGGTCTGTCAACAGAGTAAACCTTTTACTGGCCAGGTAATGTCGCCAGTGGTGCAACACCTCAACGATCACTTGTGGCTCCTTCTTGACTGAGGAGTGCCGTACTTCGGGACCGAGAAGGGTGCAGAGAAACAAACGCTATTGGTCTGCTTTCCTAGTTAAGTGTAGTGGACAGTGCGAAGTCAGAGACATCGCTTTCTACCTGGAACGGGATGGATTCATCCAAGGCATGCATCGTGGCCTTTGCGATGTCTCCTCGGATCAGATGAAAAGCAGCCTGGGCTTCTGCCGATAATGGGAAGGTTGTGGATTTAATCAGGGGGTGGGCCTTCTTGGTGTAGTTGGACAACCATTGTGTATAATAGGAAAAGAGCCCCAAGCACCTCCTCAACGCCTTCAGGGTGTTTCGGATGGGAACTCCATTAGTCGTCACATGCGGTCAAGGTCTGGGGCAATGACACCATGTGCCACAATGTATCTGAGTAGGGCCAGGCAATCTGTGTTAAACACGCACTTGTCTTTATTGTACATCAAATGGAGGAACTTGGCCGTATGTATGAATTTGTGAGTTTAGCGTCATGGTCCTGTTGGTCATGTCCGCAGATGGTGTCATTGTCAAGATATGGGAATGTCATCATCAGCTTGTGCTCCTCTGCCATCCGATCCATAACCCTCTGAAAAGTAGAGACACCGTTAGTAACTCCGAAAGGCACCCACAGGAAATGAAATAGTTTGCCATCGGCCTCGAATCCTGTATAGATTTGGTCGCTCGGGCAGAGGGGGAGTTGATGGTAAGCCGACTTGAGGTCGATGGTCGCAAAGACTCTATATTGCACAGCCTTGTTGACCAAGTCGACTATCCGGGGTAAAGCGGTTGATGGTTTGATTATAGTCAATCACCATCCGGGGTTTGCCTGCCCCTCTGACCACGAGGACCTGCACCCTCCAAGGGCTGGAGCTAGGGTCTATGATCCCCTCCGCCAAGAGTCGCTAAATCTCGGCCCGGATGAACTCCATATCTTCAGTTCTATAGCGCCTACTCTTGGTGGCGATCGGTTTATAATCCGGGGTGAGGTTTGCAAATAATGCCTGAGGGGCCACCCGCAGGGTGGTGAGGCTGCAGGACGCTGCTGGAGGCTGGGTGCTTGGTTGGAGAGTGGAGTCCGTAAGCTGGGGGCTGTGAACAGTGAGCGGAGGTTGGGGGCCCCCGAACACCATCGTCACACTCCTGAACTGACTCTGGAAGTCGAGGCCCAGGAGGATCGACGCACAGAACTGGAGCATGATCAACAATACAAAATCATTGCAACATCCCCCCCCCCCACCATCAGAGACGCTACACAGTACCCCCGCATACAAGTTTGTTGGTCCTTTGCCGCCATCGATACCGATCTGGTCATCGGCCAGACGGGAAGGGAGAGTCTGCGGACCACCTCGGGGTGGATAAAACTTTCAATGCTGCCGCTGTCAAAGAGGCAGCTCGTCTTGAGCCCATTCACCTCGATCTACGTCATGGAGTTCGTGATCGGGTGAGGGTTGGCTTGATTCAGAGTGACTGATGCCAGGATAGGTATCTCCTCATCGTCGTCGGTATGGAAGCCCGACGCCCAAGATGACCACGCTGCTATCGTCAAGGAAGAAGGCGGAAGTGGTGTCGCCACGGGCAGAAATGACATCATCGATGAGGTAGGCCACGGCGTAGAGGATGGGGGCGGTAGCGAATAAGATGGTGTCCCCCTTACCATGACGCGTTGCTCCTGGACAGGGTTCTGGACCTACAAATTTTCTGGTAGTGGCCCTTCTTCCCACAGCCTGAGCAGGTAGCTCCTCTCGTGAGGCAGAGGCCGAGCCATTGCAAGTGTCTAGCCTGCCCACAGAAGTTGCATCTCGACGATGCCAGCGTCACTGCAGCCGTGGCTGGGTCAGTTGCCCCCGATCCCGACTCCCAGGATGGCGGCCCTCACCGCAGTACATACATGGTAGGCCCGCTTCTGCTTGCGATCAACTCTGCATGGCGCTGGGCCAACCCTAAGGTTCTAATCAGTTGGATCGCCCTTTTTAGTGGGAGTTGATCCTCCTTGAGAAGACGTTGTCGGATATAATCCAACCTCAACCCTGACATACAGGCATCCCGGACCAGGTCTTCCACGCACTGGGTCCCCCGTGGGGTTCCCCAAACAGTCTTTTCCCAGTGTGACCAGGGATCGAACAAACTGACTCACCAGGCTGCTGTTTTCTGGATGCCAGCAGGTAACGGGAGTAGACTTCATTAACCTTGGGCTTGTATAGCACCTGTTGTTCAGCCATCGCCTTGGTGTAGGTCGTGCTGCTTCTAATGGTCTGGAAAGCCCTCTGGCCGACTCTTGCCTGTAGGACCTTCAGTCTCTTCTCGTCCGAATTGACCACTCCAGCGGCAGCCTCGAGGAAGTTATTGAAGCAGTTCACCCACTGTTCAAAGAGTTTTGATGCATCTGGGACTTGGGGATCTACCTCTAGCCGATCGAGGCGCAGCGACTTCTCCATTATCGGAGACGTTAAAAAAAAATTGTGTGTAATGAATTGTTGGGCACTACCAGTTGCCCCAATAATCACAGAGACAAAGACTGAGGGGAACGATAGGCTTTATTACACACAAGACTTGCGGGCCTGGATCCAAGCTAGGGAAGTGGAGGGAAGGAAGAGGTGACTCGACCTTTATGGCCTGGGTCACAGGGGAGGGGTCCAGGGAGGAGTCCAGGAGAGAATGTCATCAGGAGGGCGGACCAGCCCGTGCCTGTACTGTCCAGTACATACAATAAACCATATCATTACACCTGCCATACCAACCAAGATGCCTCGCTAATGACATTTGTCTATTTGCCCCATTTAAATATTTCCTTTCTAAGTACCTGCCCATTTATCTGTACCTGCCTCCACCATTTCTTCTGGAAGCTCGTTACATACATTCACTAAACTCTCTCTGAAATACTTGTTTACTCACATCCCTTTTAACTCTTTCCCATCACACCCTAAATCTATACCTTCTTGTCCTGGACTCCATAACAGAAAAAAGATTGGCATGATCTAACAGAACAATAAAAGCTGCCTTCTAGTTGAAAGATGCAGAGATAGAAACAAAATACTAAGTATTTGCACCACGTTGTGTTTTTATTTCAAATGTATAGTGCAGTGTGTCTGCTATTTTTTTTTGCTATTCCAGTGAGGCTTAAGTAAACACTGCTGTAACTCTTTCTGGAAAGCCCACTTTCAGGAAATTCTCCTCTTTGATTAGATTGCCTTTTTGCAACTTGGTTACCCTCAATATTTTCAGCATCTCTCCTTATTTTTCAAAAGGGTTTGACCAAAGCTGCCCTTTCTCTCTACAAGCCACTTGTTCTTTGAACTCCCTTCCTCTTGTCTACTAATGTTTTGATTTTGATTCTTTTTCTTCAATCTGATGAAAAGTCATTGACTTAATTTTTTTTTACAAATTTAGGTGAATGACTAAAATTATGCCCAAATACCTGGATACCTACAACCCCTGTACAGTTTGAAGGATGGGAGGAAACTGGAACACCCAAAGGAAACCCACGCAGATGGGTGGAGAACATGCAAACTCCTTACAGACAGCGCCGGATTCGAACCTGGGTCACCAGTATTGTAAAAGCGTTGCTCTAACTGTGCCATGCCAAAACATTAACTTTGTTTCAGCTTCCACAGATGTTGTCTAACCTGTTGAGTATTTCTGACTTTATTTCATCTGAAGATTTTTTACTTCTCAATTATAAAATTTGCATTTAATCTACAAAGATTTGATAAAGCACCAACACCCATCACCTGACGAGCACACCTAGAGGCTTGTGAATAATTTTAAACTACCAACTGGGCACAAGACAGATTTTTGCTGTGTTCCCTATAGGTGTCGCCAACTATAATTGCTGTAGAGTCTTGTACTTGAACAGTGGTTTGACTGGTGAAGGACTTTTGCCTAAAAGAATAAGATTTTTGACTCAGTGGAGATGATGAAACTAAGATATATTTCTGTGGTGATACAACCACTGGATTGTCCGTGACTGCTTGTGCCTGCCTGCATTCCTACCTCCCTACTACAGGGGGAAACCCATTGTATCTGTAAAGAGGTTGTTCTGGTAAACTTGTACCTCTCACTTTGTTCATTTTAGATTGGTCACAGTGTTTGAGCTACCGAAAGAAAACAGAGACACATGCCGAGAGCACTTCAGTTTATACAAATCTTTATTACTAAATCTAAAGCTGATTTCAAACTACAATATGCAAGCCCTTCCCAATTATACTTATCAACGCCTGGATTGGTCCCAACTGCCGAAGCAAGGCAACGACCACACACTTGTAGTAGGTTGTCGGGGTGCCGGTAGCAGCTTCTCCACTTCCCCCGTCGTTGGACTCTAGAAGTTCTTCTTCTTGCTGAGAGACATTTCCACCCCTCAGAGAATCTGAAACTTCAGCAGGGACCATGGCTTATATTACCCAAAAATTGTTTACTCATAGCTTATCTCTTTGAATAAATGGTTTACTTATCTTCAAGGTCTCACCCTACAGTCTGCGACCAACAAAAGACAACTGCATCTCTGGGCCTCATGGGGTAAATTAGATTATGCATACATTATTCTCAAAGTAGGTTACTGATACTCAGCCTTGCATAAGCAAAAGCATGGTTTAAATCCTCCATTACAGAGGTAACCTGGGAGGCTGGCTCCACCTACTCCCTGCCAATCACCAGCCCTTTGTAAAGGCTCATGTCGGTCCTTGTATAGACAGTAGAGCACATGGAGCCAGAAGGGATACTGAACCTTGTGTTCAAGTTTTTTGCTAATTAAAGCCTGTAGAACAGCCTTCGTAGTTTGAGCTTGTTTGTTTGCATTGCAGCGCCTCACAATTTAATTAGCTTAAATTTAAAAGAACTATGGAGAAATTTCTCAGCATAGAAAAGTTTGATATCAACCCCCAACACTTGGAAACTCCAGCCCCCTTCAAGATCTGGAAGCATGCGATCGGGGCAATCATTGCACTCAGACTGAAGTCCGATTCAGACCAAAAGAGCCTCATGTTCCTGCACACAAAACTGGGCCAATCATGTTCCAGGTGATCTGTGACTGCACCGAGTATGAACCGGTGATGGGCATCCTGGAAAACTTCTACCAATCTCCAGCGAACGTACTCTACTCCAGATACCTGCTTAACATCAGGTGACAACAACTGGGTGAGACAGTAGAGGCTTACCTTGGGGCATGGTGCGAACTGGCGTGCCCGTGCGTGACCAAGACCAGGGTGACTGTGGGAGAAGTGGAGCAATTCATCAGGGATGTGTATATGTGAGGCCTGCAATCGAGGGCGACCTGACAGAGACTGTTGGAAGAAACCAATGCTTCCCTTGCAAAGGTCATTGATGTGGTCCGTTCTATGGAAGCTACAGCCCACCACGCAGAAGCCTTCGATGCTCATCTGGCGATTCCCAGAGCAGACAACCACTGCCACTGAGGGGCCCTTCTGTGGAGAAGCGATCACCGCTGCTGATGGATCCCGCTACTGTAAGCACTGTGGGACCTGGTTGGGTCTGACAGAAGTTCTCAAAAAACTGTCCTGCAATGAATTTGCATTGCTTCTGATGCAGTAAGAAAGGCCACTTTGCCAAAGTGTGCCTCTCCAAACCCACTGGGAGCGCTGCGGCCCTCCGCAATCAATCAGAATCCCGCCTCAGCCCTCCAGGCGCCTCCAGGCAGCACCATTGCTCCACCCATCACTTCCACCTGCACTGGTGATATCACTTCCAGCATAGCCATCAAACCACACTGCCACCATGTGCTCCCCACAGGCGCCGCCATCTTGGACCTGCCAACTTCCTCCCGCACCGAACACGCTACTTCTGCCCCATCGATCCAGCAACATGTGCGTGTACAAACAGACCCAGACAGCCTCAGAGCAATTGTTGCACCCCACACCAGCACACGCTACGTACCTGATGATGATGCCTACTCCTACTAACCGCTACTCACTGCCGCCAGCTTTGAGCAGCAACTCGGGCCCTGAGTCAGTCCTAACATCCACCGCACTGTGGACAGCATCCCCCACATTCAATGATGGACATTTCTGTCAACAGGAAGGTAATAACATGCCTGTTCAAAAGTGGTAGTAGTGAGAGATTTGTGCACCAGCACATGGTGCTCAAATTACACCCTGCAAACTTTTCCATCACTTTTGCATCCAAGGACCACTCCATCACAGTGCTGGGGTTCTACAAATTTGGCTGTGGGAAGGGAAATGTACAAAGGGTTCAGGCTCCTGGTCATGCAAAAGCTCTGTGCCCAGTTATCTTGGGATCATATTTCCAGTGCCATCTCCACAATGTTACTTTAGGTTTTGGTGGCCCAGTCCCCCCACTCACCATCCACAATGTCAAACCTAGAGACCCCTGTAATGATAGTGATCATGGTTGCAAGGCGACTAGCAATGCCTTACTATTTGATTAGACTTGACTGCCAGCAGGGGCTGACACAGAGCTGTAATGGAGACTTGTAGCCTCATGGCATGCCTCATGGTGTTGTTTACAACAACTTTAAAGTAAAGAACCTTTCCTTCATCCATGTGTTGTCTACGAACTCATGCATGCAAATACAAGATGAAACATGGTATCAGAAGTGAGATGAAGGAAATTAGAAGGAAATACTTTAAAAGTTAAAATCTAAAGCCAGCAACTGATCAGTGAAGAGAAAATAACACAGTGAAAAATGGAAGGATTACATCCACCAGCAAAACTTTTCAGCTGACAGGTAATGTGGCTGAAAATTGGAACAGATTTAAACAGCATTTTGGATTGTATTTAGTGGTAGTCAGAGCTGATGAGAAAAGTGATAAAGTGAAAGCATCAACTTTCTTACATGTCGTGAATGATGAAGCCCTGGAGGTGTATAATAACTTCACATTCGCTGCTGAAGGAGACAAAATGAAACTGGAAAAAGTAATGGAATAGTTTGAGGCATACTGCATAACTAAATGTAATGTGACATTTAAGGGGCACAGATTTTCCACATGTACAGAAAACAGAAAAAAGTATTGATCAGTATGTGACTGAATTGAGAAACAGAAGCAAAATGTGTGAATTTGGTGAATTGACCAACTCACTGATAAAAGACAGACTTGAGTGTGGTATTTCAGATAATAGTCTAAGGATTGTGTTCAGTTCTGGTCTCCAAATTATAGAAAGGATATAGATAAGGTGGAGAGGGTGCAGAGAAGATTTACAAGATTGTTGCCTGGCTTACAGCATCTAGATTATGGAGAAAGATTAAGGAGACAGGGACTTTATTCAATGGAATGTAGATGGCTGAGAGGGGATTTGATAGAGGTATTTAAAATTATGAAGCGAATAGATAGAGTAGACGTAAATAGACTCTTTCCCATGAGGGCAGGGGAGGTTGGAATAAGAGTGCATAAGTTAAGGATAAAGGGGCAAAACTTTAGGTGAAACATTAAAGGATGCTTTTTCACTCAGAGAGTGGTGGCAGAATGGAATGATCTTCCAAAAGAGATAGTTGCGGCAGGGTCCCTTCTGTCATTTAAGAGAGGGTTGGTTGTGTACATGGATGTGAGGGTTTGAAGGGTTATGGGCGAGAGCAGGAGGGGGAAGCTAGTGGAGTTGTTCAAGTGAACCGGCATGGACTTGAAGGGTCGACATGGCCTGTTTCCACGCTATAAACAGTTATATGGTTATATGGTTAGTTATATGGAAAGATTGCTAAGAAAGCAAAATCTCGACCTGGAATAAGCCATAGCACTCTGTAGAGCTGCAGGAAGTGTTAAATTGCAGGCAAAAGAACTGATTAGTAAAACTAGCTGCAATGTGGATGCAGTGAGCAAGAACAGACATAAACCGTTTAACAAAAATAGCGACAAAGTGGAAAGAGAAGCTTGGCCAGCGAACAAAAATGAAAGGGACAATCGAAAGCCATGTCGTCGATGTGGTAAACAAACCTACCAAAAAAGTGTCTAGCATATGGTAAAACATGCTATATGTACAACAGAAGCAACCATTATGCCTGTTGCTGTAGGAACCAAGTGCAACAAAGCAAGGTTCATGCAGTAGATGAACGGGAGATAGAGGAATTCTATGTAGATGTTGTGACTGAAAACAAGAAAGAAAACAGAGACTGGATGTTGAGATTCAGTTGCACTACCAAAAGAAAACAATTTCTTTAACAGACTCTTGTAGCTAACTGCTACAAGCTATGACTCTGTGGAGCCTATAGCACAGGAGAGGTTATAGCTGCATGCAGGTTAGTTCAAAAAGATCATGCTATTCCCAGAAAGAACAACATGAACCCCAGTGGAGTGTAGTTAACAATGAGCTTTATTGGGCTCACAGCCCTGCTTTTATTCTCAAGATGAGGGGCGTGGTCAAAGCCCCCTCAGTGCTGATTGGTGCATTTGTGATCGACTTTCCTTGATAGGCCAGTTATACTCCTTTAGTTGTGGCCAATTGGAAGGCAGCGCTG
The DNA here is from genome assembly GCF_036971445.1 of Narcine bancroftii. Taxonomy (NCBI): domain Eukaryota; kingdom Metazoa; phylum Chordata; class Chondrichthyes; order Torpediniformes; family Narcinidae; genus Narcine; species Narcine bancroftii. The sequence goes on from NC_091471.1 coordinate 26,920,173, forward strand.
TGGGCCTCGTGCAGCCTACTGGATCATCGCGTTCGTCCTTCATTTTGTTCGGCCCCCCCAAGAGGGCTGCGAGGGGCCACCACACTCTAGTATTTTCCCATAAAAATATTTTTTTTAAACCTTCTCTTATTGCTGAAATTTAGGGAAAGAAAAAAGCAAATAAAGCACATCTATACAAGTTATGCTGCTATCTATCTCCACGAGCTAGTTTTAAGACATGAATGGATCATACAAAAGCAACACAACCAGCAGAATGATGGCTAGGATGCATAATCCCTGGATAAAAGGCCACCAAGATGGTCCCGGGGGTTGGTAATTGTGGAACTGTTTCCTATTTTCTTCACTTCATGTTCTTTGATGTGGTTGCTAAGTGGGTAATATTTTCTAAAGCGTCAGGGATATAAGTACAACATTCCTTTCCTCCTTCTGCTCACTTCCCTCATCTTTTCTCCCAGCGTTACATACCTTCGAATGCAAAGTCTCGAGAATTTAATCTTGTTCTTGTACATAATTTATCATTCTTTCGCTAAAGGCATGTAGGTCAAGACACACTTCTATGTTTTTATCTGCTGCCCAAGGTGTACGCAGCAGTTTTCCAAACAATATTTCCACCGGGGTTAGTCCTCTGCTAGTGCGTGGTGCAATTCTCATTTCTAAAACTTTCAAACACTTTAGTTCAGTTTTTTTTTTCATTTAACTTGGCCAACTTAATTTTCAATACTCTATTTGCTCTTTCCACAATTCTAGCTGCCTGTTGGTGAAGGGTGCAGTTAAATTGTTGCTTTATTCTTCATTTCCTTTGGCAGTAAAATGTGGCCCATTGTCTGAGCTAATAATGGTTGGGAGTCCAAATCGGGGTATTATTTCCTGTATTATAATTCCTACCCATGCTTCTACTGTGGCGTTTACTGTTGGTTACTGTAGCACGATCAATAACCACAAGCAAACACAAAGCAAGTGATTAAAAGCTTTAATATCTTGAAACATCTGCCACATCTCTACATGCTGCTGGCCCAGATCTAAGGCTGGTATGAAGTGAGTAGACTAGGGCTATCAGCCTTTATTGGGAATCTATGGGGAGGAGTTATAGGGTTGGAGGTAGGCCAGCATGTACAGTCGAATGTTATGAGCCCAGAGGACTCCAAATTCACCAAGTCAATGGTTACTTAAACAAAAGTTGTATTTGATTTACTTTAACCATAAAAACTAGATCAAACTTTAACTTATTACCATTAACTTAACCTACTTAACTCCCTTCTAATTCTAAGCACACATGTATGTATTGTGTATATGTTCAGGAAAGTTCTTTGATTCACAGTTCAATCATTTACTGTTCACTTCTCCAAGTTCACCAGTATCAGGCAATTCTTATACTGCGCACATAATTCAACATTTATAATTTCCACCAGGTTCTGGTGCTTAAAGTTAAATGGTTACCACTCAGGAAGGTTTTTGTTGGTTTCAGAGACATATTTGTTGCTCGTTGGACACACACAAACTGATTTCCTCTGAACAATCACTTCAGTGTCTTGCCAAAAAAACTTGCCCCATCATGGGTTTTCCAAATGATAATGTCTTCTTCCAGGTCACCACTGAGTTCCTCTTGTTTCTCTTATTTCAGGAGAAACACTCTAGCCACCCATTTCCTCTTGTAAGGATACAAGGGTTTTGAACAGGATGAACTTAGAACTCACAACCCGTCTTCTAAATGGGGTTTCAACAAGCCTGCCAGCTCGCCATGTTGCAGCCTCAATTGCAGAACTGACTTCTCTCTCTCTTTCTCTCTCCTCAAAAGAGAAATCCCCTGTCTGTTTTTCCTTTCTCTGCTTGTTAAAACCAGAACCCCTTCCAAGGTTCCAAACCCAATCCTTGAAAGATCTTAATCAGCACCTGAGCCCAGACTTTTCCATTTGCAACTGCTTTGGAAAGAATTTCCATTGTCTTCGGGTACCAGCAGCTGATCCACATCTTCTTCCCAGAAAAGCTGACCTGTGCCTTCTGGTGGCATTGGTTCAGGTACATGCATCCCTGTTTCACAATCAAAACTAATTTTCTCTGCCTTCTTACTAGCATATTGCAGCATTGCGCCTCCTTGCTCTCTTAGCTTAATTGCTGCACAGTGAAATATTGTGCCCTTGTCATTGTACTGTAAGCAGTTGTTCACAATCAAAATACAATCTTCTTCAAATTGGTCAAGCATCCAATATTGATAGCCTTCAAACTATTTTTTCATCATTTGGAAGTCCATTGGCTTTTTGATACGATCCAAATAATCTGGTACTTCTCTTAATGGCACCGGCTGGAGCTGTTCTAACTTCTTTCAAAGGAGGATAAGGAAGGGGGTCAGCTGTAGCTCCATTGCAAACTGCTGTATCTTGAACTCGTCACGTTTTAGCTTTTCCCTTTTCTGGGTCGACTCGACAAGGAGCTGTGCTCTTTTTACGTCATGTCACAGTCGCTGCCACAAATACAGCTGCTCCTTCAGTGCACAATTTTTCTCTGATTCTCTTTGTTTTGCGTTTCATTGAGACTGCCAGTGGGACTGTAACCGCCGAAGGAGTGGAACATCATTTCTTGACTGTTGCTTTAATGTCCAATAGTTCTGAAGCCGCCACATGAACTGGCTTTTACGTTGAATTGATAATCGACCTGTGATCTCTTTTAATCTGCCAATTTAATTCTTCTAGATCTGGGTTTTGTTTTTACGTGTTCAGCTACTCTTCTTTCTTCTTCATATAACTAGTGAGAGATGGGGCTTGGGTTATTTGCTCTGGGTCTTGGGGGGGTGGGCTGGTGGCTGTGGTGGGGGATGTGGTGACTGGGGTATATATGGGGGTGGACTTAACCACAAGGGAATCTTCCGATTTCTCATCCTCATCATTCTGCAAGAATAGGGTCACCTTGCCTGACAACGGGTCCCCAGGGTCATTATTACGTTTGGCCATTTTATTGATCAATTGGTGCTGCACCTGAGCCTCGTTATTTCTGCACTTATTTTCTTGGTTATCATGGGTGCACCCTCCTTTGCACATCCCACTCTCCCTCTTCTACTTGCTTTGTCCCTCCAACTACGTTCCTTTGTCCTCTGCCATTCTTTAAACCTTGCTCCTTCTGTTCCTTTATTCATTTTCTCACTTTTTCCCTATGTTTTGTCTCCATAATAATTGTTTCGCTTTCTCTATCACCCTCCCTGACCACATGTCACCGATTGGCCATTCTTTGTTGCCTAACCTTTTTGTTAATGCTGGTGACAATTGTCAATATTCCCTTTGATGTTTTGGGTGGAAATAGCACATTTGTTGCTCTGGGTTCCCCCATCACTTTTATCTAACACTTGCCCCACTTCGTTACATGTCTGCTCATCCAAATTACAATTTATCCTGGCCTTCTCTGCCTCCAGTTGAATTTTAAATTTAACCCAGACTCTACTTACTTCATACGTATCCCAAACAAACTCTGTAGCATTACTGTCATCTTCCAAACAAACTTATTCCACATGAGCTCTTATTATTCTTCCATATAAATCATCTATGTATCACCAAACAAATGCTTACTGACCTGTACACTTCCTTCTTATGTTTTCTGGTTCTTTTTTTTATATCTTGGCAGGGAGCCAGGTCTATCTTGGATGAGGAACCACAGTGCACCCGAGGACCAAAGTAGGAGTCAGGATCAAGGGACCTGAAGGTGCCTTTATTTCTCCTTTTGGCCTCCTGAATGCTATTAGCTGCTTTACTCTGTCTAGAGGTACCCAGGTGTCCCAGCGAGATCCTGCCAACTATGCCAATGTTGCAGTCAACCCACAATGTAATAAAACACCAAAGAGCATACAATCATTTCTTTATTGTCTTAAGTTAGTGGGAGTGAGGGATACAAAAAAAAGTAAACATGTACTTTGCCCTGATCCCCACACAAAGAACACAGCATCCTCATACAGCTTACATAGTCCTTTAGACAGATGCCTAGGTGCGGTTTTACATGTTTTTTTTAAAACTATTGGCAATCTAATGTTTTTGCTTTTTCTGTCCTTTGCAGTTTCTGTAATTTACAACCCAGCAACATTTTGATATGCCATATCTCTCACTTTATACTCCCATTCCATTCCAGTCATACTATCCTGTGCATTTGTGGACTGCTTAATCTATTGAAACATTACTCTTTATTGGCCTACTTAGCACAGCAGACCCCCCTTCCCATAATTATTTACATCTGTACTTAGATATATTTCTCTCTCTCTCTCTCTCTCTCTCTCTCTCTCTCTCTCTCTCTAACTTTTCTCGTCCGCACCCTTCAACAAGATATGGGAGCAGAAGTAGGCTGAATGGGCCATTGAGACTGCTCTGCCATTCTGATTAGATCCATCCTCCCACTCAGCCCCACTCCCCAGCCTTCTCCCCCAACCCTTGATGCCCTGACTAATCAAATACCTGTTAATCTCTGATTTAAATACACCCAACAAACTCGCTTCCACAGCCACCTGTGACAAGTTCCACAGAATCACAACTCTCTGACTAAAGCATTTTTTCTGCATCTCTGTTTTAAGTTGACACTCTTCAGTTCTGAAGGTATGTCCTCATGTCATAGACTCCCCCACCATGGGAAATATCCTTGCTATATCAAGTCAACTTTATTTATTGTTCATACCATGCTTGCATGATAAGATGAGATAGTGTTTTTCCAGGATCACAGAGCACATTTACATTCATATAATTAGGAAAGCAGTTACAAAATAAAATTTTAAGGATTGCAGATGTATACACTGAAAATCCATGGCACACTGGCCATATCTGGGAGTTCAAGAGCCCAATGGCTTGGAGGAAAAATAATGTTATGGTACCTACTACCAAATGGCAGAAAGGAGAAGTTTACATGCAGGAATGTGTGGAGTCTTTCACAATATTTATTGCTTTCCACCTGCATTGAGTGTAGTAGATGTCCTTCATGCTAGGAAGAGGTTCCCCAATGATCTTTTCTGTTGACTTAACTATCCTCTGCAGGGTCTTGCAGTCTGAGGAGGTACAGCTTCCAAACCAGATGGTGATTCAGTGGCACAGGATGCTCTCAATGCATCCTCTGTAGAATGTAGTGAGGATAGAGGGTGGGAGATGGACTTTCCTCAGCCTTCACAGGAAATAGAGGGGCTGCTGGGCTTTCTTGGCTATGGAGCTGGTGTTAAGGGACCAGGAAAGATTGTCTGTCAGGTGTACTCCGAGGAACAACTTTATCTAAAATGCCTCTATGAGGTTCCCCCCTCATTCATTTGTACTCCAGCAAGTAGTCCAAGAGCCAAAAATCGTTCCTCGTATGTTATCCCTTCCATGCTTGGTATCATTCTAGTAAATCTTCTCTGAACCCTCTCCAATGCCAGCATGTCTTTTCTCAAATAAGATGCCTGAAACTCTACTCAGTACTGCAAGTGAGCTCTCACCAGTGCTATATAGGGCCTCAACATTATATCCTTGCTCTTGTATGTCATTCCTCTAAAAATGAATGCCAATATTGCATTCGCCTTCTTCACCACTGGCCAAGTCTCGAGGCACTGTTCCCTCTAAGCTGTGCACGTGTGCCACCGCACACGTTTTGAAACCAGCACACAAAGAAAATTAATGTGCGCTCAAAAGGTTAGTTACCTCGTTCAAAATAGAGAATAAAACCTTAACTAAATATGTTACTTCATAGAATCCATTTATACTTATATTACATTAAAACATGTCAACACTGTTTTATTAGCCATGAGAGATAGGCTGTGCCAAAATTATTTTGAAACAATTTCATGTTTACATTTGCACAAGCATTCAGTGTGCACATACTTTTGTCACGGGAAAAAACAAAGTGCACAACATAAGATTTTTGCACAATCTGACTATTAAAAATTAGAGGGAACATTGCCTGGAGGTTAACTTTTGGGATATCCTGCATGAGTACTCCCAAGTCCCTTTGCACCTCAGAATTTTGAATTTTTTCCCTTCTAAATAATAGTCTGTCCACCCATTAATTCTACCAAAGTGCATGACCATACACTTTCCAACATTCTATTTCCTTCTGGTTTCTCCCTTTACCCCATGTCGCCACTTCTCACACTTTCTGTCCACTATCACCTCTGGGCCCCTTAACTTATGTAATTTTACCTATTTTATTTCAGTCTTGATAAAGGCTTCAGACTTGAAACATTGACTGACCATTTTTACCCGTGGTTGTAACCTGCTGAGTTCCTCCAGCAATGATTTTTCTGCTCAAGATTCCACCATCTGCAGCTTTTATGTTTCTCCAAAATAATATAGATGGTTGGGGGAGGGGTAAAAATATATTGTCGATAGCTCATGCTGCAAATTTGTTTTTTAAAGTATTTCTTCATCGTGAAATATACATCATCCATGATGGTTTATTGTTAAATTTACACAATATATAATGTGATTTCTCATTGGCAATGATGTATGGATGAAGCTGTGCTGTCATTTTTCCAAGCCAACAACTCTAAAGCTTTGTATAATCCATGTAATATTAATAAATGGTTTCTTAATTTATGAGAATAAACAGGCATACCTCTCGATGCTGGGAAAATGCAAAGCTATAAATAGATAATTCAGTGTTGGGATAATCCATAAACACACCAAATTGAGACTACAGCCTGCAGAAGATAAAGCAATAAATCTTAAGATTTAAAAAAAATTGAAACAGTAACAGCTTTTGCAACAATGAACTGCCCAGTAGGAAATAAATCTCTGACCGAGAGCAACTCAGGTCATGAAAACCAAAGAACGTTGGAATCAGATCCAACAATGAATAAAATTGCCTGCAACATAAATGCTCTCCACAAGCAGAGAAAGAGGTCATAGGCAGGGAGAAAAAGATAAATGGTAGCTGAGGAGCAGCTGCTAAATCTGATTGAATTCCTACTCCATTTGGCCCTTTTCTCTCTGGTGATGGTTCCTAGATTTTGACGTCAAAGGGATGCTGAAAGTCAGTGCAGACGATATAAAGTGAGACAGACAGTGTGGGGACAGAACAATGCAATAAATTTGAGTAGCACCATTAACAGCCAAGGCTTTGCCAACACTATGGTCAAACAAAATGTGACATCAAGCAACGTATGGAGATAGTTAGACAAAGGTTTGTAAAAATCATACAATATATGGAACTGTAAAATTCCAATAATATGATATCCAACTATTAAGAAATTCCACTGCTTTGGCATCTGGCTCGCTGACTGTTGATCCCTGCATGAGGCGCAGGCTTCCACCGATATGATATAATGATGGCAGAGTTTGAGTCATAAAGTTGTGTAGCATAGAAACAGGTTCTTTAGCCCACCATATCCACACCCACATTTTTTGTCTAGCTACACTAATTTGATTTGCCCAGGTTGATTTGCCCTAATCTATCTGCCGCTGACTGTAAGCAGTTTGCTTGTTCTCCCCATGTTTTGCATAGGAGGCTCCGGTTTCCTACCACCATCCAAAAGGTTAAATCGGTTCATCAGGACGCTCATTATTGATTACATTTAACTACATTGTTGACTACATCATCCCATCAAAACTGATCAGCAAACTCCAAGACGTGAGAGTTAACATCCCACCATACCTATTTGCCCTTTTTTTTATTAGATTTAGAAAAAAAAGTAAAATATAATCAGTAAAAGTATGGTCTATACTTAGTGCTAGCAGGGCCACCAGGGTATCCATCTTTCAGATTGCTGATTTGTTGTTGCTCTTTCGGTCCTCTACTTCCATCCAAAGTACAGGGAAAGGTTGTGCAGACTAGGGCTTTTTTCTCTGGAGCGTAGAAGATTGAGGGGGGACTTGATAGAGGTGTTTAAGATTTTAAAAGGGACAGACAGAGTAAATGTGGATAGGCTTTTTCAATTAAGAGTGGGGCAGATTCAAACTAGAAGGCATGGTTTAAGGTTGAAGGGGGAGAATTATAAGGGGAACATGAGGGGAAATTTCTTTACGCAAAGGGTGGTAGGGATGTGGAATGAGCTTCCGGCAGACGTGGTCAAGGCGGGATCATTGGTTACATTTAAGGAAAGACTGGATCGTTACATGGATAGGAGGGGACTGGAGGGGTATGGACCGGGTGCTGGTCAGTGGGACTAGGAGGGTGGGGATTTGTTACGGCATGGACGAGTAAGGCCGAACTGGCCTGTTCTATGCAGTAAGTGGTTATATGGTTATTTGGGTGTAATTGGGCGGCATGGGTTTAAATGGCTAGAATCAGCTTCTACTGCCTTGTGAATAAAGAAAGTAAAAAAATTTAAAACAAAAATTTAATTTAAATACCTGTCTAAGTGTCTCTTAAATATAGTCTTCTGAATCCATGATCTCTTCTGTTAGCAAGTTACAGATATTAACACTGTAGGTGTTTACACTGTGTAAAAAAAACCTTCCCCTCAAATCCCCTTTGAATTTTCTGCCTCTCACTTTAAACTTATTGCCTCTTCAATACTCCTACCATCGGAAAAGGATTGTAGCTATCTAACCAAACTATTCATAAATTTAAAACCTCTAACTGGTCACCCCTCAGTGACCTTTGCTCGAGGAAAAACATTGTCCATCCATTCCTCATAATAAACTCTTCCAATCATGACAACATCCTGGTGAATCTCCTCTGCATTTTCTCTGATGCAATCACATCCTTTCTAAAGGGTAACAACCAAAACTGCACACAATACTCCAAGAGCAGTTTCATCAATGCAACATAACATTTCAATGAATGAAGGCAAGTCTGCCAGGAGCTAACTTCAGCTCCAGCTCATCTACAAATCTGCTGACAACACCACCATTGTTGGCTGAATATCTGGAAATGATGAGACAGAATGCAGGATGGAAATCAAAAACCTGTTGGTGGGGGGAGGGGGAGGGGGGGGGTGCCAGAACAACAATCTTACTCTCAGCGTCACCAAGACCAGGGAGCTTATTGTTGATTTTAGGAAGGAGAGGCGGAAGAACCACACACCTGGAAGGAGGTGGAGAGAATCAGAACCTTCAAGTTCCATGGAGTTCCTATTTCTGGACCCAGCACACCGAAGCAACTGTGAAGAAGACATGACAGCGTCTTGACTCTTTAAGAAGTCTGAGAAGATTTGGCATGCGCACTCTGGAAAGTTTACTGGCTGGTTGCATTAAAACCTGATTTAGCAATTCAAGAGCTCAGGAATGCAGTAGTCTGCAAGAGATCCATCTCAGGTTCTGGCCTCCTACTCACTGCAGACATCTATGTGACCTGTTGCTTAAGAAGGCAGCCAACCTCATAGACCCCTCACCCTGGCCACAACCTCTTCTCACTGTTGACTTTTGGCAGAAAGTACCTAAGGCTGAAATCCAGCACCCCTAGGTTCAAGAACCTCTCTTTGACACACTAATCATGGACTGCTCCAACAGCACATAAGGACTGACTGCACTATTGCATGTCACTTTTTGCACTAAAACAATTGTGAATATTTATTATCTATCCATCTTTTGTATTTATTGCCTCTTTTAATTCAATCAATTTACAATTATAGTTTTTCTTTGCAAGTACCAATTCCACGAGAGTAATTAAGATTTTTGGTGCATATGCGCAACGGCAGTTAAATATTCAGTTGTGGCGGTGTGAGCAGCGGGAGAAACACAGTCACCACGTTGAGGGTCATTAACGACTGTTTTTATTCATATTCAAGACGCCCCTTTAAGGGCAGCAGGAGCTCAGTCACCTGGTGCATTGCGACATCACAATCGCTGCCCAGGGTGGGCGCTGGAAGGGATGCTGGAGTCAGAGAGAAACCTCTGATGATGCCATTACTCCATGGCTCCCCCGCCACATGGCAATACAAGCGGGGCCAGTTCGCCATAAGGATGTGCACCACCACATAACCCCCCACCCCCCCGAACCAGCTACGCGTCCTGTCGCTTTGCTGCCTGGCCCCAGCGCTTGGGCGCAGCTGTCCGCAGCGGCTGTGATAAGTCCAGATGGGCCACCTTCAGGTGGTCCATCATAAAAAGTTCCTCTCTCCCCTCCAACGTCCAGGGTGATGGTTCCACCAGACCGCTGCAAGATTTTGTATGGCCCCTCGTATGGTCGCTGTAGCGGTGCACCTTGTGGTCCCCTCCGCACGAAAATGAACTGGGCCGAGTCAAGCTCTTTGGGGAGATGAAATGGCTGGGTGCCGTGGCGTGCCGGGGGTGAGGGAGCTATTAAGGCCAGTCGCCTGCGTAGGTCTGCCAGCAGGTTTTTGTCAATGGTCGTGGTGTCAGGGTCTGGGCCAAAAAACTCACCCAGCAGGGAAAGTGGTGTGCCATAGACCATCTCCGCTGCTGAAGCCTGCAGGTCCTCCTTGGGTGCCGTTCTAATCCCAAGGAGGACCCAGGATAATTTGTCCACCCAGTCTGGTCCAGAGAGCCTGGCCATAAGAGATGCCTTCAGGTGCCTGTGGAACCTCTCCACCAACCCATTGGGCTGCAGGTGGTATGCTGTGGTGTGGTGGAGCTTGACTCCCAGGAGCTTCACCATCTGAGTCCACAGGGCAGACGTGAACTGCACCCCTCTGTCACTAGTGATGTGCGCCAGGACTCCGAAATGGGCGATCCATTGGCTGACCAGAATCCTGGCGCATGTCTCCATGGAGGCCTCCTTAATCGGGACAGCCTCGGGCCACATCAACCACCGTGAGGAGGTAACAAGCCTCCTTGGACACTGGCAGGGGCCCAACAACATCAACGTGGATGTGTTGGAATCTGTGAACCGCCGGGTTGAAGTTCTGGATGGGGACTCACTTGTGTCACTGGACCTTGAAGGTCTGGCACCTGGTACAGTTCCTGGCCAGTTTCGCCACCTCCTTCTTCAGCCTGTGCCACACAAACCGCACAACGACCATCCACACAGTTGTCTTTACCGCTGGGACTACCAGGCGTAGCGTGCATTTTGAGATGTCACAGAGCAATGTGTTCGGGCTGCTGGGCACCTAGACATCTTTGAGTTTGAGGCCTGAGATGGCGGTCCACAAGGCCTGCGTCTCCGCATCGTTCCTCTGTACCTGAGCCAGTTGCTCGTATCCAGGCCAGGCATGAGAGTGTTGATGGCTGGACGGGAGAGTGCATCCGCCACTACATTGTACTTGCCGGCCCTGTGTCGGATGTCGGTCGTGAACTCAGACACATACGAGAAGTGGTGTTGTTGTCTGGTGGACCACAGATCCTTGGTCATTACCAGTGCTTGAGTGAGGGGCTTGTGATCTGTGAAGGCAGTGAACGGCCTGCTCTCAGGAAGTAGCAGAAATGGAGGATGGCCAAATACAGTGCCAGGAGCTCCGGTAGGTGCAACTGCTTGCTGAAAAAGGCCAGCAGGCATCATTTTCCATTGAGCCACTGTTCCAGAACCCCCCCACAACCCCCACCACTGCTGTAGCTGAGGCGTCAATGGAGAGCGCTGTGTGCACCTCCGGCCGTGGGTGAACCAGCAGCGTGGTGCTGGCTAGAGCCTCCATCGTCATGATGAAAGCCCTGTCTGCCTCCTCTGATCACGATAAAGTTTTTTTTTTGGTGGCCATGAGCGCGAACCAAGGGCACATGGTGTGCGCGGCTCTGGGGATGAAACGATGGTAAAAGTTCATCATTCCTGCAAACTTTTGGAGGCCTTTCAGGGTGGAGGGTTTGGGGAATCGTTGAACATCCGCTATCTTCTCCGGCACCAACGTGGCCCCAGCCACCAAAATGGTGTGCCCCAGGAACTGGAGGGACTCCTTGCCGAACTGGCATTTGGCTGCGTTGACCGTGATGCCGAAGTCACCCAGCCGGGCAAATAGTGTGCGGAGGTGGGCTTTGTGTTCATTGTGGTTGTGACTGGCAATGAGAATATAGTCCAGGTAAATGAACACAAAGTCTAGGTCTTTTCCAACCGCGTCCATGAGGTGCTGGAACATTTGGGCCGCATTCTTTAGACCGAAGGGCATATGCAGGAACTCGAAGAGGCCGAAAGGGATGATAATGGCCTTCTTACCCACATCATCTGGATGCACCAGGATCTGATGGTATCCCCGCACGAGTTCCCCTTTGGAGAAGACCCGTACGCCATGGAGGTTGGCGGAGAAGTCCTGTATGTGGGGCACCGGGTACCTGTTGGGGGTGATTGCATCATTCAACCGACGGTAGTCCCCGTATTGTCTCCAGCCCCCGGATGATTTCGGGACCATCTGGAGTGGCAATGCCCAGGCGCTATCTGACCGCTGGATGATTCCCTGTTCCTGGAGCCTGGAGAACTCCTCCTTTGCCTGCTGGAGCTTCTCGGGCAGCAGCCATCTGGATCTAGTGTGCAGTGGGGGGCTCCTGAGTGGCGATGTGGTAGAAGACCCCATGTTGGGGCAGGGCGGTGTTGAACTGTGGCTCTAAGATGGCGGGGAATTCGTGGAGGATCTCATCGAACTCGTCCCTGGTGGCAATTTTGGGCCTGTGGGCTTCTGTTGTGTCTGGTCGGGTGGAGTGGAATGTTCGGGCATTGACCAGCCTTTTGCCCTTCATGTCAACCAGTAGTCTGTGAGCTCTGAGGAAGTCGGCTCCTAATAGTGTGGTGCCCATAGAGGCCAGGTCGAACCTCCAGTGGAACTTCTCCTTCCCGATCTGGATCTGTGCCCTGCGGGTGCCGTAGGTCCTGATGGTGGAGCCATTGGCCGCCCGCAGGGTTGGACCTCGAGATTGGGTGCGAGTCTCTAATGCTGTGGGGAGAAGGACACTGAGCTCAGCCCCTGGGTCTATCAGGGTTCAGGAGCCGGTGGATCTGTCCATCATGAAGGAGGCTGTTTGTGTGGCCAGCCGTCGCAGCCATCAACAATGGCTGGCCTGGTCATTTCCCTGAAACCCGCAGGGTTGGCAGTACTTACGGGCTAGCGCTCCCCAGCGCTAGTGGTAGAAACACCAGGTCGACTGGCCCTCCTCTGGCTTGGTCTTGGGAGAAACTTGTGGTTGGCTGGCTCCTGGTTGTGCCAGCTGCTTGAGGGCTGCCTTGTTCTCCCTCTTTGTGCATCAGAGGGCATCTGCATGGGCTGCTGCTTTCCTCAGGTTTGAGAAGTCTTCATCTGTGAAGAGCAGCTGGATGTCCTCTGGCATCTGTTCCAGGAATATCTGATGGAAGAGAAAACAAGGCTTGTGGTCTTCCACCAAGGCCAGCATTTTGTCCATCAGCGCTGACGGACTATGATCCCCAAGCCCATCTAGGTGAAGGAGCCTGGAAGCCCGTTGCTGGGGAGTTAGCCCGAAAGTTCCAAGCAGCAGGTCTTTGAGGGCGGTGTACTTTCCCGTAGCCGGGGGATGGTGGATTATGTCATCCACCCTCGCTGCCGTATCTTGGTCCAGAGCGCTCATGACATGATAGAACATAGTGGCGTCTGAGGAGATGTAGCGGAGTTGAAATTGTGCTTCCACCTGCCTGAACCACATTCTCGGTCGGTGGGTCCAAAAGGGGGGAAGCTTGATGGAGACAGCGTTATCCCCTGCTGAATCCATGGTGTTTTGAGTCCAGAAAAACATCTGGGCTGGTCGGGGTCACCACTGTGGGGGTGTGAGCAGTGGAAGAAACACAACCACCATGTTGAGGGTCGTTAATGACTGTTTTTTATTCATATTCAGGACACCCCTATAAGGGCAGTAAGAGCTCAGTCACCTGGTACATTGTGACCTCATAATCGCTGCCCAGGGTGGGCGCTGGAAGGGATGCTGGAGTCAGAGAGAAACCTCTGACCCGCCACGTGGCGATACAAGCGGGGCCAGTTCGCCATGAGGATGTGCGCTGCCATACAGTGATATATTTTGATTAAAAATAATAATGATACTATCAAGAGGGTTATTCAATTAAAACTATTTTCCCATGCATTCTTCCACCTCTGGAAATACTTCCCAAGCCTGATAATGTATGTTAAAAGACAAAGGAGAAATATATATCTACAGACTGATTTTTGGAAGTCTATAACTTAGGAGGACACAAGAGACTACAGGCATTGGAATTTGGAGCAAAAGCAAATCTCAGCAGGTCAAACAGTTTCAGTTTGAGAAAAAGAATTGCTGACATAAGAACACAAGTAGGAGCAGGAGAAGGCCAACTGACCCATTGAACCATCTCTGCCATTAAAGAAGATCATGGCTGTCTGGCTGTGGGCTCAGTTCCATCCATCTGCTGTTTTTCCACCCCTCACAATTCCCCTACTAAGCAATGTAACTGTTCCTTGAATACTGTATACTGTATTTAATGAGGTAGTTCCAACTGCCTCTTTGGACAGAGAATTCAACATACTTACTGCTCTCTGGAAAAAGTAGTTCCTCCTCACCTCTGTCTTAAGTCTATTCCCTGAATTTTGAGGCTATGCCCCCTTGCTCTAGACTCACCTGCAAGTGGAAACAACTTTCCTACCTCCGTCTTATCTATCTCTATCATAATTGTATATTAAAGATCCCCTTTATTTTTTATGAATTCCAGCTAGCCTGGTAACCCAATCTCTCCTCCTAGACTATCCTCTCATCTCTGGAATCAACCTTGTGAACCTCATTGCTCCGCCTCTAAGGCCGGTATACGGAGACCAGAACTGCATGCAGCACCTCCGGTGCGGCCTCAACGGTACTCTGTACAATTGCAGCAGGACCTCTCAGGTCTTAAAATCAATCCCTCTACCAATAAACTACCAATAAAGGCCAACATTCCATTTGCCTTCTTGATAACCTATAAACCAACCTTTTGCGATTTATGCACAAGCATTTCTAATTCTGCATCACGGAATGCTCCAATTTTACTCCATTTAAATAATAAACTGGCCTTCTATTTTTCCTTTTAAAGTGTGTGATGTAAGATTTAATAACATTGTACTCCATTTGCCAGACTCTTGTCCACTCACAATCTATTTATTTCTCTCTACAAATTCTCTGCAGACTACACTCAATTTGCTTTTCCACTCAGTTTAGTGTCATCAGTAAATTTAAATGCACTACAGTCGGCCCCTATTCCAAAATATTTGTGTACATTGTGAATGGTTCATATACCTATCAATATTCCTGCCCAAATTTATTTTAAATGTTAAACATCAGCTACTACATCATGAAAGGTTTCCACACCAAAATTATTGTGGTGATATAATGGTAAAGCATTTGATAGAATTTAAGAAACTATTAATCTGTGATTAGCAAAGTAGGTTCTTCCCAGGTGGATGACATAGATGAACCAAATGTTCTACCTGGTGTGTTTCTATAAATTCTGGACCCATTGCTAGAGGAGATCAGTTGGCTCTACAGGGGGCAGTGAGAGAAAGAATAAAGAAGAAAAATTGAGAAAAGGAAGGATAGCAGAATAAAGCACCTATGATCAATATTGACTCAATGGACTGAATGGTCTACCTCTACTCCTAATGTGTAGATCGAAAAAGAAAGCAATAATGCAGGAGTAGAGTCACATGATGTTGAGAGGCATCACATGATGCTGATGGCCATATAGCTCCCATCTAAAAGCCTATAAAACAAGGAAAATATCATCTAAAAAATAAATGAACTTACTCACGCTGAAGCAAGATGGGCACAGAAGATCGAGACCAGCTAGAAGCAATAGAAACATCGAGCGAAGACTCACTCGATAGTGACAACCTGCAGGCTCCCACGCTACCAGCGGGGCCTAACATGGAAGGCACGAGGATGAAGCCTGCGACATTGGGCTCACCCGACCAAGATGTTCTGGAAGTGGTGCAGTCGCTGGCAACTCAGATTGGAGGTTTGGAACAACATTTGGAAGCCAGACTAAAAGAAGTCTTGGAGGCCCTGCTCAATCTGCAAACTTCAAATGGGACTCTGACAAATCGTGTCAGAGCTCTGGAAGACAAGATGGAGGATGTCCAGGACAGACACGAAAGACTGGAAAATACAGCCAACGGTTGGGTTATCAATAAAAAACAGCTGATAGATAAGTTGGAATATCTGGAAAATTACAATCGGCGCAAACAACATTAGATGACTGGGCCTGAAAGGGGGGAGGAAGGGAAAGACTCTGTGGTGTTCCTTGAACACTGGATTCGAAGTGTTGGGAAGGGAGCAATTCAGAGGCTCCCTAGCCATAGAAAGGGCTCACTGGACACTCAGCCCCAGCCTCACCCCAAATCAATGACCGACACTGGTTCTGATCCGATTTATTAGTAGCCGAGACTGGGAAACAGTGCTAAGGACAGCAATGACCCAAACAAGGGAGACAGGGGAGCCGGTGGAATTTCGTGGCGGAAAATAGATGCTCTTCCCTGACCTAAGTCCTGTGCTGCTAAAACAAAGAAAATAATTTGACCAGGTCAAGAAAATACTGAGAGTCAAAAAAGTTGAGTACATGATGCCGTATCTTGCCCGGCCACCCTAAAAATCATGCTACCTGGAGGGCAGAGGAAGCCTTTCAAGGAACCACAGGTCGCTATGTTATGCACCGGGAGCTACCAGAAAGTATGTAAGCCTGCAAATAAACAGTTTGAATCAAACCCCCTGAAGGAGCCATAGACAGAATGCATGAGAAACTATGAGACAAAGGGGGTCCATTACAGTTCTACAATTATTGATTTATGAAAACAACTAAAGCAATTGAAAATATTGGACAAAGTAGCTGGGGTTTTTGACAAAGTTTTACAATGATTGGAGGGAATAGAGGGGGTCACATACTTTTTTTGTGTAAATGGGTAAAATGGATAAATGGGTAAAATAATGGGAGCTCAAGGTGGAAGAGACTATGCAGACCAGGTGAGAGAGAAGATGGTACATGAGGAGACTCGAAATAGGATGGGAAATGGCGCAGGAGCAGAGGAGAGGTGCCAAAACAACGGACGGGAATATTTTGAATGTTTTGCTTGTACTGAGGTTTTTTAAGGTTTACTTTATATCAGCTAGGCTTATTTTTGGGGAGAGAGGGAGGGGATTTTGCTTTTCTCATGTTTATCTTTATTCTTCTTTCTCTCTTTCTGGCTGGTGTGGACGTTGGCATGGAGAGACCATGAATGACGGAAGGGTGTGATGAGGGCACCACTCAAGACAAACAAGGTTGCAGTGAAGATGAAGAGATATATATAGAGATTTATATAGATATAAATGAATAAGACTATTAAATTTATTAGTATTAATGTGATTGGCTTAAACAGCCCCATAAAAAGGAAGTGGCTCCTGATACACCTTAAAAACAGATATAATATTCTTACAGGAAACGGACTTGATGAAAAGGGAACATGATAAACTCAAAAGGGACTGGATGGGGCAGGTATTATCCTCCTCCTTCGGTTCCAAGGCTCAGGGGGGGTAGCCATTTTAATACACAAAAGGGTTCCGGTGATGGTGAGTGGTGAGGCTACAGATCTAATTGCCAACTATATTCAGAACCATGGACACTATTAAACCTCTATGCACCAAACTTCGATTCAATAGTGATAAGTGAAAGTGTGATTCTGTTTTCATGTTTAAAGATAATTAAAAGCAGCTTTTGCTAAGTAACCATTTGTCTTGGCGAATATCTATTTCTGCTGGGTTTTGGGGTCCTCTGGGGTTATAACAAGCCAAAAAGAACCATCCCACCATGTCACATTCTACTCAACCCCCCACCCCACCTTGTCAGACAGAAGATATACGAGTTTGAAAATATAGACCACCATTTTCAAGGACAGTTACTTTCCCACTTTTATCAAGCTACTGAACGGACCTCTCATGAGTAAATGATGCTGCCTTGAACTGTTTCAATTAAATTCTATCTAATTAATTAATTTTCATTTTCATTTAAAAAAAATTAGACATACAGCACAGTAACAGGCCATTTTGGCCCATGAGCCCATGCCACCCAATTGACCTACATCCCCAGTACATTTTGAACAGTGGGAGGAAATAGGAGCCCTGCAGGCATGGGGAGCACGCACAAATTAAAGATGAGGGAAAACAGGGATTAAAAATTGGGAAATCTCTGAAATTCATATATTTTAATGCCAGGAGTATTGTAAAAAAGGTGGATGAGCTGAAGGTGTGGATTGATACTTGGAAGTATGATGTGGTAGCGATTAGTGAGACATGGTTGCAGGAGGGATGTGATTGGCAACTGAATATCCCTGGGTTTCGTTGTTTTAGGTGTGATAGAGTCGGAGGGGCAAGAGGAGGTGGGGTTGTATTGCTCGTCAGGGAAAATATTACAGCGGTGCCTAGGAAGGATAGATTAGAGGGCACATCCACGGAGGCTATTTGGGTGGAACTGAGGAGTAGGAAAGGAGAGGTTACACTTGTAGGGGTGTATTATAGACCACCCGGAGGGGACCGAGACCTAGAGGAGCAAATCTGTAGGGAGATAGCAGATATTTGTGATAAGCACAGGGTTGTAATTATGGGAGACTTTAATTTTCCACATATGGATTGGGAAACACATTCTGTGAAAGGACTGGATGGGTTAGAGTTTGTGAAATGTGTGCAAGATAGTTTTTTACAACAATATGTAGAGGTGCCGACCAGAGAAGGAGCAGTGTTAGATCTACTGTTGGCAAATGGGATGGGTCAAGTGACGGAGGTTAGTGTTGGTGAGCACTTCGGGTCCAGTGATCATAATGCCATCAGCTTCAATGTCATTATGGAAAGAGAGAAATCAGGGCCAAGGATTGAGGTTTTTGATTGGGGAAAAGCTAGATTTGAGGAGATGCGAAAGGACTTGCAGGGTGTGCATTGGGACAATTTGTTTTATGGGCAGGATGTAGTAGAGAGATGGAAGTCTTTTAAAGATCAGATTTTGAGAGTGCAAAAGCTTTATGTTCCTGTTAGGTTAAAAGGAGGGGCAAAAGGTTTGAGAGAGCCGTGGTTTTCAAGGAATATTGGAAACTTGGTTCGAAGAAAAAGGGAGGCGTACATTAGATATAAGAAGCATGGAGTTAAGGAGATGTTTGAAAGATACATTGAATGTAAGAGGAATCTTAAGAGAGGAATTAGGAAAGCTAAAAGAAGGTACGAGAAAACTATGGCAAGCAGGGTGAAAACTAATCCAAAAGAGTTCTACAAATATGTTAATGGTAAGAGGAAAGCTAGAGACAAAATTGGTCCCTTAGAAAATCAGAGCGGAAAACTGTGTGTGGAGCCTAGAGAAATGGGGGAGATATTGAACAGTTTCTTTTCTTCGGTATTCACTAAGGAGAAGGATATTGGGAGATGTGAGATAAAAAAAGCAAATTGGGTAAATATGGGGAATATAGAGATTACAAAAGGTGTAGTTTTAAGGCTTTTGAAGAATATAAAGGTGGATAAGTCTCCGGGACCAGACGGGATCTTCCCCAGGACATTGAGAGAAGTGAAGGAGGAAATAGCAGAGGCTCTGGCGGTAATTTTCCAAATGTCATTAGATATGGGGATAGTGCCGGAGGATTGGCGTATTGTGCATGTGGTTCCGTTATTTAAAAAGGGTTCAAGGAGGAAGCCTGGCAACTATCGGCCTGTAAGTTTGACGTCTGTGGTAGGTAAATTAATGGAGAAAATTCTTAGAGATAGTACTTATAAACATCTGGATAGACAGGGTCTGATCAGGAGCACTCAACATGGATTTGTGGGAGGAAGGTCATGTTTGACCAATCTGATTGAATTTTTTGAAGAGGTGACTAGGAATGTGGATGAGGGTAGCGCAGTAGATGTTGTCTATATGGACTTCAGTAAGGCCTTCGATAAGGTACCACATGGAAGGTTAGTTAGGAAGATGCAGTCTTTAGGTATAAATTTTAAGATAGTCAAATGGATTGAACATTGGCTGAAAGGGAGAGGCCAGAGAGTGGTAGTGGATAATTGTCTGTCAGGTTGGAGGCCGGTGACCAGTGGTGTGCCTCAAGGATCTGTATTGGGCCCATTGTTGTTCGTTATATACATTAATGATCTAGATGATGGGGTGGTGAATTGGATTAGTAAATATGCAGACGATACTAAGATAGGTGGAATAGTGGATAATGAAGAAGGTTTTCAAGGATTGCAGAGGGATTTGGGCTGCTTAGAAAAGTGGGCTGAAAAATGGCAGATGGAATTTAATGCTGATAAGTATGAGGTGCTTCATTTTGGTAAGAAGAATCAGAATAGGACATATGTGGTAAATGGAAGAGCATTGAGGAATACAGAAGAGCAGAAAGATTTAGGAGTAACGGTACATCGTTCCCTGAAGGTAGAAACTCACGTGAATAGGGTGGTGAAGAAGGCTTTTAGTATGCTGGCCTTTATCAATCATTGCATGGAATATAGGAGTTGGGAGGTGAAGTTGAGATTGTATAAGACGTTGGTGCGGGCTAATTTGGAGTTCTGTGTGCAGTTCTGGTCGCCTAATTATAGGAAGGATATAAACAGAGTGGAGAGAGTGCAGAGAAGGTTTACCAGAATGTTACCTGGGTTTAAGCATCTAGAGTATAGGGAGAGATTGGGCAGATTAGGTCTTTATTCTTTGGAGCGTAGAAGGTTGAGAGGGGATTTGATAGAAGTATTTAAGATTATGAAAGGGATAGACAGAGTGGATGTGGATAGACTATTTCCGTTAAGAGGAGGAAAGTTTAAAACAAGAGGACATGAGTTAAGAATTAAGGGGCAGAGGTTTAGAGGTAACATGAGGGGGAACTTCTTTACTCAGAGAGTGGTAGCCGTGTGGAATGAGCTTCCGGGAGAAATAGTGGCGGCGGAGTCAATTGTATTATTTAAGAAAAGGTTGGACAGGTATATGGATGAGAAGAAGATGGAGGGTTATGGGCATTGTGCAGGGAGGTGGGACTAGAAAGGGGTGTTTGGTTCGGTGCGGACTAGAAGGGCCTAATGGCCTGTTTCCGTGCTGTAATTGTTATGTTATGTTATGTTATGTTAAATTCCTTACAGACAGCACAGGATTTGAACCCCGGTCACAATCCAGATGGTGCTAACATTTAATGTCTGTTACATTATATTCTGCACTTCTGTTTAACTCTTGCACTACCTGTGGATCCACATGTAGGTTGAGGAGGCTGGACAGCATGCAAAGCAAGGTTTTTCCACTATACCTCAGCAGTACTCATGAATTCTATCCAACAAACAATTCATTTCAATTCAATCCAATACTCTAGTGAGAAGAACAAGTCCATAGGTAAAGCAGAGGAAAAGTTAAGGCTGGGAATGGAATTTAAAAAGTTTTAAATTCTACATTTCCTATGCCTTTGTACCTCATATTTTCATTCTTATTTTTCCTGGTTTATTCATCTATAGTATCATTAAACAGGTCAGCATTTACTGGTAGATCATTCAGGAAGCAGTAAAGGGTCTAAAAAATTACTGTTGGCTTGGAACTATGTTCAAACCAGATGGGGCAACGACAGCAGTTTCCTTCTCTCAACAACATTCATGAACCAGATGGGTTCTTAGAATAATCTTTTATCTTAATGGCCATAATTACTGATGATAACTTGAATTAAAATTCCCCAGCTGTTGTGGTGAGACTTGAACTCAAGGCACCAATTCTGGGGTCCAGGTCTGTTCAATATTATTCTAATTTATTATCTGTCACCCTACTACAGCTGATTCCTAAAGCCAAGAAACATTTAGGAAAAAAAATGTTTTAATAGAATTTGTTGAGTAAAAATAGATTTGAGATCATCTTTAACTTTTTCTCTCTCTCCTTGGATACTTCCTCACCTGCAGAGTGTTTCGGATGGGATTGAGTAAACATTTAGTAAACAAGATTATACTGTTGGATTCTGCCCTGTCACTAATTTTCTTTTGACAGCAAGCTCATGCCGACCATAAATTAGGAATCTGTACAGTTCTTTTACTGCACACTAAAGTTGGACCCATACAGGGCACACACAGTTCACGTGTTGATTAATGCAGAGGGCCAAGTCACTTTTACACTTTTGGTCCATCAAGTCGATGAAAGAATCCAAATTCTAAACCTTTGTAAGGGAGAAGACAAAATTTAATTACCAGCCTTTCTGCAAGAATGTCGGCGATTGATGGCCAGGAGGCCAGAACACACAAGGAGAAGATTGCGCTTCTCTGCTAAAGTCAAGTTTATTGTCAACTGATTGTACAGGTTTCTTTGGCTTGGCTTCGCGGATGAAGATTTATGGAGGGGGTAAATGTCCACGTCAGCTGCAGGCGCGTTTGTGGCTGACAAGTCCGATGCAGGACAGGCAGACACGGTTGCAGCGGTTGCAGGGGAAAATTGGGTTGGGTGTTGGGTTTTTCCTCCTTTGCCTTTTGTCAGTGAGGTGGGCTCTGCGGTCTTCTTCAAAGGAGGTTGCTGCCCGCCAAACTGTGAGGCGCCAAGATGCACGGTTTGAGGTGATATCAGCCCACTGGCGGTGGTCAATGTGGCAGGCACCAAGAGATTTCTTTAGGCAGTCCTTGTACCTTTTCTTTGGTGCACCTCTGTCATGGTGGCCAGTGGAGAGCTCGCCATATAAAACGATCTTGGGAAGGCGATGGTCCTCCATTCTGGAGACGTGACCCACCCAGCGCAGCTGGATCTTCAGCAGCATGGACTCGATGCTGTCGACCTCTGCCATCTCGAGTACTTCGACGTTAGGGATGAAAGCGCTCCAATGGATGTTGAGGATGGAGCGGAGACAACGCTGGTGGAAGCGTTCTAGGAGCCGTAGGTGATGCCGGTAGAGGACCCATGATTCGGAGCCGAACAGGAGTGTGGGTATGACAACGGCTCTGTATACGCTTATCTTTGTGAGGTTTTTCAGTTGGTTGTTTTTCTAGACTCTTTTGTGTAGTACAACCTGACAAAATTGCGTTCTCGGGTCCTTGGTGCAAAACACACAGACACACGATCAGAAAATGCATATGCAAGACAAGTATTCATATAAATAAATAAATAAATAGATTTTGTTTCATAAAAATGAGAATCTCAGATGGTTAGTGCGATCAGTTCCTTTGCTCATTCAGCATTCTCACTAGCTGTGGGAAGAAGCTGGTCCTTAGCCTGATGGTACTGGCTCTGATACTTCTGTATCTCTTTCCTGATGGGAGCAGCTGAAAGATGCTGTGTGTGAGGTGGAAGGGGTCCTCAATGATTTTGCACCCTCTTCAGACAATGATCCCAGATTATGATGATGAGGGGGAGGCAGTCTCCAGTGGTCCTCTCTGCCCCTCTTTTTGTCTTGGTCTGACCTCATCTGAAAGCTTATAGAACCATAAAACATTACAGCACAGAAACAGGCCCCTTCGGCCCTTCTAGTCTGTGCCAAACCATTTTTTTGCCTAGTCTCACTGACCTGCACCCAGTCCTCCATAGCCCTCCATACATCTCCCATCCATGTATCTGTCCAAATTCTTCTTAAATTTTAAAATTGAGCTCGCATTCAACACTTCAGCTGGCAGCTCATTCCACACTCCCACCACTCTCTGTGTGAAGAAGTTCCCTCTCATGTTCCCACTAAACTTTTTCCCTTTCACTCTTAACCCACGTCCTCTGATTTTTATCTCACTGACCCTCAGTTACACTGTCTATCCCCCTCATTATTTTAAATACCTCATTCATCTATGCTCCAGGGAATATAGTCCTAACCTGTTTAACCTTTCCCTGTAACTCAGTTCCTGAAGTTTGGGCAACATCTTAGCAAATCTTCTCTACACTCTTTCTATCTTATTGATAGCCTTCCTGCCGTTAGGTGTCCAGAACTGCACACCATACTCCAAATTTGTCTCACCAATATCTTAAACAACTTCACCGTAACATCCCAAACCCTATACTCAATACTTTGATTTATTACTTCACCATGAATGCCTGGCATCTGAATCTTCCTGACTAACCTCCCATATGGGACCTTGTTAAAGGCTTTACTAAAGTCCATGTAGACAACATCTATAGTCTTTCCTTCATCAACATTCATGGCAGCCTCCTTGAAAAACTCTATAAGATTGGTTAAACACAACCCACCACGCACCAAGCCATGTTGATTATCCCTAATCAGTTTCTGGCTAACCAAATAATTTTATATCGATCCCTTAGAACAGCTTCCAATAATTTACCTAGCACTAATGTCAGGATCACTGGCCTATAATTTCCAGGGTTACTTTTGAAGACCTTTTTAAACAATGGGACAATGTGAGCTACCGTCCAATCCTCTGGCACCACACCTGTGGCTAAGGACAATTTAAATATTTCTGCCAGAGCCCCTGCACTCTCTACACTAGCTTCCCTCAAGGACCGAGGGAATATCTTGTCAGCCTCTGGGATTTATCCATCCTTATTTGCTTTAAGACAGCAAGCACTTCCTCCTCTTTAATCTGTATAGGTTCCATCACTTCACTGCTTGTTTTTCTTATTTCCCACAACTCTGTGCCTATTTCATGAGTGAATGAAAAAAAAACTATTTAAGATTTCCCCCATCACTTTTGTCTCTATGCAAAACTAACCACTCTGATCTTCAAGGGGGCCAATTTTGTCCCTTCCTATCTTTTTGCTCTTAATATATCTGTAGAAACCCCTCGGATTTTCCTTCACATTGTCTGCCAAAGCAACCTCATGTCTTCTTTTAGCCTTCCTGATTTCTTTGAGGTTTTTCTTGCATTTTTTTAAATACTCCTCAAGTATCTCATTAGCTCCATGTTGCCTTGTGAAGGACTGTGAAGTTTGAAGATGGAAATCCTTTAAAATGATACTGAGGATTAGAAGGTCAAAATATGAGGAAATGATGCATCAAATTATCTTGAATCCCTCTTGAATAGTAAAGACTGAGTAATCTGCACAAGGTGTTCAAAATGTAAAAAGGATAAAGGAGAAAAGGTCACATCAGAATGCTAACATCACAATTTAACAATAAGGAAGCAAAACAGAATGCTCCTTCTTGTAGAAAAGGCAATCTGTCACTCTCCTCCCCACCTCCCCACCCCCCCACCCCCCAAACTAAGTGGACCCTGAATGCCAGGACAATTGAATTTTATGAGGTGGAAAATGGTAGATTTCTATTCTGCAAGGATATTAAAGATGAGAGACTTAGGATAAAGAGGGATGATGAGGATGGGAATAAATGGTATTAAAATGCCAGACAACCCTTGATTTCATTGAATGCGGATCAAGCTCAAGGCAAACTGGGCTGCATGAGCTCGTGGGCCAGAAGGGCCTGTTACAGTACAGTATGTCTAAATATATAAATATAATATCTGGGTCTTTACTTTTATGATTTGAAAAATGTATCATTTAACTTCTGGAAATTAAATTTTGTCCATTTATATCCTCCCTTTATTTTGTTCCAGGTTTCCTTTCTGTAAAGTGGAGGTAATGATATGCTTTGAGGCAGAATGCATTCTTTGAGATTGCTCATCCATGTGCAAGGCTATGGGTAGGAGCAAAATAATGGAGAAATAGTAAAGCAACAAATGGAGCTCTGCTGCATCTTGCAACAAATCACAGCAACACAACATATTATAGAGAATTCCCATGGGAAATTAGACCATCACAGCAAATTAATTTGAACACTGTAACCAACACGAAGGTCATTGTTGAATCTCTGTGTGACACAATAATATGTTCCAGGAAACTATAGGGTACATTGATGGCAGGAACCATGACCATATATCAACCCATGAAATAATCAAGAATATTGCACTAAACGTCCCCTGAGATTTGAGAAAATCACAATCTCTGAACAGAATATCTATAAAACACATCAATAGCACATTAAACCACTGTAAAAACTGATGTAAAATAAACCTTTGAAATGGGGGAGAGTTCATTCCCTATGAGAAAAGAACTGGGGTCACTGAATCACTGTGAGGAGCTGAAGTAATTGCGATGTGTTGAAGGGTGTTGGGGTAGAATGGGAAAGAGCGTACCAGTGAGAAAGAGCAAGGTAACACATCTTAATGGGCAGGTAGTTCACTGCCTGAATTGAAAGCATCAGAGATAAATAATTGACAAGCAATAGGAATCTAAATTTACTAGGGCAGTAAGTTTTCAAATAGTTATTGATAGGAGCTCAGGGGAAGGTGTTAAATTGGGGAAACGCTAATTCCAACAGCATTAATCAGGACCTGGGGAGAAGAGATTGGAAACAGATGTTATTGGATAACCCCATGTCTAACATAGTGGAGCCACTTAAAAGCCCAGCTGGTCAGAACTCAGTACCGAATTATTCCCTTGAGGAAGATGGATAAGGATGGCAGGGTTTCAGGATCTTTGAATGGGAAAAGATCTTGAAAAAAGGAAACATATGTAGAGTTTAGGAAGCTGAAACCAGGTAGGGACATTGAGGAAAATAAAGAAAGCAGGAAAATTCTGAAACAGGAACCAGAAGGGCTACAAGGGGCCATGAAATATCTTTGACAAATAGGATTAAAGAGAATTCCAAGGCATTTTATCCAAAAGGAGTATTTGTGAAGAAGGTAGGTCCACTCAAGTGTAGAGTGAATTTATGCCTAGAGTAATGGTTCTCAACCTTTTTCTTTCCACTCTCATACCACTTTAAGGATTCCCTATGCTATAGGTGCTCTGTGATTAGTAAGGGAATGCTTAAAGTGATATGTGGGTGGAAAGAAAATGTTTGAAAACCACTGTTTAATTGTACCTAATTAACTCATGTTCATAACTCCAAAGGAACTGGGCCATTGACAATTTTTCTCAAGCAAAATACTTCAGTAAAAATTGGGTCTAGAGCAGTAATTCTCAACCTTCCCTTCCCACCCTCATACCACCTTAAGCAATCCCTTACTAATCACAGAGCGCCAATGGCATGGGGAATACTTAAAGTGGTATGTGAGTGGAAATAAAAAGGTTGAGAATCACTGATCTATGATCTCTAGTTTTCAATTCCTCTACCCTTGGAAAAAGACAGACTATTTACCTTATTTATGCCATCATGATTTTATAAATGTCCATAAAGTCTCAAGCCTCCTATGTTCCAGGGGAAAAGTCTCATTTTATAATTCAAGCCTGGCATCCCAGTAATATTATCATCAGTCTTTTTTGCACCCTTTACAGCTTAATGATATCTTTCCTATCTCAGAGTGACAGAACTGTGCACAAGTGCAGTCTCACAATTATTTTCACATGGACATTATGGTTATTTTCTGTGAAACCAAAGGACCCATAAACCCAGCAGCATAGATATTCACCAAGACAAATGGTTACTAAACAAAAGTTGCTTTTAATTATCTTTAAACATGAAAACAGGATCAAACTTTAACTTATGAGAAAACCAACAAGGTCGGGTCAAATACAGCAATGAGCTCTCTGAACCCTTCTCCATTAACAATGGCGTGAAGCAAGGCTGTGTTCTCGCACCAACCCTCTTTTCAATCTTCTTCAGCATGATGCTGAACCAAGCCAATAAAGACCTAAACAATGAAGACGCTGTTTACATCCAGTACCGCACGGATGGCAGTCTCTTCAATCTGAGGCGCCTGCAAGCTCACACCAAGACACAAGAGAAACTTGTCCGTGAACTACTCTTTGCAGACGATGCCACTTTAGTTGCCCATTCAGAGCCAGCTCTTCAGCACTTGACGTCCTGTTTTGCGGAAACTGCCAAAATGTTTGGCCTGGAAGTCAGCCTGAAGAAAACTGAGGTCCTCCATCAGCCAGCTCCCCACCATGACTACCAGCCCCCCCACATCTCCATCGGGCACACAAAACTCAAAACGGTCAACCAGTTTACCTATCTCGGCTGCACCATTTCATCAGATGCAAGGATCGACAACGAGATAGACAACAGACTCGCCAAGGCAAATAGCGCCTTTGGAAGACTACACAAAAGAGTCTGGAAAAACAACCAACTGAAAAACCTCACAAAGATAAGTGTATACAGAGCCGTTGTCATACCCACACTCCTGTTCAGCTCCGAATCATGGGTCCTCTACCGGCATCACCTACGGCTCCTAGAATGCTTCCACCAGCGTTGTCTCCGCTCCATCCTCAACATTCATTGGAGCGCCTTCATCCCTAACGTCGAAGTACTCGAGATGGCAGAGGCCGACAGCATCGAGTCCACGCTGCTGAAGATCCAGCTGTGCTGGGTGAGTCACGTCTCCAGAATGGAGGACCATCGCCTTCCCAAGATTGTGTTATATGGCGAGCTCTCCACTGGCCACCATGACAGAGGTGCACCAAAGAAGAGGTACAAAGACTGCCTAAAGAAATCTCTTGGTGCCTGCCACATTGACCACCGCCAGTGGGCTGATATCGCCTCAAACCGTGCATCTTGGCACCTCACAGTTCAGTGGGCAGCAACCTCCTTTGAAGAAGACCGCAGAGCCCACCTCACTGACAAAAGACAAAGGAGGAAAAACCCAACACCCAACCCCAACCAACCAATTTTCCCCTTCAACCGCTGCAACCGTGTCTGCCTGTCCCACATCGGACTTGTCAGCCACAAACGAGCCTGCAGCTGACGTGGACATTTACCCCCTCCATAAATCTTCGTCCGCGAAGCCAAGCCAAAGAATTCTAAGCGCACGTGTATGTAATGTGTGTGTGAGTTCAGAAAAGAAAGTTCTTTGATTCACAGTCCAATCTCACTTCTCACTCCTCCAAGTTCATCAGTATGAGGCAATTCCGACACTGTGCACATAATTTAACTTTTATGAATCTTCACCAGGCCATTATGCTTGAAAGGTAAATGGTTACTATTCAGGAAGGTTCTTATCGGTTTTCAGAGAGACATTTGTTGTTCCAGAACATCCACAACTGATTTACTTCCATTAGCCACTCCAGTGTCTTGTTGACAAAACTTTCCCCATTCAGGGTTCTCTAGATGATGACCTCTTTCTTTCAGATCACAGAGTTCCTTTTTGTTTCTCTTATTCCAAGTGAAACATTAGACAGCTAGTCCTCTCCTCTTGGATGAACCACAAGGGCTTTGACCAGGCCGTCTTCCAAATGAGCTTGCCAGCTTGCCCTGTTCCAGCTACTTCTGCTGGCTGTAACACTGTCAAGTGATCTGTGTGTGTGTGTCTCTCTCTCTCTCTCTCTCTCTCTCTGGCTCTCTGAGAGAAAGCCTGTTTGACTCTCCCTGCTTGAAAAACCACATGACCCTCTCAGAATAGCAAGTTCTCTTCCAGACAGCAGTGGCTTCAGCATACTCTTTCATCTGTTGCCTTTTGCAAACAACAATCCATTAGTGAAGTCTCTTGAGCACTCTTCAAAGCTCTTGCAAAAGCTGTGATATGTCTAGCATGAGGCAGAGCTCCCGTATTTCAAATAAGATCAGACTTAAAGTGTTTGTATGTAACATACTCTAACAAACCTTTCCCAATTTATCTCCCAAAAGCATATCTGTATACTCTATATACTCTGTATATTCTGTCACACCAGACACCCATCTGATGAGTTTTTCAGGCTGAGTTTTCTATATGTTTACAGTTTAAGGGAATTGCAAGCCATGGTCAGGTATCACATTGTATAATAACCATTAATATAAGCAAGAACCAGCCTTCAAACTACTTCTAATTGTAAATTACAAGCCTCATCTTTTGAAATGACAAGGATAGTTGTTGAAACAAATAATGGTGTCTGATCAGGGAGCAGACTATGGGCTCACAGCAGAAGGATAATCAAGACTTAATGTGATCGAAACTGACAAGACAATACTAGAGATACAGGAAACTGTGGATGCTGGAACCTGGAGCAAAGAACAAACTGCTGGAGGAACCCAGTGGGTCAGGCAGCATCTGTGGAGGCCAAGGGATGGTCAGCACTTCAGGTCTGAGTGGGTCGAGAGAATTTTGCCCATATTAAGACGGAAGAAGGAGGAGAGAGGCAGATGCTGATGGGTGATAAATGGATCCAGGAGAGTTGATGCGCAGATGAAGCAGATGTGGGAGGGTAGTTTTAAGGCAGGGGCTGGTAGGGGATCAGTGGAACTGGGTAAAGTAGGCGACTATAGGCATAACGAACCAGTTATTCCCTCTTGTCTAAATTTCTCCACCTCTAGGAAACAGACTGTCACTATTCATCTTATCTATGCCCCTTATGATTTTATAAGCCTCATTAAGATCCCCTCACAACCTACTGCGCTCCAAGGAAAACAGCCCTAGATTTTCCAGTCTCTCAGGATTATTTTAATGTCCCTAATCCTGGAAACAATTTTGATATCCTCTTCCGTACCTCTTCCCATGTTATAATATAGTTCCTTCAGCCAGGCAACCAAAACTGCACACAATATTCCACATGTGACCTCACTAACTTTCAATAGTGTAAATTTAAACAGGTTTTTCCCTCTGAGGTTATGTGAAACAAGAACAAGAGGACATGGGTTAAGGGGAAAAGGGGAAAAGTTTAAAGGGAACATTGGGGGGGAACTTCTTCATGCAGAGAGTGGTGCGAGTGTGCAACGAGCTGCCAGCTGTGCAAAAGGAGACAGGGAATGGAGAGACAACAGGGGAAGAAGGAGGTGGGGGGGGGGGGGGGGGGGAGGTTTTAACAAAAACCAGATAAGTCGGTTGCAGGGTTCCCAGTTGGAAGATGAGGTGTCATTCTTCCAATTTACGGATGGTCTCAGTCTGGCAGTACATAAGACCATGGACAGACATGTTGTCAAAGGAATGGGATGGAGAATTGAAACTAGACCCCTCTCCTCCCCTCTCTTCCTTCTGCATTATTCTCTTGTCCACTCCGCCCTCCCACCAATCATCCTCTTGGGACCTACCTAACCTTGTGAGCACAGGAGATGCTCCACTTGCGCCCACACCTCCTCCATCAGCATTATTCAGGGACCTAAATTGCCCTTCCAAGTAAAGCAACATTTCACGTGAATCTGCAGGGGTCATCTACTGCATCCAGTGCTCCTGCTGTGATCTCTTCTACAATGGAGTGTTATGAACTAACAATCCTTTCAATTATTTTTGGGACTAAAGGGATTTTGGTAGCACTAACTGTGGTGGTACACCACCAGCCTACTGCAGGGGGCAACCTCTGTACCTGCAGAAGTGTAAGGGAACAGGACAACACCTGGCCACACTTAAACAAAGTGGCCAAACACAAAAATAAACCCAGTAGAAATCTGTCCTCTTTTTCAGAGGCAGCAAAATTGTCTTTCTTATTTCAAAAACCACTGATTCTGTGTTCCCCTTTTCCCAGGAGCCACACACAACAGCACCATTTCTGGTTACTGTAACTCAACCCAGTCTTTCACAAGGTTTCAACCCCTGTGTCACAGGGGTTTTGACTTCTGTCAACTCCAAACTGAACTCTTCCAAAACTGAACTCAAAATGTCTGAATTCAGTAATATATTTCTCCAAATAATGTGACCATCACTGACATGAGTCCCAATTTTTGGAAACCACATGACCATCAGCTTTATTTCTACCAAAATTCTGTTCCTTTTTCAAAACCATTCCATATCTGTAACAACCTCTGACCTCATCCCTGTTCAAGAGGCTTAAGTGGATTTGATGAAAAACAGATCACTTCCTTCAGCAGTTCTTGAATAATTAAGACCCACTTGAAATCCATTAGGTATGTCTGTCCAAGATGCTGCAACTCTGAGAATGAACATTCTTCTCTGAGTATAATGTTGTATCTATAAATATGCTGTGACCCTGTACGAGCTGACAACTAACTTATTAAACCATATCCAGATAAAATATAATTTTAACATTATACTAAGGCTTAACATAAATCTGTTGCAGGAGACACTGGACGCAGACTATGAGATTGTTTTGTTAAGCACCTTGGTTCTGTCTGCCACAATAGTGTTGTGAGAGATGAGTAAAACTAATATGAAAATATGAAAGATGAAGAAAGCTAGTATGGATATATGTGTAATGAATAAAGCCAATATGAATAGGATAAGGATAGATAATAGAATGTAAGAAGTAAAGTTAGTCTGAATAAGATAAGGGTCTTCTAGCCTTTTAGACAGAATTAGCAAGTTCTGCATATAAGAAGTTAGTAAGCCCTGAGAGTCGGGAAGGTGTGAATAAGGACAATGACATGATGGGACACCGACAGGATACCCCCTGGTCCTCCAAGTTCACAGAAACAGCACGTAGGCAGACAGGATTGCCTAATGCCAAACTCATCCAGGAGGCAGAAAAATGTAAGGGGGAAGGTACTTCTATACTGAAATAAACTGTATAAAAGTTGGGTGAGCCCCAGTGTATGTGTGTATTCCCAGGGTAAGGGGAACCACCCAACTTTGCAT
This sequence comes from Narcine bancroftii, assembly GCF_036971445.1. Lineage (NCBI taxonomy): Eukaryota > Metazoa > Chordata > Chondrichthyes > Torpediniformes > Narcinidae > Narcine > Narcine bancroftii. Next base: position 26,952,242 of record NC_091471.1, read on the forward strand.
TGTTGTATAATAAATGTTCTTTGTTCTCAATTTTTGTCTCGAGCAAATTCTGTGAAGGTACTTCTGTTTCTCACAGTGTTGATCTCCCAGTGGCTACCCATTTCAATTCTCCATCCATTCCCCTGCCAACATGTCTGTCTATGGTCTCATGTACTGCCAGACTGAGACCACCCGCAAATAGGATGAACAACACCTCATCTTCTGACTGAGCACCCTGTAACCAGATGTAATTGATATTGACTATTCTGGCTTTTGTTAAAACCCCACCCCCACCCCCTTCTTCCCTGTTGTCTCTCCATTCCCTCTCTCCTTTTGCACAGACATGATAAATTCTACCGAGTCCCTTATCAGATTTCTCCCCCATTGTTAAAATTCTGATAACAGTGCATCCTGCTTCTGCCTTTTCGCATTATTCCTTGAAGAAGGCCTCAGGCCCGAAACGTCTGCGATATATCTTTGTCTCCCACAGACCAGCTGAGTTCCTCCAGCATTTTGGTGTTTTTACTACAATCACAGCGCCTGCGGCCTATTGTGTTCCTCTCAATTTACTCAAGTGCAGCCATCTTGCCGTGACCCAAATTCAAATTCGACGCCATCATCATCTGAGAAGGAAAGAGGGCAGCCATTTTGCCATGCCACAAGGTTGACGCCATCTTATCCACACAGGGCAGCCCAAGATGGTGAGGGCCATTCGAGTGAGGAGCATAAGAGTCTCCAGGGACCTAGCCTCGATGGTCCTCGATCAGGACAGACCGCACCAGTTCAGCAACTCCATAGTGACTGTGAAGGTAAATGGACATTCCATTAAATGCCTAATCGACACAGGCTCTACTGAACTGCATCTACCATTCCAATTCTCAATTCTTCATCTGATCCAGATCTTGACCGTCAAAACAGGAGCACCCTGCAGTGAACTGAGATTCACTGGTAGGGTGTTGTGCTGATGCCTGGCCCCGCCTCCTGGCTCTGCCCCCATCTACTCACTTATAACCCGGTTTCCCACCTAAACCCAGAACCCTTCTGAACCCTACCCATAGTTATAAGTTAAGAAAAGCATTTGTTCTCCCTCCAGTCATGAGAGCTTTTATTCACGCTACAATTTTATTAGCTTATTCCCTAAACGATGGATGCGCTACTCAAACCAGGTATGCTACTGATAGACCCTCTGTCCCCCGATGCGGTTGAGGAGTTCACATACTGGCTAGACTGCTTCCAGGCCTATCTGAACTCAGGAGGTCCACACTCGTTTCGAGGGTAGGAACAAAAGTGATCAAGGACTGCTCTACATATGACGCTGCTATCGAGGCATTGAAGACTCGATACCTGAAGTTGGAAAACAAGGACCAAGTGAGGCACCATCTTGGTCCACATCGCCAGCAGCCAGGAGAGACCATCGATGACTACCTGCTGGATCTGTGGATGCTTGCCAAGAAATGCAGGCACAAAGTGGCTATGGGCTGCGTTCGTGAGGAAGAACAGATCCGGGGCATACTAGTCACGCGGGTCTGCTCGAGGTACATGAGACAGCGACTGCTCGTGTCAGGAAAGAAGCACCTGGCTAGCCACGTCGAGCTGGCCAAATGACTAGAACAGGCCAAGCTTGAGAATGACGACCTCGAAGGCAGCAAGCTCGCTCACCCAGGTGACCCCTTTCAAGGACCAGCTGCTCTAGCTAACCATGCCCTAACAGCTGCCTCTTCCAGTGCTAGGGAGGGCTTTTTCTGAGGCAAGAGCCAGCATCCCTGATCTCATTGCCCACCAAAAGACTGTGTGTTCCAGCTGTGGCAAGAAAGGGCATTGGGCAAGGGTTTGTTGTGCGAGGGGAAGCCCGGGGAAGTTCACGGCTTGCACCTGGTTCCAGCCCCAAGCCACCTGCCCCAAATTCACCCGAACCCACTTGCTGAGCGACCCAGTAACGGAAGGTGGCAGTGAGGAAATGGCACAAAAAGACTCGGCAGCCATCTTGCCGTGACCCAAATTCAAATTCGACGCCATCATCATCTGAGAAGGAAAGAGGGCAGCCATTTTGCCATGCCACAAGGTTGACGCCATCTTATCCACACAGGGCAGCCCAAGATGGTGAGGGCCATTCGAGTGAGGAGCATAAGAGTCTCCAGGGACCTAGCCTCGATGGTCCTCGATCAGGACAGACCTCACCAGTTCAGCAACTCCATAGTGACTGTGAAGGTAAATGGACATTCCATTAAATGCCTAATCGACACAGGCTCTACTGAAAGGAACATAGACTCGCGCACTGTGCAAGAGTACGACCTAAAGATGTATCCGTCTAATTACCACATATTTCTCATGTCTCATTCGCATTCTACGTGTGTTCAACAACATTGTATGGTGCATATGTCGTTTGAAGGGGGGGACTTCTGTAAGATTTGCCTGTGTGTACTTGATTAATTGTGTGGTCCGGTGTTATTGGGTCTCGACTTCCTGTATCACCTCAAAAGCATGACCTTGAAGTATTCTAGTCCCCTCCCCCACTGTAATGGTTCAGAACAGAGGGCCCCTAAAATCAGAACCCATGTGCAGCCTCTCCACACTGAATATCAACCCCCTCCTCTCTTCCTGAATCTTTCCTCAGACTGCAAACCATTGCTACCAAGAGTAGGAGGTACAGCACAGCAGACCAAGATTTCATAAATCCTGAGACACAACGTCTGCTTGATGAAGGTATCATTGAACGTGGAGAGCGCAAGAGGAAGTGGTAAAAGGGAAAAACAAGTCCAGGCTAGTAATTGACTATAGCCAAACTATTAATCGGTACACACTCCTGGACGTATACCCCACTCCCTTAAATTTCAGACAAGAAAAATGATATAGCACAGTATTGGCTCTATTCAACCATTGACCTGAAAGCTGCCTATCACCAGCTGTCAATCCATTCCGAGGACCTTCCATATTCGGCATTTGAGGCTAATGGTTGCTTCTATCAGTTCTGGAGGGTCCCCTTTGGTATTACTAATGGGGTTTCTATCTTCCAGAGGCAGATGGACAAGTATGGGTTGAAGGCTACCGTCCCCTACCTCAACAATGTCACCATCTGTGGCCATACCTTGGAAGACCATGACGCCAACCTTCAGAGCTTTCTCCAAGCGGCGAAAGCCCTGAACCTCACTTATAACTCTGACAAGTGTGTGTTCAGGACTAAACGACTGGCTATCCTTGGCTATGTGGTGGAGAATGGCATAATTGGCCATGATCCTGATAGGATGTGCCGCCTGTTAGAGCTCCCCATCCACAGGACCACAAAGGCTTTGAGGAGATGCCTGGGAATTTTCTCAAATTGCACCCAGTAGATCCCTCAATACCCTGATAAGGTTTGCCCTCTCTTAAAACCCACTAATTTCCCCCTTTTGACTGAAGCCCAAATGGCTTTTAACTACCTCTGGAACCACATTATGAAAGACGCCATGCATGCGGTGGACGAGAATGTACCTTTCCAAGTGGAAAGCGACGCTTCGGACATAGCCCTGGCTGCCACCCTCAACCAGGTGGGCAGGCTGTTGGCATTTTTTTCTCGGACATTGCAACGCCACAACCTCTGGAACTCATCTGTAGAATAGGAGGCTCAAACCATTGTAGAAGTCATGAGGCACTGGAGACACTACCTGGATGGGAGGAAATTGAGACTCCTCACTGACCAGCGCTCGGTCGCATTCATGTTTAATAATGTCAAGAGGGTAAAAATCAAAAATGAGAAGATTGCTCGGTGGAGGATTGAACTCTCCATCTACAATTATGACATTGCTTATCAGCCAGTAGCTCTTAATGACCCTCCAGTTGCCTTATCCAGAGAAAGCAGTGCCTCTGCACACACTGGCCAACTGCAGTCTCTGCATAATGAGCTCTGACATCCAGGTATCACCCACATGGCTCATTTTGTCAAGGCGCACAATCTGCCCTACTCCATGGAAGACATCAGGGAAATGACCAGGTCTTGCCAGATCTGCGCAGAGTGTAAGCCATACTTCTACCGCCCCGGGAAGGCGCACCCAATCAAGTCATCCAGGCCCTTCGAATGGCTCAGTGTCAATTTTAAGGGACCTCTCCCCTCCACAAACAGGAACACGTTGTTCCGCTCTCTCATTTTCAAGTACTCCCACTTCCCGTTTACCATTCTACGTCCAGACACGTCCATTTCATCAGTCATAGACTCCATTTTTTCCCTGTTCGGGTATCCCAGCTATATTTATAGTGACCAGGGCTCATTCTTTATGAGTGACGAACTATGTCAGTACCTGCTGGTGAGGGGCATCGATTCCAGCAGGACTACTAGTTACAACCCCTGGGGGAACTGAAAGGTTGAAAAGGAGAAAGCCATGGTCTGGGAGGCTGTAAAACTGGCCCTGAAGCCAAAGTCCTTCCAGACTCACGCTGGCACGAAGTCCTCCCTATGGTGCTCCACTCAAACCAGTCGCTACTATGTACCACGACCAACGCTACTCCTCATGAGTTCCTATTCACTTTTGAAAGAAGGTCGTGGGAACTACACTCCCAATCTGGCTCACCACTCCTGGTGTAGTTCACCACTCCTGGTCTAGGCCTTCTCAGGAATTATGTGAGGAAAAGCAAGACCGACCCCCTGGTGGAAAGGGTGAAACTGCTCCACATCAATCCCGTGTGGAGTACCTGGATGGGAGGGAGGACACCGTCTCCATCAGTGACTTGGCACCTGCTGGAACAGAGGGTCTGTCGCCTCAGGTGCCCTGTGAGCCATGGAGCTCATTCTCGCCACCCCCAGTCAGGGTTCCAGCTTGGAGACAGAGACCCAGCCTGTCTCTCCTTGCTCACAAGGGGACCAGGAAACTCAAGGAGTCCAAAGCCCCTCGGGGCTAATGTGGTCCACCAGGATCTCCAGACCCCTTGACTGCTTAAATCTGTAAATTTGTAAATAACTCTATATTTTTCAACCATCTTTTTTCTGAACCCATGTTCTCTGTCTTCATTCATAGACCCTAAATTCTACAGGAAGGGGTGAATGCAATGAACTGGGATTCACTGGTAGGGTGTTCTGCTGTTCGTGGGCTCCGCCTCCTGGTTCCACCCCCATTTGCTCGTTTATAACCCTGGTTTCCCTCCTAAACCCACAACCCTTCCGAAGACTACTGAGACTCTACCCTTAGTTATAAGCTAATAAAAGTGTTTGTTTTTCCTCCAGTCGTGAGAGCTTTTATTCATGCTACACACCCCAAGGCTGCATGCTTAGTCCCCTACTTAACTCCCTGTAAACTCATGACTATACAGTATAGCCAAGTTCAGCTCCAACATTTAAAAAAAATTATTTAATATTTTCAAATTACATTAAAAAAATCCAATACATTTAAAGTAACTATAACTATATCCCCTCCCCTTATAATATATTAAAAAAACCAAGAATCAAAAGGAAAAAAAGCCTCCCCCAACCCCCCTCCCCCAAAACCTTACAAAAATATATCAAATATTCCCTGATTGAGTGCCAACCTTACCACAATTACTTAATTTCTATATTTCAAATATAAAACCCACATATCAATAAAAAAAGAGTATAATTATTTCTTACATTATGTTAGTTTTTCTAAATATTAACAAGACTGCAGTTCATTATGCCATCTATGCAAACTTAATTCTACATCATTCTTCCATGGAACCGCTATACATTTTCTTGCTACTGCTAACCCTAATCTTAGAAAAGCCAAATATGGTTTAGGCATTTTTGAGTCAACAAATGGAACGCTAACATAACCCAACAAACATAACTTTGGATCCAATCAAAAATCCATTTTAAATAATTCACTATCCTATTAGCCAAATCTTTTGCCACCAGTTTATAGTCAACACTTAATAATGATATAGGTCTATAAGATGATACTTTTAAAGGATCTCTATCTTTTTTTGGTATAACTGTAATCAATGCTCTTGAGAAAGATTCTGGAAATATACCTGTTTCAGTTGCTTGTTTCAAAACCTCTTTATATAACAGAAATAATAAATCATTAAACTCTTTATAAAACTCTACCGTAAATCCATCCTCTCCAGGAGATTTCCCATTAGGCATCGATTGCAAAGCTTCTTTCAATTCTAATTCAGTAAATAAAATATCTAAATTCTTTACTTCAACTTCATTCAAAACTGGCAAATTTAAATTAGATAAAAATAAATCAATTTGATCCATTTCTTGATCACCAAGAAATATAAAAAATTTATATTATAAATTTTCATTTAATTTTTAAAAATCATCATTAATATCTTCTTATTTATAAGTAATGTCTACATTCTTCCTAATAGCATTAATTGTCCTTGATACTTGTTCAGTTTAAGCTGCCATGCCAAAATCTTATGCACTCTTTCTTGTTGCTTAGACCGCAAAATCATTTTCTCATATTTATATGTTTGTAAATTATTATAACGCAATTTCAATTTAAATAATTGTCTTATCATCCTCTGTACATTTTTTTTGTAATTTTTTTCTCCAAACTTTCAATTTATTTTTCCAAATTTGAACTTTCTAATAAATACTGGTTTTTTAAATCTTTGTTGTATAGCTAATAATTTGTCCCCTCAAATATGCTTTTAAAGCATCCCACAAAATAAACTTACTTTGAACTGAATTTTCATTTGTTTGTAAATAAAAAATAATTAGATCTCTCATATACTTAATAAAGTCCGGTCTCTTCAATAACATTTCATTATAGCAGGGCCATCTCGTGCCTCTTGACTGAATATCATCCAGTTCTTACTGCAAGGATCAAAGTTCCCTGAAAGTGGCAATTCATGCCTACATCCTATTTTGAATAGGATCTTCCAATCTATTGGGACCTGTCCAGAGAATTTTGGCAAATTGTCACTAAACTGATTCCATCTGCATTAAATTAGTTCATCGTTATTGAATAAAGATCTACCGGGACCAATGCCTGAAGAGGGCACACAAAATCAGGGAACCGGTGCGGACTCGAAAGGCCAACATGGCCTGTTTCCGCTCTGTAAATGGTTATATGGTTAAACCTCCATCGATAAGCTGTCTCAGTTAATTCAGTACCCAAACGTCAAATTAATAGTAACAAAATATCTGACAATAATCTACTTTTATATTCTGTGAAATTAAATCTACCTTGTAAATGCGCAGAAATCAAAAATAAGTCTATTCTAGAAAACGAATTATGTCGAGCTGAATAAAATGAATAATCTTTATCAGTTGGATTTAATTTCCTCCAAATTTCCACTAAATTTAAGTCCTTTATCATCTCAATTAGTCTTTTTGCCTTCTTAGTTCTTTTAATAATTTTTGGAGATTTGTCTAACAAAGGATCCAAGCAACAATTAAAGTCTCCTCCTACATTCCCATTTGACTGATTCAAATTTAAAAAGGCCTCTGAAATAAATGTCTCATCATCTTCATTTGGTGCATAAATATTCAAATATTAAAGTCCTACTTTCAGAAAAAATCTTACAATTAACAATTAACACTCTTCCCGCATTAGCAAAAAAAGAGTCTACAGCAAAAGATATTTTTTATTAACTAAAATCGCCACCCCTCTAGCTTTAGAATTAAATGAAGATGAAATTACATGTGCTACCCAATCTCTTTTCAACTTCAGATGTTCTTTTTCTGTTAAATGAGTTTCTTGCAAAAATGCAATATCTACTTTTAACTTCTTAATATAATATAAAACACGTTTCCTCTTTATTGGATGATTTAAACCCTTAACATTAAAAGTTGCAAAACTTAAACTTCTCATTACAACTTATATAATGGCACCCAATCTTCCACAATTAACTTGAAAAAAAAACCCTTAACAAACAATAAAAAACAAACCCCCCCAAAAAAAACCTTAAACCCTCCCCCCCAAAAAAAACTGCAAACTCATATCTTTATTAACTGGGTGCAGTTAACACCAACATAGCAACATAGGAAGTAGGAACAGGAGTAGGCCAAAAATGGCCCATTGAGTCTGCTCCGCCATTCAATACGATCATGGCTGATCTAATCCATGACCTAACTCCACCTACCTGCCTTCTCCCCATATCCCCCAATTCCTCCATCATGTAAAAATTTATCTAACCAAATTTTAAATATGTTTAATGAAGCAGCCTTGGTTAGAGAATTCCAAACATTCACTACTCTCTGGGAAAAACTATTTTTTCTCATTTCTGTCCTAAATCTACTCCCCCGAATCTTGAGACTGTGTCCTCTCGTTTTAGTTTCCCTAGCCAGCTCAAAAAACCTTCCTACATCTATCCTATCCATACACTTCATAATCCTATATGTTTCTATAAGATCTCCTCTCATTCTTCTGAACTCGAGTGAACACAATCCTAGAGGATTTAATCTTTCATCATAAGTCAACCCCTTCATCCCAGGGATCAACCTAGTAAACCTCTTCTGAACCGTCTCCAAAGCCAGTATACCTTTCTCAAATATGGAGACCAGAACTGGACACAGTACTCCAGGTGCGGTCTCACCAGTACCTTATACACTTGCAACGTTACCTCCCTACTCCTGAATTCAATTCCTCTAGCGATGAAGGCCAACATTCCATTTGCCTTCTTAATAACCTGCTGCACCTGCAACCTAACTTTTTGCGATTCATGCACAAACACTCCCAAGTCCCTCTGCACAACAGCATGCTGTAGTTTTTCACCCTTTAAATAATATTCAGCTCTTTTATTTTTCTTGCCAAAGTGGATAACCTCACACTTACTAACATTGTACTCCATCTGCCAGACCTTTGCCCACTCATCCAGCTTAACTATTTCCCTCTGCAGACTCTCCACATCCTCATTACAATTTGCTCTTCCACTCAATTTGGTGTCATCCGCAAACTTTGCTACACCACATTTTGTCCCCTCCTCCAAGTCATCAATGTAAATGATGAACACTTGTGGGCCTAACACTGACCCCTACGGCACCCCACTTACCACTCTCTGCCAACCTGAAAAACTCCCATTTATCCCAACTCTCTGCCTCCTGTCAGACAACCAATTTTCAATCCAGGCCAATATACTTCCCCGGACTCCACTTTCCTGTAACTTACTGAGAAGTCTCTTGTGTGGCACCTTATCAAGCGCTTTCTGGAAATCCAAATATATGACATCAACCTGTTCCCCTCTATCCACCGCACCCATTATATCCTCAAAGAATTCTAACAAATTTGTCAAACAAGATCTTCCCTTTCTAAAACCATGCTGCGTCTGCCTGATTGAACAGTGGCTGATGACTTCAGATTCAGCTGGGATGATATCTTCTCCCCAGCCGGAGAGCAACGGAACCCCTCAGGTACTAGATGCTTCCGCAATTTCTTCTTGTAGATCCATCAATTGTTCAACTTCCAGTTGCTTTTCAACTTTCCCATTTCCAGCTTTGCTCAACACCACCAACGGTTTCGGAGAAAAATCCTGTATCAACTTAGAATCTGGTAAAGAGTTAGCAAATGTCAAAGCTACCTGTGGATTTTCAATCAATTGAAATTGATACTGCCCAAAGAAAATTTTTTAAATTGCTGGATATCTAAAAGTAGATTTATACTCTTTTTTCCATAAAACTGCTTTAGCAGGTGTTGAACTCCTTCTGTCTCATAACAACCGTCTCACTCAAATCTGCAGAAAAAAAACTTTACTATTCTGAATTACAATTGGGCCATTCAAACGAGCCTGTAAAGCCACAGCACATAAAATCATCTCACGGTCTTGATACCTCAAACATCTCACCGAGACAGCTCGAGGTGGTTGCCCTGGCAATGGCTTTTTTCTTAATGCACGGTGTTAGGTCTGCTTTGTTCATGAATGAGTGAGACAAACACCAGACTGAGTCGAAATCAGGGTTCTTTGTTCTTTATTACCGGACTAACCATGTTAGTCGGAGAATGCATTCTGCCGTTATCAGCAAAATGGTGATTTTTTATACCCTTGGATACATGCTTAGAACATCATCATATCATTACTTGTCCAATGACTAAAACTGTTGCTATCCTTTCCCTGCTAGCTTCCTGCCTCTCAATCCATCAATGTCTCTCTTATCTTGTAAGTACAAGGATGCATTCACATCTTGTTACAGCCCTGTACAGGGTAACTCCTTACACATTCCCATCTCATGATGTTTTACCTTACAACGGTGAGCCTTCTCTATCTCCAAACCCTTTGGAAAATATTCTGAACCAAATATTTCAACAATTCATTCTTCAAAAAACTTTGTAGTATTTACTCCTTCTGGCAACCCCACTATTTTTATATTATTTCGCCGACTTTGATTTTCTAATGAATCCATTTTCTGTAAAAGATTCTTCTTCTCAATCTGCCATCCAGCCACCGCTCCTTCAACTTGGTCCGCTCTTATCTTCTACATTTTTTATTTTATTTTCAACGTTATCCACTGCTGTCAAGCATTTATTAACATTCACCTTCATTGAAGCAATCTCACCAGAAATGTCAGTGATTTTAAGTCTAATGTCAGAAAGCTGTTGGTCAACATTTTGTAAATTGGTGGAAACATAATCCATCAAACTTACATTCTGCTTTGTTATTGTTTTTAAAATTACCATCACATAGAAGGGGGCATAGGACTCATAGTACTGGGAGATTTATAAGGTGAAGGTAACTTTAAAGATGTAGGAGTACCTTCTGCTTTGGCTGCAGCTCATAAAAGTTGATTATCTTCTTCCTCCAGATAATGGTCAAGCTCCTCATCCACTTCTTCCTGTAGTTCAGCCTGCTGCACCTCTCTTGGTTGGCTACAGGTCTGCTTCTCACCCAGCATCAAGCTGAATTCCTCAGCCCCACGCTGAGCAGCAGCCCCCGCAGCCCTCACTCTCTCAAGGGTTTCACGCACGCGCACCGCTGTGCGCATCCCGGCAGCGACCGCTTAGCGCTGGTAGGTCGTCCCCGGAATGTCCCTCGCAAACTGTGTTAAAGACGCAGTTGAAAACTACACGTCATGCCCCCCAACCGCTCCATGTTCAGCCGTGCTACTCGACATGCTCAACACGGCAGACCCACGCACATCGCGCACCTCCCGTAGCGACATTAAAGATGCCACGGCGGCGCCATCTTGCGTTGCTCTACGCATAGAGGATGCCGTCACTGCAGCCAACCTTGCTGAAATAGATTGCTGAGTCTTTGGCTCCATCTCCAACTGACTTCGAGGCTCCAAATCTTCGGTAAGGCCAGATTTTTCAGATTCTTCCAACGTATTGAAATGCAGTTTTTTTGACTGTTGAATTTTAGTTCTTTTAACCAGTTTCCTTCTCATATCATATACAGTCTTTTCATAAAACTCTCAAACATATATTAAGTCTTTAAATTCGGGTTCTGAACTTTCCAGCTGAGGAGAGATAGACTCCCACGTTCTCCCCTAAGCCATCTTGCCTCACCTCCCCAAGTTCAGCTCCAACTTGATCGACAAATTTGTTGACGTCGCCACCATTGTTGGCCGAATAACAGAATTCTGAGTCAAAATACAGGATGGAAATCGAGAACCTGATTGGGTGGGGCAAGAACATTAATCTTGCTCTCAACATCACCAAGAGCAAGGAGCTTAATGTTGATTTTAGGAAGGATAAGGCTGAGGGACCACACATCTGTCCACAGTGATAGGATGGAGTTGGAGAAGGTTAGAACCTTCAAGTTCCTGGGAGCCCATATTTCAGAAGATCTCTCCTAGAGGCAGCACAATGGAGCAACTGTGAAGGCACATCAATGCCTCTTATTTTCTTAAAGAGTCTGAGGAGATTTGACACGTTGATAAACATCTACAGGTGCACTGTGGAAAGTACACCGACAGGTTACATCGTAGCCTGGTTTGGGAATCAGACTGCCTGGGAACGCTGTGGTCTCCAGAAGGTCAGGTCAATCACAAGCTCTGAACTCCCATCCATTAAATGCATCTATGTGAGGCACTGCCAACATCATAAAGGACCCCCATCAGCCTAGTCACAAACTCTTCTCACTGCTATCTTCAGGCAGAAGGTACAGAAGTCTGAAGACTGGCATCTCTAGGTTCAAGGACATTTCCTTTCCAACAGCTATCAGGCTCTTGAACCTCCCTTTGTTACACTAATCAGGGACTGATTAGACACCACAAAAGGACTGTCTGCATAATTGCTGTCACTTTATATGCACAAAGATTTTTGCATTTATTTTGCTTCTTTTTAATTCAATTAAGTATATGTTTTTCATTATTTTAACACAATACCTGTTCAGTTGCAGCAAGTGAGAATTTCAGTTTATATGTACCACATATTTCGGCATTTGAGACGACCATCTAAGACAGGTCCTCAATTTCAGCCTGAATTTCATGGTTTTATCATATATTTAGTGTATAAGACAACCCCACCCCCCCCCAAAAAAATACGTGTGTTGACTGAGCTGGTGTCATGTTGACTGAGCTGTTGGGCGTGGCCAGAAGGTGGGTGTTATCATGGAACCTCCAACAAAGTGAAGAGACTATAAAGCAAGTTTTAAGTTAAAGGTCATTGAATTGGCCAAGGAATCGACCAACTGTGCTACTGCAAGGACATTGGACATAACTGAGATGATAAGAGAATGGAGAAAGAATGAAAAATACCAAAGAATGTGTTTCGAGAATAGGAATCATTTGTTGGCCAGAGTTGAAAAATGGTTATTCGAACAAAGGCAACCATTGTCAAATATTGGAAACATGAACAAAACCCCCATGAATTTTGACATGATAGGCAATGAAATGGTGGAACATTAAGGTGTTAAAATTGTTCAAGCCAGAAGTACAGGCCATGAAAGGACTAGGTTTACGGTGGTGTTATCGTGCATGGCTAATGATACGAAGTTGAAACGCATGGCCATCTTCAAGCAAAAAATTAAACCTAAACTAAAATTCCCACGAGGTGCTTTTGTACATTTGCCTGAAAAAGGATGGAAGGATGAAAGTGGCGTAAAACTATGAATAGACAATGTGTGGAACAGATGGCTGGGGGTTTACACAAAGAATGGAGTTTGTTGGTCTGGGATATGCTTCACATTTAACTGATAATTCTAAAAACAGATTAGCACAAAATAATACTGTGATTGCTGTTAGACCAGGTGGTTTGACTTCTCTATTGCAATCACTAGATGTCTGCTTGTACAGCCATTTAAAGATCATGTGTGTGAAGAATGGAATAATTGGTTGACAGGTGCTGAAAAATCCTTTACAAAAGGCGGGGAAATGTGTGGTATTTCACTTGATTTTGTGCTCAAAGCATGGGATAAAGTAAGAGTAGAGACTGTAATAAAATCTTTCAAAAAGTGCGGTATCTCTAGTACAATGGTTGGTACCGAGGATGACTTATTGTGGGACACTGACGACGAAGTGGAAGCCGACTCATCAGACTCAGACTGGGACCCAAATGTAAACAGTGAGACTCCGGATGTGCTCGTCAAATTCTTCACCTCAGACGATGATGGGTGATGGTGATTTTGAAGGATTTTAGATGCGTTCTTTTACAATAAAAAATTCTAATACACCGGTAGCTTAAAAATTCGTTTTCGGGTGGGGTCTGAGTGGATCATGGAACCGATCAAGTGATATTTTGAGTAGAATTTTAAGGTCACATTTTTGTATCTGATCTATAAGACGAGCCTTGATTTTGGCATATTCTTTGGGTGCTTCAAGGGTTGTCTTTTATGCCGAAATATGCGGTATATTGTAAAATGTATATGACAATAAACTCACTATCATCGTGAAGAAGATAATGCTCTCTATCAACATGTGATTTAAAAGTATCAGTAGGCCATCAACCCTTCAAGCCAGCATCACCATTTAATAGGATGAGGGTGACTGATCTCAGTTCTGCATTCCTGGCCACCTGCTGAAATCTAGTTTGCCCCAACAAAGTAGTTTAACCTTACCTTGATTCTGTCTTTTCTTCCCTGGTCCAATCCCTCCCCACCTACATCTGTGACACCTCACATGCCCTCCATCTCCTCAAAGACTTCATTTTCCCGAACTGAACCACCTCATCCTCACGATGGATATCCAATCCCTTTACACCTTAATTCCCCACGTAGAAAAGTTTGAAACCACTTTGCTTCTTCCTGGACCAAAAACCCAACCAGTCACCCTCTACCCCCGCCTGCTAGAACTTATCCTCACTCTAAATAACTTCTTCAACTCATCCCTCTTCCTCCAAATTAAAGGAGTAGCCATGGGTACCCGCATGGGTCCCAGCTACACCTGCCTGTTTTGTGCGTTTTGTGCTTTGTGGAACAATTCATGCTGCAAGCCTGCACAAGCAAGACCCTTCATCTCTTCCACTGATATATCAATGACTACATTGGAGCTGCCTCATGCACCTGCAATGTGCTTGTCAACTTCATTCACTTCGCAGCCAACTTCTACCCTGATCTCAGACTCACCTGGTCCATCTCTGATATCACTCTTCCCTTTCTGGATCTCTCTGTCTCCATCTCCATCTCCGGAGACAAGCTTTCTACAAATCCTCCAACTCCCACAACTACCTGGACTACACTTCCTCACATCTTGTTTCCTGCAAGGATTCCATCCCTTTCTCTCAATTTTGCATCGGTTCCCAAGATGAGGTCTTCCAGTACAGATCTTCTGAAATGTCTACCTACTTCCACAAATATGGCTTCCCCTCCACCACTATCAACTCAGCCCTCATCCGCATCTCCTCCATTTCCTGCTTCTCTGCTCTGCCTCCCTTTTCCCTCCCAGATGCAACAAACATAGAATTCCTCTCATCCTCCTCTACCACCCTACCAGCCTCTGCATCCAACAAAATTATCTGCCGGAATTTCCAGCACTTAATACAGGATCCCACTACTAGATACATTTTTCCTTCTCCTCCCCTCTTGGCCTTCCGCAGGGACTGCTCCCTCCACGATTCCCTTGTGCACTCATTCCTCACCACCCATTGTACCCCTGGTACTTTCCCCTGTGCCCATAGGAGGTGCAACACTTGCGCCCACACCTCCTCCCTCATCATGGTCCAGGACCCCAAACAGGCCTTTCAAGTGAAGCAACACTTCACTTGAATATCCTCAGGACTGATTTACTGCACCTGGTGCTCCCTTTGTCGCTTTCTCTGCATCAGAGAGACTGGTTGCAGACTGGGAAATCGCTTCGCTCAGCACCTCCTCTCCATTTGCAACAACAGCGACCTCCCAGTGGCCAACCACTTCAATTGCGAGTCACACTCACACACTCGTATGTCTGTCCATGACCTTGTATACCATCCCACCCTGACCACATGCAGATTGGAGGAACAACACCTTATTTTCCGTCTGAGCACTATCCAGTTAGATGGCAATAACATTGCCTTTACTGCTTTCCATTAAATCTGCTCACCTTTTCCTTCCCCTTCCCCCTTTTTCCTGTCTTTCCAGTTCTCCCACCCACCCAGCCATCCCTCCCCCTTCATTGCTGGTCCCCTCCCATTTTTCTCCTGCCTTTGCCACCCCCCCCTCCCCCTCCCCCCACTCTTTTGTTTGGACACCTGCCGGCATTTTCTCATACTCTGATGAAGGGCTCAAGCCCGAAACGTCGGTTCTGTATCTTTACCTTTGCTACATAGTGGACACTGTTTAACCTGCTGAGTTTCTCCAGCGTTTTGTGCTTTTTACTTCATCCACGGGGTCTACAGTTTTTTGTGATTTACTGCTGTAATCTTTCACCTCCTTGCACATCAAATATTTATGTAACTTTGTGTTAAAAATACTCAAAGGCTTTGCTTACATCTCTCTACAAGGAAGAGCATACCAAAGGCTCACAACTTTCTGAAAGATAACATTCTGCTCAACTCTATTTTTATTTTTAAGGAAGTGACTGTTCTAGATTCCTGTGCAAGAGGAAAGACCTTTCCAGCATCTACCCTGTCCAGACACCTTAGGATCCGATATGGTTCAATTGGGTCACCTTTCACTCTTTTAAACTCCAGCAGATGTCAATTGAAAGCTGCAAAGTGCATTCCCGATGTGCAAGAACCATGAAACTCTACTTCGGTGCCTGGGAGAAGAAGATAAACACTGCTTTGCACCTGTCTTGCTGCTCTACAGGTGTTAATTAACTCTCCGTGCGGTGGGAGCACTTCTATTTTCGAAAAGATATCAGCTGCTGTGACATCATGAGATTCCATTTGTGGGCACAGCTGGCAGAGTGGACATAGGGTTGTCAGGGCATCTACACCAGGGACTAAGATGAAGTGAGTTTACTACGATATGACGGAGAAGGTTTGATTACAGCCTCTGGGAGTGTAGATGAAATGAGCGCGATGACTCCAGCCAGAAAGTGGCAATTTAATGAAGAAGCAAAGGAAAGAAAGAAGCAGCGGGGCTGTGATTGGAAAGTTAGCTGATGAATCATCTTATTTATTGATATGGATTTAAATGTAATTTGGTGAATCAACCATGATTATGGCACAATTATATTTAATCAGATAGCCTTTTCTAATAGTGTCAGTATAATAATTAACCCTTCCTTATGTTTTTAGAATATCTGAGTGCTGATGTTTGGAAATAGCCCACAGTGCCCAAACAAGGCCTGAGTAAGGAGACCCAATCCTTCTCTCTCTCTCTCTCTGATATGGTCATTTAATTTCTATAGTGAAGGTGCATTTTGTCGAACTGCAGCAAACAAGATTTCAGTGCATTTGTACATTGTATTTATATGAATTTTTATGATCTCTGATAATTTTCATCACTGTTTCTAGAGTACAGAAGAAAGATGGAGGGACGAGGTTTGGTGCTGGGAAAACAACCCCTCCCTCAGTGTCAGCAAGAACCAAGCGGTGGTTATAGTTAAAAATACACAATGCTGTGGAAACGTAGCAGGTCAAACAGTGTCCTTTATATAGCAACAGTAAAAGTACATAACTGACGTTTCGGGCTTGAGCTCACTCCTGTCCACATCAACATTGCTGAGGTGCAGATAGTAGAACAGCTTTAAGTTCCTTGGGGCAAACATCTCCAGTGACTTGTCCTGGTTCATCCACATCAATGCAATGATTAATAAACTGCACCAGCACCTCTGCTTCCTCAAAAGCCTGAGGAAATTCAGCATGTCACCAGCATCCCTTAACAACTTCAGGGTGCATCACTATGTGAACATAGGAACATAGGAAGTAGGAACAGGAGTAGGCCACAAATGGCCCATCGAGCCTGCTCCGCCATTCAATACGATCATGGCTGATCTAATTTATGACCTAACTCCACCTACCTGCCTTCTCCCCATATCCCCTAATTCCTCTATCATGTAAAGATTTATCTAACTGAATTTTAAATATGTTTAATGAAGCAGCCTCAACCACTTCTCTGGATAGAGAATTCTAAACATTCACTACTCTCTGGGAAAAAATATTTTACCTCATTTCGGTCCTAAATCTACTCCCCTGAATCTTGAGACTGTGTCCTCTCGTTTTAGTTTCCCCGGCCAGCTCAAAAAACCTTCCTACATCTATCCTATCCATACACTTCATAATCCTATATGTTTCTATAAGATCTCCTCTCATTCTTCTGAACTCGAGCGAATACAATCCTAGATGATTTAATCTTTCATCACGTCAACCCCTTCATCCCAGGGATCAACCTAGTAAACCTCCTCTGGACCATCTCCAAAGCCAGTATATCCTTCCTCAAATATGGAGACCAGAACTGGACACAGTACTCCAGGTGCGGTCTCATCAGTACCTTATACAGTTGCAACGTTACCTCCCTACTCCTGAATTCAATTCCTCTAGCGATGAAGGCCAACATTCCATTTGCCTTCTTAATAACCTGCTGCACCTGCAACCTAACTTTTTGCGATTCATGCACAAGCACTCCCAATTCCCTGGGCACAACAGCATGCTGTAGTTTTTCACCCTTTAAATAATATTCAGCTCTTTATTTTTCTTGCCAAAGGAATTGAATTCCTTGTACTCCATTGTAACTCCATTGTTACAATGTACTCCATCTGCCAGACCTTTGCCCACTCATCCAGCTTAACTATATCCCTCTGCAGACTCTCCACATCCTCATTACAATTTGCTCTTCCACTCAATTTGGTGTCATCCGCAAACTTGGCTACACCACCTTTTGTCCCCTCCTCCAAGTCATCAATGTAAATGATGAACACTTGTGGGCCTAACACTGACCCCTGCGGCACCCCACTTACCACTCTCTACCAACCTGAAAAACTCCCATTTATTCCGACTCTCTGCCTCCTGTCAGACAACCAATTTTCAATCCAGGCCAATATACTTCCCCGGACTCCACTTTCCTGTAACTTACTGAGAAGTCTCTTGTGTGGCACCTTATCAAGCGCTTTCTGGAAATCCAAATATACATCATCAACCTGTTCCCCTCCATCCACCGCACCCATTATATCCTCAAAGAATCCTAACAAGTTTTTCCAACAAGATCTCCCCTTTCTAAAACCATCCTGCGTCTGGATGATTGAACCCTTACGTTCCAAACGTTTCACTATTTCATCTTTAATGACGGCTTCAAGCATTTTTCCAACTACAGACATCAAGCTAATTGGCCGATAATTTCCAGTCTTCTGCCTACATCCCTTCTTAAAAAGTGACGTGACATTTGCTGTCTTCCAGTCTGCCGGGACCTGCCCAGAATCCAAGGAATTTTGGTATATGACCACCAAAGCATCAACTATAACTTCTGCCATTTCCTTCAGAACCTTTGGATGCATATCATCAGGACCAGATGATTTGTCTGGCTTTAGTCCCATTAGTTTCTCCATCACTACTTCCTTTGTAACAACTATTTTATCAAGGCCCTCCCCAACATTGGCATCCTTAACTCCGCACTTGGGCATGCTGGACATGTCTTCCACCACGAAGACTGACACAAAATATTTGTTCAATGCCTCGGCCATTTCCTCATTTTTTGCTACCAGTTTTCCTTTCTCATCCTCCAAGGGTCCTATGTTAACTCTGGCCAGCCTCTTCCATTTTATCGATTTATAAAATTTTTTGCTTTCTGTTTTTATATTTTGTGCAGGAACGGCTTTGCCTAAGACCACAAGAAACATGCAGAGGGTTGTAAATGTGGCTCAGACCACCATCGACCCCATCCCCTCCATCTATCGCCCCCACTGCCTTGGAAAAGCAGCTAAAAGACACATCCCACCCTAGCCACACTTTCTTGACCATCAGGAAGTTGGTTCACAAGTATGAGATCACACTCCAGCAGGTTCAACACCAAATTCAACAAGAGTTTCTTTCCTTCCTCTGCCAGTCCCCTGAATGAACTACCAAATAGTCAAATTAGGTAGCTTTTCCTCCATACCAACTGAGATCTCTCTGTAACTCTACACTTTTATACAGCCTTGCTTGTACAAGGGAGAAGATGACTACTGATCTGCTCGTAAAACAACATCTGCCATTGCATCTTGATACAGGTGACGATAAACTTGAACTTAAAGTTTAGCTTTCAAATAACACTGCTCCTTGCCTTGTGTCTCCAAAACATTCCCTATAGATGAATGTGCGTCAATAATGCTGTTTTAGTTTTAACTGAGACGTTCAAAACAACTTGCACCCTAGAATGATCTAGTCCATTTGGCCCATCGTACTGAGGCTGGCGTCAGAGTTGTCGGGCAGCATCTAGGAGTTACCATCCCCAGAGGGTCTATTTGGCCCATCGTATTTATGCTGGTATCAGAGTTGCTCTGGATCACCCAGAAGGAGCCAGGACAAAGCCCAAAATTGAACCCCGGGTACTCGTGGATTCAGTCGTGACAGTTCGCCTTATAAGGGCTGTCCTTCGGGGCAAGAGGAGGCCGGTGGCGAGGGAGGTTGTGCTGGAGGGGAGAGCTCTCACGCACTCCCCGCTGCCGTGCGTGGGAAGACGTCGTGAAAGAATAGCCGTGGCCTCGCTCTTGTCCCCTTGTCGGCTGCGGTGACGAAGCAGTGCGATGGTCGAGCCCTTGAACCATTAGAGAGGAAACTCCTCCCTGGGTTGCAGACAAACAAGCCCTTGCAAGCGCCATGGTCTCATGGATCATCTCTAGATTAGTCGTGTGAGTATTGCAGGCTTTCCGCTGTTTTATTGTCTGGCCAATACTGGCGTTTATTTCGCTCCCCTCTCTCGAGTCTGAAGCTAGAAAGGATTGCAGCCGGATTGCATTGGGCCACACACAGTCTGTCTCGAAGTACCAATTCTCACCGAAAAGCAACCCCTCGCAATGGAAGGTGTCGTGTCGCCCTTTGTGTGTCCAAGGAGGATCCGGGTGCGCCAGGTTGTCACCGAGCGAGCAGGTGACCAGGTGCAAGAAAGAAACAGGAGCCGGGGAGAAGGGAGGGAATGTTGCAACTTGCCAGGTCGATTCCCCCCAGTCGGGGAAGCCTGGCTGCTTTCAGGTGTTGATGTGTTCAGGCTCGGGCTCTGGGGGGGGGGGGGGGTCCCGGGGCGCAGCCGGCTTCCCACCCCCACTTGAGGGGGCCGATCGTGTCTCTCCCAGGCTCGGCGATCCTGGCTCACCACGGCAAGCTGTTGTGACTGAGGTTGGGAAGGGACGTTCATCGGGTGAAAGCACAGAACATCGGACCCTATTTTAACCTCCTGTAGGTTCCCTCCTATTCCCCAAGGCTCCGGGCGTTCTTCCTGACCGCAGCTTTTCTCTTTGTCTTTAAAGAGACGCCCCCTCCCCACCCACCAAACTCCAGCACGTTTTTAATGATTGCAAACATTGGGAAGGAGAATCTGCGCATTTAATCAGGTTGGACACCAACACGGATTTATTGTTGAGTGGAAGCTTGGGTGGATGCGAACCCTGAATGTTTCCAGCGGTGGTGGTGGGGGGTATTCTTCCGAGTGACAGGAGCAAATTGTCAATCTGCAGTGGGAGCTATGAGATGCGGGCTGCCGATCCCCGGCACTCGCTGAGCGTCCAGAACATTGGGATGAAAGGCTGGCACTTAAAATCCAACCCTCCCTCTCTCTACGGATGATGTCAGAACTGCTGAGTGTGAAATATTAAGGCTCCACGTGAGATGTTTAGTCATGACCATTAACTGCCACTCAAGATTGCAGTACATCAGGGCTAAAATAAATCCCAGCACAGCCAACCCCATCTCTGTGGTCCTTCTGGCAAAAATGCTCCCAGAGTGTTCCTAAAGAGGGAGTTCCAGGATTAGATTATTTCAGATTCATTGACAAGACATCAAATCCAACCCTGAGATTCTTTTTTCTCTGCTGAGGCAGAATGATCACTTATTGAAAAAAAACTGTACTCAATGTACACATGTCAACAAATAAAGACATTTAAACAAACTGCAATACAGAGAGAAAAAAAATCAATAAAGTGCAAAAGTAAAAGTCCTTAAATGAATCTTTGAGCTTGTTGATGAGGATTCTGATGGTGGAGGGGTAGCAGCTGTTCCTGAACCTGGTGGTCAAGCCTTACCAACAAATGAAAAGAGCATGGAATAAAATTGATTCAGGCTTTACACTTTGTCTATTGGGTGCACCCAGCAGTAAGCCTGGTGAGTACAAAGTAAAGATGTACGGGGTTAGAAGGTTAATTGGTCACATGCATGTATTGTGCAGGGCAGGCTCATGGGCCGGAAGGGCCTGTTACCTTGCTGTATCACGACATCAAATGAAAGAATGTTCATCCACGGACACTTTTTTTTAAAAGAAAGAAGTACCAATGAAAGACAGCAAATGGAACACTTGCACAAAGTTGCAACAACTTTCCTCAATAAAGGCAGGGTGCTTTCCCAGTTAGCTGCCAGAGGTGGACAAGAGTGTGTGCACAGCATTTGCACACATTTTGAGTTAAAATCACCAGCCATCTCTTTTAGCTAAAATCATGTCAGGAAACCGTTGCAGGCAATTCTCTGTAACTCATCCTAGCACTGCCAATGTCTTAAACTGACATTTATTATGCACCTAATAACCACATTAGTTACTTTGTACGTATTTCTTCCCCTGTTGGCAGAAATGGGAGTTTTTGGAGGCATGCTGCGACCTTGACTAGTCATTCACATAATAATTAGGAGCGCAACGGAGAGGGTTGGGACTAAAATGCCAGTGCTATAGACCTAGGCCTGTCTGCTCATCTCCGCACCCTTTGAAAAATTAATCAGTGGCGCTCCCTTCACTTATCATGAGTTATATGTTGTGATCAGTCTGTATCTTGCCCTCCTTAGGGGTCACGCAGCAATGAGATCAGAGGATCACATGGGATCAGGGAGATGAATGTGCCAGATGGACTGGAGGATGCCTCTTCTTCTCTCCCCCCAGCATTTTCCCTCACCCTTATGTGCTGTCCCTGAGCTCTTTAAGTGCACATCAACCCTCAATGGGCAATGCAGTAATGCAGATAATTCTGATCTCTTTGATGGAAACCACATGGGTTTTGTTTTAGCATGTTTTTGGATGTAAAAACAACAGTAATGCTTTGAACTGGTTTTTGCCAATATGAATTTTTGAGGGGAGTACATCCAAGTGGGCATTAAAGTTACTTGTAGTACATGAGAAACATTTTTTACAAACACCAGAAATCTTGAGAGAACAAAGAGAAGCTGGATATACTTAATGTGTCAGACAGCCCTATGGAGAGAAATGGTAAGTCAACGTTTTGCATCAGGTTCCTTATTCAGATATGAAATGTTGACTGACCATTTCTTTTCCTGGATGCTCCATGACCTACTGAGACTGTCCAGCATCTCTTTGTTCAATGTACAGTATGTGGCACATGTTTTGCATATCAAGAGGAAAAGGGTTAAATGTAGTTTCAGAGCATATATGCGCCAGATAAATCCCATGCTATGGGAATTCTGCCTTGGAATTTTCCAAAGATTGCTACACCAGCTGGAAATGGTATTGCCATTATCTACAAAAGAAACAGGAGGGGCAGGCCATTCAGCCTCTTCAGACTACTCCACCATTCAGCAAAGTCAGGGCTGATCTAATTCTACTGTGTGTCCGTGGCTGATCATACCCATATCCAGAAACCCAGTTATCTTGGCTCAGAATACACACACTGATAGAGGCACCCTTGGGCAAAAAAATCTCGACACCACCATCTGCCTGAAGAAATTTCTCCTCATCTCAGTCCTCAACACAACTCTGTGGAGCCTTCGTTATCTTTCCATTTTAAACTAGAGAATACAGGCTCAGTGTATTCAAACTCTGCTCATATGATATAGACCATCTGAGAAAATTAATTTGAAACTATGAAGAAGGCTGAGGAGATTTGGCATGTGGCCGATCACTCTATCAATCTTCTGCAGCTGAACTGCGGGAAGTATACTGACTGGTTGCATCACAGCCTGGTTTGGTACTTCAAGTGGCCAGTAATGCAGAAGCTGCAAAAGGTTGCAAACATAGCCAGATCCATCTCAGGTTCTGACCTCCGATCTGTTGAAGGTCTTGCCTCAAGAACATAACATAACATAACAATTACAGCACGGAAACAGGCCATTAGGCCCTTCTAGTCTGCACCGAACCAAACACCCCTTTCTAGTCCCACCTCCCTGCACAATGCCCATAACCCTCCATCTTCTTCTCATCCATATACCTGTCCAACCTTTTCTTAAATAATACAATTGACTCCGCCGCCACTATTTCTCCCGGAAGATCATTCCACACGGCTACCACTCTCTGAGTAAAGAAGTTCCCCCTCATGTTACCTCTAAACCTCTGCCCCTTAATTCTTAACTCATGTCCTCTTGTTTTAATCTTTCCCCCTCTTAACGGAAATAGTCTATCCACATCCACTCTGTCTATCGCTTTCATAATCTTAAATACTTCTATCAAATCCCCTCTCAACCTTCTACGCTCCAAAGAATAAAGACCTAATCTGTCCAATCTCTCCCTATACTCTAGATGCTTAAACCCAGGTAACATTCTGGTAAACCTTCTCTGCACTCTCTCCACTCTGTTTATATCCTTCCTATAATTAGGCGACCAGAACTGCACACAGAACTCCAAATTAGGCCGCACCAACGTCTTATACAATCTCAACTTCACCTCCCAACTCCTATATTCCATGCAATGATTGATAAAGGCCAGCATACTAAAAGCCTTCTTCACCACCCTATTCACGTGAGTTTCTACCTTCAGGGAACGATGTACCGTTACTCCTAAATCTTTCTGCTCTTCTGTATTCCTCAATGCTCTCCCATTTACCACGTATGTCCTATTCTGATTCTTCTTACCAAAATGAAGCACCTCACACTTATTAGCATTAAATTCCATCTGCCATTTTTCAGCCCACTTTTCTAAGCAGCCCAAATCCCTCTGCAATCCTTGAAAACCTTCTTCATTATCCACTATTCCACCTATCTTAGTATCGTCTGCATATTTACTAATCCAATTCACCACCCCATCATCTAGATCATTAATGTATATAACGAACAACAATGGGCCCAGTACAGATCCTTGAGGCACACCACTGGTCACCGGCCTCCAACCTGACAGACAATTATCCACTACCACTCTCTGGCCTCTCCCTTTCAGCCAATGTTCAATCCATTTGACTATCTTAAAATTTATACCTAAAGACTGCACCTTCCTAACTAACCTTCCATGTGGTACCTTATCGAAGGCCTTACTGAAGTCCATATAGACAACATCTACTGCGCTACCCTCATCCACATTCTTAGTCACCTCTTCAAAAAATTCAATCAGATTGGTCAAACATGACCTTCCTCCCACAAATCCATGTTGAGTGCTCCTGATCAGACCCTGTCTATCCAGATGTTTATAAGTACTATCTCTAAGAATTTTCTCCATTAATTTACCTACCACAGACGTCAAACTTACAGGCCGATAGTTGCCAGGCTTCCTCCTTGAAACCTTTTTAAATAACGGAACCACATGCACAATACGCCAATCCTCCGGCACTATCCCCATATCTAATGACATTTGGAAAATTACCGCCAGAGCCTCTGCTATTTCCTCCTTCACTTCTCTCAATGTCCTGGGGAAGATCCCGTCTGGTCCCGGAGACTTATCCACCTTTATATTCTTCAAAAGCCTTAAAACTACACCTTTTGTAATCTCTATATTCCCCATATTTACCCAATTTGCTTTTTTTATCTCACATCTCCCAATATCCTTCTCCTTAGTGAATACCGAAGAAAAGAAACTGTTCAATATCTCCCCCATTTCTCTAGGCTCCACACACAGTTTTCCGCTCTGATTTTCTAAGGGACCAATTTTGTCTCTAGCTTTCCTCTTATCATTAACATATTTGTAGAACTCTTTTGGATTAGTTTTCACCCTGCTTGCCATAGTTTTCTCGTACCTTCTTTAGCTTTAGAAGGCAGCCAATTTCATAAAGGTCGACCACCACCACCTCCCCCCCATCACAAGCCAAGTCCTTGTGTGGGGATAAAGGTTCAAAAGCCTGAAGTCTGTGCCGCTTGGTTCAAGAATATTTCCTTCCAATACCTATCAAACTCTTGAATCTCCCTTTATTACCCTAATCCTAAAATACTCCTCGACCACCAAAGATCTGTAGAATACTTCACCACCACCACCACTACCAAAGGTCTAAGAATACTCCACCACCACCACCAAATGCTTGTAGAATACACCACCACAAAAGGCCTGAAGAATACTCCACCACCACCACTAAAGACCTGTACAATATTCCACCTCCACTACCAAAGGGCTGTAGAATCCTCTACCACCACCTCCACCACTAAAGGCCTGTAGAATCCTCCACCACCACCACCAAAGGCCTGTAGAATCCTCTACCACCACCTCCACCACTAAAGGCCTGTAGAATCCTCCACCACCACCACCAAAGGCCTGTAGAATACTCCACCACCAAAGGCCTGTAGAATACTCCACCACCACCACTAAAGGCCTGTAGAATACTCCACTACCACCACAACCAAAGGTCTGTAGAATACTCCACCACCACCAAAGGCCTGTAGAATACTCCTCCACCACCACCACCAAAGGCCTGTAGAATCCTCCACCACCACCACCACTAAAGGCTTGTAGAATAATCCACCACCACCACCAAAGGCCTGTAGAAAACTCCACTACCACCACAGGCCTGTAGAATACTCCACCACCACCACTAAAGGACTGTAGAATACTCCACCAGCACCAAAGGCCTGTAGAATCCTCCACCTCCACCCCCACCAAAGGCCTGTAGAATACTCCACCACCAAAGACCTGTAGAATATACCACCACCACCAAAAGGCCTGTAGAATCCACCACCACCACCAATGGTCTGTAGAATACTCCACCACAACCAAAGGCCTGTAGAATCCTCCACCACCACCACCACCACCAAAGTCCTGTAGAATCCTTCACCACCACTACTAAAGGTCTGTAGAATACTCCACCACCACCACCAAAGACCCGTAGAATCCTCCACCACCATCACCACCACCACCAAAGGCCTGTAGAATACTCCACCACAATCAAAGGCCTGTAGAATCCTACACTACCACCACTAATAAAGGCCTGTAGAATACTCCACCACCACCACCCAAGCTTTGTAGAATACTCCACCACCACCACCACCAAAAGGCCGTAGAATTATCCACCACCATCACTACTAAAGGCCTGTAGAATACTCCACCACCATCACCAAAGGGCTCCACTTTTATGGTGCAGCACCACTTTTTTGCATGATGGTAAATGTGAATATTTATTATCAATCTTCTGTATTTATCTCTTTTAATTTAATGTACATTATGGTAGTTTTTAAATTAAGTACCTGTTCAGCTGCAGCAAGTAAGATTTTTGGTATATACACTGTATATACCAATGTGAATAAGAATAAACTAATGGTAAAACACAGAATGCTGTGATCCGGTTCCCCCACACCTTGATGAAACGCTGGTGATGTATCTTTACCTTTACTACATTAAGGCAGTGTTTGACCTGCTGAATTTCTCTAGCATTTGTGTGTGTGTGTTTTTTTTAAAAAAAACAATAAACTAAAATGATTGCTAAAGAAGTTAAAACTGTGTTAAAATTGTCTGGACAAATTGGGTGGAAGGGGCTGTTTCTGCGCTGAACAAATGACTTTAAGGATCTATGACTGTACACACGCTCTCACCAAGGAAAAAGCAGGATGACGCGGCAGATTCGGTCGCCATCACCAGATAGTTCTGCACTGTGCATTGTAAATGCTTTCAGGGAAGGGCTTGTCATTCAGAGGGTCTTCAGCACAATGTGAAAGTGGATGGGTTTTTGCCCCAATATTTCCCTGAATAACAGAGATGATCACGGCTAGACTAGATGTCTATTGATCGCCCCGTTCGCAGCTGCAGGCTAAAGGGGGTCAGGGGACCCGTGAGTGTGCCAGCGTCGGATCAATGCAGACTGCCAAGCAAGGCATTCCCATCGACTGGCCAGTACGCATGTAACTGGGAAGTTGTCCTCCGTTATTTAAATGCCTGGTGTCCAATTCTGAAGGAATTTGTGTGCCTGTGCAACGACTGTTTGGGCAGGCAGGAGTTGACAAATACTTTAGAGGCCATCCAAATGGGTTGACTTAACAATTCTGATCGACTTTGTGCTAGTCGTGGAATTAATTGCGGTCCACTTCTGCATCAGTTTCATTGGAATCCTTGGGCTTCCTCTTATTTCTGGTGTACACACATCAACTAGAAACAAACTTCCGCATAAATGCTGGTAATATACAATACATATTTCCTTCCGACATCAGTTAATTCTGGAACAGCCCTGAAGGAGTACCTTCACCAGAAGGTCTATCATGTTCAAGGAAGGGCTGGCCATCTCCTTCCCAATGCCATGGCAGTGATGTCCAGATTCCCAAAGTAAACATGGTGAAAATGCCCACGTCGGTAATAGTGGGAGTCCTTTACCTGGGAGATGGTTGAAAGCCCAGAAAGTCTGCTTGAGAACATTGAATTTGACTGAGGTTGTGGTAGACTGTGAGAACTGCCTTCTCTCAGAGGGGACATAGTGGTCTTCCCTCCGAGTTATGTAAGGTATCCTAGGGCAGTGTTTCAAGAGCAAGGTCATGTTTATTGCCATCTAACTATATATATACAGCCTGAGGGAACAGCATTTCTCCAGAGCATGGTACACACACAAAGCACAGCATATAATAATCACAAATATTTAAAATAAATAAATATAATATTTGGGATGAATTATTCAGTTACTGGATACTGTTCATCAATCTCATGACCTGCAAGATTAAAGCTATTCCCCAGCCTGGCCTGGCAGTCCTGATTTTAATGACCTTTTACCCCTTTCTTGATGGCAGTGGGCCAAAGATGTCATGTGCTGGATGGAAAGGGTCTTCTATAATTGCTCTGTGGTGAACTGCTGTACACTCATTTATCTGGCTCCGCTCCACTCTGTGACTGTATCTATGGCTCCTCCCTCTTGACCAAGGCTCCAACACCATAACCCCTCTCCAGAAAGCCTGGGTCACAGCACAGGAGGATCTTCAAGTTTATTGTAAATACAAGCCTATTGTTCTGTAACTCCCATCTTTTGAGTTATTGATAGTGCATCAATTTTATTTACAATAATTTTTTCCAATGATGGAACAACTCTTGAAGGCTGATGAACTGGAGATCGGCCCACAATCGCCAGAAGCCTCAGACTGCTTTGAATTCTGGCTATGCTGCTTTGAGGTCATGCTGCAAAATTCCTCTGGAATCGTGGCCACAGAGGCAAGCATTTATTCTTCTCCCGGGTCAAACATCAAGTGTTCTTGATGATCAGGGATGCCTCGATGTACGGGGAGGCAATGGACATACTCAAGGACCAGTACAGGGAGAAAGTCAACAAGGTATATGCCAGGCACAGTTTGGCTACCCATAGACAGCAACTGGGTGAATCAAGCAACGAGTTCCTCTGGACCCTGTGGTGACTCACACAAGTGTGCAACTTCCAGTTTATGTTGGCCACCCAAAGTACAAAGGACATGATCCAGGACGCCTATGTCGCAGGCGTCAGGTCGGACTATGTGCACCAGAGGCTAATCGTTGGAGATCACCCTCCGTAACATGGAAGCTTACTTGGCCAATGATGTGGGGTCCACATGAGGACTGCCATCTTGGGACATGGGTTTACATGCCAGCAGTCCACTACCGCATCCAATGAGTGAGCCCATCACAGCTGTGGTCTCCCAGGAGCACCCAAAGTGCTACTTTTGTACCTAGCCAAGCCACCCCTGAAAATGCTGCCCAGCGAAAGACGTGATGTGCTTGAAGAGTAGAAAGAAGAGACAAAACGTGAAGGAATGTCTATCACAGATGCCTTCCAGTCCCAGTGCTGCCACGTGCGCAGCATGGGGCCAGCCATCATCACTGCCGTCATCTTCCAGAGATGACTATGCCGGATATGAGGGCTGCCATCTTAGATGCTGACAATTTCCGGGGATAACCATGTTGCCACATTATGCTCCCAGACATCTCAATCTACGATCAGGTGTAAGATGCCTTTTTGATAACGGGAGCATTGAGAGTTTTATCCACCCCAATACAGTGCTACGTTACTCCCTTAAAGCAAGACCAGTAAGCTATAAAGTCATTCTGTCTCAGAGTTCCACTCAATCGAGATCTGCAGCTACACCAGTGTGATGCTGACCATGAGGGGCACGACTTACAGGGACTTTAAATTCTTCATCATGCCATAGGTCTGCATGGTTGAGGATGAACTTTCAATACCACCTTGAGAGCTACGATGCAGTATGATGGCCCTTACCACCCCACCCCTCAGTCGGCAACCCACAGTTCATCAGCCAGCCATCCTGCATCCACCCCACCGCCCCCTCCCCACCACCCCCCCCCCCCCACCGCCGGCTCAACCCACACACGGTATCTCTGTTCTCTGTATCGATCCCCCACCGCTCAACCCCAACTGTAAACCAATCTCTACAAAAAGTAGGCGATACAGTGAAAGGGACAGGGTGTTTATTAAAGCAGAAGTGCGGCAACTCTTGAATGAGGGGATCATTGAGGTCAGTACCAGCCCCTGGAGAACTCAAGTAGTGGTGGTCAATGATGGGGGTAAACTCAGAATGGTGATTGATTATTGCCAGACCATTAACTGCTAAACACAGCTGGGTCACCAGTTATAACCCCCAAGGGTACAGCCAAGTGGAGAGGGAGAACCCCACTGTGTGGAAGGCATCCTCCTTGCTCTTAAGTCCAGGGGGCTGCCAGTCTCTCACTGGTGGGAGGTCCTTCCCAAGGGGCTCCACGCAATCAGGTCGCTGTTATGTACTGCCACCAATGTTTCCCCTCATGAACAAATTTTCTCCTTCCCCAGAAAGTCTGTGTTGGGGACCACCCTACCATCCTGATTGATGTCCCAGGGTCGGTCCTGCTATGGAAGCATGAGAGGGGCCATAAATAGGGTCCAGCTCCTCCAAGCAAACACCCAATATGCATACGTGGCCTACCTGGATGGGCGCAAGAAAACTATCTCCATCTGGGAGCTTGCATACGCGAGGGCACCCACCAAACAGTATCCCCCCTTTCATGGACACACACAACATGCCATCGCACCCCAACCCCTGGACAAGTCACCATGCCCCCAGCAGGTTAAAGACCAGGACTCACCCAACGACCCCAACTACAGCACAGCAACTGACTCTGCCAGTCATAATGGAAGACCAGGCCACCGGACAGACTTCACCTGTAGGACTTTGTGCCCCATGTCACCCCACTGGACAAAATAGAAAAAAACAAAGGGTGAATGTGGTGAACTGCTGTACACTCATTTATCTGGCTCCGTCCTGCTCTGTGACTGTACCCGTGGCTTCTCCCTCTTGACCCTGTGTAAAGGCTTCAACACCATAACCCCTCTCCAGAAAGCCTAGGTCACAGCACAGGATGACCTTCAAGTTTATTGTAAATAAAAGCCTCTTGTTCTGTAACTCTAGTCTTTTGAGTTAGTGATAGACTCATGCTCTAAGTCAGCCATTTTCAACGTTTGTTTTTGACTTCCCCCCTCCCCCGCCGGACACTGCTCAAAGTTTACGAACCCCCCTTATCTGTGAAGCAGTTAAATTTTAAGATGTAGCTGTCCTTGTGGTCTGGCTGTTCCAGGGACGAATGTGGGGACTGGGGATCAATTCAAATCAAATCAAGTCACCTTTATTTATTGCTCATACCATGATTGCACAGTAAAGATGAGATAGCCACAGAGCATATTTACATAAATATAAGTTAGAATAGAAGTTGAACACATTAAAACATTAAGATGTTTAATGTAAAAGTCCACAGTACACTATCCACATATGTTCTTGGAATTCATGAGCCTAATGGCTTGGGGGAAAAATACTGTTGCCTAATCTGGACATAAGGGCCCAAGTGCTATGGTACCTGCTACCAGATGGCAGAAGGGAAAACAGTTCACGTGTTGGGTGTGTGGAGTCCTTCACAATGTTTATAGCCTTTCACCTGCATCAAGTGTTGTAGATGTCCTTCAGGGTAGGAAGAGAGCCCCCAATGAGATAGCATCTGCTTTGAACTTGTTGCAGTGATAAATGGATTGGAGTGGTTTGATGGTGGCACTTCAATATGGTGGCTGTCAGAGCACTGTCCAGTAGTTTAGGGGATATAGAAATAGGGGACATGAGGCTATGATAAGGTTCAGGGGAGTAGATTTAGGACAGAGACGAGAGGAACTGCTTTTCCCAGAGACTGGTCAACCTGTGCAAGAAAGCAGTAGAGACTGCCTCATTAAATATATTTAAGATCGGATAGATAGACTTTTTCTATTAAGGAAATTAAGGGTTCTGGGGAAAATGTAGGTAGGTGCACCTGAGTCTATGACCAGGACAGCCATGATCTTATTGAAGGCTTGAAGGGCCAGATAGCCTATTTCTGTTTCCTTTTCTGAATACAGTATTTTGATATTCTAGATATTTTAGCCCATCACTACATTCTTCTTCAGCTTTGAGGATGGTGGCCTTCTTGAAGCAGGAGGGTAGCTCAGCCTATAGGAGAGAAAGGTTGATATCTGTGAATCCTCCCTTTAGTTAGTCTGCACAAGTACTGAGAACATATCCAGGGACTCTTTTTGGGCCAATTGCTTTCTGCAGGCTTGCTCTCCAGAAGGTGAATCTGGCATCTGGGGCGGTGACTGTGGGTTTGTATGCGCTTCAGGAGGCCACTGGCTCGCTGGCCTCCTGCACTGAGCTCATCATAAAAAGAAACTGTTGGAAGAACTCAGCAGGTCGAGCAGCATCTGTAAAAAAGATTTTGGTTGAGACCCTGTATCGGAAAGTGAAAGGTAACATATACAGTTATGGAGGCATTGGGTTTTTCACAGCACCGATACAGGCAATTCAGCTCAACTAATCCATGTCAACTAAGTTAGCGACCCTTTTCCCTCTGTCTCCTTTCACAGAGGCAACATCAAGCTAGACCGATTTGCCCATAGCCCTCTAAACATTTTCTCTGACAGTTTGTTCCACATACCCACCACTCCCTGTGAAGAACGACTCTTGAAATCTTTCTCATCTCATCTTAAATCCATGTCCTCTAGCTTTTGATTCCCCTACCCTGGGAAAAAGACGATGAATCTATGCCTCTTATCTATACCTCTCACGATTTACAAACTTATTCCACCACCTACACTCCAAGGAGAAAAGTTTCTCCTTGTAATTCAAGAGCCCCAGCACCCAGTCCTGGCAGTATTCTTGTCAATCTTAACTGGACTTCACCATTGATTTTGAATGATGAGCACCTCGGCTCTATCTGTCTCAATAGTGTGGATCTCTCGGTAGCCACCCATTTCAATTCCCCGTCCCATCCCCTTGATGACATGCCTGTCCATAGTATTGTGCACTGCCAGACCGAGACCACCCACAAATATGAGGAACCATCTTCCTTCTGGGCACTCTCCAACTGGGTGGCCTTTACATCAACTTCTCAGGTTTCCGTTAAACCTCCCCCCCTTCCCACCTTTCCCTTGTCACTTTTCCCCTAACTCTGTCTCTCTCACTCTCTTCCCTTTTCCCTCTGTCTCCTTTCACAGAGGCAACATCAGTTCTCGCCTCTCCTCTTATCATATCCATTTATCACCTTTTGTTGGTCTGCACTTGTCCGCCTGCTACTCTTTAGTCTTTATTCTGATTCCTTCCTGTTCTTTGCTTATAGCTTGAAGAACGACTCAGGCCCGAAACTTCAGTAATATATCTTTACCTCCTATGAATGCTGAGTTCCTCCAGCATTTTCGTGTTACACCGACTTCAAATATATTTACCTTATCTCAAAGTAAGAAAGTCTGGAACAAAAGACTGAATAAGACTGATTTAAAAAAAAATCCAACAGAGCCAAGTCAGGATTGGAGTTGTGATTATAAACTGACCATCTTGGGCATACTTGCAAGGTAGGCAGTTGTTTTCACCCCCTGGCCCATGTACTGATTCCTGTCCCAAGAGCATCATTGAAAAAGCTGTGCAACTAGGATGCCTGAGGGCATTCAGTGAAGGGTTTTGGTTTACAAAGTGCCTGTGTGATTATACAGAATACTAACTTTAATTGGATTCTCAGTCTGCTTACAAGGTCAAAAATAATGCAATGTCACAAAGAGGAAATTTAAAAAAAAATGAAAGTCACTGTTTTATGCAACTTATAAAATGTGGTGTAAGGAAATCAGATTCAACCTGCACAGAATGGGGATCCCAGATCCATAAATCAGTTTGTTGCTTACATCAACATGAGCCATGTGTATTGTACACTTAGGTCCAGTATTGGAAGGAAAGGGAGAGGCTCAAAGGTTAAAAGTTCATGTCCCACTTCAGTGCCAATAAAGAGTGCTCCAATGTTGTTAGTGCTACATTTAAAATGAGGTCCTGTTACCCTGCCAGATGGGGATAAAAGATCACAGGAAATCATTTCAAAGAAGTGCAGAATTATCTTGGGTGCTCTGGCCGATTTTCTAATAATTAATTTTTCTGAGAAAAAAAATTAAAAACACATTCAATTACTGTACTGAGGAACTCTTTAAAATAATTAAATATGTCTTTACATTTAATTAATCCCCCAAAATTAAGAATTTGAAACTTATCTCTCTCCCTCACAGTTCTTTCTCTCCTTTGAAATGTATGGAGTCACTAAGCCTAATTGCCCGAGAAGTGAAAAGCGATTTAAGAGTCAACCTTCATCAGAAGGTACGGATTCTGGAAAACCAGCACCTCGAGTTCAAGTTTTAGTTTATTGTCATCTGATTCTACATACACTTATTCAACTCGAAGAAACAGTGCATATCCGGTCCACAGTGCACAAACACAGACACACAGTACATATTGCACACATGACATATATACATAGCGATCTAAAATAAGTATATATAAAAATAATTTATGGGTTTCTTGGGTGGTTCAACAGTCTCACCACCTCCAGGAAGAAGCAATTTCCCAGTCTGGCAGTCCTGGTTTTTATGCTCCTGTACTTCTTCCTTGAAGTGTCTCAAAGCTACTGCAGGAAGCACTAGTCCCTGTAAATGTCGTTAATAGAAGGAAGGGAGGCCAGTGATCTCAGCAGTTTTAATCACCCTCTGTACTGACCTCCAATCCCATTCTTTGCAGCTACCATACCACACTATGGTGTAGAAACCCAGGACACTCCATTGTGCTCCTGTACAACGTTGTTAATGGGTGAGGCCAGTACCCTTGCCCACCTCAACCAGCTTAAGAAATATAGTCAGTCGTGACTATTGAGGAGGTGTTTTTTGATCCAGAATAGATTGTCCTTTAAATGAACATAAAGGAGCCATTGATATGTAGTGGGGATTGGTCCTTCATTCTCCTGAAGTCCACAATCATCTCCTTTGTCTTCCCCGTGT
Organism: Narcine bancroftii; assembly: GCF_036971445.1. Lineage (NCBI taxonomy): Eukaryota > Metazoa > Chordata > Chondrichthyes > Torpediniformes > Narcinidae > Narcine > Narcine bancroftii. The sequence goes on from NC_091471.1 coordinate 26,986,959, forward strand.
CGAGACTCAGGTTGTTACTCTTGCACCACTGTACAAGCCTTTCAACCTCCTCTCTGTGAGCCGATTCATCATTATTGCCAATGAGGCCAACAACCTCATCAACAACAATGTGCCATTTGCAAAGTTGATGCTGTTAGAGCTGAACCTGGCAGAACAGTTATGAGTTAGCACCGTGAACAGTAGTGTGCTGAGCACACAGCCCTGAGGTGCACCAGTGTTCAGTGTGATGTGTCTTGAGGTTTTGCTGCCAACCTGAACAGACTGTTGTCTTTCAATCAAGAAGTCCAGGATCCAGTTACAGAAAGGGAGGCCTAGTCCCAGTGAGGACAGTTTATCCACCAGTCTCTAAGGTATGTTTGTGTTGAATGCTGAGCTGAAGTCAATGAACAACATCCTGGTGTATGAGGCACATTTCTCTAGGTGGGTCAGGACGGAGTGGAGGGTCAGGGCTATTTCAATGTCTGCGAATTGGTTTGGACAATAGCAAACTGGAATGGGTCCATTGTCGCTGGTTGGTGCACGTTGATGCGCTCTATTATCAGTCATGATCATGGAGCTCAGTGAGGTGCCACTGGACAGTAGTCATGTAGTCCAGCTGCTCTCTTGGGATGATGGTGGCTGCCTTATATCCTGCAGGGTCAATGGACTGCTGGAGTGAGGTATTGAAGATTGAGGTCCATTAGGACCTTCAGTGCCCGATCAGGAATCTTATCTGATCTTGCTGCTTTGTGTAGGTTCACCCTGGATAGGATCCTCCTTATTTCATCTGTGGCTATGCAGGGTGATACTCTTGGTGGGGGGGTTCCTTTCTTTGGTGTCAATTTGTATTTCGCTCGAACTGTGCATAGAAGGTGTCCAACCTGTCAGGAAAGGAAGCATCATTATCACTGACCCATGACGATAACTTGTGATCTGTTGTGGTTCAAGAACAGTTTGTTTCCAAAGGCTATCAGGCTCTTAAACCTTCCCCGCCCCTATCTTGTTACACAGACTAGAGCTCCAACATCACAAAAAGGCTTGTCTGCACAATTGTAACAGCGCTTTTCCGTGCACTACAATAACTGTGAATATTTATTATCTATCTCTTGTACTTTATATCTTTTTAATTTAAATTAAGAAAAGCTGTTAAGAAAAGCTTTGTGAATCTCGGTGCATGAAAGGGAGGTCAAGACTCACGAGCCTACTTGAGTTTTTTGAGGAGGTAACACAAGAAATTAATGAGGGTAGGGTGGTAGAAGTGGTCTACATAGATTTTAGTAAGGCATTTGGCAAGGTCACCACATGAGAAACTTGTAAAAAATTGGCTTGCATGTAGAAATCAGAGAGTAGTAGTGGAAGGAAAATATTCTGCCTGGAAGTCTGTGACAAGTGGAGTTCCACAGGGATCTGTTCTGGGACCCCTACTCTTGGTTATCTTTATAAATGACCTAGAGCGGGATCTCCAAAGTGGTCGATATCAATCTCTGGGGGTCAATGGGACTATCCAAGGGGTTGGAAAATGCTAGGGGGTTGAAATGGGGTCAATAAACACCAGTGGGGGTCATTTGAACTTTTAGGGTCAAAAAATTTGTAGAGCCCATGGTCCTCATTCCTGCCCAGGAGATTGAGGTCCCTGCTCCTGCCGGGAGCCCAATATCCCCACTCCTGCTGGGACCCTGAGGTCACCACTCCTTCTGGGAGCTTGAGGTCCTCACTCTTGCCGGGAGCCCAAGGTGACTTCTTTGATGTGGATAGCACCGCATCTGATGTTAAGAATGGAATGCTGCCGCCGATGCTGAAGACTTGGTCCCAGCTCCGTTTGACATCTCGGCCGGAAGCAAAGGTTTTATTTTATTGTAATTGCTTCTTAATTTATAGCTTTGATACTTGATGATTGAGGTGTTGTATCAAAGTTTGGGGTGTGGCTGGGAGGCCCGGACACCATGCATATGGTATGCAGTTTCCTTCACTAATGCATATGGAAACTGTACGTCTACCTATTTATTTGTTTGTTTATTCATTTATTTATCTATCTATTTATTTATTTGGGGTGGGTTTTTTTGTACATGCTTTGGGTCTATGAGGGGGTTGATGGTGTAAAAAGTTTGGGGACCCCTGACTGAGATGAGGAAGCGGAAGGATGGGTCAGTAAGTTTGCGGATGCTTCTGAAGCTTATTGGAGGTTACAAAAGGAGAAAGCCAGGATGCAGAGTTGGACAGAAAAGTGGAAGATGGAGTTCAATCTGGATAAAATGTGAGGGGATGCATTTTGGAAAGGTCACACCAGAAGGCTGAGTAGAGTTAATTGTTGATTACTTAAGAATGTGGATGAACGGAGGGACTTTGGAGTCCAAATCCAACGTTCCTCAAGGTGGCCGCAGAGGTTGATAGGATAGTTAAGAAGGCATCACTGGCATCACTAGGGAGGTGCAGGAGGTGTGGACTGCACTGGGTGACACCATCAGAAGGAGTGACACCAAAATGACTGTCTATAATATTTTTGTACAGTGTTTCAGCAGAAACATTATTTTTTATAAAAATATACCTGTAACTTTATAACAACAAAAACATTTTTTGTAAGTGCAGCTTACATGTATCGATATACCTACAAGCATAAATCTTTATGCTAATTTACTTTTTGAACCTTCTAATGCGTTCCAGTCAGAGCGGTCATTATTACCCAATTACAATGATACTTCAAATCACGTGGTTTCGTTTGCACACGCTACAAGCATGCGCTGTTGTTTTCATTGCTGCTGGTGTTCAAATATTCTGGTATTTTAGCTACAATATTGTGGTATTTAGTATTTGTGAATTTATATCAATACCTTTTTTGAGAATGAAGTAGTAATTAAGGGAAAAGGAGAAAAATAAAAACAGTTACTAATAAATAATGTTGTAACTAATAATATAGAACTGTTGTTACTGTAACAGTGTCAATGCTGTTGTTACTGTAACTGTGTCAGTGCTGTTGTTACTGTAACTGTGTCAGTGCTGTTGTTACTGTAACAGTTTTAGTGCTGTTGTTACTATAACAGTGTCTGTGCTGTTGTTACTGTAACAGTGTCAGTGCTGTTGTTACTGTAACAGTGTCAGTGCTGTTGTTACTGTAACAGTCTTAGTGCTGTTGTTACTGTAACAGTGTCAGTGCTGTTGTTACTGTAACAGTCTTAGTGCTGTTGTTACTGTAACAGTGTCTGTGCTGTTGTTACTGTAACAGTGTCTGAGCTATTGTTGAAGTAACAGTGTCTATGCTGTTGTTACTGTAACAGTGTCTGTGCTGTTGTTACTGTAACAGTGTCAGTGCTGTTGTTATTGTAACTGCGTCATTGCTGTTGTTGAAGTAACAGGGTCAGTGCTGTTGTTGAAGTAACAGTGTCAGTGCTGTGGTTACTGTAACTGTGTCAGTGCTGTTGCTACTGTAACAGTCTCAGTGCTGTTGTTACTGTAACAGTGTCAGTGCTATTGTTGAAGTAACAGTGTCAGTGCTGTTGCTACTGTAACAGTCTCAGTGCTGTTGTTACTGTAACTGTGTCAGTGCTGTTGCTACTGTAACAGTCTCAGTGCTGTTGTTACTGTAACAGTGTCAGTGCTATTGTTGAAGTAACAGTGTCAGTGCTGTTGCTACTGTAACAGTCTCAGTGCTGTTGTTACTGTAACTGTGTCAGTGCTGTTGCTACTGTAACAGTCTCAGTGCTGTTGTTACTGTAACTGTGTCAGTGCTGTTGCTACTGTAACAGTGTCAATGCTGTTGTTACTGTAACAGTGTCATTGCTGTTGTTACTGTAACAGTCTCAGTACTGTTGTTACTGTAACTGTGTCAGTGCTGTTGCTACTGTAACAGTCTCAGTGCTGTTGTTACTGTAACTGTGTCAGTGCTGTTGCTACTGTAACAGTCTCAGTGCTGTCGTTACTGTAACTGTGTCAGTGCTGTTGCTATTGTAACAGTCTCAGTGCTGTTGTTACTGTAACAGTGTCTGTGCTATTGTTGAAGTAACAGTGTCAATGCTGTTGTTACTGTAACAGTGTCATTGCTGTTGTTACTGTAACAGTCTCAGTACTGTTGTTACTGTAACTGTGTCAGTGCTGTTGCTACTGTAACAGTCTCAGTGCTGTTGTTACTGTAACTGTGTCAGTGCTGTTGCTACTGTAACAGTCTCAGTGCTGTCGTTACTGTAACTGTGTCAGTGCTGTTGTTACTGTAACAGTCTTAGTGCTGTTGTTACTGTAACAGTGTCAGTGCTGTTGTTACTGTAACAGTGTCAGTGCTGTTGTTACTGTAACAGTCTTAGTGCTGTTGTTACTGTAACAGTGTCAGTGCTGTTGTTACTGTAACAGTCTTAGTGCTGTTGTTACTGTAACAGTGTCTGTGCTGTTGTTACTGTAACAGTGTCTGAGCTATTGTTGAAGTAACAGTGTCTATGCTGTTGTTACTGTAACAGTGTCTGTGCTGTTGTTACTGTAACAGTGTCAGTGCTGTTGTTATTGTAACTGCGTCATTGCTGTTGTTGAAGTAACAGGGTCAGTGCTGTTGTTGAAGTAACAGTGTCAGTGCTGTGGTTACTGTAACTGTGTCAGTGCTGTTGCTACTGTAACAGTCTCAGTGCTGTTGTTACTGTAACAGTGTCAGTGCTATTGTTGAAGTAACAGTGTCAGTGCTGTTGCTACTGTAACAGTCTCAGTGCTGTTGTTACTGTAACTGTGTCAGTGCTGTTGCTACTGTAACAGTCTCAGTGCTGTTGTTACTGTAACAGTGTCAGTGCTATTGTTGAAGTAACAGTGTCAGTGCTGTTGCTACTGTAACAGTCTCAGTGCTGTTGTTACTGTAACTGTGTCAGTGCTGTTGCTACTGTAACAGTCTCAGTGCTGTTGTTACTGTAACTGTGTCAGTGCTGTTGCTACTGTAACAGTGTCAATGCTGTTGTTACTGTAACAGTGTCATTGCTGTTGTTACTGTAACAGTCTCAGTACTGTTGTTACTGTAACTGTGTCAGTGCTGTTGCTACTGTAACAGTCTCAGTGCTGTTGTTACTGTAACTGTGTCAGTGCTGTTGCTACTGTAACAGTGTCAATGCTGTTGTTACTGTAACAGTGTCATTGCTGTTGTTACTGTAACAGTCTCAGTACTGTTGTTACTGTAACTGTGTCAGTGCTGTTGCTACTGTAACAGTCTCAGTGCTGTCGTTACTGTAACTGTGTCAGTGCTGTTGCTATTGTAACAGTCTCAGTGCTGTTGTTACTGTAACAGTGTCTGTGCTATTGTTGAAGTAAGTGTCATTGCTGTTGTTACTGTAACTGATTCAGTGCTATTGTTGAAGTAACAGTGTCAATGCTGTTGTTACTGTAACAGTGTCATTGCTGTTGTTACTGTAACAGTCTCAGTACTGTTGTTACTGTAACTGTGTCAGTGCTGTTGCTATTGTAACAGTCTCAGTGCTGTTGTTACTGTAACTGTGTCAGTGCTGTTGCTACTGTAACAGTGTCTGTGCTATTGTTGAGGTAACAGTGTCAGTGCTGTTGTTACTGTAACTGTGTCAGTGCTATTATTGAAGTAAGTGTCATTGCTGTGGTTACTGTAACTGTGTCAATGCTATTGTTACTGTAACAGTGTCAGTGCTATTGTTGAAGTAAGTGTCATTGCTGTGGTTACTGTAACTGTGTCAATGCTGTTGTTACTGTAACAGTGTCAGTGCTATTGTTGAAGTAACAGTGTCATTGCTGTTGTTACTGTAACTGTGTAAATGCTGTTGTTACTGTAACAGTCTTAGTGCTGTTGTTACTGTAACAGTGTCTGTGCTGTTGTTACTGTAACAGTGTCTGAGCTATTGTTGAAGTAACAGTGTCTATGCTGTTGTTACTGTAACAGTGTCTGTGCTGTTGTTACTGTAACAGTGTCAGTGCTGTTGTTATTGTAACTGCGTCATTGCTGTTGTTGAAGTAACAGGGTCAGTGCTGTTGTTGAAGTAACAGTGTCAGTGCTGTGGTTACTGTAACAGTCTCAGTGCTGTTGTTACTGTAACAGTGTCAGTGCTATTGTTGAAGTAACAGTGTCAGTGCTGTTGCTACTGTAACAGTCTCAGTGCTGTTGTTACTGTAACTGTGTCAGTGCTGTTGCTACTGTAACAGTCTCAGTGCTGTTGTTACTGTAACTGTGTCAGTGCTGTTGCTACTGTAACAGTCTCAGTGCTGTCGTTACTGTAACTGTGTCAGTGCTGTTGCTACTGTAACAGTCTCAGTGCTGTCGTTACTGTAACTGTGTCAGTGCTGTTGCTACCGTAACAGTGTCTGTGCTATTGTTGAAGTAAGTGTCATTGCTGTTGTTACTGTAACTGATTCAGTGCTATTGTTGAAGTAACAGTGTCAATGCTGTTGTTACTGTAACAGTGTCATTGCTGTTGTTACTGTAACAGTCTCAGTACTGTTGTTACTGTAACTGTGTCAGTGCTGTTGCTACTGTAACAGTCTCAGTGCTGTTGTTACTGTAACTGTGTCAGTGCTGTTGCTACTGTAACAGTCTCAGTGCTGTCGTTACTGTAACTGTGTCAGTGCTGTTGCTATTGTAACAGTCTCAGTGCTGTTGTTACTGTAACTGTGTCAGTGCTGTTGCTACTGTAACAGTGTCTGTGCTATTGTTGAGGTAACAGTGTCAGTGCTGTTGTTACTGTAACTGTGTCAGTGCTGTTGTTGAAGTAACAGTGTTAGTGCAGTTGTTACTGTAACAGTGTCTGTGCTGTTGTCACTGTAACAGTGTCAGTGCTGTTGTTACTTTAACTGTGTTAGTGCTGTTGTTACTGTAACAGTGTCAGTGCTATTGTTGAAGTAACAGTGTCAGTGCTGTTGTTACTGTAACAGTGTCATTGCTGTTGTTACTGTAACAGTGTCATTGCTGTTGTTACTGTAACTGTGTCAATGCTATTGTTACTGTAACAGTGTCAGTGCTATTGTTGAAGTAAGTGTCATTGCTGTGGTTACTGTAACTGTGTCAATGCTGTTGTTACTGTAACAGTGTCAGTGCTATTGTTGAAGTAACAGTGTCATTGCTGTTGTTACTGTAACTGTGTAAATGCTGTTGTTACTGTAACAGTGTCATTGCTGTTATTACTGTAACAGTGTCAGTGCTATTGTTGAAGTAACAGTGTCAATGCTGTTGTTACTGTAACAGTGTCATTGCTGTTGTTACTGTAACTGTGTCAGTGCTGTTGCTACTGTAACAGTTTCAGTGCTGTTGTTACTGTAACAGTGTCAGTGCTATTGTTGAAGTAACAGTGTCATTGCTGTTGTTACTGTAACAGTGTCAGTGCTATTGTTGAAGTAACAGTGTCTGTGCTGTTGCTACTGTAACAGTGTCAGTGCTATTGTTGAAGTAACTGTGTCAGTGCTGTTGCTACTGTAACAGTCTCAGTGCTGTTGTTATTGTAACTGTGTCAGTGCTGTTGTTGAAGTAACAGTGTCAGTGCTGTTGTTACTGTAACAGTGTCAGTGCTATTGTTGAAGTAACAGTGTCAGTGCTGTTGCTACTGTAACAGTCTCAGTGCTGTTGTTACTGTAACAGTGTCAGTGCTATTGTTGAAGTAAGTGTCATTGCTGTTGTTACTGTAACTGATTCAGTGCTATTGTTGAAGTAACAGTGTCAGTGCTGTTGTTATTGTAACAGTGTCATTGCTGTTGTTACTGTAACTGTGTCAGTGCTGTTGCTACTGTAACAGTGTCAGTGCTGTTGTTACTGTAACAGTGTCAGTGCTATTGTTGAAGTAACAGTGTCAATGTTGTTGTTACTGTAACAGTGTCATTGCTGTTGTTGCTGTAACAGTGTCATTGCTGTTGTTACTGTAACATTGTCAGTGCTATTGTTGAAGTAACAGTGTCTGTGCCGTTGCTACTGTAACAGTGTCATTGCTGTTGTTACTGTAACAGTGTCATTGCTGTTGTTACTGTAACAGTGTCAGTGCTGTTGTTGAAGGAACCGTGTCAGTGCTGTTGTTGAAGTAACGGTGTCATTGCTGTTGTTACTGTAACAGTGTCAGTACTATTGTTGAAGGAACCGTGTCAGTGCTGTTGTTGAAGTAACAGTGTCATTGCTGTTGTTACTGTAACAGTGTCAGTGCTATTGTTGAAGTAACAGTGTCTGTGCTGTTGCTACTGTAACAGTCTCAGTGCTGTTGTTACTGTAACTGTGTCAGTGCTGTTGCTACTGTAACAGTGTCAGTGCTATTGTTACTGTAACAGTGTCAGTGCTATTGTTGAAGTAACAGTGTCTATGCTGTTGTTACTGTAACAGTGTCTGTGCTGTTGTTACTGTAACAGTGTCTGTGCTGTTGTTACTGTAACAGTGTCAGTGCTGTTGTTATTGTAACTGTGTCATTGCTATTGTTGAAGTAACAGTGTCATTGCTGTTGTTACTGTAACAGTGTCTGTGCTGTGGTTACTGTAACTGTGTCAGTGCTGTGGTTATTGTAACTGTGTCAGTGCTGTTGTTGAAGTAACAGTGTCAGTGCAGTTGTTACTGTAACAGTGTCTGTGCTGTTGTTACTGTAACTGTGTCAGTGCTGTTGTTGAAGTAACAGTGCCAGTGCTGTTGTTACTGTAACAGTGTCTGTGCTGTTGTTACTGTAACAGTGTCTGTGCTGTTGTTATTGTAACTGTGTCAGTGCTGTTGTTACTGTAACAGTGTCAGTGCTGTTGTTACTGTAACAGTCTTAGTGCTGTTGTTACTGTAACAGTGTCAGTGCTGTTGTTACTGTAACAGTGTCAATGCTGTTGTTACTGTAACAGTGTCAATGCTGTTGTTACTGTAACAGTGTCAGTGCTGATGTTCAAGTAACAGTGTCAATGCTGTTGTTACTGGAACAGTGTCAGTGCTATTGTTGAAGTAACAGTGTCAGTGCTGTTGTTACTGTAACAGTGTCAGTGCTATTGTTGAAGTAACAGTGTCAGTGCTGTTGTTACTGTAACTGCGTCAGTGCTGTTGTTACTGTAACAGTGTCTGTGCTGTTGTTAATGTAACAGTGTCAGTGCTGTTGTTACTGTAACAGTGTCTGTGCTGTTGTTAATATAACAGTGTCACTGCTGTTGTTACTGTAACAGTGTCTGTGCTGTTGTTACTGTAACAGTGTCAGTGCTGTTGTTGAAGTAACAGTGTTAGTGCAGTTGTTACTGTAACAGTGTCTGTGCTGTTGTCACTGTAACAGTGTCAGTGCTGTTGTTACTTTAACTGTGTCAGTGCTGTTGTAACTGTAACAGTGTCATTGCTATTGTTGAAGTAACAGTGTCAGTGCTGTTGTTACTGTAACAGTGTCATTGCTGTTGTTACTGTAACAGTGTCATTGCTGTTGTTACTGTAACAGTGTCAGTGCTATTGTTGAAGGAACCGTGTCAGTGCTGTTGTTGAAGTAACAGTGTCAGTGCTGTTGTTACTGTAACAGTGTCAGTGCTGTTGTTACTGTAACAGTGTCTGTGCTATTGTTGAAGTAACAGTGTCAGTGCTGTTGTTATTTTAACAGTGTCTGCTGTTGTTATTGTAACTGTGTCAGTGCTGTTGTTACTGTAACAGTGTCAGTGCTATTGTTGAAGTAACAGTGTCAGTGCTGTTGTTACTGTAACAGTGTCTGTGCTGTTGTAACTGTAACAGTGTCTGTGCTATTGTTGAAGTAACAGTGTCAGTGCTGTTGTTATTTTAACAGTGTCTGCTGTTGTTATTGTAACTGTGTCAGTGCTGTTGTTGAAGTAAGTGTCATTGCTGTTGTTACTGTAACTGTGTCAATGCTGTTGTTACTGTAACAGTGTCATTGCTGTTATTACTGTAACAGGGTCAGTGCTGTTGTTGAAGTAACAGTGTCAGTGCTGTGGTTACTGTAACTGTGTCAGTGCTGTTGCTACTGTAACAGTGTCAGTGCTGTTGTTATTGTAACTGCGTCATTGCTGTTGTTGAAGTAACAGGGTCAGTGCTGTTGTTGAAGTAACAGTGTCAGTGCTGTGGTTACTGTAACAGTCTCAGTGCTGTTGTTACTGTAACAGTGTCAGTGCTATTGTTGAAGTAACAGTGTCAGTGCTGTTGCTACTGTAACAGTCTCAGTGCTGTTGTTACTGTAACTGTGTCAGTGCTGTTGCTACTGTAACAGTCTCAGTGCTGTTGTTACTGTAACTGTGTCAGTGCTGTTGCTATTGTAACAGTCTCAGTGCTGTCGTTACTGTAACTGTGTCAGTGCTGTTGCTACTGTAACAGTCTCAGTGCTGTTGTTACTGTAACTGTGTCAGTGCTGTTGCTACCGTAACAGTGTCTGTGCTATTGTTGAAGTAAGTGTCATTGCTGTTGTTACTGTAACTGTGTCAGTGCTGTTGCTACTGTAACAGTGTCAGTGCTGTTGTTATTGTAACTGCGTCATTGCTGTTGTTGAAGTAACAGGGTCAGTGCTGTTGTTGAAGTAACAGTGTCAGTGCTGTGGTTACTGTAACAGTCTCAGTGCTGTTGTTACTGTAACAGTGTCAGTGCTATTGTTGAAGTAACAGTGTCAGTGCTGTTGCTACTGTAACAGTCTCAGTGCTGTTGTTACTGTAACTGTGTCAGTGCTGTTGCTACTGTAACAGTCTCAGTGCTGTTGTTACTGTAACTGTGTCAGTGCTGTTGCTACTGTAACAGTCTCAGTGCTGTTGTTACTGTAACTGTGTCAGTGCTGTTGCTACTGTAACAGTCTCAGTGCTGTTGTTACTGTAACTGTGTCAGTGCTGTTGCTACTGTAACAGTCTCAGTGCTGTTGTTACTGTAACTGTGTCAGTGCTGTTGCTACTGTAACAGTCTCAGTGCTGTTGTTACTGTAACTGTGTCAGTGCTGTTGCTACTGTAACAGTCTCAGTGCTGTCGTTACTGTAACTGTGTCAGTGCTGTTGCTACTGTAACAGTGTCTGTGCTATTGTTGAGGTAACAGTGTCAGTGCTGTTGTTACTGTAACTGTGTCAGTGCTATTATTGAAGTAAGTGTCATTGCTGTGGTTACTGTAACTGTGTCAATGCTATTGTTACTGTAACAGTGTCAGTGCTATTGTTGAAGTAAGTGTCATTGCTGTGGTTACTGTAACTGTGTCAATGCTGTTGTTACTGTAACAGTGTCAGTGCTATTGTTGAAGTAACAGTGTCATTGCTGTTGTTACTGTAACTGTGTAAATGCTGTTGTTACTGTAACAGTGTCATTGCTGTTATTACTGTAACAGTGTCAGTGCTATTGTTGAAGTAACAGTGTCAATGCTGTTGTTACTGTAACAGTGTCATTGCTGTTGTTACTGTAACTGTGTCAGTGCTGTTGCTACTGTAACAGTTTCAGTGCTGTTGTTACTGTAACAGTGTCAGTGCTATTGTTGAAGTAACAGTGTCATTGCTGTTGTTACTGTAACAGTGTCAGTGCTATTGTTGAAGTAACAGTGTCTGTGCTGTTGCTACTGTAACAGTGTCAGTGCTATTGTTGAAGTAACTGTGTCAGTGCTGTTGCTACTGTAACAGTCTCAGTGCTGTTGTTATTGTAACTGTGTCAGTGCTGTTGTTGAAGTAACAGTGTCAGTGCTGTTGTTACTGTAACTGCGTCAGTGCTGTTGTTACTGTAACAGTGTCAGTGCTATTGTTGAAGTAACAGTGTCAGTGCTGTTGCTACTGTAACAGTCTCAGTGCTGTTGTTACTGTAACAGTGTCAGTGCTATTGTTGAAGTAAGTGTCATTGCTGTTGTTACTGTAACTGATTCAGTGCTATTGTTGAAGTAACAGTGTCAGTGCTGTTGTTATTGTAACAGTGTCATTGCTGTTGTTACTGTAACTGTGTCAGTGCTGTTGCTACTGTAACAGTGTCAGTGCTGTTGTTACTGTAACAGTGTCAGTGCTATTGTTGAAGTAACAGTGTCAATGTTGTTGTTACTGTAACAGTGTCATTGCTGTTGTTGCTGTAACAGTGTCATTGCTGTTGTTACTGTAACATTGTCAGTGCTATTGTTGAAGTAACAGTGTCTGTGCCGTTGCTACTGTAACAGTCTCAGTGCTGTTGTTACTGTAACTGTGTCAGTGCTGTTGCTACTGTAACAGTCTCAGTGCTATTGTTGAAGTAACAGTGTCATTGCTGTTGTTACTGTAACAGTGTCATTGCTGTTGTTACTGTAACAGTGTCATTGCTGTTGTTACTGTAACAGTGTCAGTGCTATTGTTGAAGGAACCGTGTCAGTGCTGTTGTTGAAGTAACAGTGTCATTGCTGTTGTTACTGTAACAGTGTCAGTGCTATTGTTGAAGTAACAGTGTCTGTGCTGTTGCTACTGTAACAGTCTCAGTGCTGTTGTTACTGTAACTGTGTCAGTGCTGTTGCTACTGTAACAGTGTCAGTGCTATTGTTACTGTAACAGTGTCAGTGCTATTGTTGAAGTAACAGTGTCTATGCTGTTGTTACTGTAACAGTGTCTGTGCTGTTGTTACTGTAACAGTGTCAGTGCTGTTGTTACTGTAACAGTGTCAGTGCTGTTGTTATTGTAACTGTGTCATTGCTATTGTTGAAGTAACAGTGTCATTGCTGTTGTTACTGTAACAGTGTCTGAGCTGTGGTTACTGTAACTGTGTCAGTGCTGTGGTTATTGTAACTGTGTCAGTGCTGTTGTTGAAGTAACAGTGTCTGTGCTGTTGTTACTGTAACAGTGTCTGTGCTGTTGTTACTGTAACAGTGTCAGTGCTGTTGTTATTGTAACTGTGTCATTGCTATTGTTGAAGTAACAGTGTCATTGCTGTTGTTACTGTAACAGTGTCTGAGCTGTGGTTACTGTAACTGTGTCAGTGCTGTGGTTATTGTAACTGTGTCAGTGCTGTTGTTGAAGTAACAGTGTCAGTGCAGTTGTTACTGTAACAGTGTCTGTGCTGTTGTTACTGTAACTGTGTCAGTGCTGTTGTTGAAGTAACAGTGCCAGTGCTGTTGTTACTGTAACAGTGTCTGTGCTGTTGTTACTGTAACAGTGTCTGTGCTGTTGTTATTGTAACTGTGTCAGTGCTGTTGTTACTGTAACAGTGTCAGTGCTGTTGTTACTGTAACAGTCTTAGTGCTGTTGTTACTGTAACAGTGTCAGTGCTGTTGTTACTGTAACAGTGTCAGTGCTGTTGTTACTGTAACAGTGTCAATGCTGTTGTTACTGTAACAGTGTCAGTGCTGTTGTTACTGTAACAGTGTCAATGCTGTTGTTACTGTAACAGTGTCAGTGCTGATGTTCAAGTAACAGTGTCAATGCTGTTGTTACTGGAACAGTGTCAGTGCTATTGTTGAAGTAACAGTGTCAGTGCTGTTGTTACTGTAACAGTGTCAGTGCTATTGTTGAAGTAACAGTGTCAGTGCTGTTGTTACTGTAACTGCGTCAGTGCTGTTGTTACTGTAACAGTGTCTGTGCTGTTGTTAATGTAACAGTGTCAGTGCTGTTGTTACTGTAACAGTGTCTGTGCTGTTGTTAATGTAACAGTGTCACTGCTGTTGTTACTGTAACAGTGTCTGTGCTGTTGTTACTGTAACAGTGTCAGTGCTGTTGTTGAAGTAACAGTGTTAGTGCAGTTGTTACTGTAACAGTGTCTGTGCTGTTGTCACTGTAACAGTGTCAGTGCTGTTGTTACTTTAACTGTGTCAGTGCTGTTGTTACTGTAACAGTGTCAGTGCTATTGTTGAAGTAACAGTGTCAGTGCTGTTGTTACTTTAACTGTGTCAGTGCTGTTGTAACTGTAACAGTGTCATTGCTATTGTTGAAGTAACAGTGTCAGTGCTGTTGTTACTGTAACAGTGTCATTGCTGTTGTTACTGTAACAGTGTCATTGCTGTTGTTACTGTAACAGTGTCAGTGCTATTGTTGAAGGAACCGTGTCAGTGCTGTTGTTGAAGTAACAGTGTCAGTGCTGTTGTTACTGTAACAGTGTCAGTGCTGTTGTTACTGTAACAGTGTCTGTGCTATTGTTGAAGTAACAGTGTCAGTGCTGTTGTTATTTTAACAGTGTCTGCTGTTGTTATTGTAACTGTGTCAGTGCTGTTGTTACTGTAACAGTGTCAGTGCTATTGTTGAAGTAACAGTGTCAGTGCTGTTGTTACTGTAACAGTGTCTGTGCTGTTGTAACTGTAACAGTGTCTGTGCTATTGTTGAAGTAACAGTGTCAGTGCTGTTGTTATTTTAACAGTGTCTGCTGTTGTTATTGTAACTGTGTCAGTGCTGTTGTTACTGTAACTGTGTCATTGCTATTGTTGAAGTAAGTGTCATTGCTGTTGTTACTGTAACTGTGTCAATGCTGTTGTTACTGTAACAGTGTCATTGCTGTTATTACTGTAACAGTGTCAGTGCTATTGTTGAAGTAAGTGTCATTGCTGTTGTTACTGTAACTGTGTCAGTGCTGTTGCTACTGTAACAGTGTCAGTGCTGTTGCTACTGTAACAGTGTCAGTGCTATTGTTACTGTAACAGTGTCAGTGCTATTGTTGAAGTAACAGTGTCTATGCTGTTGTTACTGTAACAGTGTCTGTGCTGTTGTTACTGTAACAGTGTCTGTGCTGTTGTTACTGTAACAGTGTCAGTGCTGTTGTTATTGTAACTGTGTCATTGCTATTGTTGAAGTAACAGTGTCATTGCTGTTGTTACTGTAACAGTGTCTGTGCTGTGGTTACTGTAACTGTGTCAGTGCTGTGGTTATTGTAACTGTGTCAGTGCTGTTGTTGAAGTAACAGTGTCAGTGCAGTTGTTACTGTAACAGTGTCTATGCTGTTGTTACTGTAACTGTGTCAGTGCTGTTGTTGAAGTAACAGTGCCAGTGCTGTTGTTACTGTAACAGTGTCTGTGCTGTTGTTACTGTAACAGTGTCTGTGCTGTTGTTATTGTAACTGTGTCAGTGCTGTTGTTACTGTAACAGTGTCAGTGCTGTTGTTACTGTAACAGTCTTAGTGCTGTTGTTACTGTAACAGTGTCAGTGCTGTTGTTACTGTAACAGTGTCAGTGCTGTTGTTACTGTAACAGTGTCAATGCTGTTGTTACTGTAACAGTGTCAGTGCTGTTGTTACTGTAACAGTGTCAATGCTGTTGTTACTGTAACAGTGTCAGTGCTGTTGTTACTGTAACAGTGTCATTGCTGTTGTTACTGTAACAGTGTCAGTACTATTGTTGAAGGAACCGTGTCAGTGCTGTTGTTGAAGTAACAGTGTCATTGCTGTTGTTACTGTAACAGTGTCAGTGCTATTGTTGAAGTAACAGTGTCTGTGCTGTTGCTACTGTAACAGTCTCAGTGCTGTTGTTACTGTAACTGTGTCAGTGCTGTTGCTACTGTAACAGTGTCAGTGCTATTGTTACTGTAACAGTGTCAGTGCTATTGTTGAAGTAACAGTGTCTATGCTGTTGTTACTGTAACAGTGTCTGTGCTGTTGTTACTGTAACAGTGTCTGTGCTGTTGTTACTGTAACAGTGTCAGTGCTGTTGTTATTGTAACTGTGTCATTGCTATTGTTGAAGTAACAGTGTCATTGCTGTTGTTACTGTAACAGTGTCTGTGCTGTGGTTACTGTGACTGTGTCAGTGCTGTGGTTATTGTAACTGTGTCAGTGCTGTTGTTGAAGTAACAGTGTCAGTGCTGTTGTTACTGTAACAGTGTCTGTGCTGTTGTTACTGTAACAGTGTCTGTGCTGTTGTTATTGTAACTGTGTCAGTGCTGTTGTTACTGTAACAGTGTCAGTGCTGTTGTTACTGTAACAGTCTTAGTGCTGTTGTTACTGTAACAGTGTCAGTGCTGTTGTTACTGTAACAGTGTCAGTGCTGTTGTTACTGTAACAGTGTCAATGCTGTTGTTACTGTAACAGTGTCAGTGCTGTTGTTACTGTAACAGTGTCAATGCTGTTGTTACTGTAACAGTGTCAGTGCTGATGTTCAAGTAACAGTGTCAATGCTGTTGTTACTGGAACAGTGTCAGTGCTATTGTTGAAGTAACAGTGTCAGTGCTGTTGTTACTGTAACAGTGTCAGTGCTATTGTTGAAGTAACAGTGTCAGTGCTGTTGTTACTGTAACTGCGTCAGTGCTGTTGTTACTGTAACAGTGTCTGTGCTGTTGTTAATGTAACAGTGTCACTGCTGTTGTTACTGTAACAGTGTCTGTGCTGTTGTTACTGTAACAGTGTCAGTGCTGTTGTTGAAGTAACAGTGTTAGTGCAGTTGTTACTGTAACAGTGTCTGTGCTGTTGTCACTGTAACAGTGTCAGTGCTGTTGTTACTTTAACTGTGTCAGTGCTGTTGTTACTGTAACAGTGTCATTGCTGTTGTTACTGTAACAGTGTCATTGCTGTTGTTACTGTAACAGTGTCAGTGCTATTGTTGAAGGAACCGTGTCAGTGCTGTTGTTGAAGTAACAGTGTCAGTGCTGTTGTTACTGTAACAGTGTCAGTGCTGTTGTTACTGT
Source organism: Narcine bancroftii (assembly GCF_036971445.1). Taxonomy (NCBI): domain Eukaryota; kingdom Metazoa; phylum Chordata; class Chondrichthyes; order Torpediniformes; family Narcinidae; genus Narcine; species Narcine bancroftii. The sequence goes on from NC_091471.1 coordinate 27,003,353, forward strand.
AACAGTGTCTGTGCTATTGTTGAAGTAACAGTGTCAGTGCTGTTGTTATTTTAACAGTGTCTGCTGTTGTTATTGTAACTGTGTCAGTGCTGTTGTTACTGTAACAGTGTCAGTGCTATTGTTGAAGTAACAGTGTCAGTGCTGTTGTTACTGTAACAGTGTCTGTGCTGTTGTAACTGTAACAGTGTCTGTGCTATTGTTGAAGTAACAGTGTCAGTGCTGTTGTTATTTTAACAGTGTCTGCTGTTGTTATTGTAACTGTGTCAGTGCTGTTGTTACTGTAACTGTGTCATTGCTATTGTTGAAGTAAGTGTCATTGCTGTTGTTACTGTAACTGTGTCAATGCTGTTGTTACTGTAACAGTGTCATTGCTGTTATTACTGTAACAGTGTCAGTGCTATTGTTGAAGTAAGTGTCATTGCTGTTGTTACTGTAACTGTGTCAGTGCTGTTGCTACTGTAACAGTGTCAGTGCTGTTGCTACTGTAACAGTGTCAGTGCTATTGTTACTGTAACAGTGTCAGTGCTATTGTTACTGTAACAGTGTCAGTGCTATTGTTGAAGTAACAGTGTCTATGCTGTTGTTACTGTAACAGTGTCATTGCTGTTGTTACTGTAACAGTGTCTGTGCTGTTGTTACTGTAACAGTGTCAGTGCTGTTGTTATTGTAACTGTGTCATTGCTATTGTTGAAGTAACAGTGTCATTGCTGTTGTTACTGTAACAGTGTCTGTGCTGTGGTTACTGTAACTGTGTCAGTGCTGTGGTTATTGTAACTGTGTCAGTGCTGTTGTTGAAGTAACAGTGTCAGTGCAGTTGTTACTGTAACAGTGTCTGTGCTGTTGTTACTGTAACTGTGTCAGTGCTGTTGTTGAAGTAACAGTGCCAGTGCTGTTGTTACTGTAACAGTGTCTGTGCTGTTGTTACTGTAACAGTGTCTGTGCTGTTGTTATTGTAACTGTGTCAGTGCTGTTGTTACTGTAACAGTGTCAGTGCTGTTGTTACTGTAACAGTCTTAGTGCTGTTGTTACTGTAACAGTGTCAGTGCTGTTGTTACTGTAACAGTGTCAGTGCTGTTGTTACTGTAACAGTGTCAATGCTGTTGTTACTGTAACAGTGTCAGTGCTGTTGTTACTGTAACAGTGTCAATGCTGTTGTTACTGTAACAGTGTCAGTGCTGATGTTCAAGTAACAGTGTCAGTGCTGTTGTTACTGGAACAGTGTCAGTGCTATTGTTGAAGTAACAGTGTCAGTGCTGTTGTTACTGTAACAGTGTCAGTGCTATTGTTGAAGTAACAGTGTCAGTGCTGTTGTTACTGTAACTGCGTCAGTGCTGTTGTTACTGTAACAGTGTCTGTGCTGTTGTTAATGTAACAGTGTCAGTGCTGTTGTTACTGTAACAGTGTCTGTGCTGTTGTTAATGTAACAGTGTCACTGCTGTTGTTACTGTAACAGTGTCTGTGCTGTTGTTACTGTAACAGTGTCAGTGCTATTGTTGAAGTAACAGTGTCAGTGCTGTTGTTGAAGTAACAGTGTTAGTGCAGTTGTTACTGTAACAGTGTCAGTGCTGTTGTTACTGTAACAGTGTCAGTGCTATTGTTGAAGTAACAGTGTCAGTGCTGTTGTTACTGTAACTGCGTCAGTGCTGTTGTTACTGTAACAGTGTCTGTGCTGTTGTTAATGTAACAGTGTCAGTGCTGTTGTTACTGTAACAGTGTCTGTGCTGTTGTTAATGTAACAGTGTCACTGCTGTTGTTACTGTAACAGTGTCTGTGCTGTTGTTACTGTAACAGTGTCAGTGCTGTTGTTGAAGTAACAGTGTTAGTGCAGTTGTTACTGTAACAGTGTCTGTGCTGTTGTTACTGTAACAGTGTCAGTGCTATTGTTGAAGTAACAGTGTCAGTGCTGTTGTTACTTTAACTGTGTCAGTGCTGTTGTAACTGTAACAGTGTCAGTGCTATTGTTGAAGTAACAGTGTCAGTGCTGTTGTTATTTTAACAGTGTCTGCTGTTGTTATTGTAACTGTGTCAGTGCTGTTGTTACTGTAACAGTGTCAGTGCTATTGTTGAAGTAACAGTGTCAGTGCTGTTGTTATTTTAACAGTGTCTGCTGTTGTTATTGTAACTGTGTCAGTGCTGTTGTTACTGTAACTGTGTCATTGCTATTGTTGAAGTAAGTGTCATTGCTGTTGTTACTGTAACTGTGTCAATGCTGTTGTTACTGTAACAGTGTCATTGCTGTTATTACTGTAACAGTGTCAGTGCTATTGTTGAAGTAAGTGTCATTGCTGTTGTTACTGTAACTGTGTCAGTGCTGTTGCTACTGTAACAGTGTCAGTGCTGTTACTGTAACAGTGTCATTGCTGTTGTTACTGTAACAGTGTCAGTGCTATTGTTGAAGTAACAGTGTCTGTGCTGTTGCTACTGTATCAGTCTCAGTGCTGTTGTTACTGTAACTGTGTCAGTGCTGTTGCTACTGTATCAGTCTCAGTGCTATTATTGAAGTAACAGTGTCATTGCTGTTGTTACTGTAACAGTGTCATTGCTGTTGTTACTGTAACAGTGTCAGTGCTGTTGTTGAAGGAACCTGTCAGTGCTGTTGTTGAAGTAACAGTGTCATTGCTGTTGTTACTGTAACAGTGTCATTGCTGTTGTTACTGTAACAGTGTCATTGCTGTTGTTACTGTAACAGTGTCAGTGCTATTGTTGAAGGAACCGTGTCAGTGCTGTTGTTGAAGTAACAGTGTCAGTGCTGTTGTTACTGTAACAGTGTCAGTGCTGTTGTTACTGTAACAGTGTCAGTGCTATTGTTGAAGTAACAGTGTCTGTGCTGTTGCTACTGTAACAGTCTCAGTGCTGTTGTTACTGTAACTGTGTCAGTGCTGTTTCTACTGTAACAGTCTCAGTGCTATTGTTGAAGTAACAGTGTCATTGCTGTTGTTACTGTAACAGTGTCAGTGCTATTGTTGAAGGAACCGTGTCAGTGCTGTTGTTGAAGTAACAGTGTCAGTGCTGTTGTTACTGTAACAGTGTCAGTGCTGTTGTTACTGTAACTGTGTCATTGCTGTTGTTACTGTAAAAGTGTCAGTGCTGTTGTTACTGTAACAGTCTCAGTGCTATTGTTGAAGTAACAGTGTCATTGCTGTTGTTACTGTAACAGTGTCAGTGCTATTGTTGAAGGAACCGTGTCAGTGCTGTTGTTGAAGTAACAGTGTCAGTGCTGTTGTTACTGTAACAGTGTCAGTGCTGTTGTTACTGTAACAGTGTCAGTGCTGTTGTTACTGTAACTGTGTCATTGCTGTTGTTACTGTAAAAGTGTCAGTGCTGTTGTTACTGTAACAGTGTCTGTGCTGTTGTTACTGTAACTGTGTCAATGCTATTGTTGAAGTAACAGTGTCAGTGCTGTTGTTACTGTAACAGTGTCAGTGCTGTTGTTACTGTAACAGTGTCAGTGCTGTTGTTACTGTAACTGTGTCATTGCTGTTGTTACTGTAAAAGTGTCAGTGCTGTTGTTACTGTAAAAGTGTCAGTGCTGTTGTTACTGTAACTGTGTCAATGCTATTGTTGAAGGAACAGTGTCAGTGCTATTGTTGAAGTAACAGTGTCAGTGCTGTTATAACTGTAACTGTATCAGTGCTATTGTTAAAATAACAGTGTCATTGCAGTTGTTACTGTGGCTGTGTCTGTGCTATTGTTGAAGGAACAGTGTCAGTGCTGTGGTTATTGCACTTTTGATGCTGCTATAACAGTGACAGTGTTGTTGTTATCAGGACATTGTTGTTGTTGCTGTGACAGTGACAGTGTTTTTGTTGTTGCTGTAAAGGAGACAACACTGCTCCTGTTGAGTGTCCAGGAGGAGCAGTGGAGCCAGTTTTTCTGCACTTTTTCACATGGTACAATGACCAACCATTCACCCTTTAATAGTGTAGGTTTAATCATCTCTAGATAGGTAGTTGATGGTGGTTTTCAATGCGATGACCCTTGGAGGTTCTTGCTCCATGGATGGCCATCAAATGTGGAGGTCTGCAGGTGCTGAACACCTCGAGGAACTCTGATGAGGTCTGAAGGGAAGCAAAACCTCAGCTATGGCTCAGATCAGCCAGGGCCAAGCTGTTGGAATGAGGCTCCAGCCTGGTTGCTCTATTAAGCGTGAGCTAATTGTAGTTGCAATGGTGAGTTGTAGCGCAGTCTTGACGGTTGGCAACACACCAGGCCACAGGCCAACCATCATCTGGGAACCAGGAATCGTGCCCAGGATTTCTGTAGGTACAATGGCAAGCGTAATTCCTGATTGAAGGGCCTCTTCTAAAGGTTTAGAATCAGTGGTGAAGGAGGTGTGATCAGTATATGGGCCTTGAACTCAGACTCATTGCTGAACTACATGCCATGTGACCGCAAAGGTTATGGGAGTGCTAGAAGCGGCTACATCAGAGGGGACGGCGAGATCCACAGCCACGCCCTTGATGGGACTCTCAATTTTCCTTCTCTTGTTTTAATAATGGGCTCTGGGTGGCTTGTCAACTCTTTGTTTTTGTAGGGGAAAAAAGGAGAGATCTTTGTCCAATTTTTTGTACATGATAATATATTGAATCTTGAATTGTATCGCCGAGAGAAGATTTATTGTCTGTAATTTAATTGGAAATAAACCTGAACATCATCAGTATCATATGATGTACAACCCAATCTACCTGACCGTTGCCTAAGAGCATATTCGTTTCCCCTGCTTATCCAGGAAAGCTGAAGGATCAAATAAACAGCATTTAACAATGTCATGCAAAGTAACTGCTGCCATTGTCAAGGTCATTTTTGTCTGTGGAATTAGCAAATATAATTTAAGTTCATAATTTGTGTGTCATGCTACTCATTTTCAAAATGCAATCCGTCAAGCTGAAATAGCAGTAAAAAGATTAAATAATTTTTTTTAAAATTTAGACATAGAGCACGGTAACTAGCCCTTCCGGGCCACAAGCCCGTGTTGCCCAACTATCCCAATTAATCTACAACCTGCGGACTTTTTGAAGGGTGGGGGAATCCAGAGCACCCGGACGAAACCTTTGCGGACACGGAGAGAACGTACGAACTCCTTACAGACAGCACTGGATCTAAAGGTCTAAATTTATTCAATTAACAATGCTGATCTTGTTGCGATCGTGTTGCGGGCCGAGTGGGCGCACAATGCAGTATTGCGAACCGTAGCCAGACGGACGACTGGGTTCTCACCCAGCACCACGGTGCTGCGGGCCAAGTAATGGCACGCCAGACTCCAAAGTCTTCTGCCGGAAGGCGCAGGACTATTGCTGTGCTTAACTTAAACCTGCTGGTCCCGGAGATCGGCAGCAAAGTCATAATGATATCCTACCCTGTCTCGTGGAGCCCAGGACGTGAGATATATAACAGAAACTTGTAAAGTCTAATTAAAACAGTCTTGTGTTGACTGATCTGGTATATGTGTATTGCTTTATTAGCTCTACTAAAATAGCCACTACAGCAGGGGTGTCAAACTCAAATTCACGGAGGGCCAAAATTAAAAACTTGGACTAAGTCGAGGGCCGAACTAAATATTTATTGAAAATTTTCAACAACATCTGCATGTTATCTCTTCTTTCAACATATGTAATGTTAAACTTTTTCTTATTAAAATAAATGTTTAATAATAGTTTTGGATAAACTCTTTCCAGAAGCATTAACAAATGAGAAATAAAATATTCAATAAATAATATTTCTCGAAAGAGGATTTGTCAAATGTTGCTAGTGTGCTGTCGAATAGTAAAATCTGAGGGCTATTGAGAATGTGGGAGAATAACATGATTCCTGAAACAATCAAATGGGTGACTGATTGTGGGCATGAACTCTAGCAGGGTTATTTGCCATGCCCTTTTTCCATTGGTACAGATATCCTTTGATTTACACACTTTTCAAGTTTTATGCCTAATGAGCTTGTATCCAGGTGCAGGACCATTTTTAACCAGGAATATATTTATCACTGTGACATGAAACTATTGGAAGATCGTTTTATCCTGAGATTAAAGTTCATAATCCTTACTCAGGCCTGTGTGTGGGAGGGTGGGGTTTGCGGGTGATCGGGTTGGACAACGACAGTGCGGGGCATCGGCTCTCGCTGCAGGGCGGCATCTCGGCGGATCGGCGGACCGTGAGTCGGGGGTCGGCCTGCGGCAGGGAGGGGGAGTGGGCAACGGTCCTGGCGAGGTCAGGCCCGAGGCCTCCGGTTCCGGGCGCTGGGAAGCGACCTTGGCTTCCCCTGACACCGGCCAGGCCCCAAAACCAGAGTCCACGGTGAGACCCTGCAACGTAAACAGAGGAGATGGGGGCGATTAGCGGGCTGACGCCAATGCATTCTAGGATTTGTAGTATTAGCTGTGCATGTGCTATACTGGCGCGGCGGCCAGCGGGCCACCTCTAATACATTTTTGAAATGATCTTGTGGGCCAAATATAATTATATTTGGCCCGCGGGCCAGAGTTTGACATGTGTGCTTTAGATTATATTTCTCACTGAGAAACTGCATGATGCCTACAGAAGAAACTGTTCCACAGACGAAGCGAAAGCCTTGTCTCTTCAGTCCATCCAGACCCACATGGAGAATGACGCCTGGTACACCAGGCTTTTCATCGACTTCCGCTCGGTTTAATATGATGATTCTCCAGAGGCTGGTGGAGAAGGTGTCCTCAATGTGACTCAATGCCACTCTCTGTAACTAGATCCTGGAACTCTTAACAGAAAGACCACAGTAGCAGAATGGTAGCAGAATATCGAGCTCCGTCAAACTGAGCACTGGCGCACCTCAAGGCTGTGTGCTTATCGCACTCCTATTCATGCTAATGACTCTTGACTGTTCGCCAGATCCTGCTCCAACAGTATCATTGTTTGCAGATGATACAACAGTCGTCGGCCTCATCAACAACTCTGATGAGTTGCACTACAAAGAAGAGGTGGAAAATCTTGTGAAATGGTGCGAATAAAACAACCTGAGTCTCAGCGTGGAAAACACGAAGGAGATGATCGTGGACTTCAGGAAGCCCAGGAACGACCATCCTGCACTACACATCATCTTCTCCATAGTGGAGAGAGTGGAGAGCACCAAGTTCCTTGGGGTTCACTTAACTAGTGACCTATCATGGACACATAACATCTCCTCACTTGTCAGGAAGGTACAACAGTGACTACACTTCCTGAGAAGACTGATGCGGGCAAAGCTACCAGCCACCATTATGCCAACCTTCTATAGGAGCTCTATTGTATGTGTCCTGGCCAGCTGCATCACTGTGTGGTATAGTTGCTGCAGAGAAATGGATTGGAGATCAATTCACAGGACCATAAGAGTGGCAGGGAGGATCACAGGAGTCTCCCTCCCCCTCATCGACATGATCACTGTCTGACAAGGGTGTGCAAAAATCATTAGGTGCTTTTAAGTTGCAGCCCCTAGGTAGCCCTCCTGGGACCCAGGTGTGATTAGTGGGGCAAAGGTGCTTCCGGCACTTTTTAAGTTGTGGGGAAAGGACGGATTAAATCGCCAACACGGTGATTTAAGGGGGATCCCACCCCCGCGATGATGCAGTTAATGACGCATCATGCACTCACGGGAACTATTGGTAAGTCTCCCCTGTGCCCCCACCGGCTGTCAGTCACCCCCTGACCCCTCTCCTCTTCCCCCTGCGGCAGTCAACCCCTCTCCTAACCCCCCGCGACAGCTGACCCCTCTCCTCTGCCCCCGCAGCAGCCGACTGCTCTCCTCTTCCCCCTGTGGCAGCTGACCCTTCTCCTCTACCCCCCGTGGCAGCTGAACCCTCTGCTCCCAGTGGCAGCCGACCCCTCTGCCCCCGCTGATCGTGGCACCACCCCCCCCCGCGGCAGTGACCTCTCCCCCATGTCAATGACCTCACTCCCCCCCCCCTTGCTCCCCGCCCATGGCAGTGGCCCCTCTCTCCGTCCAATCATGCCAGAAACTTCATCTGGGGTTTCCCCTGTGATGCCAAAGCGCAAGCGCTGACATCACAGGAGCAACTGGTCGGCCATTTTTGTTCAAGCCACTAATGGACACGACCTAGATAAGTTTAACTGGGTTCCCTGACTACCTCCGATGTAGGTCAGGGACTCATTTGGTTTTGGAAGCCGCTGACCAGGTCAGATCCTTTCAAACTGCCTTGTGAATGAGGACTCCTTCCACCCTGCACAGCTGCTTCCATTGGTAAATACATACAGGAGGATCAGAGCCAGCACCACCAGGCTGAGGAACAGCTTCTTCCCATGGTTAGCGAGAACGCTGAACGAGCAAAGGAACTGCTCACATTGACCCTCTGATAATTAACTAAACAATGTTTATTGATTTATTTATTTGTACATATGAATACTTGTCCTGCATATGTATTGTTTGTCTGTATGTGTGCTATGACTGGTTGTGTGTCTGTCTGTTTTGCACCGAGGACCGGAGGACGCTGCTTCGTCGGGTTGTACTTGTGCAATCAGATGACAATAAATTTGACTTGACTCAGACCTAATTCCAGTCCCAGATTAGTTGTACTACAGACATCTTCCAGCTTCCCAGTCTTTTCGGTCTTGGGCCCTCTATTCAGACTTCACTCTGCCCTCGCATCTTTTTGTTTTCTGTGAGGTTTCTCTTTTAGCGTTCTTTAGTTCCCCGGAAGTAAATCACGAAAATCCGTCGACCCCATGGTTGAAGTAAAACCTCACAGCGATGGAGAAACTCAGCAGGTCAAACCGTGTCCTTTATGTAGCAAAGTTAAAAATATGGATAACCGATGTTTCGGTCTCTTACCTTGAAGAAGGGCTCAAGCTCGAAACATCACTTATGTATTTTATTGGTTTTGATGCAGATCAGATGATTCTGCATCACATTAAGTTCATTTCTAACCACTTGTATTGATCTTCAGCCATGGTCTGATTTGTTGAGTTTACTGTGGACCATCCTTGACTTACTGGAAAATGTAAGTTGTACTTTTAGATTCTCCCTATCAAACCCTTTGTTCAATTTATTCATATTTATGACTTTTGTTAAAAAAGATATTCACATATTATTAATCTCTTAACTATATCAGATACATTACTTTATGAATAAATTTCTTATGTCCTGATCTTTGTTGATTTTAGGACACATTGCATCATCTTGCAAGGATATAGTGCTTGAGTTTGATAAAAGATGAGTTGTGTGGATTATAACCACCCATACACAGATGCTTCTATGCAGAAGGCTTTACCAAATTACTCAAAGTAACAAGCAGGAGGCAGCTAAAGCTCCAGTTTAATATTTCATCAAAAGCCGGGCAGTGACCGCAGTGCAGCTTCCTTTGTTTTGCCAAATGTTTTGTTACTTTGAGCTGTCGTCACCGCCACATGTGCGTAGTATGGAATAGGTTTGTCACTTGGACCATCCTTGCACTGGCTTCTGGCACCATTTCCTATCTGGAAATAGTTTACCAATGTCACTCCTTCATGGGCTGGATGGGCTAGAGTTTGTCAAATATTTACAAGATAGTTTTCTTAATCAATATGTAGAGGAACCAACTCGGGATGGTGTAATACTGGATCTCCTGTTAGGGAACGAGATAGGTCAGATGTCTGAGGTTAATGTTGGAGAACAAATTGGGTCTAGTGATCACAACTCTATTAGTTTTAAGGTAGTTTTAGGGAATAGCAAAGAAGGCCCTAAAGTTGAGGTTCTGGATTGGAGAAAAGCAAATTTCGAAGGAATAAGAATGGATTTGGGGAGTATTGAGTGGGAAATGATTTTTTTCAGGAAAGGATGTAAATGAAAAATGGAGAATATTCAAAGAAGAAATTTTGAGAGTACAAAGTAGATATGTCCCAGTGAGGATCAAAGGAAAGGCTGGAAGTTATAGGGAGCCTTGGTTTTCGAGGAATATTAGAAATTTGGTTAGGAGAAAGAGGGAGGTGTACAAGAGGTATAAACAGCAGGGTGCTGAGAAATTGAAAGAGGACTACAAGGAGTGTAGTAAAAATCTTAAGAAAGAAATTAGAAAGGCCAAAAATAGACACGATGAGGCTTTGCCAGGCAGAGTAAGAATAAATCCAAAGGGATTCTATAGGTACATTAAAAGTAAAAGATTAGTGAGAAATAAAATTGGACCCCTTGTAGATAGGGAGGGTCAGAGGAGATGGGGGAAATTTTAAATGATTTCTTTTCCTCGGTATTCACTAGGGAAAAAAATATTGTACCAGTTGAAGTAAAGAAAACTAGTGGGGAGGTCATGAATTATTTAAGGATAACCGAGGAGGTAGTGATGGCAGTGTTAAAAAAGATAAAGGTGGACAAATCTCCGGGTCCAGACAAAGTTTTCCCAAGGACACTCAGGGAGGCTTGTGTACAGATAGTGGGGCCATTAACAGAGATATTTAGGATGTCACTGGTCACGGGGTTAGTGCCAGAGGATTGGAGGGTAGCTCATGTTGTTCCACTGTTTAAGAAAGGGTCCAAATGTAAGTCTGGAAATTATAGACCTGTGAGTCCGACGTCTGTGGTGGGAAAGTGTTCTGAGGGATGGCATTTACAAATATTTGGATGAACAGGGATTGATAGGTAGTAGTCATCATGGTTTTGTCAGGGGTAGATCATGCTTAACAAACCTTATAGAATTTTTCAAGGGGGGTTACGAAAAAAATTGATGAAGGGAAGGTTGTGGATGTTGTCTATTTAGACTTTAGTAAAGCTTTTGACAAAGTTCCCCACAGGAGATTAGGTAAAAAGGTGGAGGCATTAGGTATAAATAAGGAAGTAGTGAAATGGATTCAGCAATGGTTGGATGGGAGGTGTCAGAGAGTAGTAGTAGAAAATTGTTTGTCCAATTGGAGGCCGGTGACTAGTGGAGTTCCTCAGGGATCGGTCCTGGGTCCACTATTGTTTGTTATATATATTAACGATCTGGAAGAAGGGGTGGTGAATTGGATAAGTAAGTTTGCAGATGATACAAAGATTGGTGGTATTGTGGATAGTGAGGAAGATTATCGTAGCTTAAAAAGAGATATTGGAAAGCTAGAGGAGTGGGCTGAGAAATGGCTGATGGAATTTAATACGGATAAGTGTGAAGTGTTGTATTTGGGAAAGGCAAATCTAAATAGGTCATATACATTGAATGGTAGACAATTGAGGAGTGCAGAGGAACAAAGGGATTTAGGAGTTATGGTAAATAGTACCCTCAAGGCTGATACTCAGGTAGATGGTGTGGTGAAGAAGGCATTTGGAATGTTGGCCTTCATAAATCGGAGTATTGAATTCAAGAGTTCGGATGTTATGATGAAATTGTACAAAGCATTGGTGAGGCCAAATTTTGAATACTGTGTGCGGTTTTGGTCACCAAATTATAGGAAGGATATAAACAAAATAGAGAGAGTGGAGAGAAGGTTCACGCGAATGTTGACAGGATGTCAGGGTTTGAGTTACAGAGAAAGGTTGAGCAGCCTGGAGCCTTTTTCTCAGGAGCGTAGAAGATTGAGGGGGGATTTGATGGAGGTGTTCAAAATTTTAAAAGGGACAGAGAGAGTCAACGTGGATAGGCTTTTTCAATTAAGAGTGGGGGATGGAGAGTCAACATGGATAGGCTTTTTCAATTAAGAGTGGGGGATATTCAAACCAGAGGCCATGGTTTGAGATTGAAAGGGGAAAATTATAAGGGGAACATGAGGGGAAATTTCTTCATGCAAAGGGTGGTTGGGATGTGGAATAAGCTTCCGGTGGAGTTGGTTGAAGCAGGAATGTTATTTACATTTAAGGAAAGACTGGGGATAATTACATGGAGGGGAGAGGATTGAAGGGGTATGGATCAGGTGCTGGTCAGTGGGACTAGGAGGGTGGGGATTTGTTCTGGCATGGACTAGTAGGGCCAAACTGGCCTGTTCTGTGCTGTATATGGTTATATGGTTATATCGTTGTTCTCAGTACATGGGCGACGAGCCTCCAGATTTCCCATTCCAAGATCCCTTCAGACTCCTCATAATACGCAAATGTGCTGGAGAAACTCAACAGGTCACGCAGCAACCTTAGCCAGTGAGGGGTAGCCAACGTTTGAGGCCTGGGCCCTTCCTCAGATATAAGCAAAAACAGGCAGGTTCCTGAATAAACAGATGGGGAGAGGGAGAGGAGAGGAGAGAGGAAGGGGAAGGGAGAGGAGCACAGGCTAACAGGTAATAGATTGATACAGGTGAGAGGGTAGAGATAAAAATGCTGAGGTGATGGGGGAGAGGGGAGCTCTCTGATAGGAGAAGAAAGGGAATGGAGTGGGAAGGTGGAGGAAAGCAAATGGGGGATAGGGAAAGATATAGAGTCGGGGAGGGGGTTAACGGAAATGGGAGAAATCAATGTTAATGGTGTCTGGTTATGAGACTGCCAAGATGAAATATAAGGTGATGTCCTCGCTCTTGTAACACCTTAACCAGCCTCTAATTCATGACTTCTTACATGAAGCATTATCTTTGGAAACCTCAACCTTTGTGTGATAATCCCATCTTTCTAAGTCACTGGTGTTCTACTTTTATGGCTGCAGTCTTACACTGTTTTTTCTCTGCAAGAAATATACAGTTGCCACTGAGCCAACCCCGTCTGGTTCTGAGTTTGCGGATCTCAGCTATTTGATTCATTCCTATTAAAAGAAGAAAGAAAATCATGTATTTACAGTATAGTCCATAATGTTTAGGACAAACAAACTTTTATCCTTTATTTGCTCCTGCGCTCCATTGTATTAATTTTGTAATCAAACAATTCACATATAATTAAAGTACATCTTCCAGATTTTATTCAAGGTTGTTTGTATACATTTTGGTTTGACCATGTGGAAACTACAACACTTTTTGCTGCTCTAAACAATTGACCTTGGTAATCCTAAGGTTTGTGCTATGTCTTTTACTGTTTTATTCTTATTTTTCAGCCTCATTATGGTTTCTTTGACTTTCATTGTCACATCTCTGGTCCTCATGTTGAAAAAAGGCAACTAAAGACTCCCAAAGTGATCAAAAGCTTTGAAGCAAACCTAGCTCTCATACTGTACATGCACCAATGAAGCAATTAAACATTCCTGAGTCCTCACAAGCACCTGAGTCCTCACAAGCACCTGAGTCCTCACAAGCACCTGAGTCCTCACAAGCACCTGAGTCCTCACAAGCACCTGAGTCCTCACAAGCACCTGTGTCCTCACAAGCACCTGAGTCCTCACAAGCACCTGAGTCCTCACAAGCACCTGAGACCTCACAAGCACCTGAGTCCTCACAAGCACCTGTCCTCACAAGCACCTGAGTCCTCACAAGCACCTGAGTCCTCACAAGCACCTGTCCTCACAAGCACCTGAGTCCTCACAAGCACCTGAGTCCTCACAAGCACCTGTCCTCACAAGCACCTGAGTCCTCACAAACACCTGAGACCTCACAAGCACCTGAGTCCTCACAAGCACCTGAGTCCTCACAAGCACCTGAGTCCTCACAAGCACCTGAGTCCTCACAAGCACCTGTGAAGCCAAATGTCCCAAACATTATGGTGCCTTGAAATGAGGGGACTATGTATAAAAAGTGCTGTAGTTTCTACATGGTCAAATCAAAACAGACACAAATAACCTTGAATAAAAACTGGAATGTGCACTTTATTTACATGTGAATTGTTTGATTGCAAGTTTAAAACTGTGGAACACAGGGGCAAATAAAGAAAGAAAAGTCTTCATCCCAAATATTATGAAAGGCACTGTAGATGGAGTCTCTTGATATGTCTCGGTATCCCAAAATACGTCGTATTAATCAATTATTTTTAAAGTATAATTATTATCCAACGTGGCCAATTTCCACATAGCAACAAACAGCCATATAATGGGGACTCGATCATTTGTTTTACAAAGGTTTGTGGTATTCAAAACGTAACAACAGAAGTAGGAGCAGGACCAGGCCATCTAATCCCTCAAACACGCTATCCTTTGCAATGCTGCATCTGGTACCTCACTGCCTGGTCTCTCAATCCTCCACTTTCCTTAAGAGCCTGAAAATCTATCGATCTCAGACTGGAACATCCACAGCCCTCTGATATGGAGAATGATGATCATTTATACCAAGCTGTGTAAACCACTTTCTTGTCATCTCACTTGTGAATGACTAATCACCTCCCCTGAGACCACAGTCTCTCTGGATAATGGAAGTACTCTCTCAATATCTCTCCATCCCCCTTACAATCATGTATGCTTTGATGAAATCCCTTATTGTTTTTCACAGTGAATAATATAACTGTTCCTTCTCAGAAAAAAAGAAACCTCACCACTTCTTCATCAAAGTACAGATTCCATCACAATTTAATGTCTTCATTTAAAAAAATTTTAGACATACAGGTCCTTAACCAATTGACCTACAACCCCGTTAATCTTTTGAACGGTGGGAGGAAACCAGAGCACCCGGAGGAAACCCACACAGACATAGGGAGAAAATACAAACTCCTTACAGACAGCGCGGGATTCAAACTGTGGTCCCAGTCGCTGGTGCTGTAACAGAGTTGTGATAATTGCTATATTAACTATGCTGTCTTGTTTATTTCATTTTTATCCAACAGCTATTGGGTTTTTGAACCTCCCTGTATGATCCTAATCATAAACTATCCTGGGACCCCTGAACAATCAGTCTGCACTCTTGGAAAATCATCTTTTTTCTTGCACTAACTTTGTGAATATTTATCTATTTATCCTTTAATATTTATTATCTCTTTTTCTGTCTTGCCATATTGTGAAATATAAAATATACAGTAAAACACTGACTTTACACGCCCCAATTTAATGTAGATTTGGATGTCATTGGACTTGGGTGTCGGGCTCCCGGCAGGAGCGAGGACCTCGGGCTCCCTGCTGCAGCAAGGATGTCAGGCTCCCTGATTGATTTTAAATGCATACAGAATAACTGGGATGTTCCAAACAAAGGAGAAATGGAAGTGATGTAGGTATACAAATTAAACAGGAGAATAAAGTGAAACCCCGATTTAGCACAACCCCACTTTTTTCGTGACCCCAATGATCGTGTTATAATGGGGTTTCACTGTTCCATCGTAATTCATGTGTTTTATGCACGGCTTCGGCTGTAGCAAGTAAAAATGTTGGTTCGTCTGTGCAACAAACACTCATTACTCATTATCTGATGGACAGCACCAACAGTTTAATTTAACATCAGCTCGATCTTTGGGCTCCTGTCTTTGGAGGGTCTTGAGCTAGATGGGTTGAAGGCAAGAGGGCTCCCAGTGAGTCCCAGCTAGCGTTTGGGATCCTCCGCACTAAGGAGTTCCCTTTTCTGTTAATACTTCAGTGATGTGCATTACTGTAATGGATGTTATCTTTTACAGGCTGATTTTTGGCACACTTTACCCAGCGTATTCTTCTTACAAGGCTGTGAAAACGAAGAATATCAAAGAATATGTAAGTATTGATATTTATTGTTTGTAGATGAGTAAACTATTTGTATGTTCATACATCTGTATAAAGTGAAGGAGGGAAGTTTAGGGGAGACATCAGCAGTAGGTTTTTTTTATGCAGAGAGTTGCGGGTGCCTGGAATGCCTCGCCAGGGATGGTGGTGGAGGCTGAAATATTAGGGGCATTTAAGAGACTCTTAGACAGGCACATGGATGAAAGAAAAATGGAGTGTTACGAGGTAAGAAGGGTTTAGTGTTTTTTTTGGTAGGAATATATAGGTTGTCACAAAATTGAGGGCCGAATGGCCTGTAGTGTGCTGTAATGTTCTAATTCCAATAACAGTAACCATTGTTCCTCTAACAGCATTGAAACTCTGGAAAACCTC
Organism: Narcine bancroftii; assembly: GCF_036971445.1. NCBI lineage: Eukaryota > Metazoa > Chordata > Chondrichthyes > Torpediniformes > Narcinidae > Narcine > Narcine bancroftii. The sequence continues at coordinate 27,019,147 of NC_091471.1, forward strand.
TTCTTAGCTCTCTCATCATTTCACCTTGGGACGCTGTTCCTCTCAATCCCCACCCCTCCCCTCCCACTACCTACACTCATCTAAATCATAACATTGCACAGAATAGAAAGACCCCATTTGTCCCATGATGCCCATGTCACCTCTGAAAACACAACATATTATTCCTACACCATTGTCTTGTAGATATTTTTCCTTTGTTCAGTTTCATATTCATTACCCTCTTGAAAGTTACCATTAAATCTACTCCCATTACTCTTTCAGACAGCACATTCCTGATACGAATATCTCACTGCATTAAAATGTTCTCCAAAGATCTTCCTTCCCTTTGTTAAATTTCTTAATTTTGTGCTTCTAGTTTCCAGCCTGATTGTGTAACTTTTATTAAAAAATATAAACACTTATCCCTACAGAGAGACCTGGGAATTATCTCAGCTTCTCACATCCTTTTACATCCCTGAAATCACCATCTGTTGGATTAAAACAGTTGGGAAGTTGAGTTAGGGGTGGGGCACAGTGCGGAAGAAGCCTCTAAAGATCGTAAAGTGTGGGGTGGGGAGGGGGAACTGAGATAAATCAGCAATTACTAATTTTAATATAAGCTTAAATATCCGTAAGTGGTAGGAGAAAATAAAGAAACAGAGTGATGAATTAATCATTCTATCATTAACCACTGGTTTGATTGCAGCTATTTCTCAAAGCCAGTGGTTTGAAGGCTGCATGGATTACTTGCCATGGCATACTTACATGCAGACCAATAAGAGATGTGAATTTAGCTCATTTTAAGTGCTTGACGTTTAAGAATTGGGGCATTGAGAGGTCTGAGGGATTGCACACAGGTGTTGATGCCTGGGATGAAAGAGCCAAGATTATATTGAATGGAGGGGCTGACTTAATGCATCCGGTGGCCTTATCCTACTCCAATTTTCATGTGTGAAGAACAAAACGGGAATCCTAGTGCAGGAAGTAAGGAAAACAAATTCAATATTAGCATTGATTTCAAAAGGACTATAATATAAAAATAAGGATATAAAGTTGAGGCTTTATAAGGTGCTGATCAGAACACATTTGGTGTATTGTGAGCATTTTTGGCCCCATGTCTAGGAAAGGATGGGGGGGGCTGGCATTGGAGAGGGCCCAGAAGAGGTTTGCATGAATTATCCTAGGGATGAGAGGGTTAACTTATGAGGAGCTTTTGATGTCTTTGGGCCTGTGCTTACTGGAATTCAGAGGGAAGAGTGGGGATTTCACTGAAACCTACCAAATATTGAAAAGGGCTTGATGAAATGAATGAGGAGAAGTTTCCATCTGTGGGAGAGTCTATGGGCAGGCAGCACAGCCTAAGAATAAAATGATGTCCCTTTAAAATAGAGATGAGATATTTCTTTAGCCAGAGGGTAGTGAATCTGTGGAATTCAATGGTACAGACAGCTGTGGAGGCCCAAGTCGTTGGGTATATTTAGGAACATAGGAACATAGGAAGTAGGAACAGGAGTAGGCCAAAAATGGCCCATCGAGCCTGCTCCACCATTCAATACAATCATGGCTGATCTAATTTATGACCTAACTCCACCTACCTGCCTTCTCCCCATATCCCATAATTCCTCTATCATGTAAAAATTTATCTAACTGAATTTTAAATATGTTTAATGAAGCAGCCTCAACCACTTCCCTGGTTAGAGAATTCCAAACATTCACTACTCTCTGGGAAAAACTATTTTTCCTCATCTCTGTCTTAAATCTACTCCCCCGAATCTTGAGACTGTGTCCTCTCATTTTAGTTTCCCCGGCCAGCTCAAAAAACCTTCCTACATCTATCCCATCCATACCCCTCATAATCCTATATGTTTCTATAAGATCTCCTCTCATTCTTCTGAACTCGAGCGAACATAATCCTAGATGATTTAATCTTTCATCATAAGTCAACCCCTTCATCCCAGGGATCAACCTAGTAAACCTCCTCTGGACAGTCTCCAAAGCCAGTATATCCTTCCTCAAATATGGAGACCAGAACTGGACTTAGTACTCCAGGTGCGGTCTCACCAGTACCTTATACAGTTGCAACATTACCTCCCTACTCCAGAATTCAACTCCTCTAGCGATGAAGGCCAACATTCCATTTGCCTTCTTAATAACCTGCTGCACCTGCAACCTAACTTTTTGCGATTCATGCACAAGCACTCCCAAGTCCCTCTGCACAACAGCATGCTGTAGTTTTTTACCCTTAAAATAATATTCAGAGGTTTAAAGCAGAGGTTGATAGTGTGGTGCTACCACTATGTATATAGATGTATATATGGGCTGGCCCACCCCCTGAACCTGTGACTCCTCCCTCCCAGATATCCCCATAAAGGCTGTTATGACCAAACACCTTCCTGCCTTGGAAATGGGCCAACAACATACAAGATGTGCTGACACTTTAAGGTGATTAAAGCCCATTAATCATGACTTTCTGTCTGATTGTGGTTGATTGGTAGTACAGATAAGTTCTTGATTAGAAACTTGTAAAAGGTTATGGAGAGAAGGCAGGAACATAGGGCTGCAAGGAAAAATATATCAGCCTAGATGCGAATGGCAAAGCAGGCTCAAATGGCCAGATTCTGCTCCTTTCTCTCAAGTTCAATTCCTGTGTTGTAAGTGAACACTTTATAACCAGTCCCTTCATTCCTGTGCCCAAGGTCACGCTGGGCTTCCTACCTCTGGGGACTCCACAGTGACCTGAGTGTGACAGGTGAGAACCGGATCGGTTTCCGGCAGGTCAAAGTTAATCAGCCCAGCAATGATTGTCCAGGTGCACACGTGGGAAATTGTGAATCCAAGAACGTAGATAGGAGCAGAAGAAGGTTTTGACCCCTCAAACCCGCCCCACCATTCAATATGATCATGATTATCTATGCTGGTTCCAACTCTTCTACCGAGACATTTTCCCTTAACTCTCAATTCCTTGGTCTTTTAAGTATTTACCTACCTCCACCTCAAACATCCAATGATCAGGCTGCCTCCATCCTCGCTCGAACAGTGAATTCCAGAGAATCACTCCCCTCTCAGAGAAAAAAAAATCTGTCTACCTCAGTTTTAAATGATCAGCTCTTTAGTCTTGCAGCTGTGTTCCCTTATTTGTGACCCTTCCTTTGAGGTGAAAAGATCCCAGCATCTATCATGTCAAGCCCCTAAGGATTTTATGTTTGAGTATGGTCATCCATCATTTCTCTAAACTCTCATGAACACAAAACAAAATGTCCAGCTTTTCTTGATGTGGCACCCTCTCCTTCCAAGAATTAACCTGGTGAATCTCTGTTTGATTGTCTCCATGCTACCATATGCTTTTTTTGTGACAGGGGTCCAAAACTGTGCATAGTATTCCAGGTGTAGATGTACAACTGCAACTAAACCTCCCTTTCTTAAATTTCAACCCTTTTATAATAAAGACCAACGTGCCCTTTATTTTCATAACTTCTTGGATAATTGACAGGTGGTCAAAGTGCAAGAGGAGCAGGGAAAATTGAAAGGTGGGGACGGAGGTTTCCGAAGGGTCTACTTTCCCTTCAGCGACTGTGGAAGTGACAATGTTAATGAATTTATTTTGTTGCCTTTTATAATGCTTATATTGCAACTTGTTTTTAATTTGCTTCATCTCTTCTGCTCTCATTTTACGGTGGGATTCAGTAGGATAGAAGTTTTATCCTCGGCTGTATGCACTAAATGTTTGATGTAGTGGCAATTGTGCATTGAACTCAGCTGTTCAAGGTTCAGTTCCACCGACTGCAAAGCCTTTTCATATTTTATCAGTGCATGGCACAATGAGCATGTGGAACAGAGAATAATTTCCAATTACTTTGACAGTACTGTATAAAATAATATTTCACACAATTGTTCTCATGAATATACATGATATTTGAATGCAGATATACAAAGAATTTTAACTGGAGATACCATCATATCCCATGTAGCGATCAAACTGATGTATTGAATTCTTGTTAAATATGGCTGTCTAATACTTTACAGTCACGTAGAAAAAAGTATCCTGTATTAGTGACTTGTATTCTGCTGACAAAGTACAGGTTCATTTTATTGGGTGGCTAAGGAATTTTTCAACTCAATAGAGTTCAACCAAACCTTCTGGTGATTAGAAATGGTTGCTGAATTAAAGCTAATTGAATCGATAAGCTGCCACATAAACATGAGCTCGTGGTACTGGGAGAAATGTGAAACAGTGAGTCAGCACAAATGGATCTTTTTTCCAGACTAGAAAGATGTGCTCTGCTCAAGATCAGTCCTTGGCTTTCAACAACTTACTGTATTTGACGGCATATAAGACCCACTTTCCCCACCCCCCCAAAAAAAATGGCTGAAAATTATCCCCTGGATCTTATCCGTGAAGTTGAAATCAGGGTGATAACGGGGAGTAACGCCAACAGTGCATTTTCGCTGCCTGGCTCACTAGCCTCATCATCATCTATCGTTGGGGGCTGATGGTGGGCTGTTGGTGGTGGGGGGGGAGAGCAGGGTGGTGGGATCAGTATGGGGGCTGGTATCGGGCAGCCTTATTTAACATTGTCGGTCCCCCCCCCCCACCAGAAGAGAGCAGGGCAGTGGGAGCAGGGCGGGACCGAATGCGGGCCACTGGGAGAGAGTGGGAGTGCGGGCTGCTGGATGAGAGCAGGCGGTGGGACCAGCGTGGAGACCGACAGCGGCCACTGGGAGACTGTAGGCTGTGGTCTGCCAGGAGAAAGCAGGCAATGGGCCACTGGGAGAGACAGCAGGTCGCTGGGAGAGAGTGGGACATTCTTACATGTAAATACACTAAAAAAATTCTTAATACGCCCCACAGAAATGGGGGGTGTCTTATAAACTGTCAAATACAGTACTCTCTATGTTTATACGATTAGTACAGTGGTTCTCAACCTTTTTCTTTCCACTCGCATACTACTTTAAGTATTCCCTATGCCACAGGTGCTCTGTGATTAGTAAGGGGTTGCTTAAGGGGGTATGTGGGTGGAAAGAAAAAGGTTGAAACCCACTGTTTTAATTGTACCTAATTGACTCGTTATGTGCACAGTTTCATAGCTCCAAAGGAAATGGGCCAATGACAATTTTTCTCAAACAAAATATTTCAGTAACAATTAGGTCCAGAGCAGTGATTCTCAGCCTTCCCTTCTCACTCACATACCCCCTTAAGCAATCCCTTACTAATCACAGAGCACCTGTGGCATAGGGAATACTTAAAGTGGTTTGTGAGTTGAAAGAAAAATGTTGAGAACCACTGCATTAGGGTATCTTAACGCTTTTTCAGGTGCATTCTCCACTAAGAATGCGCCTGAAGAAGCAGAAGTGTCTGTTTAAATTGCAGTTCAGGTGGTAGCGTTGAAAGCACAGCGCTGGCCACCTGAAAGGACAGCTGTGCCGGGATGCGCACCTCAGCGCATTCCAGCTCCTGTCCCTTGGGCTGTCAATTCAGGATGGCTGGCTGTCAGCTGGGACAGCCAGTGCAGCCTATCAGTGCGGTGGGACGTCCCCACACTGATCCCTCTGCCCCACTCTCTCCCCACTCACGGGGCTGGAGCGGCTGGTGGGGGAGGAGGCTGGAGCACCGGTGGATGAGTACAGGGGCTGGAACGGCCGGCGGGGGAGAAGGAGGTGCTCGAGATGGATGCCGGCATTGGTTTGGCCAGCCCCCTTCTCCCCCGCCGGCCGCTCCACCCCCCTTCTCCCTACTCCCAAAATCAGTCACGACAGTGTGGGGACAGCCCACTTTTAGGCGGCTGCATTCAGATGGCTGGGGAGGCCGCTGTGCTGCGGGGATTATTTCTTTCGGAGGAGGGTTACCAAATTCGTCTTGCAGCCACCTCCTGCACACTCACGTGGCCTTCCCACAGCCACATTTTGCCAAAATATTCGGCTTTACAAGTGGGCCAATTGGCCACCTGAAAGTGCCTTTATTTGCCAGTGTAGCTGCAGCAAGTAAGAATGCCAGAGCATTTGTACTTGTCCTTATGTCTTCTTCTTTCTTCTTTGGCTTGGCTTCGCAGAAGAAGATTTATGGAGGGGTATGTCCACGTCTGCTGCAGGCTCATTGGTAACTGACAAGTCCGATGCGGGACAGGCAGGCACGGTTGCAGCGGTTGCAAGGGAAAATTGGTTGGTTGGGGTTGGGTGTTGGGTTTTTCCTCCTTTGTCATTTGTCAGTGAGGTGGGCTCTGTGGTCTTCTTCAAAGGAGGTTGCTGTCCGCCAAACTGTGAGGCGCCAAGATGCACGGTTGGAGGCGATATCAGCCCACTGGCGGTGGTCAATGTGGCAGGCACCAAGAGATTTCTTTAAGCAGTCCTTGTACCTCTTCTTTGGTGCACCTCTGTCTCGGTGGCCAGTGGAGAGATCGCCATATAACACGATCTTGGGAAGGCGATGGTCCTCCATTCTGGAGATGTGACCCACCCAGCGCAGCTGGATCTTCAGCAGCGTGGACTCGATGCTGTCGACCTCTGCCATCTCAAGTACTTCGATGTTAGTGATGAAGTCGCTCCAATGAATGTTGAGGATGGAGCGGAGACAACGCTGGTGGAAACGTTCAAGGTGCCGTAGGTGATGCCGGTAGAGGACCCATGATTCGGAGCCGAACAGGAGTGTGGGTATGACAATGGCTCTGTACACGCTAATCTTTGTGTGTTTCTTCAGGTGGTTGTTTTTCCAGACTCTTTTGTGTAGTCTTCCAAAGGCGTACTTATGTACATAACAATAAACCCTCGTTATCATCATGTTAAAGGAGGAAGCAGAATGTGAGGTGTCGATGTTTACTAATGACACAATAAAAGGCAGGAGGGCAAGTTCCAATATGGATATTTCATTATGCAACAGGATATATATAGATTAAAGTGAGAGCAAAACATGGCAGTGGAGGTTAATGTAGGAAAATGTGAGATCATGCATTGGGTAAAATGAACCAAAAGGCAAGCCTTCTTCAGTTGAGAGAATCTGTAAATATGTGGAATACAGAGGGATCGAGTTGCTCTTCTATACTAATCACAAACATTCGCAGGCAGGTGTGCACCAAATAATTAAGAAGACAAATGACATATTGGCCTTTATTGCCGGAGGGCTGAAGTTTAAAAATAGAGAGCTGTTGTTACCATTGTATCCACAACTACTGTATTTTTCGGCGTATAAGTCAACCTTCAGATACGTCGGGGCCTCATTTTCATGGTTTTGGCATTTATGGGCATATAAGTCGACCCTCCAAAAAAAATTGCATTGACTGAGCTGTTGGGCATTGCCATAAGGTGGTTGTTATCATGGAGCCTCCAGCAGAGTGATGAAAGTATGAAGTGAGTTTTAAATTAAAAGTAATTGAAGTGGCCAATAAATCCAGCAAGTGTGGTGCTGCAAGGGTATTTGAGTTGGTAGGTTGGGTTCTTTGTTGCTGTTTTAAGGGTTGTCTTCTTCGCCAAATCTATGTTGACCGGTTAATTTTGAGTTGAATTTAAGTTCTCATTTTTGTATCTGGCATATATCGACCCCTAATTTTTGAGTGCTTTTTGTGGGTTTCCAGACTCGACTTATATGCTGAAACATATGGTAATAATCTACAGCTGGAGTAGTGCGTACACTTTTGGACTTCTTACTTATGAAAAGATATACAGGTATTGACCTTGTAGACAGTCCAGAAGAGTTTCCGGGATGTGAGGGTTGGCCATTCATAAATTGGTAAAACGTTAGATCTGTATTCTTTGGAGTATGGAAGAATGAGGGTGACATTTTGAAACATTTAAGGTTTTAATGGGGCATGACAGGGTTGATGTGGAGATGTTTTCAGTTATGGGAGGGTCTCAAATGAGGGGACAGAGTAATGAGTAAAGGGGACATTTGTTTATAGTCATTGTTATTGAGTTATACAACACAGAAACAGGACCTTCAGCGCAACTCCTCCACGGTAAGGGAATCAAGGAAAAGAGGACACAATGGGATCGAAGGATATCCATTTAAAACAGAGAAGCAGAGGAGTTTCATTAGGTGAAACTTCTGAAATTTGCTGCCACAGGTGGCTGTGGAGGCCAGGTCATTTAATGCAGAGATCGATAGATATCTGAATAGTCAGGGTATCAAAGGTTATGGGAAGAATGGTGGAGAGAGGGGCTGAGTGGGAGGATGGATCAGATCATGATGGAATGGTGGATCAGACTCAATAGGCTGACTGATCTTCTACTCCTATATCTTATGGCAGTGGTTCTCAACCTTTTTCTTTCCACTCACACACCACTCTGTGATTAGTAAGGGATTGGTTAAGGAGGTATGTGGGTGGGAAGGTAAGGTTGAGAATCACTGCTCTCGACCCAATGGTTACTGAAATATTTTGCTTGAGAAAAATTGCCATTGGCCTGTTTCCTTTGGAGTTATGAAACTGTGCACATAATGAGTCAATAAGATAGAATTAAAACTTTTTCTTTCCCATCACATACCAGCTTAAGCAATCCCTTAATAATCACAGAGCACCTATGGTATAGGGATACCTAAAGTGGTATGTGAGTGGAAAGAAAAAGGTTGAGAAGCACTGCTCTACATCTTCCTCTGATGGCTCGTTCCATCCTGTGTGTGAAAAAATTGTCCCTCAGATCCCTTTTAGTTCTTTCCCTTCTCATCTATGCCCTCCAAATTTCCAATACCCAGAGAAGAAGACTGTAATCATCTTATTTGCAACTGAAGTATGTAGAATGTCTTCTCACTTAGAGTACTGAATCTCCAAAATTCTCTTCTGCAGAAAGTGTCAGATGCCAGGTCATTACAAGTATTTAAATTGAGGCAGATAGTTTTTTTGAAAGATCAGAAGGTTGAGGACTATGAGAAGAGGAGGAAGTGAGGCCTTGGGCAGAGCAGCCATCATCATTTTGAATGGCAGGGCAGGTTGAAGGGCCTGGTCACCTGCTCCTGGTCTTATTTTCTTGTGTTCTAATGAAAAGTGTGGGTGCGTTTAAGCAGTTCAAATTTGCAGAGAATCTTCTTATACCATCCAGAATCACAGATGGATGTCCCCAGCACATCAACAGGTTAGCTGGAAGGCGTGGCTCTGACACCCCACAAAAGAAAGAACTAAAACCAATTTCTATGTCGACCTTCAAAGCCAGATGCAAATGTTTTTATATAAAAAATTTTTTCAAGATGTTTAAACCATCTTATTTATTAATATTCAAAATCATTTTGATATGCCACTTGTTCCTTGCTTTCATGCCTTTTGAATCAATTTTTGTTTCCTTCAAACCAGGTAAAATGGATGATGTACTGGATCATATTCGCATTGTTCACAACAGCAGAAACGTTCACAGACTTGTTTCTTCCATGGTAAGGTTTAGACATTATTTTGGTTGTATTCCAACATAGACTCTGAAGTTAATGCAATCCCTGCATTGATGTAAAGTGCAAGCCACTAATTTTAAGTTCAATTTTCTTTTCCTCATTGTATAGTAAGAAGGGTTCTTCTATGAGCCGTCTCACAGGTCAGCTCTGACAATTCATGCAGATATGCAATGATGAACAAGAGCGCAATTACAGAGCTCCAATGAAAAATAAAGATCACCTTGTGCAAAGCAAGGCCAGCATGAGAGCCTTGTCATGGGGTTCATTCAGGAGCCTGATGGCTGTGGGGAAGAAACTGCCTGTTGGTGCACCATTTCACATTTTGAAAAACCTGATGGGAGGAAGAGAGGGGCGAATAGGTTCTTCAATTTTTTTTCCACGGGAGATGTAGATGCTTACATAATCTTCTAAAATGCATTCACCACCTTCTACAGCTTCTTCCAATCCCTAATAATAAATCCTGCACTGTATATATCCTCTTGTTCCATCAACTGCATACTTTATGTTATGTAGAGATACACATTCAAAATACAATGAGGGATGAAGTAAAGATAGGTTACTAGATAGGAATGGCTTTGATTGTTTTGGTTGGAATATATAGGAGAGCTGAATGGCCTTTACTGTGCTGTAGTGTTCTATGTCCTATGATATAATCTGTGCTCAAAGTAGTAGTTGTAATACAGAGAGACAACAATGGTTCAGGCTGGAAAATACCTTCAAAGCCTTTAATGCAGCTGAGACGAGCTTGATTTTCCCATATTTCAGGCTGTGTCCTTTCTGCACAGACTTAATCCGTTTTTAGTCCTTACATAAGAGCCATTCACTCGCTTAAACTGTAACCTATGAGGCTTTATGAAAAGCCTTTTTAGGGGCAGCACGGTTTGCGTGGTAGATAGCGCAACGCTGTTACAGAGACAGCAATTGGGACTGGGGTTCGAATCGCGCACTGTCTGTAAGGAGTTTATACTCCTCGTGTCTGCATGGGTTTCCTCCAGGTGCTCTGGTTTCCTCCCACCTTTCAAAACATACTAGGGGTAGTAGGTCAATTGGGTGTAGTTGGGCTGCAAGGGCTCATGGGAAAAAAGGGCCTGTGTGTGTTGAATGTCTAATTTAAAATTTAAAAAAATTAAAAGTACAGCCTAAAATTTTGGACACAAATTGTACAGCGATGAATGTGAAATTTCCATCTGAGGAATAGAGCATGTAACCAGACTGGTCAAGGACAGAGCTTATTCTCACAGCTGCCTTCTTCCAACCAAGGGCTCATCATTATTCAGCTACTATAAAGTAGCTACACATGACATTCTGTGGACTAAAATGGTTATATTGTCAACAATGATGTGGCATTGTAAATGTCTTGGTGCCCCCACGTTGAGTAGAACATTGGCACAATTTTTTATTGTTCTATACTATCAGCTAATTGTTTACATATATCATAGATTTTAAGTTCAAGTTCGCCTTTATTTGTCGTTTTAAAAACCAAACTGAAAATGCAGTATGCAGTTAAAAAATGAAACAACGTTCCTCCAAAAACCAAGGTGCTGCATTTAAACCACAAAAAAACAGTATTAGACAACACAAGACTACTCTATTACTATGCAGAACAAAGCTACATGAAGTGAATGAAAACAATACAGTAATTAACCAAAAAACTAGACCATAGGCCTAGTAGAGATAAGCTACAGTATAATAGACTCAGGATATTAAAAGTCTGATAGATTGAGTAAAGAAACTGCCATCAGGTCAGGAGAGGCAGCTACAGGCTTCTGCCGCGCTGCCGTCTTGGACCAGATTTGCAGGAATCTACTGGACTTTAGATATTAAAAAGCTTAAATAAAGAAACTGCCACACAGTTCACAATCCATAGGAGCCCGTAAGCCTCGACACCATCTGCCACAGGGCTCTGTGATCCAAGATGGTGCAACCTCCAGGACCCCCAAACCAGCTAAACGACACCGCTGCTCCGGACACCACGGCACACCTTCAGCAGAACGCGCCACGCCGACGTCCCCGCCTCGGCCACCGGCAACAAGCGACACCAAAGACTGGAGGCCTCAACCCCACAGCAGAGGCTCAGTCCCTAGAGCAAAGGCTTGGTCCCCACAGCAATCAGTTTGGTCTTCACAGCAGTCAAGGCCACAAGTTTGTTGTTGCTTGGCGGTTTCCATATTGCAGCCCTTGTCTCACGATGCTCTACCGCCCATCCCTTTCCAATTAAACTTTGCGCAAGATGCCTTACATAAAGAGCTACAATAGCACCAGATCCGGAGAGGCCGCTGTAGGCTGCTCCTGCACCACTGTCTTGATCTGATTATTCAGCTTTAGCTGATGCTGTTTACAACCTCGGGAGGCACCTCAATCTCGAGCCACTATCAACCATCATGACCTTTTCAAAGTTGCTTTAAATTTGTTTGATGCACCATCAATAACTCCAAAAGACTGGAAGGCTTTTATTCACAATAGAATGGAGACACGTCCATGCTGGTCGACTGTCCTGAGCTGACGAGGGGGCTGTGGAACGGTCCCCTTTATTCAGGAGTCTGTGGGTGGAGCCACAGGTACAGTTAGCCAATGGGGAGCCCTGACAAATAAATACACAGACAGTGGTTTACCACATTCACCCCTTGTTTTTAAAAAGAGTCCAGTTGGATGAAGTGCATTAGATACAATCACGTTAAGTTGTTCAGGCAGTCTGATTTGCCGCCGCAATTGTCATAGCACCGGCTGTGACTGCGGTGCAACAATGGGGTCCTGGCCAGTCTGGGGTGTCTATATGCAGTCAGCAGCGTTGGCTTGGTGGGTGCACGGTGACGAGTCTGGTGTGTCATTTGTTAGGGTTAAGGTAATGTGCCATGGCCCTAGTGGTTGTAGCTAGTGGTCCTGCTCGTGGCAATGCCTCTGACTAGCAGGGAACTGGCGCACCTCATCACTCATAAAGGAGGGCCCCCATTCTCTATGAATATAGCAGGGCAAGCCAAATCGGGTGAAGAGACTGCGTAGGGCCTTTATGACTGTGACAGTTGTCATGTCTGGGCGGGGGATGGTGAACGGAATATGTGAGTACTCATTAAAGACGTTGAGGAAGAACACATTGTGGTCCGAGGAGGGGAGGGGTCCTTTGAAGTTGACACTCAGTCGTTCAATATGGGCGCATAGTGTTTATCAACTGAGCTCTGTCTGGCGAGTATAGTTTGCACTCCATGCAGTTCTGGCAGTTTTTGGTCATTGATCTGATCACCTCAGTGAAGTAACGCAGGTTGCGAGCCTTGGCAAAGTGAAACAACCTGGTGAATCCAGGGTGGCAGAGATCATTGTGGAGGGCTTGTAAGTGGTCAATTTGTGCCCTGGCGCAGGTTCTGCGGGATTGAGCATCTGGGGGCTCATTGAGTTTCCTTGGTCGGTACAATATATCGGAATTGTAGGTGGAAAGTTCAATTCTCTACCATATATCTTGTCATTCTTGATTTTACCTCGCTGCTGTTTATTGAACATGAACGCAATTGCATATTGGTCAGCAGGCAAGGTAAATCATTTGCTGGCCAGGTAGTGTCTCCAATGCCGAACTGCTTTAACAATGGCTTGGGCCTCCTTCTTGACAGAGGAATGTCAAATTTTGGGGCCCTGGAGGGTGAGGAGAAAGCAATGGGTCTGCCCACCTGGTTAAGTGCAGCAGGCAGGGCGAAGTGGGATGCATTGCTCTCCACCTGCAATGGGGTGGATTCATCCAGGGTGTGCAGCGTAGCTTTAGCAATGTCTGCCTTGATGTGGCTGAAGTCTGCACGGGCCTCAGTTGTTAGGGAAAAGAGGTGGATTAAAGAGGGGGTGGGCCTTGTCCACGTAGTTGGGGACCCACTAGGCATAGTAAGAGATAAAGCCAAGGCACTTTCTCGGGGCGTCAAGGCTGTGGGGGACAGGGAATTCCAAAAGCAGGCTCATGCGGTCAGGGTTTGGACCAATGATGGCAAGGTGGGTTGTGCAAAATACGCATTTTTAATTATTGTATGTGAGGTTAAGGAGTCTGGCGGTCTGGAGGAATTTTTGGAGGTTGGTGTCATGGCTGCAGATGGTAACGTTTGTCCAGATACAGGAATGTGGCCTGCAGGTCATAGTTGTCTCCCGCTGGAAGACTGAGATCTCATTAATGGCACCAAAGGGAACCCTCAGGATAGGATAAAGGCAGCCATCTGCCTCAAAACCAGTATATTGGTTGTCCTCCGGGCGGATGGGGAGCTGGTGGTATGCTGACTTTAGGTCAATGGTGGAGAATACCTGATGTTGCGCAGTTTGGTTCACCATGTTGGATATATGAGGGAGGGGTACGCATCCAGATGTGTGCATCTATTAATGGTCTGACTGTAGTTGATAACTATTCTGCTTTTCTTCTCGTTCCTCCTCACCCTCACTTGTGTTTTCCATGGGCAGGTGCTGGGTTCAATGATCCCCTTGTGGAGTAGCCACTGCACTTCTGCCTGATGAATACTTGTCTCCGGCACTCTACCGTCTACAGGTTTACAGTTGGGGGTGAGGTTGGCCAACAGCAGTGGAGGGGTAATTTTGAGAGTTCGCACGTTATGCGCGCTGGCATTGTCAAATTAATTTAACAGTCAGCTATCCTTCACATTATTATGAAATTCTCAGAGTCACCTTGTTCTACAGCAGAAAACAGGCCCTTCAGCCCAACAATTTCTATTTATTTATTTGTATACATGAATACTTGTCCTACAAATGTATTGTTTGTCTGTATGTGTGTTTTGTCTGGTTGTGTGTCTGCATGTTTTGCACTGAGGACCGGAGAACTCTGTTTCATCGGGTTGTACCTGAGCAATCAGGTGACAATAAGCTTGACTTGACTTTGCTGACCCATTGAGTCCCATATGATTGCATTCATCCCAACTTTTCCTATCCATTTACTTGTCTAAACTTCTGGCAGCTCATTCCATATACTTAAAATTTTCTGTGTTAAAAATTATTCCCTTAGATACTTATAAATCTTTCTATGCCCTCCTTAAATCTATGGTTTCTAGTTTTAGATTCCTCTACCTCAGAGAAAAGACCATAATTATTCACTTTATCTGTGCCCCTCATGATCTTATAAACCTCGATAAGGTCACCATTCAGCTCCACAGAAAAAAAACGCAGCCTATCCAGTCTCTCCTTGTAACTCAAGCCCTCCAGTCCCAGAAATATCCCAGTGAATCTTTTTAGCACCCTTTCCAGCTTAATTATTTCTTTCCTCTAATGGGTGACCAAAACTGCTCCCAATACTCTGGAGTCTCACCAGCATTTTGTTCAGTTGTAACATGACCTCACTGTTCTTGACTATTGAAGGTAACTGTGCCAAACATAATCTTACCATCCTGTCTACCTGTGTCGTGGAACTATGTACCTGAACCCCCATCTCTTTGTTTTACAACACTCCCAAAGAACCTACCATTTACTGTGTAAGTCCCAACTTGGTCTAATGTACAACATTCCTCACATGTCCGAGTTCCATTACATCTGCCATTCCTTGGCCCACTTTCCCATTTCATTGAAATCCTGTGGTAATCTTAGATAACCTTCTTCACTGCCCACTATACCAATAATGTTGGTGTCATCTGCAAATTACTAACCCTACCAACGACACTGTCATCTCCAAACAAAGATGACCAACAATAGACTCAACGCATATTGTGTGCTCCATTTGAACCAAAGCCTCAGGGAGAATGAGATGTGGGATTAGTTCTTGATGATCAAAATGGTCTCTTCTTGTGCCATCAATCTCCATGTTTCTCTTAAGGACAGAGGCCAGTTCAAACCTATTGTGCTACTGTATTGCGAAGGATTGTGGCTGGCATGTGACAGCATTGCCCCCTACCTAGTCGGAGGACACACCAGCTGCCAATCAAGGTTTGGTTCCACCCTACCCATTTTCCCATGTAATTTACCTGGACTGAAGTCTCCAGCCTGCCTGTACTTGGCTTTGGGCCACTGGCTGTTGTAATTGGATTAACCTTCCTGGCACCGAGCTAATGAGCTGGGCTGGACAGTCCAGCATCATAAAGATGCCATGTGTTCTTTGTTCTCTCTCTTTGCCAGCTTAAGACAACCCTGCTTCACTCCAACCACTTTGGTAAGATGTGCACTGTTAAAAAGATTAGGAGCATTTAATTAGTGTCCCTTGTAGCATAGAGCCGTGCCTGCAGAATCAACAGATGGTCATTGTATGTACCAGTTCATTGTGTGTGTGTGTGTGTGTGTGTGTGTGTGTGTGTGTGTGTGTGTGTGTGTGTGTGTGTGTGTGTGTGTGTGTGTGTGTGTGTGTGTGGTGCATCTCTTACAATTTCCCACACCTGCCTTCTGTAATTAAAATCCTTCCCCATCAAAACAATGTTTGGAGTCCTGGCCTTTGAGACCTACCAAACCTGTTTCCTCACTCACAACAGCTATCCAATTCTTAGAATCTATCCTTTTTCTATAACTTTTTTAAAATTAGCAAGAACAACAATGTGGTAAACTACTATCTATATATTTATCTGTTGGGGCACCCCCATTGTCTGACTGTACCTGTGGCTCCACCCACAGAGTCCTGAATTAAGGGGACTGTTCCACGTCTCTTGTAGGTTTGCAGAGAGAGATATGTTGTTCCAGGATTTCCACAACTGAAGTACCACCATTAGCCACCTCAATGTCTTGCTGATGAAACTTGCCCCATCAGCATTCTCTTGATGATAACCTCTTTCTTTCAGGCTATCACAGAGTTCCTTTCTGTTCCACTTATTCCAAGAGGAACATCAGACAGATAGCACTAGCAGCCATCCGCCACTCTGGAGCTTCTGTTTCAGTTTCAACAAGCTTCTCCTGGCTTATTACAGCTCTCTCTCTCTCTCTCTCTCTCTCTCTCTCTCTCTCTCTCTCTCTCTCTCTCTCTCTCTCTCTCTCTCTCCATCTGAGTTTCAAACTGCCAGCCACATGTCCTTCTCTCTCTCACTTGCAAAACTCCCGACCTTCTCCAGCAAACAATAGAGTTAGTCTTCTGCTCCCATTTGTTGTTTTAGTTAAACAAACCTCTCAATGACCTCTGAGTGAGCACTTTGCAGATAAGTCAAGAGCCTTACAAAAAGGTCCAAAACAGACAACCTGGTTCTTTCAAGACAATAGTTCATTCATTTCATGATATAATTTCAATTAGCACCTACTTGTGAAATGTGCATAGCACTCTCCATAGTTTCTGTAAAGTCACTAAATATGAATTCTTCGGTATTTCAAATAAGTTATGTTTTAAAATGTGTGTATATATGTAACCTACTCTAATTTTACCAATTTATCTCCCACAAACATTCCCAAATATTCCATCACAATAAAAACAGAATATTTGGCGAGACTTCTATCAGATCATTTAACCATTGCAATAATTGAAAAACAAGGAAGCACATATAGATGCTGTTTCAATGCCACACACTGTTGAAAAGGACAGACTTCTGTGAGTTTATTAAGAGACGATTCTTTGAAACTAACCTTCCTTCTACTGATAATAGCTTTTTGATATACGATATGTTTAAAGCTTATCTAAGAGAACATATTATTTCTGATACAAAAAATCTTAAGCGTGAATATGCTACAGAGCTGGATGGTCTAGAGAAAGATATAACAAAATTGGAAAAAAATCAGAGAACAGGGTCACAAGAAAAATATAGACTGTTAAGAGAATTTTTAAAAATGAAATATAACACATTACAAATGTATAGAATGGGGAAAAAAAATAAAAACCAAACAAAAATATTATGAGTTTGGAGAATGGGCACATAAAGTTTTATCTTGGCAATTAAAATCAGAGGAGTCACCTAGAATGATAATGCAATAAAAACAGAGGCTGATATTATAACATATTGTGCCAACTTGCCCACGCAGCAAGCGAACCTGTTCCAGCAGTCGCAGGCGAGTCTGCAGCCAGTGGCGACCAGGAGAACTCTGAGTACAGGGCAGACCTCAGCCCAGAAGCCGATTTCACATTCACGCAGTGAGCGGGGATTGCTGGGAGCAGGTCTTAAGTGTGCGCTGATTCAAACAGTAAACAGTTCAACCGGGCCCTCGACTCAGTGTGTTGCTTTCACTCGCTGTGATCAGCATGACTGCATTGGTGACCCCAAGGGTCCAACGGCATTTGGACTCAGCACGAATGACGTGGCTCTACAGAATGCAGTTTCCCTTAAACTGCCAACCTTCTGGACCATTTCAATCCCTGGTCTGGTTCAAGCAAGCAGAGGCCCAGTTCCAGGTCAGACAAATTGTCTCAGATACTACCACATATTACTACTTGGTGGTCATCCTCGACTAGGAGACAGTGGGCCATGTTATTGACTTTCTGCATCAGTCCCTGGCAACAGACAGGTAGGAGGCATTCAAGGCCCTGTTAATCTGCACATTTGGCCTCTCCCGCCATGAACGGTTGCACGGTTACTGCATATGGACGGCCTATGCGATCGCGTGCCATCAGCCCTGATGAGCGACATACTAGCACTGGCAGACAGCCATAAGCTTTGCCTTCTTTTTGAACAGATCTTCTTGGAGCAAATGCAAGAAGACATCCACCTCCTGCTAGCAGATGAAGACTACAGAGACCTGCAGAGAGTGGCTGCCTGCGCGGATGTACTGTGGTGCACCAAAAAAAAATGGTGGGACTACCATCGAAATTAGTGCTGCGTCATGGTCAAAAGCCCAGCCCTCCCACACCCCAATGGCAAAGCTTGTAACACCCACACCAAGGAATGTCAGCACTTCTGAGTCTTGGTGTTTTTATAATCAAAGGTAGAGTCCCGAGGCCCGTCACTGTCGACCACCATGCTAATTCCAGGGAAGAACCAGGACCAGCCGTTGTTGATGGCTATGGAGGCTGGTCACTGTGATGGCCTCCTCTACGTTTGGGACAAACATTCTGGGCGTAGATTTCTGGTGGACACAGGTGCCACAATACCCGAACTAGAAGAACAGGAAAGGAACTTGTGGCAACCAGCCAACAGCAGCACCATCCACATCTATGGCAGAAGAACCATTCTCTTGCAGTTCGATTCCAGCTGCTTTACATGGACATTTACTTTGGCCACAGTGTCACACCCTTTGCTGGGAGCGAACTTCCTCCATGCCCACTGCCTGCTCGTGGATTTAAAGGGACGACGATTGGTTGACGCAAAGACATTCTAGACTTTCTCCCTCGGAGAAGCCAGGTTGCCATCCCTGCACCTGGACTTCGTCACTTATTCTGACAAGTTTGCCAGAACATTATTGGAGTTCCCATCTATCATCACTCCGCAGTTTTCCTCAACAGACCCAAGCATGGCGTGATGCACCACATTCCCACATAGGGACCTCCCCTTCATGCCCGTGCCCGCAGGCTACAAACTGACAAGCTGTCCCTCGCGAAATAGGAATTCAAGAAAATGGAGGAGATGGGGATTGTGTGGCATTCTGACAGCCCTTGGGCCTCCCTACTCCATATGGTGCCCAAGTCCACAGGAGGGTGGAGACCATACGGTGAATATAGGAGGATGAATGACACCACCACGTCTGATTGCTATCTAGTGCCACACATCCAGGACTTTAAGGCCAACCTGCACGGGCCGTGCATTTTTTTCAAAGAATGACATGTTTGGAGGGTATCATCAGATCCCAGTCCACCCAGATAATGTACCCAGGATGGCCCTCATTGCCCCTTTTGGCCTGTTTGAATTCCTCAGGATGCCATTTGGGCTCAAAAACATGGTGCAGGTGTTACAGCACCTGATGGATGCAGTAGGACAAGATCTGGACTTGCTGTTCATCTACCTGGATGATATACTTATTGCCAGCCACTCCTGCCAGAAGCATCTAGTTCATCTACGGCTGCTCTGCTGCCGCCTAAGGGACTACGGCCTGGCTATCAACCCTGTCAAGTCCCAGTTTGGCCTACCTACCAACGACTTCTTTGAACACCAGATCGACCACCGTGGAGCTTTTCCTTTGCCGGAAAAAGTTGAAGCCATCCGCCAATTTGTCAGGCCAGCATGTTAAAGGTCTGCAGGAATTCATTAGGATGGTTAACTTTTACCACTGTTCCCTGCCTTCAGTTGCCTGGATCATGTGACCCTTTTTCAGCTTGATGTCTGACAAGGTCAAAGAGGTCACCTGGATAGAGGAAGTGATGGTGCTTTTTAAACAAGCCAAGAATGCACTGGAAAATGCCACAAACTCCTGGTCCACCCCGCATGCACATCCCCTCTGTCCTCACTGTAGATGCCTCCAACATGGCAGTTGGTGGCATGCTCGAGCAGCTCATCAAAGGCCGGTGGAAGCCACTCATTTTCTTCAGTTGGCACCTACAACATGGAGCTGCTGGCCCTGTACCTTGCCATCCGTCACTTCAGGTATTTCTTAGAAGGGATGGATTTCACGGTCTTCACAGACCACAAACCCCTTACTTTCACATTTGCCAAATTGTGGGGGGTTGCTGGGAACGAATTCTTAAGAACATGCTGATTCAAACAAGTTCAATCGGACCCTGCTCGACTCAATGTGTTGCTTTAACTTACTGCGATCAGTGTGTCTACAATATAATCAAAAAGAAATAAAAAATATTTTTAGACAATATTATATGAAACTCTAGAAATCAGAATTATTAGAAGATTAAAATGAGATGGATGAATACTGAACTTCCAAAATTAGAAGATAGACCACAAATTGATTTAGACGCCTCTTTCATAAGAGAAGAAATCGAGAAAGCCTTGGGTACTTTACCAGCTAACAAATCTCTGGGGGAGGATGAGTTTCCTCCCAAATTCTACAAATAATTTAAAGATGTATTGATACCTCTTATGTTACATGTACTGGACCGGGGGTAGAGACCCAGACCCCCTGGAATCTTTCTCAACTGCTATAATTACAGTGCCACTGCAAAAAGGTAGAGAC
The DNA here is from genome assembly GCF_036971445.1 of Narcine bancroftii. NCBI lineage: Eukaryota > Metazoa > Chordata > Chondrichthyes > Torpediniformes > Narcinidae > Narcine > Narcine bancroftii. The sequence goes on from NC_091471.1 coordinate 27,039,407, forward strand.
CCATTAAAAACTGCATTATCACTTCTCAATGCTGATTATAAAATATTGGCAAAGGTATTAGCTAATAGACTGGGAAAATATCTACCAAAATTAATACATACAGATCAGGTAGGATTTGTCAAAGGAAGACATTCTTCAACTAGCTTAAGTAGACTATTTAACATAATACATGAGGCAAAATCAAAGTTGAATTCAAGTATAACCATCTCCCTAGATGCATAAAAAGCATTTGATAGATTAGAATGGTCTTTCTTATTGGAAACATTTGGTATAGACAGAAAATTTATAAACTAGATAAGAACTCGTTATTATAAACCACAACCCAAAATTATAACAATCAGATGTCAGCAGTTTTTCCCTTGAGTAGATCGAGTAGATAGGGGTGTCCTCTGTCTCCAGCACTTTTTATCCTAGCTATTGAACCACTGGCAGAGATTACAAGGAGAAATCCAGGTATTAAGGGTTTCAAAGTTGGACAGGAAGAACATAAAATGAGTTCATTTTGTTATGAACCGTGCGTAATGAGCAGCATAGAAAATAAACCAGACAATGTTTAATTTTAAAACACTAATTTTATTTCTAACTCTTAAACTATAGTCTTAACTTTTAAACTATCCTTAACACTATATCTTTCCCCAGCTATGCACAGGTGTCTAGTGTATGTGTATATACATGTGTACCATTATAGTCCATGCTAAAATCTAGAAAGTTATTTCAAAATTCAGTCTTTCAAATTCAGTGTTGAAGCAAAGGCCTTTGAAATTTGATGCCCAGAATTAACGTTGAACTGATGGGAAGACTGGAGTTGTGGCTGCTCCAGACTCACTAATTCTTCTTGCAATACACGAGCTGTGGTCATAACACACCTGGTCCTTTTGTAGGCAAGGTTCGAACTGGGCGGCCTCCATGAAGCTTCCAAGACCCTGGCACCGACCGGTCTCTCCAAGTAACTTCACTGCTAGTCACACTTAAAATGAAGTAGTCTTTCAAGTGACCTCCACTGTTAGTCACAATCAAAATAAAGCATCTTTCTTCCCAAAAGACCCTCCTGGCACAGGTCAATCTACCGAAAAGGCCCAGTCATTCACAGAGCATGCTTTTCTCTGAATTCCACAAAAACTGCTTCAAAAAGCTGTTTTCTCTTCAGCAGCCAGAATGGTTCTCCCTTTGCAAAATCACAATGTCTTTGCAAATGTATTGAATTCTGGAACAGACTGTGACAAGCCTTCCCTCAGTTCTTCCAATATATTGAATTATCCCTGGGCTATGACTTGTGTTGTGCTTGTATGAAATGTTAAATGTTAACTGTGACCATTCAGTCCCTCCTGTCTAATACTATCCTTTACGGTGATAATTCCATTTTACTAAAATGGGAGCTCGTAATAATTTGCTGATGATGTGCTATTGTATGTGTCTGAAGCAGCTTCTTCTTCTTCTTTGGCTTGGCTTCGCGGAAGAAGATTTATGGAGGGGTAATGTCCACGTCAGCTGCAGGATCGTTTGTGGCTGACAAGTCCGATGCGGGACAGGCAGACACGGTTGCAGCGGTTGCAGGGGAAAATTGGTGGGTTGGGGTTGGGTGTTGGGTTTTTCCTCTTTTTCCTTTTGTCAGTGAGGTGGGCTCTGCAGTCTTCTTCAAAGGAGGTTGCTGCCCGCCAAACTGTGAGGCGCCAAGATGCACGGTTTGAGGCGATATCAGCCCACTGGCGGTGGTCAATGTGGCAGGCACCAAGAGATTTCTTTAGGCAGTCCTTGTACCTTTTCTTTGGTGCACCTCTGTCTCAGTGGCCAGTGGAGAGCTCGCCATATAACACGATCTTGGGAAGGCGATGGTCCTCCATTCTGGAGACGTGATCCACCCAGCGCAGCTGGATCTTCAGCAGCGTGGACTCGATGCTGTCGACCTCTGCCATCTCGAGTACTTCGACGTTAGGGATGAAAGCGCTCCAACGAATGTTGAGGATGGAGCGGAGACAACGCTGGTGGAAGCGTTCTAGGAGCCGTATGTGATGCCGGTAGAGGACCCATGATTCGGAGCCGAACAGGAGTGTGGGTATGACAACGGCTCTGTATTCGCTAATCTTTGTGAGGTTTTTCAGTTGGTTGTTTTTCCAGACTCTTTTGTGTAGTCTTCCAAAGGCGCTATTTGCCTTGGCGAGTCTGTTGTCTATCTCGTTGTCGATCCTTGCATCCGATGAAATGGTGCAGCCGAGACAGGTAAACTGGTTGACCGTTTTGAGCAGCTACATCCTTGATAAATTACAAACAACATTCGAAAAATATGGACAAGAGTGAGATAATGTCATTGAATTTTTTTGATTATGAAAGATATCAAAAAGGTATGAGATTTAAATGGAAGATGGAATGAAATATTTAGGAATAATGACAGATATTAAATTTACAGAACTTGCATAAATTTAATTACACTCCTCATTTAGAAAAGAATAGAGAAAGATTACATTGTATTAAAATGAATGTGATGCCAAGATTACAATATATTTTTCAATAGTTGCCTAAAAATTTCTTTAAATTATTGAATAATTACATAAGGCAGTTCGTATGGAATAAGAAAGTGCCGAGAATTTCATTGGATTATAAATTGTGAGGACTTGGACTTCCGTAAGTATTATTTATCAGTACAAGCTAGATTTTTATAATTATTTTCTGAAGAAGATCGTCCCCCTTCCTGAATCTCAATAGGATTGAATTCAGTAGAGGAAGAAGCAGTGAAGGAATTATTTATGTGAAATGCTAAGTTAATAACAAAAAAAGATGGATAACTCTATGTTAATACATATGATTAGATTATGACAAGAAATAAATGAGTGTATTGGAAAAATAGCAGGGCTATCAAGAACATCATTATGTAAAAATGTGTTGCTGCTTTTGAATCTGGGTAACAAAATATTGAATTCATGGTAGGGCAAAGGAATTTTTGTTTGAATATTTTATTTAAAGTTTTTTCCATCTAATGCAATTATATAACTTTTACATTAAAAAATTTTTAAATTACAATGATTACATGATGGTTTAATCCACCCGTACCCTTCCCTCCCTCCCTCTTACACTCCCCTCCCACTAAAAACCATATAATAATAAAAATATATCTAAATATATTGTTATATGAAAAAATTTAAAGGAAAAAGAAGAAAGAAAAGAAAAAGAGAACGTTATTCTGAATTGCTCACACATTGGGATCTTACAGTATTTATATAGCCATTTTAGGGAAGAAGGTTATTACAGGTCTAAAATTTAAACATGTATTGATTCCTATTTTTATGGAAATGTTAGATCAAGCATCAAGAATTCATACTCTTCCAGATTCATTTTCAACAGCAATAATTAATTACACTCCCCATTTAGAAAAGAATAGAGAAAAATGAAATTGTATTAAAATGAATGTGATGCCAAGATTACAATATATTATTGTAAAAGGTAGAGATCCTTTAAAACCTTCTTCTTATAGACCAATCCCATTATTGAATGCAGATTATAAAATACTGGCAAAAATATTGGCGAATAGGGTTACTAAATTAATAAACATGAATCAGACAGGATTTATTAAAAAGAGACAGTCGGCGGACAATGTAGCCAGATTAATTAGTATTATACATGCAGTACTAAAAAGGGAAAGATCTAAGTGTAGCAGTGGCACTCCATGCAGAAAAAGGATTTGATTGATTGGAATTAGACTTTTTATATTTAAAGTATTAGACAAATTTGGGCTTCGACAAACCTTTATAAATTGGATCAAGGCATTATATAATAATCTAAAAGCGAAAGTAGTAACTAATGGCAAATGTCTGATCCATTTCATTTGGCGTGATCTACTAGACAAGGTTGTCCCTTTTCCCCAGCTTTGTTTATTTTAGCTATACAGCCACTAGCGGAGGTAATTAGGAGTGATTTTGAAATTAGGGGATTTAAGGTTGGTCAGGAGGAGTACAAAATTAGTTTATTTGCAGATGATGTTTTGATATATCTGAGAGAAGTGGAGACATCCTTGTGCAAATTGCATTTAAATTGGGAATAACATATATTGATGATTGCTATGTGGATGGATCTCTTATGTCTTTTGAATAATTAAGAAATAAATATGGAGTAGCTAATGGGACTTTCTTTTATTTTCTCCAGCTAAGATCATTCCTAAGAGAAAGATGGAGGCCAAATTGGCCCCACTTGAAATTATTGAAATGGAATGAATGGTTTGGCTGGGGAATACACATAAATTCATAACTAAGATGTACCATGCTCTCCAGAATAAGAGTGCAAAACCAGGTTTACAGAGATCGAGAGAGGGATGGAGTTGGATCTAGGTGTTGCAATAATGGATAGATTGGTGTTTGGAGAGCTTAACATCAATTATAAATGCAAGGTACGGATTAGTGCAATATAATTTTCTACACCAACTTTAATTCACACCACAGAAGTTGCATAAATATCAGAAATGTGTTTTAGGTGGGAATAGAAATAGGAACTTTTGTATATGCTATGTGGTCGTGTGTAAAGATGAGACCTTTTTGGCAGGATATTACTGAAATAGTAACAAGGATTACAGGGGTAGCCTTCACGGGTGACCCAGAGCTTTATCCTTTGGGCAACTTCATTGAAATGAGTAATAAACTAACTAAGTTCTAAATTTCATTTGTTAAAATAGGCTTAGCAGTGGCTAAGAAATGTATTGCAATTACTTGGAAATCTGACTCCTCTCTACAGAAAGCACGATGGACTGCTAAGATAAATAGTCGCATACCCATGGAAAAAATTACATACAACTTAAAGAACAAATATGAAATATTTATTTAGATAAGGCAGCCACATTTGGATCATATAGGGGCCCAATTGTAATTCTAAATGTAATAATAAAAAGGATAATAATAAATGCTGCTGTAGTATAAATACAAGTGACTTCCCCATGTAGAGTTTTAGATGGTCAACATTAATGTGAGCCCTGATGGTGTGTGGATTTATATGGTTAATTTTGTTTTGTAATGAAAATACTATATATAAAATGTATGAGTGTGTGTGTGTGTGTGTGTGTGTGTGTGTGTGTGTGTGTGTGTGTGTGTGTGTGTGTGTGTGTGTGTGTGTGTGTGTGTGTGTGTGTGTGTATTTAATATCAGAGAGTTTTTCTATATGAAAAAAACCCAAAAATTAATTATTGAAAAAAGACATTTCCCCAGCCTTTTCTTTTATTATTTCAATGATATTGCATGAATTTGATCACATCTGGTAACTATATTTTTTCTTTTAATTTTTCCCCCTTTTTATCAAAACCTTTCTTATATTAAGTAGCTCTGTCGGAATCCTTCTTAGCATTCACTTTGGTAATGATCAGTCACAGAATCCTAGAAAGTACTCACACTTGCGAGCCTGCTCCACCATCAATATTATCATGGTTGATCAGTTCTCCATTGCAATACACAAATGTGGTGGAAAAACCAATCAGGGCATGCAGTGTAACAGCTCTGATTTACCACAGCTTACAAACAAATAAAGAATGCACTCACTCATTTCTTTCAGCACTCCATGAGGTTGACTTTTAAAAAAAATTATTCAGTAGACTCAACTTTGCATCTTCAACTTCCCAAACACCATCCAACTAAACTCCTCTGACCTTCTCATTGCTTCACTGCCATATGGCTGATCCTGACACTCACTCTCCTCCTCCTACATCTGAGCATCTGCAAACTTACTGACCCATCCTTCTGCTTCTTCATCCAGGTCATTTATAAAGGTCACAAAGAGCTAGGGTCCAGAATAGATCCTTGCGCTACTCCACTAGTCACTGCCCTCCAGGCAGAATACTTTCCTTCAACTACTACTCTCTGTTTTCTTTCTGCAAGCCAATTTTTTATTCACACATCCAAGGTTCCATGGATTCCATGCCTCATGAATTTTTGATCTTGTCAAATGCCTTCAGTCTGATAGCTAATGTTGAGTTAAAATTCATCTGACTTCTAACTTTCAGTCCAATAACTGTCTTTTTGAAATTATTTACAGCCTTCTTCACTGTTTACTTTTGTTTCATAAAATTAAATATTTTATATTACATTTATAATCTACATGATTCCTATGCACATAATATATAATAGCAATTTACACAAGCATATACAGAAAGTATTTCCTCAAAATATCTCGGCCAAACTTGTCAAATAATTTGTGCCTTTTACAAGTCTGCTCAAAATATGCTTTGTGTGGGCATCCAACAGAGAAGGTGGTGTGGAAGCGTGTGTTGTATGCATATGTGCGTGTACACATGCGTCTTTGATGTCATTGAGTTGTAGATTTGAACAGCACAGAACTAGGTCCTTTCTCCTGTCACCTCCATGTCAGCCTTTTTGCCCCACATTCATCCTATCCAACCACATTAGGACTGTCCATCTAAAAGAATGCTGAACAAAATGATTGTATTTGATTCTATTACCTTTTCTACCATTATGTAACAGATATCAATCATTCTCTGTGTCAATAAAAACTTACCCCCATAGATCTCCTTTAAAATTTCTTCCTCTCACCTCATCTATTGCCCACTTGTTTTTTATATTCCTACTGTGGGGAAAAAAGATTTTGACTCTATGTCTCTCACAATCATAATGAATCTCCTCTGCATTCTCTCCAACACAAAATGCATATAAACATGTGATGAGGTATGTGTTTATGTGCATGACGATGCATGTATGCACCTACATGTAGTGCCTTCCATAATGTTTCGGACAAAGACCTTTTTCTTAACCTTTATTTGCCCCTGTGCTCCACATTTCTAAATTTGTAATCAAACAATTCACATATTATTTAAAAAACATATTCCAGATTTTATTCATGGTTACTTATATACATTTTGATTTGACCATGAGGAAACAACAGCACCTTTTACACATAGTTCCCCCATTTCAGGGCACCATAATGTTTGGGACATTTGGCTTCACATGTGCTCGGGTATAGTGCAGGTATAAGAGAGCTCGGCTTGCTTCTAAGGTTTTGATGACCTTTGGAGCCTGTAGTTGTCATTTTTCAACATGAGGTCCAGAGTTGTGCCAAGGAAAGTCAAAGAAGCCATTATGAGGCTGAAAAATAAGAATAAAACAGTAAGGGACATCGTACAAACCTTAAGTTAAGTTAAGGTCTTTACTTAACTCTAAAGACCTTGTTGGAGCCGCAGATTGTCTGGAGATGTTCTAAGAGTGTCCTTTGGTTTTGAAAGCAGAGAGAGAAACAAGCTTTCTCTCACCCTGTTACTTTGGTAACAGGATTACCAAAGTATACTGTTTAGACCATCATTATGAAGAAAGAGCCTACTGGTGAGTCAGTAACCACAAAGCAACTGGTAGGCCAAGGAAAATCTCCACTACTGATGATGGAAGAATTCTCATCATAATGAAGAAAAATTCCTAAACTTATGTCCAACAGATCAGAAACACTCTTCAGGAGGCAGTTGACTTCATGAACAGAAATGCAGAGGCTACACTACAAAATGCAAACCACTAGTTAGCATTGAAATAGGATGGCAAGGTCATAGTTTGAGAAGAAATATTTAAGAGTCTGTAGAATTCTGGAGAAAGGATTTGTGGACAGATGAGGCCAAGATTAACCTGTATCAGAGTAATGGCAAGAGCATAAAGGATCTGCCCAAGATCCAAAGCATTCCTCCTCATGTGAGAAATGTGGTGGGGGTGTTATGGCCTGGTGATGCCTGGCTGCAACAGGTACTGGGGTACTTCTCTTTATTGATGATGTAACTGCTGGTGGCAGTAGCAACATGAATTCTGAGGTCTATAGAACATCTTATCTGCTCAAGTTTGAGAAAATGCCTCCAAACTTATTGGACCGCACTTGATCCAACAGTAAGACAGTGATCCCAAACATACTGCTAAAGCAACAAAAGAGTTTTTCAAAGATAAAAACTGGAAAATTCTTGAATTGTCACCTAATCTAAATCCAATTGAACATGCCTTCCATATGCTGAAGAGAAAACTTAAGGGGACAAGCCCCTGAAACAAGCAGGAGCTGAAGATGGCTGCAGTAGAGGCCTGGCAGAGCATCACTGGAGAAGATACTCAGCACCTGGTGATGTCTATGAATCACAGACTTCAAGCAGTCATTGCTTGCAAGGGATATGCAACAAAGTACTGAACATGACTACTTTAATATACATACCATTGGTATGTCTCAAATATCGTGGTGCCCTGAAATGAGGGGACTATGTTTAAAAAGGGCTGTAATTTCTACATGGTCAAACCAAAATGTATACAAATACATGGGTGGCACAGTTGGCATAGCAGTTAGTGCAATGCCTTTACAGTACCAGCAATCGGGACTGGACCGGGTTTTGATGTAAGGAGTTTGTACTGTGACAAGAGTATATAGATATGTTTTTGGGAGATAAATTGGGAAAGGTTTATTAGAGAAGGTCACATACAAATACTTTAAAACAGATCTTATTTGAAATACTGGAGCTCTGCTAATGCTAGACATATTGGCTCCACAGCTTTTGCAAGAGCTTTGGAGACTGCTCAAGAGACTTCACTAATGGATTGTTGTTTACAAAAGGCAATAGATGAAAGACCTTGTTGGAGCCGCAGATTGTCTGAGATGTTCTAAGAGGGTCCTTTGGTTTTGAAAGCAGAGATAGAAACAGGCTTTCTCTCAGAGAGAGAAAGAGAAAATGAGAGAGAGAGACATCACTTCTGCAATGTTACAACCAGTAACAACAGCTGGGACTGGAACAGGACAAGCTGGCAAGCTTGTGGAAAGCCCCATTTGGAAGATGGTCTGGTCAAAACCCTTGTGGTTCATGCAAGAGGAGAGGACTGGCTGTCTAATGTTTCACTTGGAACTCTGTAGTGACCTGTAGTTATCATCTGGAGAACCCTGAAGGGGCAAGTTTCGTCAGCAAGACACTGGAGTGGCTGATGGAAGTACATCAGTTGTGGATGTCCTGGAACAACAAATCTCTCGGAAAACCGACAAGAACCTTCCTGAGTGGTAACCATTTACCTTTCAAACACCAAAGCCTGGTGAACTTTATAAATGTTAAATTCTGTGCACAGTATAAGAATTGCCTGCAACCCAGTGAACTTTGAGGAATGAGAAGTGAGATTGGACTGTGAACCAAAGAATATGTCTGAACTTACACACACATGCACTTAGAATTAGAAGGGGGTTAAATTAGGTTAGTTAAGTTAAGGTTTGATTCTATTTTCATGTTTAAAGGTAATTAAAAGCAACTTTTGTTTAAGTAACCATTTGTCTTGGTGAATATCTATTGCTGCTGGGTTTTGTGGTCCTCTGGGCTCGTAACAGTACGTTCTCCCCATGTCTTAGTGGGTTTTCTCCAAGGGCTCCGGTTTCCTCCCACCATTCAAAAATATACTAGGGGTGTAGGTTAATGGGGTGTAATTGGGCAGCAATGGGTCAAATGACCTGTAACCGTGCTGAATGTCTACATTTTTAAAAATTGAAGTTAAACAACTGTTACAAACTAACAACCCTTATTAGAACTAACAAAGAAACAACAATGGAAAATTCACCAGACAATGGTAAATTTAAAGTGATAGTTTTTATTAAACCATTAATCACATAACATTTCTTACTTAACTCTAAGCTTAGCTCCACTATGCGTAAATGTAATTGTATAAATGTGTGTGTGGTCAAGTTTCAAACCACTACAATTTAAAACTCAATTCCAAAAAAATCAATTTTTTTAAAAAAATTTTTTTTATTTTTCACACCATCAATCACAATAGCCATGATATAAACTTTTTCTTTTTCACACATTTACAGTGACTTTTTCTCCCCCCCCTCCCTCCTCCCAAGCCACCCCCCACCCCCCCCCTCTCATCCATTTTAGGTATACAATCTAGGTTGCATTAATTCAGTCAGACAATGTTGTCATTCAACAAAAATACACCAGAAATTCTACAGAGTCCATTCTTTTCTTTCCTTCTCCTTCCATCAACTTAGGTAATGTTTGTCCCCAGTAGGTTTTCGCTATTGTATTTAATGTAAGGCTCCCATACTTGTTCGAATATTTCAATATTATTTCTTAAACTATGTGTTATTTTTTCTAATGGAATACATTTATTCATTTCTATATACCATTGTTGTATTTTCAAATTATCTTCCAATTTCCAGGTTGACATAATACATTTTTTTGCTACGGCTAGGGCTATCTTGACAAATCTTTTTTGTGCATCTTCCAAGTCAATTCCAAATTCTTTATTTTTTATGTTACTTAGGAGAAAGATCTCTGGATTCTTTGGTATATTGTTTTCTGTTATTTTATTTAATATCTGATTGAGATCATCCCAAAATTTTTCTACTCTCTCACATGTCCAGATTGCATGAATTGTTGTTCCCCTTTCTTTTTTACATTGAAAACATCTATCAGATACTGTTGGGTCCCATTTATTTAACTTTTGCGGTGTAATGTATAGTCTGTGTAACCAATTATATTGTATCATACGCAGCCTCGTATTTATTGTATTTCTCATCGTTCCAGAACATAATTTCTCCCATGTTTCCTTTTTTATCTTTATATTTAAATCTTGTTCCCATTTTTGTTTAGTTTTACCATTTGTTTCCTCATTCTCCTTTTCTTGCAGTTTGATATACATATTTGTTATAAATCTTTTGATTAACATTGTATCTGTAATCACATATTCAAGGTTACTTCCCTCTGGTAAACTCAAATTGCTTCCTAATTTATCTTTCAAGTAGGATCTCAGTTGGTAATATGCCAGCGCTGTATCTCCAGTTATATTGTACTTATCTCTCATTTGTTCAAAGGATAAGAATCTACTTCCTGAAAAACAATTTTCTATTCTTTTAATCCCTTTTTTTTCCCATTTTCTAAAGGAAAGGTTGTCTATTGTAAAAGGGAGTAGCTTATTTTGCGTCAATATTAGTTTTGGTAATTGATAATTTGTTTTATTTCTTTCTACATGAATCTTCTTCCATATATTGAGGAGATGGTGTAATACTGGAGAAGTTCTATGTTGTACCAATTTTTCGTCCCATTTATATAATATGTGTTCAGGTATCTTTTCCCCTATTTTATCTAATTCTAGTCTCGTCCAGTCTGGTTTTTCCCTTGTTTGATAAAAATCTGATAGGTACCTTAATTGTGCGGCTCTATAATAATTTTTAAAGTTTGGCAGTTGTAAGCCTCCTTGTTTATACCATTCTGTTAATTTATCTAGTGCTATCCTCGGTTTCCCCCCTCTCCATAAAAATTTCCTTATTATTTTCTTTAACTCTTTGAAGAATTTTTCTGTCAGTTGTATTGGCAATGCCTGAAATAAGTATAGTATCCTTGGAAAAATGTTCATTTTAATACAGTTTATCCTTCCTATCAGTGTTAGTGGTAGCTCTTTCCAATGCTCTAAATCGTCCTGTAATTTTTTTCATTAGTGGATTGTAATTGAGTTTATATAATTGGCCTAGATTTTTGTTTATTTGTACACCTAGGTATCTTATTGCCTGCATTTGCCATCTGAATGGGGATTCCTTCATAAATTTTGAGAAATCCTTGTTATTCATAGGCATTGCTTCACTTTTATTTACGTTTATCTTGTATCCCGACACTTCTCCATATTCCTTCAATTTCTTATATAGTTCTTTTATTGATAGTTCTGGTTCTGTTAAGTACACTATCTTCTTTCTTTGGCTTGGCTTCGCGGACGAAGATTTATGGAGGGGGTATCACATCATCCGCAAATAGACTGATTTTATATTCCCTGTCTTTTATTTTTATTCCTTTTATATTATTATCTATTCTTATCGATTCTGCTAGTGGTTCTATAGCTAGCGCAAACAATAATGGTGATAGTGGGCATCCCTGCCGCATTGACCTGCTTAAGTTAAATTGCTTTGATACATGTCCATTTACTGTCACTTTCGCTAACGGTCCCTTATATAATGCTTTAATCCAATTAATATACTTCTCCGGTAAACTGAATTTTTGCAATACTTTGAACAAGTAATTCCATTCTACTCTGTCGAAGGCCTTCTCTGCGTCTAAAGCAACTGCTACTGCAGGTGCTTTATTTCCTTCTACTGCATGAATTAAGTTAATAAATTTACAAATATTGTCTGTTGTGCGTCTTTTTTTGATAAATCCAGTTTGGTCTAAATTTACCATTTTCGGTACCTGTTCTGCTAATCTGTTCGCTAATAGTTTAGCTATTATCTTATAATCTGTGTTTAGCAGAGATATTGGTCTATATGACGCTGGTGAGAGTGGATCTTTCCCTTGTTTTAGTATCACTGTAATTATTGCTGTTTTACATGAATCTGGTAAGTTTTGTGTCTCATCAATCTGGTTGATTACATCCAGGAGGGGCGGTATTATTAGATCTTTAAATGTTTTGTAGAATTCTATTGGGAGTCCATCCTCTCCTGGTGTCTTATTATTTGGTAATTTTTTTATTATCTCTTGTTTTTCTACTGTTCCAAATGGTTCTGTTAATTTATTTTGTTCCTCTATTTGTAGTTTTGGTAGTTCAATTTTAGTCAAAAATTCATCTATTTTCCCTTCTTTCCCTTCGTTTTCAGTTCGGTATTATTGTTCATAGAATTCTCTGAAGTTTTCCTTAATTTCTTTTGGATTATATGTAATTTGTTTGTCTTTTTTCCTTGTTGCCAATACCATTTTCTTAGTTTGCTCTGTCTTAAGCTGCCATGCTAAGATTTTGTGTGTTTTTTCACCTAGTTCATAATATTTCTGTTTTGTCTTCATTATATTCTTCTCCACCTTACATGTTTGAAATGTTTCATATTTTATTTTTTTATCCGCCAATTCTCTTCTTTTGGTTTTATCTTCCTTTATTGCTAATTTTTTTTCTATGTTTACTATTTCCCTTTCCAACTGCTCTGTTTCCTGATTATAGTCCTTCTTCATCTTGGTTGCATAACTTATTATTTGTCCTCTAATGAATGCTTTCATTGCGTCCCATAGTATAAACTTATCTTCCACTGATTCCGTATTTACTTCAAAGTACATTTTTAATTGTTTTTCAATAAATTCTCTAAAATCCTGTCTTTTAAGTAGCATGGGGTTTAATCTCCATCTATACATTCTTGGAGGGATGTCCTCTAGCTTTACTGTCAGTATTAAGGGTGAATGGTCCGATAGCATTCTCGCTTTATATTCTGTTTTTCTTACTCTATCCTGCATATTAGCTGATAACAAAAATAGGTCTATTCTTGAGTATGTTTTATGTCTAGTCGAGTAGTATGAGTATTCCTTTTCTTTTGGGTTTTGTTTCCTCCATATGTCCACAAGTTTCATTTCTTGCATTGATTTAATTATAAATTTGGTTACTTTGTTCTTCCTGTTAATTTTTTTCCCCGTTTTATCCATATTTGGATCCAAATTCAGATTGAAATCCCCTCCTATTAGTATGTTCCCTTGCGTATTAGCTACCTTCAAAAAGATATCTTGCATAAACTTTTGATCTTCTTCGTTAGGTGAATATATATTAAGTAGATTCCAAAGCTCAGAAAAACTCTGCATGCCAAACTGCATGAGTTTTTCAAGCTTTGTTGGGACCAAGGTAAACTGCCTCAGGATCTTCGTGATGCCACCATCATCACCCTGTACAAAAACAAAGGCGAGAAATCAGACTGCTCAAACTACAGGGGAATCACGTTGCTCTCCATTGCAGGCAAAATCTTCGCTAGGATTCTACTAAATAGAATAATACCTAGTGTCGCCGAGAATATTCTCCCAGAATCACAGTGCGGCTTTCGCGCAAACAGAGGAACTACTGACATGGTCTTTGCCCTCAGACAGCTCCAAGAAAAATGCAGAGAACAAAACAAAGGACTCTACATCACCTTTGTTGACCTCACCAAAGCCTTCGACACCGTGAGCAGGAAAGGGCTTTGGCAAATACTAGAGCGCATCGGATGTCCCCCAAAGTTCCTCAACATGATTATCCAACTGCACGAAAACCAACAAGGTCGGGTCAGATACAGCAATGAGCTCTCTGAACCCTTCTCCATTAACAATGGCGTGAAGCAAGGCTGTGTTCTGGCACCAACCCTCTTTTCAATCTTCTTCAGCATGATGCTGAACCAAGCCATGAAAGACGCCAACAATGAAGACGCTGTTTACATCCGGTACCACACGGATGGCAGTCTCTTCAATCTGAGGCGCCTGCAAGCTCACACCAAGACACAAGAGAAACTTGTCCGTGAACTACTCTTTGCAGACGATGCCGCTTTAGTTGCCCATTCAGAGCCAGCTCTTCAGCGCTTGACGTCCTGCTTTGCGGAAACTGCCAAAATGTTTGGCCTGGAAGTCAGCCTGAAGAAAACTGAGGTCCTCCATCAGCCAGCTTCCCACCATGATTACCAGCCCCCCCACATCTCCATCGGGCACACAAAACTCAAAACGGTCAACCAGTTTACCTATCTCGGCTGCACCATTTCATCAGATGCAAGGATCGACAATGAGATAGACAACAGACTCGCCAAGGCAAATAGCGCCTTTGGAAGACTACACAAAAGAGTCTGGAAAAACAACCAACTGAAAAAACTCACAAAGATAAGCGTATACAGAGCCGTTGTCATACCCACACTCCTGTTCGGCTCCGAATCATGGGTCCTCTACCGGCACCACCTACGGCTCCTAGAACGCTTCCACCAGCGTTGTCTCCGCTCCATCCTCAACATCCATTGGAGCGCTTACATCCCTAACGTCGAAGTACTCGAGATGGCAGAGGTCGACAGCATCGAGTCCACGCTGCTGAAGATCCAGCTGCGCTGGATGGGTCACGTCTCCAGAATGGAGGACCATCGCCTTCCCAAGATCGTGTTATATGGCGAGCTCTCCACTGGCCACCGTGACAGAGGTGCACCAAAGAAAAGGTACAAGGACTGCCTAAAGAAATCTCTTGGTGCCTGCCACATTGACCACCGCCAGTGGGCTGATAACGCCTCAAACCGTGCATCTTGGCGCCTCACAGTTTGGCGGGCAGCAACCTCCTTTGAAGAAGACCGCAGAGCCTACCTCACTGACAAAAGGCAAAGGAGGAAAAACCCAACACCCATCCCCAACCAACTAATTTTCCCCTGCAACCGCTGCAATCGTGTCTGCCTGTCCCGCATCGGACTTGTCAGCCACAAACGAGCCTGCAGCTGACGTGGACTTTTTACCCCCTCCATAAATCTTCGTCCGCGAAGCCAAGCCAAAGAAAAAAAAGAAGAGATTCCAAAGCTCCGAATATATCTGACATTTTATCATAACATATCTCCCTGCTGGATCTATTATTTCCTCTTCTATTTTAAATGGCACATTTTTGCTAATTAATATAGCCACTCCTCTTGCTTTTGAATTATACGATGCTGCTGTTACATGTCCTACCCAATCTCTCTTTAATTTCTTGTGCTCCAATTCAGTTAAGTGTGTTTCTTGGACAAATGCTATATCAATTTTTTCCTTTTTCAGTAAATTTAGTAGTTTCTTCCTTTTAATTTGGTTATGTATTCCATTAATATTTAAAGTCATATAGTTCAGCGTAGCCATTTTATATTTTGTTTATCTTCTCTTTCCGTTTTTCCATCATTACCTTTCCTCCTTTTCCATTTCTGTTTTCTTATTTTCAACTCTTTACCAGACAACATTCCTACAACATCCAACATTTTCCTTATTCTCCTATTTCTATCTTCTTTATCCCCAATCTCCCCTTCCCCTCCTGAGTTGTCCTTTATCCCTTGTCGGACAACCACATCTCCCCTCTCCATTTGGATTTGCGAATCCACTCGCAAGCGTCAACTGATTTTGCAGTGACCGCTCTTTTCCCCCACCCAGCCCCCCCAAGAAAAGATTTCACTTTTCATATGTCACAAAGGTCACTCTTTTAATTCCCTCCTCATTCTCTCTATTCCATTACCTTCCCTTATTAATTCTTGTCTATACTATCTATGTTTTCCTCTAATTACAGATACTTTCACGTATGCCCATTGTCTCTATTCACTCTTATACCTCTTTACCCGCATACATATCAATCGTGGTCATTTTTACCCTCATTACCCGTCTTCATCCCTCAGTCTATTTTTGTCTTTACCCACATACATATCAATCGTGATCATTTTTACTCTCATTACCCGTCTTCATCCCTCAGTCTATTTTTGTAATTGTTCTGCAAATTTTCGTGCTTCTTCTGGATCCGAGAACAGTCTGTTTTGTTGTCCTGGAATAAATATTTTCAATACCGCAGGATGCTTCAGTGTAAATTTATATCCTTTCTTCCATAAAATCGCCTTTGCTGTGTTGAACTCTTTTCTCTTCTTTAGGAGTTCAAAACTTATATCTGGATAAATGAAGATTTTTTGCCCTTTATACTCCAGTGGTTTGTTGCCCTCTCTTACTTTTTCCATTGTCTTCTCCAGTACCTTTTCTCTTGTAGTATATCTTACGAATTTTTCTACAATAGATCTTGGTTTTTGTTGTGGTTGTGGTTTAGAGGCCAATGCTCTATGTGCCCTTTCTATTTCCATTTCTTGCTGTAGTTCTGGACATCCTAGGGTCTTAGGGATCCACTCTTTTATAAACTCCCTCATATTCTTGCCTTCTTCATCTTCCTTAAGGCCCACTATCTTTATGTTATTTCTTCTGTTATAATTTTCCATTATATCTATTTTTTGAGCTAGTAGTTCTTGTGTCTCTTTAGTTTTTTTATTAGATTCCTCCAATTTCTTTTTTAAGTCTTCTACCTCCATTTCTGCTGCTATTGCCCGTTCTTCCATCTTGTCCATTTTTTTCCCCATTTCTGTTAAGGTCATATCTATTTTATTCACTTTCTCTTCTGTGTTGTTTATTCTTCTTCTTAAATCATTGAATTCCTGTGTTTGCCATTCTTTAAATGACTCCATATATCCTCTAACAAGAGCAAGTATATCCTTTACCTTGCCTTTCCCTTTATCTATTTCACTGTATTCTTCCTCTTCTTCTTCCTCTGGGTTGGCCATCTGTTGTTTCTTTGCTGCCCTTTCCTCCTCTTCTTTCTTGTTTCTATTGTCTTCTGTGGTCTCTTCTTGCTGCAGGTGTTCTGCAGCTGTCGTTGCCGGCTGTGGAGATCGACTCCCCAGCTGGTCCCCCCTCCCGTCGGTGTGTTTTTTTTCATGCGCGACTCCTCGCGCATGCGCGGTTGCGCACTTTTACTCGGCTCTGTGAGCCATTGTTGTAGTTCTTTTTCTACCGACCTGAGGTAGTGGGCTCCTCTCTCCACAGCGGGCCTCTTCGGACAGGTAAGGCCTTCACCTTTTTCCTCCGTTGTCTTCTCTTCCTCTCTTCTTACCGTTGATTTTGATTTTTCTTCTTTTGTCTCCATCTTCTTTCCACCTTTATACTCACTTTTCTTTAACTTGTATTTCTGTGCCTTTGTATTTTCTCTTGTTTTTCCCGACTTTTCTGGAGAGGGCTGGAGTTCACCGTCCGGCCACTACTCCATCACGTGACTCCTCCTCCGAAAAAATCAATTTTAAAGTCATTTAGAATGTCTTGTTGACTTCAGGATCCCTTTAAATCGCAGTTCAGAAGTAATTATGAAGCACCTTTAACCATTTTATTTTCAGATCTCTTTCAACTCACAAATCTTTTGATGAGCTGTCTTTCAGAGAGATATTCTTCAAACAGGAGTGGCCATCTTCTGGGCACAAATGAGGCTGTTTCTCCTTTCTTAAGTAAGCAGTCCTTGTCTTTCCAGGGATGTCAATATTCAGATCTTCTGTCTTCTGTCTTCAGTTTTCTTCCACGACGAAGCTGCACTCTTTATTTTCAAAAGAGCAGTAAGAAAGTGGTCTCCCTTTCGAAATCCACTTATTTTCTGTATTCCTCTTTGATTAGGAGTAACATATAACAGCACCTATTCCAGTTACTGTAATTCAACCTTGTCTATAACAAGGGTCCAACTCCTGTGTGTGACCCAGAGGGTCTTGACTTCTGAACTGATTCAAAATGTCTGAATTTGTCAATATATTTTTCAAAATCATATGGCGTTTACGTCATCAACGAGACAATCTCAATTGTTGGAAATCATGTGACCATGTACTGGAATCTTTAACAGTTGTCATCTCCAGTTTCTTGAAAATCATGTGACCTTCATAACTCTGGCTTGTAGATGTCACAACTCCGAAAGATTACCTCACTTCTGAATGTATTGTATGGATGTGTGTAACCCTGTGTAATCCACAATTCCCTCACTAGAAATACATTTAACTCTATAACTTTACTAAGAAATTTTTTTATGAAATGTAGCTTAACATTAATCTAAATATTAATATTAACACAGATCCCTTACATAACCTTGAATAAAATCTGGAATGTGCAATTTAATCACATGTGAATTGTTTGATTACAAATTTAAAACTGTGGAGCACAGTAGCAAATAAAGGAAAAAAGTCTGTTTATTCCAAACATTAAGGAGGGCACTGTAAAGTTCAGAAAAAGATTTGGAGCTCACAGCTGAAGATTATTAGTATTCTTATCCTATAAAGACAGCAGATGTATTAAAATCTGGATGGTATTTTAATGGAAATGTCTTTTTTTCCTTCCCCAGGTTTCCATTTTATTATGAACTTAAGATCGCTTTCATAATTTGGCTGCTCTGCCCGTACACAAAAGGCTCCAGTGTTCTCTACCGGAAATTTGTGCACCCCACGCTCTCCTCGAAAGAGCAGGTGAGGCAGGTTATGAAGTAACTTCAATGTTCTTCAATATTACTAACTTGGTAATTACAGTTGGTAAACTGTGACTTGGAATCTCTCTGTTCACTTACACAGGTTGCCCCATACTACCATTCCCTGAGATCATCTGCTGTATTTGTCTTGGTCACAGAAACATAGAATCATACAACACAGAAACAGGTCCTTATCCCTAACCTGTTCATGTGAACTGTGTTCGGCACAGTTTGGCTGTGTTTGGCTTACATCCCTTTTAACCAGGAATCCCCAAACCTTTTGGACCATTGACCCCTTCATGGAATCCTTGATAACTCATTGACCTCCAGACATGGAATCCTTGGAGTGCTGGTGGAGTTGGGGGGAGTGTGTGGTGGTGCTCGACTGGGGGATGGGGGTGGCATATTTGGACACATACCTTCTTCTTCTTCGCTCCGTCAGTCCTTCGCTCTCTCCTTATTAAGAGGCTGAAGCCAAATACATCATGGCGGCCATCAAGGCCAGCTCTTGCGAGAGGTTTTCCACCCCTGCCATAGGTACTATCTTCAAAAGTTCAATCAACCCACGCTCCCACTGTTTATTGACCCCCTTTTGACCCCCCTGGCATTTATCGACCCCTTGGATTGTCCCATCAACCACTTTGGAGTCCCCTGCTTTAATCCTTTCCTTTTCAGGTATCTGTATTTTAAAAATAATAATTGTACCCATGTTGACACCACCCCACTCTTTGTGAAAAAAGATGCCCCTCAGGTCCCTTTTAAATCTTTCTTCTCTCATCTGAAACCTATGCATTCTAGTTCTGGATTCCTTCATCCTTGGAAAAAGACTAGATTTAAAACTACGTAATTCCAATTATGTCCTAGCATCAGCATCATTCTACAAGAGAGAATTTCAAAATCCTCCTCCATATTGAAGGAAGGGGTGCTTTCTGACACAATCCTTGAGCAGCCACAATCCTAATTTACCTTTAAGCAGAGGTTGCCATATTCTGTACTCTCCTTTTCCTGGAAACAGTTTCCCTCGACTCAATCAAATCCTTTTGTTCAGAAAATGTTCTGCTTTTGGAGTGGAGCCCATGAGCACCATGAGTATCTTGGTGGACAGGTGAACATGTGTGGAGCAATCCATAACTTTGCCAGATTATTGAGAGTGGAGATTGAGGGAATGGATGCCCCTTTAACAGCTCCCCTCCCCACACCCCCCCAACCTTGCATATCTCCCAGAGCAGGCCATGCCACTTGAGCCCAGGATTGAGAATTGTAGGTTGCATGGTCCAGGGTTGAGGGCTTTTTGCCATCTCCACAAATGCACTTACATCCACGTGCCTCGCATTCCCTGTATATCTTTGAAGTTTTAAATCTGAATCCCTTGATCATTCATCCATTTGCTCGTTAAAGCAGCTTTCCTTATTGATCATATATAAACCTTAGATTGCATAGATTAATCTAAATCAGTTGTGATCTTGTAATGATTCAAATATAGATTTGTAATGTGACAGATCAAACTGTTACAATTGACAGGCCCTTCTTGACTCCTAAATTCCTCCGTTGTTAAATAACATAAACTTTCATCTCTTTTTATCTCATTGTGCTTTAATATTGCAATAGCATTGGCTGCTTTGAATTAAAGTTTAATTCTTGGCAAGTGAGAAGCTCGTGTAAAGTATCTTGATCATCTGACAGTGTGGCGGCAGATGGTATGTTCTAAAGTCTTTGTACGAAAGGATAAAATAAGGTACAATTTAAATTATTATCCTGCCAATAACTTTAAAAATAAGCTAAAGAAAATTGTTACAGAATTTATTCCACAATGTCTATACAAAATCTAAGACCCAAGGTTACATAAGCACAAAGTAATAATAGGGTAAAGAAGCAGCAGAGAAAAGGCTCCTTTTTTACAGTCAAAGAGTCAGACTGGAAATGGGCCCTTCAGCCCAACTTGCCCATGCTGACCAAAATGACCCGCTGGCCTGTGTTTGGCCCATATCCCTCCAAACCCATCCTATTGATATATCCATGAGCCTGAGACCTCCCTCAAGGTATTAAAGATATATTACTTGAGGAAGGGCTGAGGCCCGAAATATTATTAATATATCTTTATACCTCGAGGAAGAGCTCAGGCCTGAAATGTCGCTAATATATTTTTACCCTCAATGGATGCTATGAAACCGAATGATTTCCTCCAACATTCGTGTGTTTTGAATACATAGCTGGCAAGAGGCAACACAAACAGATGAATAAAGAAGACACACAGCACAGTTGCCTTTGCTGGTCCAGGCATTGCGCATAAAAGTCAGGAGGCCATCTTGCATCTTGCAGCTGTATAAAACTTTGGTTTGGCCTTATTTGGAGTTACGTGAGCAGTTTTAGTCACCACATTACAGGAGCGTAGTGGAGGCTTTGGAGAGGCTACAGAAGAAGTTCCCCTGGATATTGCCTGTATTGGAGAATACTAGCCTTAGGGAGAGTTTGAACAAATTAGATTGTTTTCTCTGAAGCATCATAGGTTGAGGGAGACCTGGCAGAAGGATCTAAAATTATGAAAGGCACAGATAGAGGGGGAAGTTAGTGTTTTTTTTCTCAGGGCATCGAATTAAGGTAGAGAGATGAAGTTTAAAGGAGAATTACAAAGCTCTTTTTACACAGAGAGCAGTCAGCACTTGGAATGCGCTGCCAGGGTAAGTGGTAGAAGCAACTGATGCACCATCAATGACTCAAAAAACTGAAAGGCTTTTATTCACAATAGAATGAAGGCACATCCCTGCTGGTCAACTGTACCGACTGAGGAGGAGGCTGAGGGACAGTCACCTTTATTCAGGAGCCTGTGGGAGGAACCACAGTTACAGTCGACCAATGGGTGTACTCAGACAGATAAATATATATATATAAAATATATACACACACACATACACACAGTGGTTTGCCACAGCAACATTTAACAGGCACTTAGACAAATATATGAATAGATTTGGATTGAAGGGATATGTGTATAAACCGTACCTATGCGTACACATAGGCCGATGTACACTTTAATTTGGCATCATGTTTGGCACAGTCATTGTAGACTGAAGTACCTCTTCTGGGTCACTTTCCAAAGCCGAAAAACAATACAATTGTACCATCTCTTAAAGGAACCTTA
The DNA here is from genome assembly GCF_036971445.1 of Narcine bancroftii. Taxonomy (NCBI): domain Eukaryota; kingdom Metazoa; phylum Chordata; class Chondrichthyes; order Torpediniformes; family Narcinidae; genus Narcine; species Narcine bancroftii. The sequence continues at coordinate 27,061,232 of NC_091471.1, forward strand.
TCTCTTAAAGGATTACCGCAGAAGGCTTGTTCATGAAAAGGTATCAAACCAAATCTCAGTGCTGAGCAGAATCCAAACTTGTGTCGTAATCTGGTCTCTAGTTGTATTTCAAAACCCCTATCAGAAATTGTTGCCAGAGCCCCGAGATCCTGAGGGGTCTTGACTAGGTGGATGTGGAGAGGATATGCCCTTTTGTGGGGGATTGTAAAACCAGGGAAAACCATTTAAGTCAGAAATGAGACAATTTTCTTTTCACTCAGAGGGTCATGAGTCCTTGGAATTCTCTTCCTCCAGGAATATTTTAAAATCAGAAGTGGTTAACAAGAATTAAGGATGAAATGTTACCATGGGTAAATGGGAATGAGGAAATTGATGATGATGAGAGATTGTTGGCATTCACAAAAGTTTGATGAACTGATGGACGGAAATTCTTGATTGCTGCAGCTAAGCGGTCTATAAAATACACTAATTAATAAATATAAATTAAATTACCACACGAGGAAAAAAATAATAAAAGGATTAATAATCGAAGTTGTAAATTGTGCAAAAAATTACTTGATGTTACGAGAACACAGATAGATCTGCTTGGGGTGTACAGGTTCAAGGTCGCAATCAGATTGGTCACGATTTTATTGTATGACACAGCAGGCTTGTGCCCTGTTGAGTTGGTCATAATGTAGGAAACAGATGCATTGGTTTTACATGATCATCAGCGAGAAGACCTGCTTGATTTTAATAAATATATGAAGATAAATCTGTCCTCCCTTCGATCATCAGTGCCGCAATCTTGTTTACCATCTAGTTTCAACTTGCTGGCACAAAGGCAGGGTTGGGCAAGGTTAAAAAATGTCATGGTTATTCTGGATCACGTTATAAATTGTTGACAGTTGCTGAAAGTTATGTGGACTGACATTTGGTTGCCAAACCTAAAATTAGTTTGAAGAAGATTCAGTGCAGGATTGCAAAGATGTTTGTTGAGAGGAAAATTGTTGAAAGCACAATATTGATTATTGAATAAACAAGTTGGTTAACTGACAAACTAGTTAAGTTTTCATCCAGCACACATTCTTTGACCTGCCAGGAATAAATACTTCCAGTAAGTCCTGCTCCTTCGATGTAACACCTGTGCTAAACATTTGAATACAACATAAAGATCCCAGAAATGTGACATGGATTATTGCCATTGATGAACTGCGACATGCATCACGTGTCTATTTCAAGCTCCAACCCCTTCACCACCCCCATGACTGAATTGAGTAATAGCTACTCTGTTGGTTCATTAGTTTTTTTAACTTTTGCTCTGTATTAAGTGTCGGACAACAAAGTGCCTCTGCTGGGGAAAACAGCTTCATTTCTCATTAACGTTCTTCTAAAATAAGCACCCACTTATCAAACCAGGAATTGTACTGCCAGAGCACCCATAAATTGGAGGAACAACACCTCATCTTCCAACTAAACCCCCTTCCACTGGAATGCATTCCAGACTTCTCTGGGTTTCGTTTAATCCCTCACCCCCTTGCTTCTCACCATCCCCCCCCCCCCACCCAAATCATCTCTCCATTCCCTGTCTCCTTTCGCACAGGCTTGATAAACTCGATCTAGTCCCTTATCATATCTGATTAACACCTTTTGTTGGTCTGGATTCCTCCCCCATTGTTTAAATTCTGAAACTTTCTGCTACATCCTGCTTCTGCCTTTTCGGATTTTTCCTTGAAGACGGGCTCAGGCCTGAAACGTCGACAATAGATCTTTGTCTCCTATAGATGTTGAATAAGTCAGCTGAGTTCTTCCAGCATTTTGGTGTTTTTACTGCAATCACAGCATCTGTAGCCTATCGTGTATCTCATTGCTTCAATGGGCAACAGGGCATCCAGGAAAACCTATGCAGTGACATTGAATGTTGGAAGTTTTGCCATTTACTAGGGTTTCTCTGGATTCTCCTGAGAAGCTGCAATATTGGATGGAATGAATATGATAGGGTTTGATTTTCTATTTGGTTTAAATGCCCATTTCGTCGTGCAGGAGTAGGTTGGAGCTATTGCTCTGAATATGTTGGTTGAATGGGAGCTTCAATTCTTTTTCTTTGAATATTTTATTTATAATTTTTCGTACAGGCTCGTAGTCATAAACCACGATCTGCCAACGATGGCAATTCACAATCTCCTTTACATTTACATATATTCCTTTTCTCTATGACTTTATATACAAGCCCTCATCGCTGCCCACCCCCACCCCCACCTATAAAACTAAACAATTTGTTCATACTACAATGTCGATAACAATAACAAACACTAACGTTAAGGAAATGTATAAGAATACAAATGATAAAAAGAAACGAGAAAAGAAACAGGGACTATCACGGCTCAACGGACGGCTTCAGGGTCGGTGCTCATTCTTGACTTTCCTTGATTGGGATCAGTGCAGGAGAGAGGGAGTGGCAGCAGGGGACGGTAGAAGAATCACTTCCATGCACCTATGTAGTGAATGTATGGCTGCCAAATCTTCCGAAAGGTGCTGTACTTGTTTCTCAGATTGTAAGTTATTTTCTCCAGGGGAACGCAACTTTGCATTTCCTTGTTCCATTGCTCAATACTAAGAATAGAGTCGGACTTCCAGGTCACTGCCGTGCACTTCCTGGCCTCTGCCAATGTGATTAACACAATTGGATTTGAAATTTGGACAGCTTCATTGTAAGCCTTATGTCCATTATATTCCCCAGCAGGAACACCTCTGGGTCCTGAGGGAACTGTTTACCTATAATTTTTTTCCAGGACTTGGCCTAGATTCACCCAGAAGGGCCTCACCTTGGCACACGACCAGGTTGCATGTACAAACATCCCGGCTGCCACACCACACCTGAAGCATTTGTCTGGGAGTTATGGCTTTGATCTATGGATTTTCTGCGGTGTTATGTACAACTGGTGGGAAAAGTTATACTGGACCAGCCTATACCTTGCATTAATGACTGTGGTCATACATTCCCGGCATAGGTCAGACCAGCACCTCTCATCAATTGTAATACCCAAGTCCAACTCCCATCTTTCTCTCAACCTATGAAGGCCCGGGTTGGGTCCCTCTGACTGGAACAGGTAATAAATGCATTGCTGAAATAAATTTCTTGCCGATCCCCCTTTGAATCAGGGCCTCTATGCTACTGCAATGAGGTAGGACAATACCTGGACCTAATATGTCCCATAGAAAAGACCTTATTTGAAGATAGCAGTGGAATGTTTATTCGGTAAATCATATTTATTTTTAAGCTATCCAAACGACATTAATTGCCCTTGCTCGGAACAGTCCTCTATACACCTGACTCCATTACGGAGCCAGATGTCCAGAATCTTGTTACCTACTGTCAGTGGTATTAATTTATTCAGAGTCCAGGGCGTTTTTGGTGACAGCCCCATCTTAATATCCAAATACTGGTTGATTTTGGCCCAGATACTAATCACTTGTTTTAATATGGGGCTGCACTTCTTCCCTGTCAACAATTTAATGTCCCATTTAGAAAATCCTCTGCTATCTTCTTGCCCACCAGGTGCAGATCAATTTGTGCCCAGGATGGTACATCTTCTCCCTAAAAAAGGGAGGCGATGTATCTCAACTGAGCTACCCAATAATATTTTTTGAAGTCCGGCAATCTCAATCCACCTAGACTATAATCCCATGTTAATATTTCCATAGAGACCTTGGTACCATTCCAAAGAAACCTCCTAACCATATGTGATAACTGTTTGAAGAAACCCTGGGGCAATGGCAAAGGCAATGTTTGGAAAAGATACTGGAATCTTGGCAACACATTCATTTTGATGCAGTTGACCCTGCCCACCAGTGTGGTAGGCAGGAGCATCTACCTCTTTAAGTCCCCCTCGACTCTTCCCAGCAAGGGGGCATAATTTAACTTGTGTAAATTATTCAAGTCACTATCAATGTTAACTCCTAGGTACTTGATCTCCTTCTGTGGCCAATTGAAACTAGTAATTCCTTTAAATTAATTATAATTACCCTCAGTGAGTAGCATCACCTTGCTCTTATCCCAATTGATCTTATACCCAGAAAGTTCCCTATAGTCCTCTAGTACCTCGTGCAGCCGAGGCAAAGAAGTCACAGGGCCTGTCAAATATATCACTACGTCGTCAGCAAACAAGTTAATTTTGTGTTCCTCCTGGCCCACTCTATAACCTTTGATGTCTGGATCCTGCTGAATGGCTTCTGCCAATGGTTCCATAGCCAGCACAAAGAGAGTCGGTGAAAGTGGGCACCCTTGCCTACAAGATTTGGTAAGTGGGAAGGCTGGAGAGACCTGCCCATTGTTACAACTTTCGCCTAGGGCACGTGATATAGCACCATAATCGAATTTTGAAAAATTGGTCCCAACCCTGCCTTCTTCAGGACCTTGAATAAAAATTCCCACTCCAGTCTATCGAAGGCCTTTTCTGGATCCAAGAAGATGGCCAGACCTTTCTCATTTCTAGATTGTGCCAGATTCATAACACTCAGCAATCTGCCAATATTATCTGCTGCCTGCCTTCCCTGCACAAACCCTGTCTGATCCTTGTTTATCAATTTTGGCAAATGCAATGCCAATCTATTTGCCATGGCTTTGGCTAGGATCTTCTAATCGGTATTCAACAGAGAAATTGGCCTATAGGAAGAGGGCATAAGTGGATCCTTACCCTTCTTCAAAATAGTTGTAACAATTGCCACTACAAAAGATTGTTTCCCTTGCCTGGTCTACCACCTCCTTATACAGAGGCATTAATAAGTCCTTAAATTCTCGATAGAACTCAGGCGGGAACCCATCCTACCCCGGAGGCTTGCCTGTTTGCAGCGCACTCAATGTTTTACCCAGTTCTTCCTCAGTAAAAAGAAGGTCTAATTCTGCCTGATCCTCTGGGTTCAGGCAGGGGAGATCTAATCTGGCCAGGAACTCGTCCTTTTGATTGTGGTCCCCAGACAATTCAGATTTATATAATCCTTCAAAAATTCCCTGAAGGTCTCATTAATTTCCTTTGGTTTGTAGAGACCTGGCCATTCCCCATTCTTATTACATTAATTGTTCTAGAGGCTTGTTCTGCCCTCAACTGCCAAGTACCTTATGTGCTCTCTCCTCCAACTCATAACATTTTTGTCTCAACCTCATTATAGCCTTTTTCATACTATACATTTAAAGCGTATTATATTTTAATTTCTTGTTTGTGAGAACTCTGTAATGGTCTTCTAGGCCTGATTCCTGAAAATCCTTCTCTAATTGGGTAATGTCCTTTTCCAATTCCTCCACTTCCCTCATATTATTTTTCTTGACCACCTTCAATTATCTGACCCCACAAGTACACCTTGAGGGTGTCCCATAGAAGAAATTTATCTGGAGTAGAGGGGCAGTTGTCCTCACAAAACTGAGTTATTTGAGATCATATAAAGCTACAAAACTCTGGCTTTTTCAATGGCAAAGTGTTAAGACACCACCTATATGCCATATCCTGCTTCTCTGGCATGTTTATAGTCAAGATCAGGGGGGAGTGGTCTGAGAAAAGTCTCCCTCTGTACTCGACTTCTATGATCCTGCCCTCTAAATGGGATGAAGCCAAAAAGAAATCTATTCTAGAGTAGGAGTCATGTTGTTTCGAGTAGAATGAGTAGTCTCTCTCTCTTGGATGCATTCTACGCCACACATCTATTAAATTCAACTCCCTCATACAGTCAATGGTGGCTTTTGCCGCTCTAGTCCTAGTTATACATGTTGTGGACTTGTCCAATACAGGATCCAGGCAAAAATTAAAGTCGTCCCCTATCAAAATATTTTCACTTCTCTCTGCCAAACTTAGGGAAATGTTCTGTATAAATTTTTCATCATCAAAATTGGGGGAGAACACATTGACTAAGGTCCAGGACTCTGAATATATTTGACAGTACCTCAAGAAATCTCTTGGTGCCTGCCACATTGACCACCGCCAGAGGGCTGATATCGCCTCCAACCGTGCATCTTGGCGCCTCACAGTTCGGCGGGCAGCAACCTCCTTTGAAGAAGACCGCAGAGCCCACCTCACTGGCAAAAGACAAAGGAGGAAAAACCCAACACCCAACCCCAACTAACCAATTTTCCCTTGCAACCGCTGCAACCGTGTCTGCCTGTCCCGCATTAGACTTGTCAGCCACAAACGAGCCTGCAGCTGGCGTGGACATACCCCTCCATAAATCTTCATCTGCGAAGCCAAGCCAAAGAGAAGAAAGAAAAGAAGAATTACTAATCTACCCATTTTGTCTGCAGTCACCCTCTGCACCTGCACTGGAACACTTTTCCTTACTAAAAGTGCCACTCCCCTTGCTTTTGAGCCAAATGAGGAGGATATAACCTGGCCCACCTACTCTCTTTTTAATTTTTGATATTCCTGCTCAGTTAAGTGAGTCTCTTGAAGAAAGGCCAAATCCACCCCCATTTTTTTAATGTGTGTCAAGACCCTTTTCCATTTCATCAGATTATTTAAGCCATTAACATTAAAAGACACTACTTTTATGCTCTTAGTCATTTTCCCCAGGTTCTTCCGAAGGTGCCTCTTCCTTCATTACAACCACCCTTCCCCACCCACCCCCAATCTCCTTCCGTTCCACCCAAGCTGCGAGAGTAAGGAAATTAAAAAAAACAAGGGGGAGACAAAGACAAAGACAATAATACAAATAACTGAGAAAAACAGCATGAAAAGTCATACTTCTCCTTGATCCCATACTATTTCCCTACCCCTTCTATTTTGTTGATAATAACCTTCATTGATTACCAATAAACACCTTGTACCACAGGCTGTGCCACCAGCACCCATCAACTACTTTCCCCAACTCCTGAGCTCACCAGGAAAAACTACTATTACAACTTTTCATTTGTTTGGTCTAATCTCTTTCTCAACTTCTGTATTTATACAATTTAAATAATGTAAAAAACACTATGTTATTATAGTCCAAGACATGCCTTCAGGAGTGTCGAGCTAACATCTGGGTAGAAAAAGATTTTGTTCCCCTCTAACTCTAGAGGGGATCCCCTTCTCTTTGCCTTGATTGTTGCCGCTCCTAATATTTTCTCCCTGTCCTGGTACCGCAACAGCTTCACCAGAACAGAGTGCAGCCTTTATTCGGGATCAGGTTTGGGGAAGAGGGACCTGTGTGCTCTCTCCATCTCTATTCTTTCACCCAGTATCTCCTTACCCAACACCTCAGGGATCCAGGTTTGAAAGAAGCGCACTTGGTTCTGACCTTCCACACCCTCTGTTAGCCCCATTTCCTCCTGCTATAATTCTCGAGGGCATCCAGATGCTCTCCCTTTCATTTATTAACTTTTCCATTTTACTGGACATAATATGGATATCATCTTCATTCTTATTTATTCTTCTTGTGCCTCGGTCACCCTGCCCATTAGCCCAGATAGGGGGCTCTGGACCCTGTCCAGTTTTTCCCCCATGTCCTGGGCAGTTTTGTCCACAGCTGGGAAGAGCCTGCCCTCCATTTGCCCTCGCTTGTTAATTACATCCTGCAGGGAGGGTTCTGAGCCTCCCTGCTTACTTTTCCTTAACAGTCCTTTTCCCCTGGGGCTCATAGCTTCACAAGATCTCCCCTGGCCATTGGCCACTTCCTCCTCCGGACTGCTGGACCCCTCTTCATTGCTGCTGGTGCGCCCTGCCTCCTCTGATCCAGCGCTGGACTCACAGGCTGCTCTGCTTCCTCTGAGGTCGCTTGCTGTTGGGACTCTCACTGAGACTTGCAGTTTCACTCCTGTCCTGCTGCCAGGGCAGAGATAAGTTTCACTCTCTCCCTTAGTGCCGGCAGCAATGCCGGTTTTTTGCAGTTTCCTATTTTGTTGGGCAGGTCCATTCCCCACGGGGGTTGCCGTTGCTGCCCCGCACCCAACTTCACCTCGGGCCTGGTACCCGCCACGAGCTCGCTCGACATGGCGATCCTACTGTGGGAGGGGGGATCCAGCCCTTTCCTTCTCTCCAGGGGCTTCCAGAGGGATTTCCCTCTGTACCTGCCGGTCATTGATGCTGGATTTTTCCAGGACCTGTTCTTCCCATCTGGCGAGTTCCTCCTTTGGAGCTGCAGTTCCCATTTCGGGCCCTGGGGTGGCTCCGCCATTTTCCTCACCACGAGGCATTCTAGGCTTGCCCTCTTGCCTCAGTGGTGATTCTTTTGCCCTCTTGCTTGCAGACTTGCTTTTTTTTGTCAAGTTATGTTAAAAGATTCTTCTCACGTACTTTTTTGGCGTTTTGGACTGGTCAGTTAAAGTTTTGACCTTGTTTGTACTCAAAAATCCTGGGAGCTCTCAGAATCCACCTCCTCATATTCTCCCGTCACGTGACTTCCTCAGAGCTTCAATTCTTCATGCAAATGAGAGGCAAAATGGCAAATGGAGCAAAGATACTATCATTCTTCAAATTGAGCGCAAAACAGTACGATGTGTACACTGAATGGGATGGTTAAACTAAAACACTTCATGTAGTTGAAATAAACCCCCTTTATTCACTGCATATTCACGTGTGAGTGAGGTTTGCTTTCCGTTCTTCATGTGGTGAATAGAAGGGAGATTTGATTTTTTTTTGCACACAAGTGGATCAGAGCCTGTGTTCTCCATGCAATGAATGGTTTAAAGCCTTGAGATCGTTGAGTTGGTGGGATGGAACCTGAGTTAATTCTGTTTGTAACTTGAAAAGATAGTTGTCGACTATTGAATGGGTTGTGTCATTGCTGTTCTGATCCTTGTTCTTTGCTGAAAAGGCAAAACAATTGAGTTGGGCTCTGTTAGTCTGGATGGGATGACTTATTGTAGTGGACAGAGGGAGAGAGCACTGTTAACTTCCAGTCTTAATATGCCAGTGGTGCGGCACACACCAGCTAGAAGCAATGCCTTCTCATGCTTTGCCCATTTCCCTTGTAGGAGATCGATGAGTACTTGAGCCAGGCGAAGGATCGGAGCTACGAAGCGGTGGTGCAGTTTGGAAGGCGAGGCCTGAATGTGGCGGCGACTGCTGCAGTCACAGCTGCTGCCAAGGTAATGGGCTCAGAACTCATCCCTCGGCATCTCACCGTAAGACGCCCATGCCTGACCGATGTGGCGAGTCACTTGTCCTGGGTAGAATACAATCCATGAATCCATTTAATTCAAACAACATTTGACTTCCTTCTTTCCAGAAGTCCTATTACAAATAAAAAGTATCACAATTAGAAGCCTCAATATCCCAGTCAGATATTTGCTTCAAGTTTCAGGTTAGGCTTACTGTTTGTTTTGCATGTTACCCAGCAAGTGTATCCATGCACAAGTACAGCAGAAGCAGAGAAAAGAATTACAATAAGAGATCAGTCGGGACAAGTAACGTTATTTTACTTGTTCATTCAGGTCGTTCTTCAGTTCCTGGAGATTAATGCCTGGGTGAGATGGAAATTGTAGTTTCTGCCAATTAATTGTGGCCTACTATTAAGATGTTCAGTTAGCTGATCAGAGCTAGGACCATAGTGGCAAGACCACAGTTGTATCTCAGCATGGGTGGGAAAAGAAATGGCTCACTTCACAAGCATTTCAGTCTGGGGGGGGGGGGGGTGGGATTGTCCATAACATCAGCCTTTTTTTACAGGAGGAAGATAAAGGCAGTTCTAAAAATTACTTAACAAAAACAAAAAGAGAAACAAATGGGAGTTAAGGGATTAACTGAGCCCACTTTAATGGAGCAATCTGTTACGTTTAGCACACTTTGTAATAGGAAAAGACACGGCAAGCTGTTGATTCATTGATACTTTACCACATTCTAAAATGGTGTTCTAACAGGCATGCATATATCAAAGTGTCCCCACGTCATCACGTACATGTGGTGGCGTCATACCTACCGCTCTGAGGCCTGGGGTCATAAATAGCTGATAAATTGAGAAGGAATACACATTGAAGAAAAGTTTGCGGCCTCTGCATTGGGAGATCTGGTTCAACAGCTTATCAGCTACCTAAAAACTCAAGGCAACAGTCAATGCTTCATCTTTACAATAGGTGATTTTCCTAGTGTAAGATAATATTTATTAATGTCACTTCTCAATGCTTGCATTTCATTTCAGTCTCTTGTCTTCTCTAAATAAATGTGAAAGCACAAGATATTATAAGACACAGCTTTAGCAGACCAATCGAAACTCAAGGAAAGAGATTTACACACTGGTAAAAAGAAACTTTCACAGGGTTCAGCGCTCTAGCGGATCATCCAAGTCGTGATTTATAAGCAGAAACAAATAAAAGTAAAGCAGGCACAAACAGAGCAGCTATTGTTGGGGTGGCCAGTGAGTATGAGGCCCGGTGTAGAAGTGGCGAGTTAGAGGCTTTGGTTCTAGAGGCTTCAGCAAGCAGAGATGAGGACGAGCCTCAGGTAAGATCTTTACATAATAACCAAGAGTAAATAGTGGATTTGGCAGCCAAGGCAGTGGTTGTGCTCCAATTGGAGCATGGCTGCACCTGCAGGAAGCGATAGATGCGATGGAACAGGAGGGATGAAAGGGGGAGGAGTGGCATTGCTCATCAGGGAAAATGTGCTAAGGCAGGATAGACCAGAGGGCTTGCATACTGAGGCTATATGGGTGGAGCTGACGAACGGGAAAGGTATGACCACACTCATAGACTGCCCAATATTATAGACTGCCCAATAGTCAACAAGAATTGGAGGAGAAAATCCACAGGAAACATAGGGTTGATAGTTGGAGATTTTAATTTTCCACATATTGACTGAGACTTTCATACTGTAAAAGGGCTGGATGGCTCAGAGTTTATCAAATGTGATAAGGAATGTTTTCCACATCAATATATAGAGGTAGAGAGAGTGCAATACTGGATCTCCTATTGGGGAAGAAGACAGGACAGTGACAGAAGTATGTGTAAGGGAACATTTTGGATGCAGTGATCTTAATGCCATTAGCGTCAAGTTAATTATGGAGAATGTTAGATCTGGGCCTCGGGTTGAAATTCTAAATTGGAAAAAGGCCAACTTTGAGGAAATGAGAAAGGATCTAGTATGCAAGGATTGGGATGTTGTTTTTAGGCAAGGATGTGCGAGGTAAGTGGTGGACTTGCAAAGGTGAAATTTTGAGAATGAAAAGTTTGTATGTTCCTGTCAGGATTAAAGGCAAGGCTCACAGACATAGGTAACCTTGGTTTTCGAGGGATAGTGGAGATCTGGTTCAGAAGAAGAGAGAGGTGTATAACAGGTATAGGGAACATGGAGCAAATGAGGTACTTGAGTTATAAAAAAAAAGCAAGAAAACCAAAAAAGAAATCAGGAAGACTAAAAGACAATGTGAAGGAAAATCCTAAGGGTTTCTCCAGGTATATTAAGAGCAAAATGACTGTAAGGGACAAAATTTGTCCCCTTGAAGATCAGAGTGGTCAGCTTTGTATGGAGCCAAAAGAGATGAGGGAAATCTTAAATTAATTTTCTTTCATCAGTATTCACTCAGGAAAAGAGGACAAGATTGTGGGAAGTAAGGAAAACAAGAAGTGAGGTCATGGAACCTATACAGATTAAAAAGGAAGAAGTGTTTGCTGTCTTAAAGCAAATAAAGGTGGATAAATCCCCAGGGCCTAGACAACATATTCCCTCGGACCTTGAGGGAAGTTAGAGTAGAAATTGTAGGGGCTCTGGCAGAAATGTTTAAAATATCCATAGCCAGGTGTGTTGTACCAGAGGATTGGAGGGTAGCTCACATCGTTCCATTATTTAAAAAAAAACTCCAAAGGTAACCCTGGAAATTAAAGGCTCGTAAGCTTGATGTCCTCCAGCAGCATCATATGTGCAGGACAGCAAAGCACAAAGCAATACTAGGAATAGGGTCACAAGCTATGGAGAAGTCAGGGACCTCTACTTCAGAGCCGGATGAGGAAGAGTTTGGCCTCAGAGAAGGATCTGCAAGAGTTGGTGGTGAAGAGGAAGAAGAACTACAGTAACAGCAGGAAGAGGAGGTTATTAAAGGGGTTAAGACTATGAGTGAAGTAGAAGATTTAACAACAATAATTATGCGTCAGTTTAAAGCAATAAAAGTGGAAATGAAAGAAGAAATGAGGGGACTGCAGTCAGAAATGAATGCAGAAATGAAAGGGGAAACTAATAGAGTGTTAGAGGTTGTGAATGAAATCAAAAAGAAACTGGATAAAATGGATGAGATAATAACAAGGGTTCAGGAGGAAATGCAGCATGTTGAAGACAGGCTATCGATTGTGGAAAATATAACTACTGGTTTAATTACGGTGAATCAAAAGCTTTTAGAGAAAGTGGATGTATTGAAAAACTTCAGTAGAAGGAATAATATTAAAATAGTAGGCCTTCTGGAAGGGAAAGAAGGTCCTGATGCAATTCGTTTTTTTTTTCAAAAATAGATCCCTGAAGATTTGGGCGAGCAAAATTTTGAAAATCCAATTGCAATTGAAAGAGCTCATATTGCCCTGAGAGCAAAGCCTTTTACAAACCAGAAACCACAATCTGTATTAATCAAATTTTTATGTTATCAAGTTAGAGAGAAGGTTTTAAGTCTTGCTGTGAGAGGGACAAGGGAGTGTAAAGGTCTGCTTCAACAGGATGGAAATAGAATTTTATTTTATCCTGATTTGAATGAAGATTTATTGAAGAAGAGGGAAAGAAAGAATTCACTCCAACTAAGAAAGCTCTTTTCGAGAAAGGCTACAAATTTGTGTTTCGTTACACTTCGACTTTGAAAGTTTTCGTACCAGGAGACAAAATAAATTCTTTTCTAATTTTGCTCAAGCAGAAGAATTTGTCCGAGTCTCTCTAGAGTGCAGCCCCAAGAAGATACTTTATCTTTGTTGGAATTAACTATTTTCTTTTCCATGTTTCATTCCTATCAGAAAAGAGGAAGTTTGTAAGAACAAAGAAATGAGAATAAGAATTATTCTCTTTTCTTCTTTCTTTCTGATTTCGGCAAGTTATTTTAGTTGGGGTTAATTAATTTATTAAATAAAGATTATATAGTAAATGTACCAAGGGGGTTGAGAGGAGTTGGAGGTACTGATTGCTACGGGATTATATGTGTTTTTGTGACTTTGGTCAGAGCTCATAAAATGAAGGGAGGTAGTGATGCACTTTATTTAAACAGCACTTATGGGGAGTGTTTTTTTTTAATGTATTTGTGTGTGTGTGTGGGGGGGGGAGCATAATTATATGCTTATAATTATAAGCATGGGATTAATCATTTTTTCAATGCCTATCTATTTTCTTTTTTCTTTTATCTGGTTTGCTAGAGGATATGCGTTCTGACACATAGGAATCAAACAATAGAATTAGGAGGAGATTTGTGGGGAGGTAATGGAAATTAAATGAAAGGGATTGATTATAATTTATGAAGATGAATAAGGTAATGAAATTTGTAAATTTTAATATTAATGGGTTAAATGGACATATAAAAAGGAAATGAGTGTTAACACATATTAAGAAAATGAGAGTTGATGTGTTTTTCCAAGAAACAAATTTAACTGAAAAACAACATTTGACATTTGGGTATGTAGTGTCTTCTTCATTTAATTCTAAGGCAAAAGATGTGGCAATTTTGATAAATAAAAAATCTTCCAATTAAAATTGAAAATGCTGTGACGGATCCTGCAGGGAGATATGTAATGGTACATGGTCAAGTATATTTTAAATCATTTGTATGCTCCAAATATTGATGATGAGAAATTTATTCAAGAAACATTTCTTAATTTACCAGAGACGCATGAAAATATTTTAATAGGAGGGGATTTTAATTTTTGTTTAGTGCCATAGTTAGGTAGATCCACTTGAGAAGCAACAAGAACAAAAGCAGCAAAAGCTACATTGGTATTAATGAGAGATTTGAATTTAATAGATGCATGGAGGAAGATTCATCCTGGAGAGAAGGATTATTCATTTTATTTGTGTAGGCATGATTCTTATCCTAGAATTGATTTATTTTTAAATTTCTGCACAAATGAAAACTAGGATTCTTGAAGCGAATTATAAGGCAAGGATCTTAATAATGATTGAAATGCCTAATAAGAAGAAAACAATTTACAGATGGAGATTGAATTCTTTATTATTGAAAAGATTTTTATGAGTTTGTTGAAATGCAAATTCGGATATTTTGAGACACAAATTTGAACTCGATAAAGGATAAGATTATTATATGGGATGCTTTGAAAGCGTATTTAAGAGGACAAATAATAAGTTTTACTTCTAAAATTAAAAAGGAGTATACGAGAGAGATTGATCAGTTAGAAAGAAATAATAGATTTGAGAAAGGACCTTCAGAAACTCGGTTCTGAAAATAATTAATAAAAAACTTCAGTATGACATCATATAAACTTTCAGCACAGAGAAAGCAATAACAAAAACAAAACAAAGATATTATGAGTTAGGCGAAAGAACACATAAAGTACTTGCTTGGCAATTTAAAACAGAGCAGGTCTCCAGAACAATGACCGCAATTAAAAAGGACACAAATTTTATTACTTATAACCCTCAAGAAACAGATGAATCTTTTAACAATTTTTATTTAAAATTGTATAGTTTGGAATCTTTAAAAGATGAAAATAGATATATATTTATCACAGATATTTTTGTCTAGATTAAGACTGGAAAAGCACATTGAATTAAGTGCTCCCTTTACTCAGTTAGAGGTGAGGGAGGCAATGAGTTCACTACAGAGTAATAAATCACCAGGAGGATGGATTTCCACCTGAAATTTATAAAGAATTTAAAGATTTATACAATTTTCTGCACCAGCTGTACATGACGCCACAAAAATTGAACAGATCTAAACCAGAATTATCAGACCAATCCTTCAGATGTGGCATTGAGACAGGAATCTTAGTGCAAACAAGCTGGACATGTACCAAAGTGGGACCCTTTTGAGTGGAACTAGGCCAAGTCCTAGGAAAAATTATAGGCAAAGAATTTCCGCAGGTTTCAGAGTTGTTCCTGTTGGGAAACATAATGGACATAAGACTTACAAGTTCCAAATCTAATTCATAATGATTGTATTGGCATTGGCCAGGAAGTGCATAGCGGTTACCTGGAAATCTGACTCCTGCCTGAGCATTGTGCGCTGGAACACAGAAATGCAGTTGTGTTTCCCTGGAGAAAATGATTTACAACTTAAGAAAAAAGTATACATGTTTTAAAAAATTTAGCAACCATACTTAAATTCCATTGGAGCATAACTATAATGCCTCATCACCCTACCTTCCCCATCTAGTCCTCAATCAGTGGGGAGGGGGGAGGGGCAGGGAGGTGTCCATCCCATTCCAACCAGGAAAAGTCAAGAAAACAGTCTGAGCTCTGGCCACCATGCCATGACAAACCCATAAAACCCTGATATATGTTTTACACCTTTGTTGATTCTTCAATGTCGTGTGTAACTGTGGATAATTAAGTATAAAGTGTTAAATGTTGAGGGTGTGGGGGGAGAGAGGGGTATGGAAAGAGCTTGAACTCAGCAGAAACTTTGTATAGAATTAACAATTGTAAATTGTAATCAATGCTGATAATATTAACACTGACACTGATAATTTTATAATTGTTTGAGTTAAAGTTTGGAAAATCATAAATTATTCAAAAAAATAATTTAAAGATTTCTAAATTCTTTTATTAATGGAAATATTACACTTTGGAAACTTATACTCTCCCAGAATAATTTTCGATGGCAATAATTACAGTGATATCTAAAAAATAACTCTTTAAAGCCTTCATCTTATAGACCTATTTCATTATTAAATGTAAAATTCTAAGATAGTTGCAAACATTTTGGCAAATAGAAAGACTAAATTCTTACCTAAATTAATAAATATGGATCAGAAAGGTTTTGTAAAAAAAGAGACAGTCAGCTGAAAATGTGGGAAAATTAGGTTGGGGCTGGATCCCAAGAGAAGGGATTTATTGAATGTCTTCAGGATGGTTTCTTAAAGCAGCTTGTGGCTGATCTGACGAGGGAGATGACAATTCTGGGTTGGGTATTGAGTAATGAACCAGAGTTGATAAAGGAGCTGAAGGTAAGTGTGCTAAACCACTGTATGTATATATTTAACTGTTTGGGCACACCCAATTGTACCTGTGGCTCCTCCCACAAGCTCTTGAATACTCTTCCACAGCCCCCTCCCCAGTGCATGACAGTTGAGCCTTTGTTCTATAGCAAATAAAAGCCTATCAGTTTGCTCAACCTCAGTCTTTTGGAGTCATTGATGGTGCATCAATTTTATTTGCTATAAATTTATAATGGAGAAGATCCTGAAGCCAGAGAAGGTGGAAATCAACCCTCAATCACCGAAGGCAGCTACCAACTTTGAACTCTGGCTACGCTGTTTCAAAGCATTCCTGCAGGCATCTTCAGCCATCGTGCAGTCAGAGACCGATAAATTAGAGGTTCTGCACTCTTGAGTTGGCACCCTGGTGTATTCAATGGTCAGGGACGCTGTGTCATATCAGGAGGCCATGGACATTCTTTAGAGCCAGTACCTACGAAAGATTAATGAAGTCAATGCCAGGCTTCTCCTGGTGACCTGAAAGCAGCAACCCAGGGAGTCAAAGGCTGAGTATCTCCAGTCCCTGCAAACCCTTGGAAGGGCCTGGGAATGTAAGATCATGACAGCTGCAGAGTACACAGAAGGCCTGATCAGGAATGCCTATGTTGCAGGAATCAGGTCGAACTACATCCACCAAACATTATTGAGGGGAGCTCAGCCTGCAGAGAAAAACAACATTTTTTGGCAGGTATGCTGAAAATGACCCTTCAGAATATGGAAACCTACTCAACCAACAATACAGCTGCCTCGTGGTTGCCCTGGGCACTGGCATCTTGGAATGTGTCGCATCCCCCTCACCCAACTGATGATCCGACCACGGCGACAGTACTCCTTCTGTCATCATCATCATCAGGTCCCTTCAGTGACCCGACCACAGCCGATGTACTCCAGGAGCACCCAAGGTGCTATTTCTGTGGTCTGGGCAAGCACCCGAGGAAATGCTGCCCAGCAAAAGACACGGTCTGCTACAGCTGTGGGAAGAAGGGACTCTCCACTAAGGTGTGAAGATCCAAACCCCTTCCCAGCAGCACCTCATGCAGACAGTGGGGGCCGCCATCTTTGATGCCGCCATCAGCGGGAACTAGCAGTACCACGTGCAAGTCATGAGGGCACCATCTTGGGAGCCACCTTCAGATTCAGCAGTGTCGCGTGCAAGTCGAGGGAGCTGCCATCTTGGACACAGCCATCTTCTGAATCAGTATACGATTTCACCACTGCAGCGACAATTAATGCTCCATCACTGGCCTCCCACACACTTAACCAGGACAGCCCACATCAGCTCACCAAATCAATGATGGATATTCAGGTAAACAGCCATGTCACGAGTTGCCAGTTCAATAGTGGGAGCACGGAGAGCTTCATTTCATTCATTCCAACACGGTATTCCCTCATGGTAAGACCAGTAAACCAAAAGGTCTCCTTGGCCTCAAATTCATATACTGCAGATGTCCGTGGCTACCGTGCATTAACTCTGACTTCGCGGGTACAGACTATAAAGACTAAACTTTTGGTGATTCCACAGCTCTGCGCTGCCATGCTACTGGGACTTTTCTTTTAATGTTACCTTTTTTTTGTTTTTTTTTTAAATTTTTTATTTTTCACACCATAAATCACAATAGCCATGATATACACTTTCTCTTTTCCACACATTTACAGTGACTTTTTCTCCCTCCCCCCTCCCTCCTCCCAAGCCACCCCCCCACACCCCCCCCCCCTCTCATCCATTTTAGGTATACAATCTAGGTTGCATTAATTCAGTTAGACAATGTTGTCATTCAACAAAAATACACCAGAAATTCTACTGAGTCCATTCTTTTCTTTTCTTCTCCTTCCATCAACTTAGGTAATGTTTGTTCCCGGTAGGTTTTCGCTATTGTATTTAATGTAAGGCTCCCATACTTGTTCGAATATTTCAATATTATTTCTTAAACTATATGTTATTTTTTCTAATGGAATACATTTATTCATTTCTATATACCATTGTTGTATTTTCAAATTATCTTCCAATTTCCAGGTTGACATAATACATTTTTTTGCTACGGCTAGGGCTATCTTGACAAATCTTTTTTGTGCATCTTCCAAGTCAATTCCAAATTCTTTATTTTTTATGTTACTTAGGAGAAAGATCTCTGGATTCTTTGGTATATTGTTTTCTGTTATTTTATTTAATATCTGATTGAGATCATCCCAAAATTTTTCTACTCTCTCACATGTCCAGATTGCATGAATTGTTGTTCCCCTTTCTTTTTTACATCGAAAACATCTATCAGATACTGTTGGGTCCCATTTATTTAACTTTTGCGGTGTAATGTATAGTCTGTGTAACCAATTATATTGTATCATACGCAGCCTCGTATTTATTGTATTTCTCATCGTTCCAGAGCATAACTTCTCCCATGTTTCCTTTTTTATCTTTATATTTAAATCTTGTTCCCATTTTTGTTTAGTTTTACCATTTGTTTCCTCATTTTCCTTTTCTTGCAGTTTAATATACATATTTTTTATAAATCTTTTGATTAACATTGTATCTGTAATCACATATTCAAGGTTACTTCCCTCTGGTAAACTCAAGTTGCTTCCTAATTTATCTTTCAAGTAGGATCTCAGTTGGTAATATGCCAGTGCTGTATCTCCAGTTATATTGTACTTATCTCTCATTTGTTCAAAGGATAAGAATCTACTTCCTGAAAAACAATTTTCTATTCTTTTAATCCCTTTTTTTCCCCATTTTCTAAAGGCAAGGTTGTCTATTGTAAAAGGGAGTAGCTTATTTTGCGTCAATATTAGTTTTGGTATTTGGTAATTTATTTTATTTCTTTCTACATGAATCTTCTTCCATATATTGAGGAGATGGTGTAATACTGGAGAAGTTCTATGTTGTACCAATTTTTCGTCCCATTTATATAATATGTGTTCAGGTATCTTTTCCCCTATTTTATCTAATTCTAGTCTCGTCCAGTCTGGTTTTTCCCTTGTTTGATAAAAATCTGATAGGTACCTTAATTGTGCGGCTCTATAATAATTTTTGAAGTTTGGCAATTGTAAGCCTCCTTGTTTATACCATTCTGTTAATTTATCTAGTGCTATCCTCGGTTTCCCCCCTCTCCATAAAAATCTCCTTATTATTTTCTTTAACTCTTTGAAGAATTTTTCTGTC
This sequence comes from Narcine bancroftii, assembly GCF_036971445.1. Taxonomy (NCBI): domain Eukaryota; kingdom Metazoa; phylum Chordata; class Chondrichthyes; order Torpediniformes; family Narcinidae; genus Narcine; species Narcine bancroftii. Next base: position 27,080,440 of record NC_091471.1, read on the forward strand.
AGTTGTATTGGCAATGCCTGAAATAAGTATAGTATCCTTGGAAAAATGTTCATTTTAATACAGTTTATCCTTCCTATCAGTGTTAGTGGTAGCTCTTTCCAATGCTCTAAATCGTCCTGTAATTTTTTCATTAGTGGATTGTAATTGAGTTTATATAATTGGCCTAGATTTTTGTTTATTTGCACACCTAGGTATCTTATTGCCTGCGTTTGCCATCTGAATGGGGATTCCTCCTTAAATTTTGAGAAATCCGCGTTATTCATAGGCATTGCTTCACTTTTATTTACGTTTATCTTGTATCCCGACACTTCTCCATATTCCTTCAATTTCTTATATAGTTCTTTTATTGATAGTTCTGGTTCTGTTAAGTACACTATCACATCATCCGCAAACAGACTGATTTTATATTCCCTGTCTTTTATTTTTATTCCTTTTATATTATTATCTCTTCTTATCGATTCTGCTAGTGGTTCTATAGCTAGCGCAAACAATAATGGTGATAGTGGGCATCCCTGCCGCGTTGACCTGCTTAAGTTAAATTGCTTTGATACATGTCCATTTACTGTCACTTTCGCTAACGGTCCCTTATATAATGCTTTAATCCAATTAATATACTTCTCCGGTAAACTGAATTTTTGCAATACTTTGAACAAGTAATTCCATTCTACTCTGTCGAAGGCCTTCTCTGCGTCTAAAGCAACTGCTACTGCCGGTGCTTTATTTCCTTCTACTGCATGAATTAAGTTAATAAATTTACAAATATTGTCTGTTGTGCATCTTTTTTTGATAAATCCAGTTTGGTCTAAATTTACCATTTTCGGTACCTGTTCTGCTAATCTGTTCGCTAATAGTTTAGCTATTATCTTATAATCTGTGTTTAGCAGAGATATTGGTCTATATGACGCTGGTGAGAGTGGATCTTTCCCTTGTTTTAGTATCACTGTAATTATTGCTGTTTTACATGAATCTGGTAAGTTTTGTGTCTCATCAATCTGGTTGATTACATCCAGGAGGGGCGGTATTATTAGGTCTTTAAATGTTTTGTAGAATTCTATTGGGAGTCCATCCTCTCCTGGTGTCTTATTATTTGGTAAATTTTTTATTATCTCTTGTATTTCTACTGTTCCAAATGGTTCTGTTAATTTATTTTGTTCCTCTATTTGTAGTTTTGGTAGTTCAATTTTAGTCAAAAATTCATCTATTTTCCCTTCTTTCCCTTCGTTTTCGGTTCGGTATAATTGTTCATAGAATTCTCTGAAGTTTTCCTTAATTTCTTTTGGATTATATGTAATTTGTTTGTCTTTTTTCCTTGTTGCCAATACCATTTTCTTAGTTTGCTCTGTCTTAAGCTGCCATGCTAGGATTTTGTGTGTTTTTTCCCCTAGTTCATAATATTTCTGTTTTGTCTTCATTATATTCTTCTCCACCTTATATGTTTGTAATGTTTCATATTTTATTTTTTTATCCGCCAATTCTCTTCTTTTGGTTGTATCTTCCTTTATTGCTAATTTTTTTTCTATGTTTATTATTTCCCTTTCCAACTGCTCTGTTTCCTGATTATAGTCCTTCTTCATCTTGGTTGCATAACTTATTATTTGCCCTCTAATGAATGCTTTCATTGCGTCCCATAGTATAAACTTATCTTCCACTGATTCCGTATTTACTTCAAAGTACATTTTTAATTGTTTTTCAATAAATTCTCTAAAATCCTGTCTTTTAAGTAGCATGGGGTTTAATCTCCATCTATACATTCTTGGAGGGATGTCCTCTAGCTCTATTGCCAATAACAGGGGTGAGTGGTCCGATAATAGTCTAGCTTTATATTCCGTTTTCCTAACTCTCCCTTGAATGTGGGCTGATAACAGGAATAGGTCTATCCTTGAGTATGTTTTATGTCTAGTCGAGTAGTATGAGTATTCCTTTTCTTTTGGGTTTTGTTTCCTCCATATGTCCACAAGTTTCATTTCTTGCATTGATTTAATTATAAATTTGGTTACTTTGTTCTTCCTGTTAATTTTTTTCCCCGTTTTATCCATATTTGGATCCAAATTCAGATTGAAATCCCCTCCTATTAGTATGTTCCCTTGCGTATTAGCTACCTTCAAAAAGATATCTTGCATAAACTTTTGATCTTCTTCGTTAGGTGAATATATATTAAGTAGATTCCAAAGCTCTGAATATATCTGACATTTTATCATAACATATCTCCCTGCTGGATCTATTATTTCCTCTTCTATTTTAAATGGCACATTTTTGCTAATTAATATAGCCACTCCTCTTGCTTTTGAATTATACGATGCTGCTGTTACATGTCCTACCCAATCTCTCTTTAATTTCTTGTGCTCCAATTCAGTTAAGTGTGTTTCTTGGACAAATGCTATATCTATTTTTTCCTTTTTCAGTAAATTTAGTAGTTTCTTCCTTTTAATTTGGTTATGTATTCCATTAATATTTAGAGTCATATAGTTCAGCGTAGCCATTTTATATTTTGTTTATCTTCTCTTTCCGTTTTTCCATCATTACCTTTCCTCCTTTTCCATTTCTGTTTTCTTATTTTCAACTCTTTACCAGACAACATTCCTACAACATCCAACATTTTCCTTATTCTCCTATTTCTATCTTCTTTATCCCCAATCTCCCCTTCCCCTCCTGAGTTGCCCTTTATCCCTTGTCGGACAACCACATCTCCCCTCTCCATTTGGATTTGCGAATCCACTCGCAAGCGTCAACTGATTTTGCAGTGACCGCACTTTTCCCCCACCCAGCCCCCCCCAGAAAAGATTTCGCTTTTTATATGTCACAAAGGTCACTCTTTTAATTCCCTCCTTATTCTCTCTATTCCATTACCTTCCCTTATTAATTCTTGTCTATACTATCTATGTTTTCCTCTAACTACAGATACTTTCACATATGCCCATTGTCTCTATTCACTCTTATACCTCTTTACCCGCATACATATCAATCGTGGTCATTTTTACCCTCCTTACCCGTCTTCATCCCTCAGTCTATTTTTGTCTTTACCCACATACATATAAATCGTGATGATTTTTGCTCTCATTACCCGTCTTCATCCCTCAGTCTATTTTTGTAATTGTTCTGCAAATTTTCGTGCTTCTTCTGGATCCGAGAATAGTCTGTTTTGTTGTCCTGGAATAAATATTTTCAATACCGCAGGATGCTTCAGTGTAAATTTATATCCTTTCTTCCATAAAATCGCTTTTGCTGCATTGAACTCTTTTCTCTTCTTTAGGAGTTCAAAGCTTATATCTGGATAAATGAAGATTTTTTGCCCTTTATACTCCAGTGGTTTGTTGCCCTCTCTTACTTTTTCCATTGTCTTCTCCAGTACCTTTTCTCTTGTAGTATATCTTAGGAATTTTACTACAATAGATCTTGGTTTTTGTTGTGGTTGTGGTTTAGGGGCCAATGCTCTATGTGCCCTTTCTATTTCCATTTCTTGCTGTAGTTCTGGACATCCTCGGGCCTTAGGGATCCATTCTTTTATAAACTCCCTCATATTCTTGCCTTCTTCATCTTCCTTAAGGCCCACTATCTTTATGTTATTTCTTCTGTTATAATTTTCCATTATATCTATTTTTTGGGCTAGTAATTCTTGTGTCTCTTTAGTTTTTTTATTAGATTCCTCCAATTTCTTTTTTAAGTCTTCTACCTCCATTTCTGCTGCTACTGCCCGCTCTTCCATCTTGTCCATTTTTTTCCCCATTTCTGTTAAGGTCATATCCATTTTATTTATTTTCTTTTCTGTGTTGTTTATTCTTCTTCTTAAATCATTGAATTCCTGTGTTTGCCATTCTTTAAATGACTCCATGTATCCTCTAACAAGAGCAAGTATATCCTTTACCTTGCCTTTCCCTTTATCTATTTCACTGTATTCTTCCTCTTCTTCTTCCTCTAGGTTGACCATCTGTTGTTTCTTTGCTGCCCTTTCCTCCTCTTCTTTCTTGTTTCCATTGTCTTCTGTGGTCTCTTCTTGCTGCAGGTGTTCTGCAGCTGTCGTTGCCGGCTGTGGAGATCGACTCCCCAGCTGGTCCCCCCTCCCGTCGGTGTGTTTTTTTTCATGCGCGGTTGCGCACTTTTACTCGGCTCTGTGAGCCATTGTTGTAGTTCTCTTTCTACCAACCTGAGGTAGTGGGGTCTTCTCTCCACAGCGGGCCTCTTCGGACAGGTAAGGCCTTCACCTTTTTCCTCCGTTGTCTTCTCTTCCTCTCTTCTTTCCGTTGATTTTGATTTTTCTCCTTTTGTCTCCATCTTCTTTCCACCTTTATACTCACTTTTCTTTAACTTGTATTTCTGTGCCTTTGTATTTTCTCTTGTTTTTCCCGACTTTTCTGGAGAGGGCTGGAGTTCACCGTCCGGCCACTACTCCATCACGTGACCTAATGTTACCTTAAAAGCGTGACGGTGGAGTATGATGGGCTCCATCCACCTCTCATTGTCTGTTACCAGCAGTTCTCAAATTGCCCACTGTGCTCTACCTTCCCTTTAGCCCCCATCGCATCCGGTCTGCGGACTCTCCATGCTCAAAATCACCCCTCCACCATTGTTCACCAATCTCACCCTCAACCGTAAGCCCTTCGCTACCAAAAGTAGATGATACAGTGCCAGAGACAGGGTCTTTACCCAGGTGGATGTGCAGTGGCTACTTAATGAGGGGATCATTGAGGTCAGCACCAGACCTTGTAGAGCACAAGTGGTGGTAATGAGAAATGGGAAGAAGAACAGGATGGTCATTGACTACAGTCAGACCATTAATAGGTACACACAACTAGACACGTACCCCCTCCCCTGTATATCCGATATGGTGAACCAAATTGCGCAGTTTTGGGTCTTCTCTACGATTGACCTGAAATCTGCATATCATCAGCTCTGTATCCGCCCAGAGGACCGCCAATACACTGGGTTTCAGGCAGTTGGCTGCCTCTACCCCTTCCTGTGGGTCTCCTTCGGCATCACCAAAGGAGTCTCAGTCTTACAGCGGGAGATGGACTGCATGGTAGATCAATATGAGCTGCAGGCCGCATTCCCGTATCTTGACAAAGTCACCACCTGCAACCATGACCTGCAGGACCATAACACGATCCTTCAAAAATTCCTCCAAACCGCCAAGCTCCTCAATCTCATGTACAATAAGGCCAAGTGCGTATTTCGCACAACCCGCCTTTCCATCCTTGGCTGTGTTGTTGAGAACAGAGTTGTTGGTCAAGACCCTGACCGTTGCTGGAACTTCCCCTCCCGCACAACCTTAAAGCCCTGAAAAGGTTTTAAAACCTGGGCTTTTTCTCTTACTACGCCCAGTGGGTCCCTAACTATGCATACAAGGCCCACCCCTTGTATAATCCAACTCTTTTCCCCTAACATCAGAGGCCCGTGCAGCCTTCAGCCACATCAAGGCAGATATTGCCAAGGCCACAATACATGTTGTGGATGAATCCACCCCGTTCCAGGTGGAAAGCAATGCATCAGACTTCTCTCTGGCTGCTACCTGTAGTGATACAACCACTACACTGGCCATCCTCCTACCAGCCTACTGCAGGGGACAACCACTTCACCTGCAAGTAGGCCCCATCTGGCCGCTGTCAATCACTGCCCCATATAAGGGCTCGAGCCGTCCCCTTCGGGGACAGTCAGACACATGGAGCCAACAGTTTACAGAGACTGGTGTGTACAAGTTTAAGCTAGTTAAAGCTTGTTGTACAGTCTGTGGAGTTAGCGCTCACACTACCCTTAACCAGGTTGGCAGACCAGTTGTTTTCCTTTCCCATATCCTCCAAGGCCCCGAAATTCAACACTCCTCTGTTGAGAAGGAGGCCCAAGCCATTGTCAAGGCAGTGCGGCACTGGAGACGCTACCTGGCCGGTGAACGATTTACTCTGCAGTTGAGTTCATGTTCAATAACCAGCAGCGAGGTAAAAATCAACAATGACAAGATACGGAGGTGGGAATTGAACTGTCCACCTTCAATTACAATATCTTGTACCAGCCCAGGAAACTCAATGAGCCACCTGATGCCCTATCCAACAGAACCTGTGCCAGCGCAGATTGACCACTAACAAGCCCTTCACAATGATCTCTGCCACTCCAGAGTTACCAGGTTCTTCCACTTCATCAAAGCCCGCAACCTGCTGTACTCCATTGAAAAGATCAGGTCAATGACCAAAAGCTGCCAGGTCTGTATGGACTGCCAACCACATTTCCACTGGCCAGACAGAGCGCAGTTGATAAATACCACCTACTCTTTTGAACACCTGAGTAACAATTGAGTCTAGAGCAGTGATTCTCAACCTTTCCTTCCCACTCACATACCACTTTAAGCAATTCCTTACTAATCACAGAGCACTTATGGCATATGGATTGCTTAAGGTGGAATGCAAGTTTAGGGGGACAGTTTAAAAACTACTGCTCTAAAGGAAGATAAGTCGCCTGCACCAAATGGGATGCACCCTTGGATTCTGAAAGAAGTAATTATAGAGGTTGTGGAAGCATGAGTAATGATCTTACAAGAATCAATAGATTCTGTCATGGTTCCCGAAGCCTAGAAAACTGCAAAAGTCACTCCATTATTTAAAAAAGGAGGGAGACAACAGAAAAGAAATTATAGACTTGTTAGCCTAACATCAGTGGTTGGGAAGTTGTTGGAGTCAAATGTCAAGGATGAGGTTACAGACTATCTGGAGGTGCATGACAAGATAGGCCAAAATCAGCATGGTTTCCTTAGGGAAAATCATACCTGACAAACCTACTGCAATATTTGCTCGATCATTGGGGAAGTTTAAGGGGGAGATTGATAGGTATCTAATTCATCAGGGTATCAAGGGGCTTGGGAAAAGCCCAGAATTTGGAACTAGATGTGAGAATGGTTCAGCTCAGGGTGGATTTACGGCACATACTCAATGGGCTGAATGGCCTACTTCTGTTCTTTGATCTTGTGAAATCGCAAGCAGGCCTGACAAAGAAGATGTAGTGGATGTTGTATTTTTGGGTTTTCAAAAAGCCTTTGACAAGGTGCTGTACACGAGGCTGCTTAACAAGATGAGAAAGCCCATGGAATTAAAAGAAAGATACTAGCGTGGTTGGAGCATTGGCTGATCGGCAAGAAACAGAGAGTGGGAATAAAGGGTCCTATTCTGGTTGGCCACCAGATACCAGTGGTGCTGTGCGGAGGTCAATGTGGGGCCACTTCCTTTTACATTGTATGTTAATGATTTGGATCGCAGAATAACTGGTTTTGTGGCTTACTTTGCAGATAGGTGGAGGGCCAGGTTGTGATGAAGAAATGGAAAGGCTGCATATATTAGGAGAATGGGCAAAGGAGTGGCAAATGTTACATTTAAATTTTTAATTTAATTTTTAAAAAAATTTGTGGGCCTTTCTGGCAGACAGTGTCAGATTCGAGCCTACATCACTGGCAATCTAATAGTGTGTAAACCGCTGTGCTAATCGGGCCATCCTGAATGAAATATAATTTTGGAATGTGCACTTTGGTAGAAAGAAAAAAGGCAGAATATTATTCGGATTGGAAAAATTTTCAAAATTTGGAGGTGCAAAAGGACTTGGGAGTCCTCGTGCAGGATACCCTAAAGGTTAACCTCCAGGTTGAGTCGGTGGTGACGAAGGCAAGTGCAGTGCTGGCATCAGAACAGGGATGAGATGTTGAGGCTTTGTGAGGCACTAGTGAGGCCTCACTTGCCGCACTGGGTATAGTTTTGGGCGCCTTGTTTAAGAAAGAATGTGCTGGCATTGAGAGTTCAGAGAAGATTCACAAGAACCATTCCTGGAATGAAGGGATTAGCTCAGGGTGGATTTGTGGCGCAGACTCAGTGGGTATTTGACGGCTCTTGGACTGTACTCCTTGGAGTTCAGAAGAATGAGGGGGACATTATAGAAGCATTTTGAATGTTGAAAGGCCTGGACAGAGTAAATGTGGCAAAGTTGTTTTCCATGGTAGGGAAGTCTAGGACAAGAGGCAACAACTTCAGGATTGAAGGGTGTCCATTTAAAAAAGAGATGCGGAGGAATTTCTTCTGTCAGAGAGTGGTGAAGCTCTGGAATTTGCTGCCACGGGCAGCTGTGGAGGCCAAATCATTTGGTGTATTTAAGGCAGTGATTGATAGGTATCTGAATTATCAGGGTGTCAAAGGTTATGGAGAGAAGACAGTGGAGTGGGGCAGAGTGTGAGGATGGATCGGTTCATGATGGAATGGTGGAGCAGACTCATTGGACCGAATGGCCTATGTCTGTTCTTATATCTTAATGGTTTTATGGTCTAATTACCGATTAAACTAACTTTACCCTTATCCCTTTACATAACTTTAATACAGAAATGTAGAAAAGGACATGAAAGCATGAAAATGCTGAAATCCAGAAAAGATATCATATTGCTAGAAATATATTCATAATTTCATTCATACTTTTGTTTTAATTTATGGTTTCTTTTGACCACTTTAAACAATGCTTGCGTTATTTTCATTTCTTCATAATACATTTATGAAGAAGATAACATAATACAGCCATTCAAGAAGCCAGCTTCCCACCACTTTCTTGAGGGCAACTTGGGATGAGAAATAAATGCTGGGCAGCATTGCCCAGATCCTGAAAACTGAATACAAATATAATGCATTATGCATTGTTGGTTACAGAATTAGCAATTTTCCATAGTCTCTTTGAACAATATGCGTTTAATGCTATTAGCGAGAGACAGAGACAAAGACAAGCCACTTTCAGGTGGCCAGAATACCTCAATGTAAAGCCACCTAAAATACCCAGATGTGGCTGTTGGGAGGCCAAAGAAAACCCTGACCCGAGGAGTACTTACCCAACCCTCCTTGGGTAGGTGTATTCTCCGCATCCGAGCGCTCCCCCTAGGCACCTGAAAGTGGGTCGACAAGAGCTGGCATTTGCTCCGTGGCGCCTCTCCCCGCTGCGGACCTTTCAGGTGCCAGAACAGCGCCTTCAGCACTGCCACCTGAATGTCACTTCGCACACACCCGCAGCCGACTCCAGAGCCGCAATCTACCAGCTCTTCCACCTGAAAGCGGCTACAGAGAGAGCAGTATAAAGATTCTTCTCGAACCTAGATTTTGTTCTTTATTTTCTAGTTTCTGAGTTGCCTGTGTCTGTAATGTTGATGTTACATAATTTTTCTCATGTAAAACCAGATGCAGATGTACAACTGTTTAGAACTAACTATGTTACATGAGTGAAAAACACAAAGACTCCAGATGCTGAACTCTTGAGGCAACAATGAGCTTCTGGAGGAACTCAGCAGAAGTGACAGCATCCATGGGTAGAAATGGTCAGTCAACGTTTCCCACCGGGGCCCTTTATTTAGACTGAAGTAAAAAGGAAGTGGGATTATGTACTGTATATGAGGTGGGGGGGGGGGGAGGGGAAGAGCTGGCGAGGGGTCTAGAGGTGATAGGGTATTAGGCAGAGGTGGGAGAGGTGAAGGGCAGGTGGAGGAAGTGATTGCTGGGATTTGTCCTCAGTTCATCCATTGACACAGAGATGCCAAATGTAAATTTGAAGAAATATGCATCATATTCCTCCTGGACCTTGTACCTTGGTTCAAAAGTTCTTTATGGTCATGCACGCAAAATTTGTTTTCCTTTGTTTGCCCTGTAAAGGTACACAAAGAGGGTGCCACTACTCTAGCACCCCAGTCAAGAAGATGAAGAGAAGCAAAAGAGAGACCCTTCAGAGATATCAAGTGTCCATGGATCCCACCAACCCCATTAAAGCTGCCACCTCCTGCAGCCTTCTTAGCAAGCATGGTACAAGCAGTGACCCCCAAGCTCCAGGCATCCACGTCACCCTCCTCAACCTCTGTTTCCAAAGCCCCAATAAAATTGGGACATTGTCAGTCTCTGAGGCCCATCAGGAACACTGTTTGCTGTCAGCATCCCCGCAAATCCCAATCCCCATATTTGGTTCCCACGAGCATGACCCCCCACTGTTTCTATCGCTTCATTACATCCTCCTATATTTATTTTAAACTCTCACTTTACTCCCTCCTTCCACCCCCCCTTTCCAATTGTCTCTCCCTTTACCTTTCTCACCACCTCAAATATCCCTACTACCCTTCACCAGCTTCTTTTCTCATTTATATAACGTAGTATCATCCTTCTTCCTTCTACTTTAATCTCGAGAAACAGTCCTGACACTTATTCCCCTCCCCACCCCTTTACCTTCTTCAGAAATCATTCCCTCTGTGATTCCTTTGTCCACCATTTAGTCCTCTGCACCCCTGTTTCTGTGACCCCCTGATACTATCCCTTTCAACCACAGGATGTGCAACACTTGCTTTTACACACCCTCCCTCCATCTCTCTCCAGGGTCCCAAGCAGCCGTTCCACATGAGTAAAGACTCACATGCACCTCTAATCTCAATGACCATTGAGACCAAATGTAGTCTTGGGGACCATTTCACAGAGCATCTACCCAATAGTCATCCTAAGATCCCAATTGTGTGCCATTTTAACTCCCTTCCCATTCCCACACTGACCTCTCTGTCCTGGGCTTCTCCACTGCAAAATGCAACAACACCTCATATTCTGCCTGGGCAGTCTTCAGCGGAATGGTAGGAACATAGAGCTTTCTAATGTCAGGTAATGAGTCCCCTCTCATTTCTCCTGTTCCACTTCTGCTCTTCCTTTTTTTGTTCACCCAACCCAACCACCCTCATATATTTTTATCACTCCTTCTCTTTGATTCCATACATCCTCCCTCCCCACCTCCCCCCTTCAGTTCCATCTGATCAGATTTACCTTTGTCTTCTTCACCCTGTGTGACTCATCTTCTTCCATCTGACCCCTTTTCATTTCTAGCCTCTCTTTCCCCTTGTCTAGCACCTACCAGACCTTGCTTCTGCTTGTCATGTTTCACCTCTGCCTTGATCACCAATCCCATGTGGGGTCTCTGCCTATCCCTGTCCTCTTTACGCCACTTCTGTACTAACTCTCCTCAGTCCTGTTGAAGAATTTTGGCTTGAAATGTCAAATATTCTTTATCTGATATTGAGTTCTTCCTGCAGATTGTGTTTAGGCCCCAACCCAAAATGTTGACTGACCATTTCTACCCTTGGATGATGCCTAACCCACTGAGTTCTTCCAGAAGTTCCTTGTTTGCTGTGTTGTAAGGTTGCTTGATTAAGATTAAGAAAAAGAAGAAAATTTAATCCTTCAAAGTCTGTACTTGGGAAGAAGGGTTATAATTTCTCTTTTTGCCATCCTGCCATACTAATTTTTTTTTCCTGGGGAATAATCAGGCAAAATTCTTCGACAATGAGATGGAAGCTGAACTCACTGTCATCTCCTCTCAACACAGCCTTCCTCTTCCCACCCATCTCATTTTGACCACAAGGCCAGGCTTTATTCCAGAGACCTGACAGCCATGGCTTGTCCCTGACAGTTAGTCCTCCAGCATCACAAACATTTCTACGACTGATTCCACCTGCATTGAATTCGCCCATCATTATTGAATGAAGATCTACCGGGACCAATGCCTGAAGAGGGTGCACAAAATCAGTGAACCAGACTCGAAAGGCCTACATGGCCTGTTTCCGCTCCGTAAATGGTTATATGGTTTTATGGTTATAATAGAGGAACCAAGGATGTGTCAGATGCCCACAGATAAAACTGAATTGGTTGTTCAGAGTTTGTTGAATGGGTTTCACCACTGCTTGTTCTAAATATTAGCTAATGTATTGGTCTCTTTTGGTGAAAGATGTGAACACATTAGGAGCAGGTTCAGTCTGACCTGCTGAGTGATTGCTTGGTCTGCCTGAGTACAACTGTCAGCTGGTTATCCCACAAATGTTCGAATCTCTTCCCACAGACATAGCATTTAACAATGTTAAAGATTGCCACAACGCAAATAAGTTAAAATTATAATACTCGTCATCGCTGACTGAAAGCTAGTGTACTATTCCAGCAAGAATTGTGAAAAAATTATAACCATATAACTGTTTACGGCGTAGAAACAGGCCATGTCGACCCTTCAAGTTCAATGGAATGAGAAAGTAATTAATCTTTAAAACTTTGATCTTAAAAACACACTGTCAGCTACATGGAATTTTAAAAAATTCATTTCCATTTAACCATTATTAGAACATCAATATAGCAGGGCCTTCACAATTTGGTTTATTTGATAAATGAAGTATATTAATGGCTCCCTGACAATATTGGTTTGTTTTATGCTCCAAGAAAATATCAAGCCTATGCCTCATGCATGGTCATCATATGTGACCTACTGACTTGAGGCTGAAAATAACAAGAGGATTGTACAGTGAAGTAATATTGTAGCCCTTTTCCACGAGAATGGGGTTTATTTTTCTCTGGCTACTTTAAAAAATGTTTTTAAAAATGTAGACATACAGCATGGTAACAGGCCATTTCAGCCCATGAATCATACCGCCCAATTTACACCCAATTAACCTACACCCCCAGTGCATTAGTGCATTTTGAGCGGTGCGAGGAAACCAGAGCCTCCAAGGAAAACCCATGCAGACGCTGGTAGAAAGTACAAACTCCTTACAGACAGCACGGGATTAGAGCCCTGGTCCTGATCGCTGGTGCTGTAAAAGTGTTGCGCTAATCGTTATGTCAACCGTATCATGTGTCATGGTGAACCCAAAACTGCCCAGATTTGTTATTATTTGGTGCTCATACAGAGATCGTGGCCAACACATGGAGATCTGATGACCCAACACATTTTTTTGGGGTCACTAACAAAGGGCAGTGGTTGGTGCCAGAGTAGGAGACAGTGTTTGTATAAAACTCTCAACCACGTCCTTCTATGATCTTGGTTCCATCAAATGACTTCCTTTCATTTTGGAATCATTCTGTGATTGTGTAAAAATCCACCTCTTTGACTAAGCTTTTTGAGACCTGTCCTTATTCCTTCATCTCTGCAACAGGTATCTCACCTTCTCAACCTATTCCTTTATATGGAGATAAAAGAGGGGGAGGTAATTCAGACTGCACAGATTCTAACTTTGTACTAGTACACCTTGTCTGAATAAGATTACTTGCATTTTGTTGTTTGCTGCACTGTTGCCTTTAAAGCATGTGGGTGGAAGCTTAATCTTTTAAAGAAAGATTATTTACAACATGGTAGAAGCCAATTCTGACTATTGAAATACTTGGTGCCCAATTACACCTAATTAACCTACAATCCCGTATGTTTTGGAAGGTGGGAGGAAACTCGAGCACCCAAGGAAAATCCACACAGGTCACAGGGAGAACCTTGCAGCGCCGAATTCAAGCCTGGGCCGCTGGAACAATAATAGAGTCTAATCGCTATGCAATCCAATCCATAATTTGGATTCCTACAGCTGAATAACACTGCAGTTGGTCTAAAGACATCAGACAGCATTCTCTGGTCATTGGTACAAAACATGCAAACACACAACCCAGACATAACACACACACAGACAAGTAATACATATGTAGGAAAAGTATTCATAATCTACAAATAAATAAATATTGTTTCGTAAATATGAGAGCAGTTCCTTTGATCGTTCAGCATTCTCACTACCCGTGGGTTGAAGCTGTTCCTCAGACTGGTGGTGGTGGTTCTGATACTCCTGTATCTCTTCCCCAATGGCAGCAGCTGAAAAATGCTGCATGCAGGTGGAAGGGGTCCTCAATGATTTTGTGTGCCCTCTTCAGAGGGCGATCCTGGCAGATCACATTGATGGATGGGGTTGGGGGAGGGGGAGGGAGACCCCAGTGATCCTCTCTTCCAATCATGTCCTGTGGATTGACCTCCAATTCATTTCTCTGCAGCAATCACACTCTAGAGAATAAACACACAGCCTACCCAACCTCTCCCTATAAGTCAACCCATCGAGTCCTGGAAACACCCTAGTGAGTCTCCTTTGCAGCCCTTTCTATATTGATGTCTATCTTATAGCTGGGTGACACGGTACTCAGTGTGGTCTCATAAACTCAAAACAAATCATGCGTTCCCAACTTTTGTACTCGACAGCCTGCCCAGCATGCGAAACACCTTCTCCACTACCTTATCCACCGGAGTTGCCATTTTCATGGAACAATGTAACTGTACCCCTAGATCTTTATAACTTTCTCCAGAGCTTTACCATTCCCCGTATTAGTCTTTCCACAGTTTAACTTACCATAATACAACACCTCACACATCTTAGAGTTCAATTCCAATTCCAATTCCAATTCTTTGATCTACCTTGTCAACTGATCTAGATCTTCTTGTAAACTTGGATATGCTTCCTCTCCATCCATTACACCACCAATGTAATTTGTTAAATGCACTGCCATGCAAATCATTAATATAGATGACAAGTAGCAGTGGGCCCAGTTCCGAACCCTGTGACACACCATATGACTCCTATTGCCTCCTTACACTCAGCTAGTTTTGAGTCCAACAGGCCAACTCATCCTAGATCCTATCCTGTCATGTGGAACCTCATCAAGGCCTTGCTGAAGTCCATATATAAAACATTCTCTTTAAATAACTAGCAGATTCTTGAGACACCACTTTCCAGATACAAATCCATGCTGACCGTCCAAATACTGGTAGATTCTAATCCTCAGAATCCCCTGCAGAAATTTTGCAATGACTGGTATCAAGCTCACTGGCTCCCCAGCATTTTGGTTAAATAGACCAGCTGAGTTCTTCCAGCATTTCGTTAATAGATTAACTGAGTTCCTCCAGCATTTTTCACACAGATATGATAAATTCTACTTAGCCCTTTGGTCTGGATTCCTCCCCCACTGTTTGAATTCTGAGACTTTCTAATATATCCTGTGTTACGAGCCCAAAGGACCCCAAAACCCAGCAGCAATAGACATTCACCAAGACAAGTAGTTTTTTTAAAACAAAAGTTATTTTTAATCAACTTTAACATGAAAACAGAATCAAACTTTAACTTATCTCTATACTTAACTAATCCAAATTAACCCCCTTCTAATTCTAAGCACATGTGTATGTAATGTGTGTGTAAATTTAAGAAAAGTTCTTTGGTTCACAGTTCAATCTCACTTCTTCCAAGTTTTCTGGATGCAGGCAATTCTTACACTGTGCACAGAATTTAACATGTATAAAGTTCACCAGGCTTTGGTGTTCGAAAGGTTAATGTTTACCACTCAGGAAGGATCTTGTAGGGTTTGCAGAGAGAGATTTGTTGTTCAAGGATTTCCACAACTGAGGTACCACCATTAGTAACCTCAATGTCTCGCTGATGAAACTTTCCCCTATCAGGGTTTTCTAGATGGTAACCTCTTTCTTCATGCCACCACAGAGTTCCCCTCTGTTCCTCCTATTCCAAGAAAAGCATCAGACAGATAGCACTTCCAGCCATCCACTGCTCTGGAACTTTCTGTTTCCAACCAGCTCTTCCTGGCTTGGTTCAGCCGTGACTGTTCAGTCTCTTTTCAGTATCACCCACACGAGCTGAGAGAGCTTGTTTTCTCTCCCTCTCTCTCTCTCTCTCTCTTTTTCAACTGAACAGCCAGAAAGCCCATGTGACTCTCTCACTTGCAAAACCCCCACCTTCTTCAGCAAACAACAGGAGTTCCTCTCCTTGGTCAAGATGTTGTCTGAGATAAACAAAATCAGGAGTGACCTTTCTGTGCACTCCGTCAAAACCCTTGAAAAGAGCTTCCAGCAGCCAGAGTGTCTCCATTCCATTCATTTTTGACGTCAGTTCAATTAGCACCTACTTGTGAAATGTGCATCGCATTCTTCAGAGATCCTGCAATGTTATTGAATATGAATTCTTCAGTCTTTCAAATAAGATCTGTTTTAAAATGTATGTAACCCACTAATCTGACCAAAATCCCAAATATTTATAATCCATTACGCCCGCTTCTGCCTTTTCTGATTTTTCCTTGAAGAAGGGCTCAGGCCCAAAACGTCGGCGATAGATCCTATAGATGCTGAATAGACAGGCTGAGTTCCAGCATTTCGGTGTTTTTAGTACAATCACAGCAACTGTAGCCTATCGTGTTTCTGTCCTGTAGTTCCCTGCTTGTCCTTTTTAAACAACGGCACAACGCTAGCCATCGTCCTGTTTTCTGGCTCTTCACTCGGGGTCAAAGATAACGCAAACATCTCAGCAAGGGCCTACAAAGTGGCTTCCCTCAAGGGGTGGGGGGGATGCACTTCATCAGGTCCTGTGAATTTGTGCACTTTAATATGCTCCAAGGCTGCAAAGATCTCCTCCCTGGTGGTTCAAATATGGTTTAGAGCCTCGTGACTTGTTTCCTCCAGTTGTTCAGCTTCTATAATCTCCTGCACAGTAAAGAATTATGAGAAGTATTCATTCAAAACTTCACCTATCTCCTCTGGCTCCTTACAGAGACAGCCAAATTGATCTTTAATGGGTCCATTTCTCTCCTTAGTCGCCCTTTTACTCTTAATGTACCTGTGGAATCTCACAGGATTCTCCTTTAACCTGCTCACCAGCCCTCATGCCCTCTTTATGCCCACCTTGTATTCCTCAAGCACACTCCTGCTCTACTCATCAAGGGATTAATTTGATTCACACTTCTTAAATCCAGACTTCTTCCGGAACAGAGCCTCAATATCCATCATCAACTAGAGTTTCTTAAACTTACCAGCCTTGACCTTCACCTGAACAGGAACATGATCATTTGAACTCTTGCCATCTCACTTTGAAAAAGATCCCATGTTCCAAAATTTCCTTACCTGCAAACATCCTTTGTAAGGTCCTGTCTAATTACCCTGAGATCAGCCTTACCATGGTTTAAGATTTTATCTTGCAGATCAGTCCTATCTTTCTCCCTAACTATTTTAAAACTATTTTAAAACTACCACTGGATATTCCATTGAAAAATAAGGCTGGGCAAGTGACTAGTGTCTGTAGGAGAGCAATTTAGGACTAGTGGACCTTAGTTCTTTCAGTTTTAAAATTATATGGATAAAGATTGGTGTAGTCCTCAAGTCTTCAAGTGGTGGCACAGTTAGCATAGCAGTTAGCGCAATGCTGTTACGCACCAGCAACCCAGGTTCCAATTCGGTGCTGTCTGTAAGGAGTTTTTACGTTCTCCCCAGGTGCTCCAGTTTCATCTCACCTTTCAAAGATGTATGGGTGTTGTAGGTTAATTGGCTGAAATTGGGCAGCATGGGCTCATGGGCCGAAAGGATTGTCACCATGCTGTGTGTCTAATTTTTAAAAAATTAAAAATATGTAATTTAAAAAATGAAAGTACTAAATTGGGGAAAGGCTAATTTTGATGGTTTTAGACAGACAGCAGGTTGATCAGGAGAGAGTATTTGAAAGTAAAGGGACATCTGGCAAGTGGAACCCTCTTTAAAAGAAGATAGAAAGAGTTCAGGACCAGCATGTTCCTGTTTGAATGAAGTTCAAGGCTGAGGAACCTCTGGTTTATAAGGGATATTGAAGGTCTGGTCGGGAAAAAAGAGGTACATATCAGGTACAGAATCAGATATAGAATCCCTGTGGGTAGAATTAAGAAACTTTAAGGGCAAAAAGACACTGATGGGAATTGTATACAGGCCTCAGAGACGTGGCCTGTTTCTGCTCTGTAAAAGGTTATATGGTTAAATGCCTTTCGGATGATTTTTTATAACAGGTTGTGACTGAGCCGACCAAGGAAACAGCAATTCTGGATTGGGCATTGTGTAATTAACCAGAATTGATAAGGGAGCTGAAGGCACAGGAAACCTTAGGAGGCAGAGATCATAATATGATAGAATTTGGCCTGCAGTTTGAGACAGAGAAACTAAAATCAGAGATGATAGTATACCAGTTGAACAAAGAGGACTACAGAGATATGAGGGAGAAACTAGCAAAAGTTGATTGGAAAGGCACACTAGTAGGGAAGACAGCAGAGCAGCAATGGCTGGAGTTATATTTCAAAGGAAAAAGAGCACAATTGTGGCTGACAAGAGAAGCCAAAGCCAAGGTAACAACAAAAGAAAGGACAGACAAGGAAGCAAAGGTTAGTGGGAAGAGACAGGATGGGAAGATTTTTAAAACTGACTGAAGGCAACTAAGGTCATTAGGAAAGAAAAGATGAACTTTGAAAAGAAGCTAGCAAATAATATCAAAAAGGATACTCAAAGCTAAGTATATTAAGAGTGAAAAAAAGAGGCAAGAGTAGATACGAGGCAGATAGAAAATGATGCTGGAGAAATGGGAGATAAGGAGATGGCAGAGGAAGTGAATGAGTATTTTGCATCAGCCTTCACATGGAAGACATTAGCAGTATTCATGATTTTAAAGGGTTTCAGGGAAGAGAGGTGCGTGCAGTCACAATCATCAGCGAGAAGATGCTTAGGTAACTGAATGGTTTAAAGGTGGATAAGTGTCCCAGACCAGATAGGATGCATCCTTGGGTTCTGAAAGAAGTAACTATAGAGATCGTGGAGGCATTAGTAATGATCTTCCAAGAATCATTAGATTCTGGCATGGGTCCGGAGGACTGGAAAACTGCAACGGTCATTTCACTACTTAAAAAGTAGAATGGAAATTATACATCTGTTAGCCTAATATCAGTGCTTAGGAAGTGGTTGCAGTTGATTGTCAAGGATGAGGTTATGGAGTACCTGGAGGTGCATGAAAAGATAGGCCAAAGTCAGCATGTTTTCCTTAAGGAAAAATCTTGCCTGACAAACCTACTTCAATTATCTTCAAATCAAAAGCAGGCCAGTCAAAGGAGATGCAGTGAATGTTGTCTACAGGGAGTTCCCACGTTACGAATAATCAATTTACCAACAACTTGTACTTACGAACAAATTGTGCCCCATTTCGCGCATGTGCATAATGTTACCTCACGAATGCAAGACAGCGATGGAACAAGTGTAAGTGTTAACTTTTAATCATGATCTTTTTTTCTACCTAACCTGTTTTAAAAACTGCTTCTTTAATTTTTTTTACAGTACTAAGACAAACATTTGACTAACTGATGCCAAATAAGAGCCTTATGTACCTGTTCTGACTTATCTACAAACTCCAGGGGTTGGAACAGATCTTGTTTGTAACCTGGGAATTCCCTGTATTTGGATTTTCAAAAGTCCTTGACAAGGTGTCACACATGAGATGGCTTAAGAAGATGAGAGCCCATGGACTAACAGGAAAGATACTCCTGTACTGTACTGCCCGGAATTCAGAAGAATTAGGGAGGATCTCGTAGAAGCATTTCAAATGTTAAAAGGCTTGAACAGAGTAGTTGTGGCAAAGTTATTTCCTACGGTAGGGGAGTCAAGGACAAGAGCGCACAACTTCAGGATTGAAGGACGCCCATTTAAAACAGAGATGCGAAACAATTTCTTCAGCCAGAGAGTGATAAACCTCTGGAATCTGCTGTGGCGGCCACGTCATTGGATGTATATAAGGCAGAGATTGATAGGTATCTGAATGGTCAGGGTATAAAAGGTTATGGGTAGAAGGCAGGGGAGTGGGGTTGAATAGGAGAATGGATCACCTCATGATGGAATAGCAGAGTAGACACAATGGGCCAAATGGCTTTATAGTCAATTGGGATCAAGCAAGTCAGAGGGAAATTGGAAGGGCAACAATGAGAGGGAAACGTGAGATATCTTTGGCAGATAAGCTACAGGAGAATCTTAAGTTTTTTTTTAGTAAGGTCCAAAGAGTAACTAGGAGAGATGGGGCTCCTTAAGTATCAATGATGTCACAGGAGATGGGCAAGGCCTTAAACAAATATTTCTTGTCTGTATTTACTATGGAATAGGTCATAGAAGCCCAGGAAAACAGAGAAGAGAATAGTGACGTGTTGAAGTATTGAGTTACAGGGAAAGGTTGAACAGGTTAAGATTTTATTCCCTGGAGTGTAGAAGAATGAGGGGAGATTTGATAGAGGTTTACAAAATTATTATGGGTAAATGCAAGTAGGCTTTTTCCACTGAGGTTTTGTGGGATAAAAACTAGAGAAACATGGGTTAAGGGTAAAAGGAGAAACGTTTATTAGGGAGAACTTCATGCAGAGAGTGATGTAATGAGCTGCCAGCTAAATTGGCAAATGCAGGCTCAATTTTAATATTTAAGAAAAATTTGGATAGGATCATGGATGGGAGGTGAGCAGGCCAGTGGGACTCGGCAGAATAATAGTTCAGCACAGACTAGAGGCCCAATGGACCTGCTTCAGTGCTGTAGGTGTCTATGGTTCTATCTACATTACAAAAGAGGAGGTGCTGGTGGCCTTAAGGTGCCCTGGCCGAAATATTTGTATCATCTTTAGCTACAGGTGAGGTACTGGAAGTGTGAAGGGTGACTAAAGCACCTTGACTTAAGAAGGGATGCAAGGACAAGGCAGAGAACCATAGGTCAGTGAACCTGACACCAGTGAGAGGTAAATTACTGGAGAGGATTCTCAGAGACAAGATCTACATGATCTACTTGCACTTGGAAAGGCAAGGACTGATTAGGGATCGTCAGCATAGCTTTGTGTTTGGGAAATTGTGCCTCATAAATTTGATTGAGGTTTTGGGGGCCAAAAAGGTTAAATTGAACTCCTTACAGACTGGATCGGTTTCGAACCTGGGTCGCTGGCGGTATAATAGTGTCATGCTAACTGCTATGCTAATCATGCCATTCTTGATGATAGCAGACTGGTAGATATTGTCTACACATGGACCAAGGTGATTGACTAAGACCTGCATGGTAGGCATAAAGGTTAGATCACATGTGATCCAGGGTGAACTAATCAATTGGATGCAAGAAATGTGGACGGATGCTTGGATAGGAAAGGTTTAGAGGGGAATAGGCCAGATGTAGACAAATGGGGTTAGCTCAGGTAGGGAACTTGGTTGCCAATGGTCAAGTTGTGTGGCAGGCTCATTTCTGTGCTGTATACAGTAAGTTATTTATGCTGTACTGTTCTGCTTCTTACATCTCAAACATTCTTCCAAGGTGTATTAGTATATTTGAAATCTACAGATATATTCTCTTTTCATACATCTGAATGAGTGGGCAATGGGGAAACATTTGTTTTGTAACTGCTTGGGAGAGGTTAACAAGCATGGAAATTGGAATACTGTGGAATGGGTGAACTGTTATGGCCATAACACCTTGGCCTGCGTATAACCCGGAGAGATCGAATAATCACCATGTTTCCTAACATGCAATGTGTTGGTGAAGAGTGTGTTGACTGGTTAACTCAGTGTGTGTGAGAGATTGCATGAAGTATTAGAGATTGAAAAACCTTGAGTGCTTTTCAGCATACAGTCGTTCCATTTTGCTGTGAGATGCTAAGAAACCTCGTGTGCCCTCTGCTTGTTTGTGGTTTGGCGCAGTTGCTTGTTGATCTTAGCAAGATTGACAGAAATTAATGTTTTCAGAGAATAGAAGATTCTACAAATAAACAGTTAACTTGTTAATTTACAAAAGAGAAACTTTGGTTAATTTTGGATGTGATTTGTAATATGTTAATGCATGTTTTTAAGATAATGTTCATTCAGTTATAGAGTTTTACAGCATTGAAGGAGGCACTTTGGCCCAACTTGCCCATGCTGACCTAGGTGCTAACCCAAGCTAGGCCCATTTGCCTGCATTGGCAGTGGATATGTTCAAGGGGAAAATCTTCGAGAATGGTGAGAGTGTGGAATGAGCTACTAGTAGAAGTGATGGGTGTGGGTGCGATTTTAATATTGAAGAGAAGATTGGATAGGTACATGGATGGGAGGGGTATGGTCCCAGTGCAGGTTGATGGGATGAGGTGGCATGGTCTAGGTAAGCCAAAGGGCCTGTTTCTATACCGTAGAGTTCTATGCTTCTATTCTCCAAGCCATCTCCATATAATTTAACTTTCCTAAACAAGTCCAAATGTCTTTTTAAATACTGTGTTGTAATTCTACTTTCTTCTACAACTTCCTCTGGCAGTTCGTTCCTTGTACCTATCACCCCTCTGCGTGAAAAGTTCGTCACTCAAGTCCCCTTTAAATCTTTCCTTCTCATCTTGTCTATGCCCCTTATATTTTATAAGGCTTCCCTCCAAGGAAAAAAATTCCAAGTCTATCCTTATAACTCAAGTCCTCCAGTCCCTTTAACATTCTCCACCTTCTCATACTTCCTTATCATACTACAACCAAAACTTCATATCATTGTCATTAACTGAGGAAGTGCTGTAGGTTTAAATGTGGAATCATTCACCATTGCATCATAGATGACCAATGAAGCGTATCAAAGTTTAGACGTGCCACATCCAGTTATGACTGCTGGGGGACAATGAGAGGACATCCCACTTTCATCAGTGGTGAAACCCAACATGTGAGTTTTGAGCACAATGTAGCTCCTTCAGCCAAAAGAGTTGTGCCGACCTAAATAAACTTACTTCATAATCAATCTAACCCTTCACTCCCTCACAGACAATAACCTTGTATCCATGTGCCTATCTAAGAGTCTTTTAAAAGTCCATAATGTAGCGGCCTCTACCATCACCCTCAGCAATTCATTCCAGGCACTCTTGGAGTACAAAAACCTACCTCTGCTAACTCCCCTAAAATTTCCTCCACTCACTTCAACAAATGTCCTCTGGGATTGGCCATTGCCACGCTGGGAAATAAAGTGCTTGCTGTCCACTCTGTCTATCCCTCTCCATGCACCTCTCGTCTTCTATCACTCCAAAGAGGAAAGCTCTGCTCACTCAACCTTTCTTCATAAGACATGTTTTCTCATCCAGACTGCTTCTGATAAATCTCCTCTGCACCATTTCTAACCTTCAAAACCTCCTGCAATGAGGCAATCAGAATTGAACACAATATTGTAAGTATGGTCTAACCAGTTTTATAGAACTGTAACATAATCTCGTGGCTCTTGAATTCAGTCCCATGACTAATGCAGGCCAGCATACCATATGCCTTCTTAACCATACCACCGCCCCCCCCCCCCCCCCAATCAACTTGTATGGCAACTTTGAGGGATCTATACATTTGGATCCCAAAACTCTTCTGTTCCTCCACAATGCTTAAAATTCCACCATTAACCATGTATTGCACCTTTGGGTTCAATTTTCTAAAATGTATCACTTCACACTTATCCAGATTGAACTCCATCATTGAAGTCAAGGTCAAAACATGCCAGCCATTTTCAACTAGCTGTGATGAGTGGATGATCCATCTCTGCTTTGTCCCACCATTATAGAAGCTGGTCTTCAGCCAATTCAATTAATCTCACAATAACAAGAAATAACTGTCCATTGAATATAAAACAAATAATAGAAGCACATCACTGTGTTACATTATTTATATTGAATCTAAATCCTGCATCCCCCTACCAAAGGGAACTGTGGGATTTTGCATTGTGTTTATTTATGGGATCTGGGCATCACTAGCAAAGCTAGCCCTTATCTCCATTCTTAATTCTCTTTGAGATGATGGCAATAAACTAGAGTTATGGATGGCAACAGTCTTTTAGTGAAGGCCCTCCCACAGTGCTCTTTAGTTGGGTGTTCCATGGTTCCAGTGATTCTCAGCCTTTTTCCGTCTAAGGCCTATCTGGCTTCTGGCCCAACAAGCCATGGCCCATGGGTGGCAATGACTGAGCAATGTTTTCAAGCCAAATGTAGCTCAAAAAGAAGCACATCTTTATCTAATTTAAAGTATTTTATTTAACATTTTTGTGGTGGAGTACAACTGCAGGCATGTCCGGGCACATCCTAACTGGGCTAGGCAGGCTGGCCCACCTTCTGTATCTGTAGCCCTTCCCCATAAGGATCGCCTAATAAAGGCCAAGAGCCCTAGTCTCCTCCCTCATACCTACCTTGGACGTGAGCCAGCAGCATGTAGAGGCATGCCTGGGATTTCTGATTAATAAAGCCTTTGACCCTTGCTTCATGTCTGTGAGTGATCATTACAATTTACAATTAATGTTACAATTTATTAATCGGAATTTTAAAGTGAGATGGACAAGGTGATCTGACTGGAGAAGCTGGAGATCAATCCAAAGGAACCAGAGGCCTCCATAAAGTTTGATATGTGACTACACTGTTTGAAGGCCTACCTGAGGCACCACAAAATCACAGCTATTAGTGATCGGTACGACTGAGCCATCGAGCATACCAATTAATTTGCAACTGCACTAGATACAAAGAGGCAATGGCCCTTCTCTGACAGCAGTATGGAGCCACAAGGAACGAGCTTGGCTCCCGACGCCAGGGTCCAGGTGAGTCAGTTGACGATTTCGTGAGAGATCTGCAGGAGCTGGGATGTGACTGCGGGTGCCGGGACATGACTGCAGCAAACTACCAGGAGGAGTTCCTCTGTGACAGGCGAGTCACTGGCTTCCGTTCCCATCACATACAGGAACGACTCCTGGAGAAAAGCGTTCGGTCCCTACAGGAAGTGATACAAATGGCTCGAGCGATATACACTGCCCAAAAGAATGCATAGGGTTATTCAGCAGGCCACACAGCCACCAGGTGGGGAGAATGGGCAGCGCCATCTTGGAACTTGGGGCCCCTGACTCCTGCTGCCACTGGCGAGCACACAAGGTGCAACTACTTCAGCCAAAGCAAACACCTGCGAAAGTGCTGGCCGACCCATAGCGCGACTTGCTCGAACTGCTGGAGTAAAGGACACTATGCCAGGGTAAGTCACTCTAAGCCCCTCTCTAGCAGGACCACGTGTGGACTCGCGTCGCCATCTTGGGCCGACCAACTTCCGCCTTAATTTCTGGTTGCCAAGAACCAAACTTCTGGACCAGGGGTGCGACAACACGGAGGGACATCACATTCAGCTTCAATTCCGGACTCCACCTCGTGTGATACATGCGGGCGGCCATCTTCACGATCTCCCAGGAGGCCATCTTGGCAGCAGCTGAACCAACAACATAGCAGCAGTTACTCTAGACAGTGAGCTGGCGTTGGCTTCCATCGTGCTGGATCAGAGTAGACCACACCAGCTGGGGCGATCGATGATGGACGTCGAGGTAAACGGCCACACCACTGGCTGCCTGTTTGACATGTGAAGCACCGAGAGCATCATACACCCGGGCACAGCTAAACATTATTCTCTGACCATGTCCCCAGCCGAGTGCAAGGTAGCACGAGCCTCCAAATTCCTCTCTGTGGACATCCACTTTGACCTTAACCTTGGGGGACACAAAATATAAGAACTTCAGACTGCTGGTGACGCCCCACCTCTGCACACCCATCATATTGAGGCTGGATTTCCAGTGCCAGCTCAAGGGTGAGCTGATACAGTTTGACATGCCCCACCGTTCCCCCCCCCCCCCACCCCACCACTATCAGTAATAACCAGTTTTGGAGGCCCTGCCCATCCCCTGAAGAGGCCCAATCACTAACCTGAACACCAGGCCGGCCTCCTAACCTGCAGTCTGGCCACCCTCCAGGACCCTCCACATCTGCTGTTCCAAAACCTCACCTCGGACTGCAAACCTGTGGCCACTATGACCCAGTCCTGAGGACAGGGAATTCATTAAGTCGGAGATGGAGTGGCTGCTGGAAGGGAACATAATAAAACCAAGTAACAGTCCCTTGAGGGCACAAGTAGTGGTGGTCAACCGATTCACCCTTTGCCCCGCATAGTTGATATAGTGAACAAGATCACCAAGTATAGGATCTTCTCTACCATAGACCTCAAATTTGCATATCACCAAATCCCAATTTGCCCAAAAGTCCAGCCGTAAACGGGGTCTGAGGCCAATGGCCAACTCTACGATTTTCTGCAGGTCCCAATCAGCCTTATGAATGGGATATTGGTGTTCCAAAGGGAAATGAACTGCATGGTGGATGATAATAAACTAAAGGCTATGTATCCATACCTGGACAATGTCACCATCTGTGGCCATGACCAGAGGGAATACGACAAGAACCTGCAGAGGTTCCTGGTCACCGCAAAGGCCCTCAATCTCACATATAATAAGAAAAAGTGCATGTTTAGCACCAAGCAGCTGGCAATCCTGGCGTACGTGGTGGAGTATGGTGTCATCAACCTCGACCCCGAGTGCATGTGGCCCCTTCTGGAATTTCTTCTGTCACAGAACCCCGAGGCTTTAAAAAGCTGCCTGAAGGCTCTTCTCTTATTATGTCCAATGGATTCCCGACTATGCAGACAAGACCCAACCCCTGGTGAACACCACCACCTTTCCCCTGTTGGTGGAGGCCCGTAAGGCTTTCGAGGGCAACAGGGACGAGATTGCCAAGGTGGGGATGCATGCCATTGATGAATCCATCCCATTCCATGTGGAAAGTGATGCCTCTGACTTCGCTCTAGCCTCCACACCCAACCAAGCAGTGGCATTTTTTTTCCCGCACCCTCCAAGGCCCTGAAACCAGGCACTCCACCTTAGAGAAGGAGGCACAGGCTATAATAGAGGCCTTGCACCACTGGAGCCACTACTTGGCCAGCAGACCATTCACCCTGCTGACGGACCAGAGAGCCGTCGCTTTTATGTTTAACAATAAACAGCGGGGAAAAATCAAAAATGGCAAGATCATAAGAAGGAGAATTGAGTTGTCCACCTACAATTATGAGATCTTGTACCAGCCGGGCAAGCTTAACGAGTCACCCAATACTCTGTCCAGGGGAACCCGCGTCAGGGTGCAAGTTGATTGCTCCATGCCCTCCACAATAGCCTCTGCCACCCCGCGGTCACAAGGCTCTAGCATTTTGTGAGGGCCCGTAACCTCCCGTACTCAGTGGAGGAAGTCAAGGAGCTGACTCACAAATGCCTGATCTGTGCGGAATGTAAGCTGCAATTTTACAGACCGGAAAGAGCACAATTCATCAAGGCCACTCACCTCTTCAGATGACTCAGCTTGGACTTCAAGGGGCCCCTCCCATCCACGAATTGGAACATCTATTTTCTGTACATTGTGGACTAGTACTCACGTTTCGCCATCCCCTGCTCCAACATTCACTGTCATTAAAGCACTCCACACAGTATTCACTCGGTTGGATATGCCAGTTACGTTCACAGCAACCTTCATGAGTGAGGAGTTGTGGCAATAGCTATGAGCAGAACCATCAGTTACAACCCCCGTGGGAATGGGCAGGTGGAGAGGGAGAATCTGGAAGGATGTCCTTTTGGCCCTCAAGTCAAAAGGGATGCCTGTATCCCAGTGGCAAGAGGTCCTTCCTGAAGCGCTGCATGCCACCAGGTCCTTACTTTACACAGCAACTAATGCAATGCCACATGAAAAATTGTTCTCCTTCCCTAGGAAGTCAGCGTTGGGAACCACGCAGCCGGTCTGGTTGACGACCCCGGGGCCGGTGCTTCTCCAGAAACATGTTAGAACGCACAAGGCGGACCTACTGATCGAGGAATATGCCTCCTGCATGCAAACCCCCAGTGTGCACTGGTAAGGTACCTGGACGGATTGGATGATACAGTGTCCAGTCCATCTGGGACTTGGCATGAGCTGGGGCACGAGGGAGGTGCACTCAATACCCCCAGGCAGTGTCCAGTTGGCCCCAGGGATCACTCTGACAAATGAAGTAATGATCCCACCTGCAACACGGCCCCCTGAGTGCTCCCCCCTCCCCACTGTTACAAACAAATTCCCCATCTCCTACGGACCTGGAAGACACACTGTTCAGCCCTCCAACACCCAGCTGAGCGAACAAGCCACCGTTCTGCTGGAACCAACGACACAGCCAGCAGTACTTCGGAGATCACAGCACCAAATAAAACCACCGGAGCGGCTGAACCCTTGAACTGTATGAACTGCAAGACCCATGCCAATGGCCCCGCATCACCCCGCCGGACTTCATTCAAAAAAGGAGGGCTGAATATGGTAGAACATGGTACCGCGGGCATGTCCTCACTGGGTTGGGCAGGCTGGCCTGCCTTCTGTGCCTGTAGCCCCTCCTCATAAGATCCCCTAATAAAGACTGAGAGGTCTAGTCTCCTCCCTTAAAGCAGCATGTAGAGGCATGTCTGGGCCTTCTGATTAATAAAGCCTTTGACTACTTGCTTTGTGTCTACAAACGGTTATTGATCGCGCTACAATTTTTAAAGACCCACATGGAAGCATGCTGTAGCACACCAGTGGGCCATGCCCACTGGTTGAGAACTACTGTAAACAAAGGGATGATGAAGGTCTAGCTGGTTTTCACTGTGATTATTTCCTGTTTAAAACACTTCCTGCTGATGGTATCGACTTTATGGGTCAGGCAAGTAGGTTTGTAGTTGCTTCACCCCACTCTCTCCCAATGAGTGGAAGAAAAAGAGATTGTAGGAGAGAGAGACAGGAGGAGGTGGAGAGAGAGGAGAGAGAAAGAAAGGTGTGGAAGAGAAAGGGGTGGGAGCAAAGAGGTGGTAGAGAAAGAAAAAGATTTGGAGATCGAATGGAGAAAGAGAATGAGAGTTAGGAGTGAGAGAGAGAGAAAGAGGGCGGAGGGGGTGAGAGAGAGAGAGAAAGGTGGGTGAGGTAGAAAATGAGTCCGAGACCAAGGTATTTACGGTGCAGCTTGATCACTTTAGCAGTTGGTTAACACAGAAATAGTGGGTGTGCAGATATTTAGGATATTTTAACCTGGTAGTTGAGATTAGTTTGTGCCAAGGAAGGCTGCAGTACAATCTTGCAGTGGAGGGACCATGATATTAGACAAGGTGGGAATCGGTGAGAATTTGGGGCTGGTGGCTTGATTGCTGTGGAGATGACAGATGCCTTTGTGGTAGTTGGGCCTAATTTGAACACAGTTGGTAAAATCTCAGTGTTAATCTTGGCCCATATACAAAGCACATAGATTATGAATCAGAAAGTATAATGGTGTTGATGATGTTTGAAGCGAGCCACCCGATTCCTGAAAGTGACCCTCTTTTTGAAGGTTTATAACCAAAGAGAAATTCTGCAGTAGTCGAGTCCATGAATTCAACCAGAATCATGGTGGACCCTCTTGAAAGGATTCCACCAGCTGTGCCTTCAGTACAATTTTCAGCCAATGCTGGCACATACTTTGCAAACAGAATGTCATCCAAATTTCCCAGCTTTTCCTGTAGGAATCCCTTTGAATGTCACTGGAAATGTCAATCCATTAACTTCTGAGGACAACTGGTGAGCAGAGGACTTCGTGGTGATAACAGAAAGATGTCCATTTAAAAAGTAATTTGATTATATCCAAAATGTTAAAGAACTGTCATTCTTGTTGTCATGTTGGAAAAATAACTCTCAAGTCGTGAACAGTTCTAAAACTGCACTTCACTAATCTATTTTGGTTAAATGAGAGAGTTTTATTGGCAATTATCCTGATCTTTAGTGTAGACCCCGTGATCTTTTACAACCACTTGAACATCTCTTCTGTGGTGAAACCCCTATTGTACATGTTTGTCATATGTAAATTTCATGACCTTTCTTGGTTGACCCTGCCAGCTTGTGACTCCTCCCCTTTCTTCCCCATGAAGGCTGTCATGCCACAGGCTTGCCCCCAGTTCGAATCCGGGTCAGTGTGAGTGACCAACACAGGGATGCTGTCCATCTCCTCCAAATAAAAGCCTTCAGTTTCAGTAACTTTCAGTCTTTATGTAATTGATCGTACATCATCTTCAAAAAGACTTTTCTGGTGGGTTGTGCTCCTTGGTAGCATGCTGGCATGTTGAGACATTTTGTGTTGAACTTACGAACTTCTTATTTCAGGTACAGCTGACAGTCTTAAATGGAGCAGTAGTACGTGACAGGCATATTTACAACACACACACACACACACACACACACACACACACACACACACACACACACACACACACACACACACACACACACACACACACACATTCTTACTTACACATATCTGCGCAATGTTCACAAGTCCTCTGATGTAAAGAACTTTTCTTCTATGTGGCAGGGACAAGGAGCTCTCTCCGAAAGGCTAAGAAGCTTCAGCATGCAAGATCTGACAATGATCCGAGGGGAAACTATCAGTGATCCGACTGAAGACATAAGCGATTCACAGACCCAAGTCCAGAGTACACCACGGATCATCACAGAAATGGTCGATAACTCGGGTAAGCTTTGGTTCCAAGAACCCTCCACAGACTGGAATACACGTGGAGAATTATAAATATGAGTCTGATTAATCCAAAAAGGAAATTCCTCAGTGAGGAATTTGGAATATGTGAATCAGGTGAGATAACTTGCATTGATGCCCTTAGGGAGAACCTAGTTCAAGGAAGGAATAAAACAAATGGAAGGATATGTTTGGTCAGTGAGGCAGGAGGCAATGTACTTGGCTCTAGTCCTGGGTATGGCTCAGATGGACTTTCTGTGAACTCCATATCATACTATGTAATAATCCAACATTCAGCCAGAATTATCTCCTCTCTCACCCCTCCCCCCCCACCCAACCTCATACAGGGAAAAGAAATATGACCATGACATCCTTTAACATCGGCAAGAAGTCTTAATCAGAACCCTTATCATCATCTTTAGAAGTTACTCATAATATCCTGCCAATTTAATGCTTTGCCAGATTTTCCTTTGCACATCCTGTTGGCTTTGCTTTTGTGAATCATTTTCCCAGTAGAATCTCGATCCTTATTGGCCTCTTTCAATGTTAGTTGTTGAGACCACAGCTCTGAAGATGAGCTCTTTGACATTCTTTATTTTTAGACATACAGCATGGTAACAGGTCCTTCTGGAACATGAGCTTGAGCCACCAAAATACCCCATTTAACCTAAAATCCCTGTACATTTTGATGGTGGGGGGTGGGGATGGAGGAAACCGGGGAATCTCATGCAGACACGGGGACAATGTACAAACTCCTCACAGGCAGTGCTAGATTTGAACCCAGGTCGCTGGCGCATTAACACCATTGCACTATCCACTACGCTAACTGTGTCTTCTCTCTCACTGATTTTGTGGGAGGTTGAGAAAGACTAAGATAGGCATAAAAAGGAGGTATCCTTACTCATCTGTCATTGTGTGGACAGAACAAGGGACATCAACCTAGATGCTGCTGAGGAAATGATCTCCCTCTTCATACAATTCAACAGAAAAGAAATTCACTTGCATAAAATTTACATTTCCATCCCATCTTTACATTTCCATCCCAGGACAGACAGCTTAGTCCTTGGGCATTTTGTGAACATCTAAACTGATATGCCAAGAAATAGAATGGCAGCTCTTTTAATGTGGGAAAACATTGATTGCTGTATGTGCATTTGCATCAAATCAGGTCCCTCAAAATGATGGTGACATTGGTTTTGTGGCGGGTGGAGCACCTGGAAATAATCCTTGCAGGTCATGGGGAGAACGTACAAACTCCAAGGAAGTTTGCAACAGAATCAATGTGGTTTCTACCTCAAAGGTTGCATTGAACTCACTTGAACTGGAGGGGGACCAATGTGCTGGCAAGCAGATTTGCTAGAGCTGTGGGGGAAGGTTTAGACTAGTTTGGCAGGGGGGTGGGGAACAGAGTGTGAGAGCAGAGTCAAGGGAGCATGGCCACCTAGATAAGAATAAAAACGATAACAAAGGTAAGATGGAGATTAGGGTAGAAGGTAGAAAAGAGAATGTATGTGAGGGTCATTCTCTGAATTGCATATATTTTAATGCAAGAAGCATAGTGAACAAGGTAGACGAGCTTAGAGCATGGACAGATACTTGGGGTCACGATATTGTGGCAATTAGTGAGACCTGGCTACAAGAGGGGCAGGATTGGCAACTTAACGTTCCAGGATACATTTGTTTTAGATGTGATAGATCAGGGGGTAAAAAAGGGGGAGGAGTTGCTCTGCTTGTTAAGGAGGACATTACTGCTGTGAAGTGGCAAGATGGTCTGGAGGGATCATCCAGTGAGGCTGTTTGGGTGGAATTGAGGGGTGAAGGAAACATGAGGGTGCTAATAGGGGTGTATTACAGACCACCAAATGGGTCAAGAAAACTAGAGGAACAATTGTGTAGAGAGATAATGTATATGTGTGAAAATCATAAGGTAGTGATCATGGGAGATTTTAACTTCCCTCACATTGATTGGGATACCCATACAGTTAGAGGGCTGGATGGGCTAGAGTTTGTTAAATGTGTTCAAGATTGTTTTCTGAATCAATTAGTAGAAGAACCGACTCGGGATAATACTGGATATCCTGTAGGGAACGAGCTAGGTCAGATATCAGACATTAATGTTGGAGATCCAATTGGGTCTAGGATTCATAATTCTGTTAGTTTTAAGATAGTTTTAAGGAAGAGCAAGGAGGGGCCTAAAGTTGAGGTTCTGGATTGGAGAAGAGCAAATTTCGATGGAATAAGAAGGGATTTGGGGAGTATTGAGTGGGACACGATATTTTCATGTGAGGGTGTAAATGAGAAATGGAGGATATTCAAAAAAGAAATTTTGAGGGTACAGAGTAGATATGTCCCAGTGAGGATCAAAGGAAAGGCTGGAAGTCATAGGGAGGCTTGGTTTTCGAGGAATATTGGAAATTTGGTTAGGAGAAAAAGGGAGGTGTACAAGAGGTATAAAGAATAGAGAGCTGACAATTTGAAGGAGGACTACAAGGAGTGTAGAAGGAATCTTAAGAAAGAAATTAGAAAGGCCAAAAACAGGCACGAAGAGGCTTCGGCAGACAGAGTAAAAATAAATCCAAAGGGTTTCTATAAGTACATTAAAAGTAAAAGATTAGTGAGGGATAAAATTGGACCCCTTGTAGATAGTGAGGGTAGGCTGAGTGAGAAGTCAGAGGAAATGGGGGAAATTTTGAATGATTTCTTTGCCCTGGTATTCATTAGGGAAAAAAAATATTGAACCAGTTGAGGTAAAGAAAAATAGTGGGGAGGTAATGAAGCATATAAGGATAACCAAGGAGGTAGTGATGGCTGTGTTGAAAAAGATAAAGGTGGATAAATCTCCGGGACCGAACAAAATATTCCCAAGGACACTCAGGGAGGCTAGTGGACAGATAGTGGGGCCATTAACAGAGATATTTAGGATGTCACTGGCCACGGGGGTAGTGCCAAAGGATTGGAGGATGGCACATGTGGGTCCGCTGTTTAAGAAAGGGTCTAAATGTAAACCTGGGAATTATAGGTCCGTGAGTCTGACGTGTGTGGTGGGCAAGTTGATGGAAAGTGTTCTGAGGGATGGTATTTACAATTATTTGGAGGTATAGGGATTGCTAGGGAGTAATCAGCATGGTTTGTCAGGGGTAGATCATGCTTGACAAACCTGATTGAGTTTTTCGAGGGGGTTACAAAAAAGGTTGATGAAGGGAAAGCTGTGGATGTTGTCTATTTAGACTTTAGTAAAGCTTTTGACAAAGTTCCCCACAGGAGGTTAGGAAAAAAGGTGGAGGCATTAGGTATAAATGAGGAGGTAGTGAAATGGATTCAGCAATGGTTGGATGGGAGGTTTCAGAGAGTAGTGGTAGAAAATTGTTTGTCCAATTGGAGGCCAGTGACTGGTGGAGTTCCTCAGGGAGCGGTCCTGGGTCCACTATTGTTTGTTATATATATTAACGATCTGGAAGTAGGGGTGGAGAATTGGATAAGCAAGTTTGCGGATGATACAAAGATTGGTGGTGTTGTGGACAGTGAGGAAGATTACCGTAGATTAAAAGGTGATTTAGGAAGGCTGGAGGTGTGGGCTGAGAAATGGCTGATGGAATTTAATACAGATAAGTGTGAGGTGTTACATTTTAGAAAGGCAAATCTAAATAGGTCATATGCATTAAATGGTAAGCTATTGAGATGTGCAGAGCAACAAAGGGATTTAGGAGTTGTGGTAAATAGTACCCTCAAGGCTGATACTCAGGTAGATGGTGTGGTGAAGAAGGCATTTGGAATGTTGGCCTTCATAAATTGGAGTATTGAATTCAAGAGTAGGGAGGTTATGATGAAATTGTACAAGGCATTGGTGAGGCAAAATTTGAAGTACTGTGTACAGTTTTGGTCACCAAATTATAGGAAAGATATAAACAAAATAGAGAGAGCGCAGAGAAGGTTCACGAGAATGTTGACAGGATTTCAAGGTTTGAGTTACAGGGAAAGGTTGTGCAGACTGGGGCTTTTTTCTCTGGAGTGTAGAAGATTGAGAGGGGACGATAGAGGTGATTAAGATTTTAAAAGGGACAGACAGAGTAAACGTGGATAGGCTTTTTCAATTAAGAGTGGGGGAGATTCAAACTAGAGGGCATGGTTTAAGATTGAAGGGGGAAAATTATAAGGGGAACATGAGGGGAAATTTCTTTACGCAAAGGGTGGTGGGGATGTGGAATGAGCTTCCGACACATGTGGTCGAGGCGGGATCATTGGTTACATTTAAGGAAAGACTAGATAGTTACATGGATAGGAGAGGACTGGAGGGGTATGGACAGGGTGCTGGTCATTTGGACTAGGAAGGTGGGGATTTGTTACGGCATGGACTAGTAGGGCCGAACTGGCCTGTTCTGTGCTGTGATGGAAGCAATATCACTGTAGCACAGAGCACCATGTGGAAAATATCGTCAGCCCATAAAGGTAAAATCCTCATGGCTGCTTAAGGTTAGTAGCACATAGGCAGTCTTGGGGGAAGAGGGAGGCTACAGGCAGTTCCATTTTTCTGCCCCCTCTTTCATGGTCAGATACCCTCTGGATCTACTTGCCACACCAAGCCACACCCCTGTGCTACTCACAGCCAAATGTCCTCCTCAGTTACATTCTTCTGTACCACCTGTGAGCAGTGTCCAATGAGATTTGTGGCTACCTTGTGAAGTTTCAAGTTATCAGCAGAGATGGCGTCTGATTAAAGAATGCACTCCCTGTTTATGTGATGGTTTAACAACAGTCTTGATGTGGGAGGTTCAGCTATTGGGTAAGGGCCTGAAAATGTGCATTGCCTGAGAATTGGTGCTATTATGTGCATATATGACCCTGGGAGCTCCTAGTTAATTCTGAAAATCAGAATCTGATGTTGAAGGTTTTGATTTTTTTTCCATAATGTGTCTTTGTAGGATTGATGAGACTACACTTGGAGTATTATGCCCAATTCTGTTCTCCCAGCTGGAAGAAAGATATCATTAAGCTAGAAAAGGTGCAGAAAAGATCTGTAAGAATGTGACCAGGATTGAATGTTGGATAGCTGGGGACTTTTCTCTTCTCAAGGTTTATAAAATCATGAGGGACATGGATAATATAAAGTGTCATAGTATTTTCCCTTTATAAGGAAATCCAAAAGGAGAATGCATAGACTTAAGGGGCAACCTTTTTCACACAGAAGCTGGTGGGCATGTGGAATGTGGAATTGGGTAGCACAGTTAGCATAGTGGAGAGTGCAATGCTGTTACAGCGCTAGCTGTCAGGACCGGGGATCGAATTCCTTGAGTTATGAACTAACAATCCTTTTAATTTTTTTTTGTTTGGGACTAAAGGGGCTTTGTTAGCACTGACAAAGGAACAGCAATAGAAAAGTCACCAGACAATGGTAAATTAAAAATAATAGTTTTTATTAAACTATAAATAACATTACATTTCTTACTTATCTCTAAACTTAACTCTAAATTTAACCCCACTATGTGCACAAATGTAAAATGTAAATGTGTGTGTGTGTAATTAAAGTCCCACTCTGAAAAGTCCATTTTAAAAACTTCAGCATTATTTTGGTCTTGCTTGAAGGTCTTAAATTCTTAGTTCAGAAATAATTATAAAGTGCTTTTAAACATTATAGCTTCAGGCCTCTTTACACACAATCCTTTTGATGAGATACCTTGAGATATTCAAATAGAAGTGACCATCTTCTGAGCCACAGATTTATCTCCTATGAAAAGGAGAATACATTTCCTACATTTCATGCAGGTACAGCAGGCGGTTAAAAAGGCAAATGGTATGTTGGCCTTCATATCAAGAGGGTTTGAGTATAGGAACAAGGATACCTTACTGCAGCTGTACAGGGCCTTGGTGAGACCCCACCTGGAGTATTGTGTGCAGTTTTGGTGTCCTTATCTAAGGAAGGATGTTCTTGCAATGGAGGGAGTGCAGAGGCGATTCACCAGGCTGATACCTGGAATGGCAGGAATGACTTATGAGGAAAGATTGCGCAAATTGGGATTGTACTCGCTGGAGTTTAGAAGATTGAGAGGGGATCTCATAGAGACCTATAAAATTCTGGCAGGACTGGACAGAATGGATGCAGATGGGACGTTTCCAATGATGGGAAAATCCAGAACCCGGGGCCATGGTTTGAGGATAATAGGCAAACCATTTAGGACCGAGATGAGGAGGAATTTCTTGACCCAGAGGGTGGTGAATCTGTGGAATTCATTGCCACAAAGGGCAGTAGAGGCAGGTTCATTAAATATATTTAAGAGGGAATTAGATCTATTTCTTCAGTATAAGGGTATTAAAGGTTACGGAGAGAAGGCGGGGACGGGGTACTGAACTTTAAGATCAGCCGTGATCTCATTGAATGGCGGAGCAGGCTCGAAGGGTCGAATGACCTACTCCTGCTCCTATCTTCTATGTTTCTATGTTAATTTATAAACCTTAAGGTATTTTACTTTATTTTCAGTCCATTCTTTGAAACATTTAACTGTCACTGCATCTGCAGGTTCCTCCCCCTTCACAGAGTTGCCCAAAAGATGAAAAACATTATAAATAATTAAACACCCCACCCCCCCCCGCCCCCCCAAGTTTACAAATAAAGCCTCTGACTCTTACTAAGCAGAGATAAGGAGACTCTCTAAGAGAGTCGCCCCCAAACAGCGAGCAGTTTCACACAACTTTATTCAACCAGCTGCTGCCAGCAAAGTACGACCAAGGCACCCCGCTGGCTGAATACCTGCTCCCATCTTTACCAAAGGTTCATGTGTTACTTCACCCTTTTACAATTTTAAACTTACGTATTTTTTACCTATTATTTTCTTAATTATTTAAATTTTAAAAAAATTTACTTTGCTCAATATTTTTGGTGGTTGCTTGAGGTTGTCGGTTGCTTGAATTCTGGATACCAGGGGTTTTACTGTATTCCTTTGAAAGTGCACTCAATTATTATATGGAAAAATCTCACGACATCTTTGAACCAACATCCTGCAATGAGTTGAATGAACACTTAATTTCCTGAAAGGCCACATTACAGTTTTTTTTACTCATCTTGAGGTCAGTCCTGATGTAGGATTTCAGTTTGAAATGTCGATTCCCCATTTCCTTCCACCGATACTGCCTGACCTGCTGAGTTCCTCCAGCACTGGATTTTCTGCTCTGAGTTACTCTTGCTTGATTTTGATTTATGATTCTTTGCAGATCGGATGATGGTTAAGTTTTAATTTTTATTGTATATTTTTCTATTGCTGTTCCTTTTTTCTCCAGTTTTTAAAAATGGCATCATATTCAACATAATAACAGGTAAGTCATAAGCTGTTGAGAAATAAGGCAGCAGGACACAACCTGAGCCATTGACTGCACTGACTAACTTGTTGGCTATAATGATATTGGAATTGATTGAACTGAAGGATTAATTGCTTTAGTAAAACTAACACGAGCGTGACCTTTGATCCTTCCATTGAGAACAATAACTTTCCTGGAGGCTCCAATGTAAAATGCACTGTTGACTTGCAGAGACCCTGCAAGGCATGGGCTTGATTTCTAACCTGTGCCATCTCACTTGAACAGAGTTGATCTCATTCATCTTAGCTCTCTCTGAGATTCTATTTACTCATGGGATTGTACGTTACAGAGGGAGGCCATCAATCCATTGCTGGTTTCTTAAAGAATGTAGAAATTATCCTTCTCTGTCCTCAGCACATACCCAAGCATGGTTTTTTAAAAATTTTCTTTTGTAAAATCCAACAAAATAATGCATTCTGGTTCACAGAAATTCACTGCATAAAGACATTTCACTTCTTGATACCAGGGGACAACACAAACATCAGTGGTTCAACTCTGTTGACTGGTGTGGATTTATTTATGAAATTGGGTAGAGAGTGGCAGATGTTGTTGGGGATCGTATAAGTCTATGGAAATATATAAATGGACATTTAAGGAATTAAAGTAATAATTATGGTTCAGACACTGAGGTGGGACGGCTGTTGCTCAAATATATTTGGGGAAGGATCTTGAATTGGGTGTGTGTTGAGAGCAGAAGGTGCCAGCTGATATACAGCAAAAACAGTAGAAACAGACCATATTATAGACTTACCAGCCGTCATCAGGCAGAACCTGGCATGAATTCCGAAGAGGAAAGTGCGATACACTGGCCTCTTTCACAAATACGATAAAAGATTCAACAACATGATTCATGAGAGAGGTAGCCACTGCTTCCATCAGAGATTGTAAATAACTCTCAGTAAAGTACAAGTCTGATTTAAGAACTGAGGATATGCTCAATAAGTTCAGATAGGATGTTCCAATAGAGAATGCAACTCCCTTTGCACAAACAAGAGTGAAAATAATACTTGAAGCAAAATTATGCAAATGCCAATAATTCAAAAACAAAACCACATTTGTCTTCTACCTCCTACATTTCAGACAAATTGGGACCATTAGGGCACTTCTGAAGGAGGGCTCAGGCCTGAAATGTCGTCTGCCTTTTACTTCTCATGGATATTGTGTGACTTGTTCAGTTTCTTCAGCACTTTTGTGTACTGAACTAGACCTCAGCATCTGCAAATTTTCCCTTTTACCTCCCTTGAATTTCAGGGAAACCCCTTTTTCCCACAGCTATGGCTGTTCCTATGTTTCAGTTTGTTTTGTTTTATTTGTCTCTGTATCACTTTACTGTTGGGTTTTAAACTAATTACTACCTCGATAACTTTGCTCCCTTCCATCTCATGGACGTTCCTGCTGCTCTCTCCACCTCCGCATTTCTACAACCCCAAACATGATTGTTTTCTCCCCATACCACTGATATTTCAAGATTCAAGATTCTTTAACTGTCATGTAATAAAAGAGAAAATATATTACATGAAATTTCCTTCAGTATGCCACATGGTGTAGTCACCGACAGCATGGGTTCCTCACCTTGGGTCACCAGCAGCCCGCCACCTGTGTGTTCTTCAGCCTTAGAGCCCTTTGCTGGTCCACTGCCGTGGTTACCACCCCGTGGGTCATCACCGCCCCATGGGCTGTCTCCTTTCTTTCTCTTTCTCAAACTGGTGTTGTGCTCCCTGTTTTCTGGGGTCCTACACCAATCTTCTGTTTCCCTGGAGTCTGCAACCCCTCGAGGCCGCTGATGAACATAGGTGCCACCAACTTTGGCCCAGATCCTGTGGTCGCAGGTCTTTAAAATAAATCGATTCCTTTAACAGACCGTTTCAAGCCTGTATGGAGATGTCGACAGTTGGACTAGGTGGTTGGACCCCACGGGGGGAGTGCTATCTCTCTACTCCCCGCTCTCTGCACGTCCGCACCAACATCAGCACTGCCATTACAGAAGTTCCGGCAGCACCGACATATTTCCCACTGATGTCACCAGACCTGCTGAGAACTTGGAGCATTTTCTTTCT
This sequence comes from Narcine bancroftii, assembly GCF_036971445.1. NCBI lineage: Eukaryota > Metazoa > Chordata > Chondrichthyes > Torpediniformes > Narcinidae > Narcine > Narcine bancroftii. Next base: position 27,119,814 of record NC_091471.1, read on the forward strand.
GAAATAGCACCGAGTCATCTGATTAACAGCAGCCATCTTCCAAATATCTGCAACATTTTCTGAAGTTCATGTAATTTAATTTCCATCCACTTCCAGAGGGCTACCATGTCACAGTCAGACTCTCAGTGGTTACTCAGTAACCATGAACTTTTCAAGGAAATAAATCCCACTAGACTTGATAAAGGGAGCCAACCTGTAATGTTAACTAACCATGGATGTTGCATCAGAATCAGAAATTATTGCCATGAACATGTCATGAAATGTGTTGTTTTGCGGAAAAACCTCAGTGAAAATATTGGTATAAATTACATTTAAAAATAAATAGGTAATAGTGCAAAAGAAGAGAAAGAGAGGTCGTGTCTGTGGGTCATTGTCCATTCAGGAATCTGATGGCAGCGGGGAAGAAGCTGTCCTTGTGCCATTGAATGCACGTCTTTAGGCTCCTGTACCTCCTTCCCGATGGTAGCAGAGTGAGGAGGGCACAGCCTGGGTGATGGGGGTTCTTGAAGATAGAGGCTGCTTTCTTAAGACGCCACTGAATCATTCCAGCTTCTCTTTGCTCACTCAGGATTCCAGCATCTGCATTTTTTCATGTTTCTCTGATTCCACTGGAAACTCCAGGTTCATTTTAATTCACAAGGAGAATGCAAAGGGAAGTAATCTGTGGATAATGATTTCTCTCCACAGAGACTAGGAAAAGGGAAGAGCTTTGAAACAAGGGGATGTCACATGAAGTTCATTATTACCAGGTTAGCTCACCAGGAAGGGAATTAAGATACGTGAATTGGCCTTAGCAACTACACAGTAGAAAATAGGAAACAGAAAGTGATACAAATACAAATTTGAGATAGCTCAAATGTGTTAGAGAAATTCAATAGGTCTCGCAGCATCTATAGGAAGTAAAGGGTAATTAATATTTTGAGCATGAGCCCTTCGTCAAGAGGGGAGGAGAGGAAAGGAAGGAGGAAGGGGCAGGGGGGGAAGAATGGCTAATAAGTAAGAGGTCATAGGTGATTGGGGTGGTGCGCTATTGAGCAGAAAAGCAGACACAAAACATAAAGACTGTTCAACAGGCTTTATTCCACTCAAACTTCCATAGAGTTGGCTGTGAGAGTAGCTGTGCTGGCTCTGAGACTGACCTCGAGGGGCCGGATGTGACATATATCCTGGCAGATGATTGACAGCCGACCGGGTGGGTTTGGTCCATTCAGGTTGGCTGATTGACAGCCGGCCAGGTGTTACCTTGTCCACCAGTGCTCTTCTGCAGGTACACAGGTTGCCCCCTTCAGTAGGCTAGTGGTGTACCACCACAGAAGGTAGAGGGAAAAAAACACTGAGCTGATGAGGGAGGGATTAACTCATAGGAGAGGGAAGAAAGGGGGTGGGAAGTTAAAGGAAAGGAGGCAGAGAGAGAGAGAGAGATTTCGGGGAGGGGTTTGATGGAAATTGGAAAGATCGATGTTAATGCTGTCTGGTTGGAGAGTGCCCATATGATGTTCAAGGTCTTTCTCCAATTTCCAGATAGATTCAGTTTGGTAGTGCATGAGGCATGTCGGTGTGGGAATGGTGTGTGGAATTAAAATAGTTGGTCTCCGGAGGTCCTTGCTATTGCAGCAGACAGAGTGAAGGTGCTCAATGAAATTATCTCCCGGTCTGTGTTCAGTCTCTCCGATATAGAGAAGGCCACAACGGGAGCACTGGATGACCCCTGCAGATTCACAAGTGAAGTGTTGCCTCACTTAGAAGTACTGTTTGGAGCCCTGAATGGAGCAGGTGTTGGCACAAGTGTTGCACTTCCTGCAATCACAGGGGTAGGTACTGAGGGGGGGGGTGATTCGTGAGAAGGAAGTCCCTGCAGTAAGCAGAGATGGGAGGGGAAGGGAAGACGTAACAAGGACAGGATTCCCCTTGTCCTCAACACCACCCCACCAGCCTCTGCTTCCAACATATTATCCTCTGCAATCTCCGCCACCTACAATATGAACCCATCTCCAGACACATCTTCCCCTCTCCTAATCATGAACTACACAAGCATATTTTTACATATTTATATTTTCTCATGATACAAGTATCAATTCCATACCTGCCTCAAACAAATTGCATCCACATGTCCCTGTAATATTTTCCCGCTGCCATGTTCATGAGCTCTGGCTTGATTCTCTGACTACTCCATCTATGGGACGGTTATCATAGTTGGTTAATTCAATGCTGTTGCAGCACCAGTGACCAGGGCTTGAATCCGACACTGTCAGTAAGGAGTTTGTATCTTCTCCCCATGTCTGCATGAGTTTCCTTCATGTTCACTGGTTTTCTCCCATCCTTCCAAAACGTACAGGGGTTGTAGGTTAATTGTGTGTAATGGGGTGGCACAGGCTCGTGGGCCAGAAGGTCCTGTTACCATGCTGTATGTCTAAATTAAAATATACACTCCATGTAATTTACAGTGGCCAATTAACCTACAAACCAGCCCATCTTTAGGATGTAGGAAGAAACCAGAGGACCTTGAAGAAATCCATGCAGGGAGAGGTGGAAAATCCTGACCAACAGCTCGGAGATTAGGATTGAACCTGGAGCAGTGAGGTCACAGCCGTAGTCACTTGACCACTCCACCACCCAAGCATGAGGCAGCTTGTGGCGGAATTAACAACTGCTTTCTGACAGGATTGAAATGAACTGAATGCTGATGTATGCCTGTGTTGTGCATTTTAACAATTGCTCCGAAATGGCGCTTATTAATAAATAGTCATGGCAAACGAAGTTTCTCAATAAACTGATTCACGGTGCCTTCTGTTCATTAAGTATGAAGTATTGAAATGAAGAATTGATTGTCAAATAATTGTAAAGAATCAAATGATAGTCAAAACAACAATTTCTTTCCAGTTAACCTTAGAATCAGGTAAATTGTAGTAGGCTTTAAATAGGCCAAAACCAATGTGTGATTATCATTATAATTTCTACTTCTGGGAGAGAGCCAAACTAATTTATGGCTGTGGATTCTCAAACTGGTGTTGTGCTCCCTGTTTTCTGGGGTCCTACACCAGTCTTCTGTTTCCCTGGAGTCTGGCTGTGGATTTCTTTTAAACCTTGCATCATTCTCCTGGTTGATCCACACACAATCACAAGGTATAAGAGCAGAAGTAGGCCCATTGGCCCATCAAGCCTGTTCCGCCATTCTAATCGTGAGCTGATCCATCCTCCCACTCAGGCCCACTCCCCAGCTTTCTCCCTGTAACCCCTGATCAAGTACCTGCCCATCTCTGCCTTATGCACACCCAGTGACTTCATTTTCACAGCCACCTATGGCCACAAGTTCCACAGACTCATGACCCTCTGACTAAAGAAATTTTTCCACATCTTTTTTATATTGATGCCCGTTTATACTGAAGTTATGCCCTCTTGTTCTAGGCCCCCCCCCCCACCATGGGAAATAATCTTGCCGTATCTAATCTGTCCAGGCCTTTCAGCATTCGAAATGCGTCTTTGAGGACCCCCCACCCCATCCTTCTGTACTCCAATGAGTAATCCTACAGATTCTTGTCTTATTTCCTTTCTAAGTTCAATTCCAGATTGGCTCCCATTCCATCCTGTTTTCACCTCCTGCATCAATCTTAGATCTTACTATGTTTCACCCATTACACCTTCTCCAACCAATTACTATAAAAAGAAGCTTTTGACCTTGTATCCTGCACTGCTTAGTTGCTGCTGTTCAGTTCACCAACTAAACTCGATGCTCATACCACTGAGGGTCATAGTGGTACTGGTTTGCTATTTATAGTAAGATTAGCATTCAGACAGGCAACCCTGACGTTTTGACACTCATTCGTGCTCTGACCCCACTGATGAGTAACACACAGGCATAGACACCAAGAAATGTGCTGAATGTTCAAGTTTCGGTTTTGTCAGAATGGCACAATTTCTATCAGTGAATATTGGCCAAATGCAAACAAATTTTACAAAATACTCATCTGTTTGGATTTTTCACCAAGGCCTTTAGTTTTTATTTTGAAATATGAGAATAGTTTTGGGAAGATTTAATCATGAAGGGCTTAGTCATGAGACTAAATTTCCCTGGGACCTCCCTAAATCCTTTGTGGATAGCAAGAGTCTAGAATCCTACCCTTACTTCTGTTGAAATAACCAACATCAAGATGAAACACAGAGTACTACTGATAAAATGGTCACCACGGGGAGATGAAAGAGAGGACCAGAGGAAGCTGGTGACAGATTTGATGTCTGGGTGTCTTGAACTGGGAAAGCGATCGGAATATATGATGGCAAACTGCAACAAGGAGTTGAGGCACCTGGAGTTTAAAATATTTGAGCACATCATTTACAGGTTTCTCTTCTGTTTTTTTTTCTGTTCGCTCTTCATCAACTTGCTGGAATGTTGTGTAAGTTCTTCCAGTCTGCATGAACGGCCTTTAGTTCAGTAAACATAAAAGGAGATTCTTAATGTCCCGGTAGAATATTGGATAGTTGCTGAGTGTTACGGCTTGTGTGTGGCTGTTGAGCAAGATTAGTGCCACAGTCATTGCAATAGCTCGATGCTTATGAATCACTGCTAATATGCAATTTCCTTGCTCACAGAACTCCGCTGCCAATATTTTACATGATGATATATTTTTTAACATTTATCACCTTGATGAGTAATCTAATACAGTCTCATGCTACTTCTCAATAAATTTTTTTAAAGTGTTTTTGGATTAAATGATTCTATCACACAACACAGACAGAACATGTAACCATAATTGGTACATTACTCTATAAATGTATTGTATCTTTATCAAACTTTTTCACGAACTCTATCTTGATTTGTGTAATGGAATAAATGTTCTTGCAGCTTGCAGTGACTGTATTGGTTATGACCAGCTGTACAGTATTGTTACCGACGCATATGCAGTCAGCTTGGATTATGTTGCAAGCTGTTATTTTCACCCTGAGCAGAGTTGTGTGTTCATAATTGCAACCAACCCAGTGTTTGATTAGTCATGCCGACCATTCCCTGTGCTTCAATACATTTCTTGGTTGAAATGTTGTTTTCTGTGTTTGGGCATCTTATGCTATTTTCCTCTCACCTGAAAACAACAATGATTTTTTTCAAGCAAGAAACAATCTGCTCGAGGAATTCCATGGGTCAAAACTTGATGTAAGGTTTTGACTTGAAATTGTCCTCAATTCCTTTCCCTCCTCAGATGTGCTGATTTCCTCCTGCAGATTTTTTTTTTCTCCAGCACCTGCTGTCTCTTAATGTCTCCAATGCTTTTTGTTTTTACTTTGTTCACACAAGCTGGAAAGGAATGGCATTGTAAAGAATAACTACCTCAGAAGAATGAATAAAAACATACATAAAAGGAATAGATAAACTAGACATAAACAGACTCTTTCCCCTGAGGGCAGGGGAGGTTGGAACAAGAGGGCATGAGTTAAGGGTAAGGGGGCAAAACTTTAGGAGAAATATTAGAGGATGCTTTTTCACTCAGCGAGTGGTGGCAGAATGGAATGATCTTCCAAAAGAGATAGTTGCGTCAAGGTCCCTTCTGTCATTTAAGAGAAGGTTGGATGTGTGCATGGAGGTGAGGGGGGTTGGAGGGTTATGGGCAGAGAGCGGGAGGATTGAGCTAGTGGAGTTGTTCGAGTGAACCGGTGCGGACTCGAAGGGCCGACATGGCCTGTTTCTGCTCTGTAAAAGGTTATATGGTTAAATAAGAGCATTCGAGCACTATACAGGCTCTTCAGCCCACGATGTTGTGCTGACCTATATTAAATTCACAACAATCTAATTTTTCCTCTACCTTGCACCCTTAAACCCCTTTAAGTTTGTCGAGTAGGTTTTTATAGGTCAGCACAATGTCATGGGCCAAAGGGCCTGTACTGTGTTGTTAAGTTCTAAGCTCTAAAGTATAGAAGGCTGCAGATGTGGAGATGCTTAATCAGCTTTGATGAAGGGTTCAGGCCTAAAACATTGACAATGTTTTTCTCCCTTTGATGCAACTCAACCACTGAGTTACTCCAATCAATTCCTTGCTGAGTAAAGAATGTATTATGTCCAAATTTTCCTTCTAATTTCGACAAGGTGACAGTCTTCAATATATCATGCGTTTGGAGCCTACAACCGGTGGTGAAGTAGTAATTGTAACCAATCTGGGAATCTGGATTCATTTGTCATTTTCAGATGCTTTGTCTGAGGTTTGAGAAATAATAGTGTGGTAGGATTCACCAAAGGAAAACACAGGCACAATACTGTTTGTGGCAACACAGCTTTATTCTACTCACAGAAATATCTAGTTGGCTGCGAGCTGTGCTTACAGTGATCCTGGGGTGGGGGGGGGGGGGGGGGTGGTGTTGGTAGAGAGAGAGAGAGAGAGAGTGCACACGGTTGGGACCTTGGCTTTATACTATGGGCCCTTTGGGCCCACCTAGTGGTCGGATGTCATTAAGCCGGGTGCCGTGTCTTTAGGCCACCAGTTGGCTGAGTGATGTACATACTGCGGCGTATCATCGCAAATAGGGTTCATTTTGAACATAAATGTTAAGGAATAACAGCTAAGAAAATTGAAATTTTCTCTGGATTTGGAGGTGAGCAGAAGAAATTGTTTCCATTTTTGACCCAGTACCCAGGAACTCCCACTGCAATACTTTGAAATGGTGCAATGGATTCACAATCTTTTGACGTACCTGCAGGAAATATCCCATGTTTAAAATGGCCTCAAATTTCTGCTGGGAAATGTAAATTAAAAACATTATGATTGTCTTTTAGATCCCAACTTAAATTAGAGGTCAAAAGCTTTGCTTGGAATGTACAGAACCCAAACATCTATTCCACATCGCTGGACCCTTGAAGTGTTGAAGCTTTTTTCTTCTCACTCTATTGCCCTTACCATAATGAGCAGAATTTCCACAGTGTTTGTCAGACTCAGGTGAAAAATTGGTGCTGATTGGGGGCAGCATTTGTTAGCGGCCCTCAGCAGACCTTCTCTCTGCGCACTCTACGACCGCTCTACTCTCCTATCCCTCTAACACTCTATCTTGGCGCATATGACAATAAACTTGAACTACGCAGTTTTTTATCTTCACTATTTTCCCCAGAAGGGCATTCTGTGTGGAAAGCTGGCACCTTTTGTGCTTCCAGTGTAATGCTACTGAGTGTGTTTTGCTTTTGTTGCTAACAGCACTCCCTTAAAGAGAGAAAATAGTTCTCTTGTTTTATTTTTGTCTTACTTTTCTTCATCCCTCAGCTGGTTAACTGGACATTAAAAGGTGATGAAGTAAATATTGATCAGGGTCCAAGGTCAGATGAGGAGCAATATAAGACTAAAGCAGTAGAATATTCTGATGGTGAGATAAGAGGACGCATGCTGCAACACCCTGATAAACCAGTTAGAGAAAAGAGGCTACATCATGAGGTAAGTTTTTGGGCCTGTTGGCTGAGGTTGTACTCTCCAGCAAGGCAGCAAAGTCTTGTCAATCAAGGCTTATCATTTTATTTTTCTTCATTCAGCTATCTAAAATATCCCTCCTTTGTTCCCTTCTGTCAACTCCCAACTTTCCTTTCCTTCCCATTTTTTCTTCCTTCCTCCCATCTTGTTCCTTTCTCTCACTTTTCCACTCTTTATCTGCCACCTACCCAGCCCTGACCTATCAGCTCCACAATTTATTTCCTACCACTTCTGATTCCCATTTTCCATTCTTCCCCACTCCTTCTTCATACAATGACTTCTACATTTGAACTAAGGAATGGGATCCAGCATAGACTTGATGGGTCAAAAGGACTCCTGCTATGTCAAGCAAAAATATGAAGTTGGCTTGTTGATGTTGCTACTTTTATCAAGGAAGTAAACGTCCCAGCTCTAGCTGATATGATTCAATTAAATAGCAATCCTGTAAATTACAATTAAGGAAAATACTTTGTTGCTGAGTCGCACCTTAAATTTAGCAATGAAGCTGCTGGAGAATTGATTGTAAGATGCAGCCTTAAAAGGAGATTGCTTAGAAAACCAAGTTTTACAAAAAAATCAAATTTTAAAATAACTATAAGAGGGCCAAGCATGATCAACAGAGTCTATAAAATATTGCTGACTGTGACCTATTTAATCACTGGGAATGGTTCTGATCTTGAAGTGACTCTAAGGATCACAAGGATTTCTTCTAGTTTCTGTAAGACAATGTCAAACTTACCTTCTTTCAGTCAACTCCCTTTTTCAAAGGAACAACGCAAGTCCACAAACTGTAAATGCTGGATATCAGAAATAAAAACATAAAATTCCAGAAACACTCATCATATCAGACAACGTCTGTGGACAGAGAAACAGAGTTATGGCTTCTGAAGAAGGGTCCCCACCCTGAAACCTTAACTTTGTTTCTTCTCCACAGATACTGCCATGCCTGATGAGAGTTTCCAGAATTTCCCCTTTTATTTCATGCCATGAAATTTGGTGATTCCTACAAAGCTACAGTTCTCCAGGGACCAAGCATCCTCCCTGATAACCCAAGTAAGTGACAAATTCACAAGGTGAGCATTTTCAATTTGATTGATATTTAGAAGTGATTTGCACACCTGAGCTCAATCTGGTCTCTTTCTATCACCTCTCGGTGTATAAATTTTCTTGATTTTGGTCAGTTATCAAGGCAACAAACCTTGTCTTCTTAATAATAACTTTAGAAACATAGAAAAATAGGTGCAGGAGTAGGCCATTTGGCCCTTCGAGCCAACATCGCCATTCAATATGATCATGGCTGATCAGTACCCTGTTCCTGCCTTCTCCCCATACCCCTTGATCCCCTTAGCCACAAGGGCCAAATCTAACCTACTCTTAAATATTGACAAGGAACTGGCCTCAACTACTTCCTGTGGCAAAGAATTCCACAGATCCACCACCCTCTGAGAGAAGAAATTTTTCCTCATCTCAGTCCTAAAAAACTTTCCCCTTATCCTTAAACTGTGACCCCTGGTTCTGGTTTTTTCCCAGCATTGGAAACAATCTACCTGCATCTAGTCTGTCTAAACCCTTAAGAATTTTATGTTTCTATAAGATCTCCCCTCAATCTTCTAAATTCCAGAGAATACAAGCCTAGTTTATCCAACCTTTCTTCATATGCAAGTCCTTCCATCCCTGGTATCATATAACCATATAACCACTTACAGCACAGAACAGGCCAGTTCGGCCCTACTAGTCCATGCCGTAACAAATCCCCACCTTCCTAGTCCAAATGACCAGCACCCTGTCCATACCCCTCCAGTCCTCTCCTATGCATGTAACTATCTAGTCTTTCCTTAAATGTAACCAATGATCCCGCCTTGACCACGTCTGTCGGAAGCTCATTCCACATCCCCACCACCCTTTGCGTAAAGAAATTTCCCCTCATGTTCCCCTTATAATTTTCCCCCTTCAATCTTAAACCATGCCCTCTAGTTTGAATCTCCCCCTTTCTTAATTGAAAAAGCCTATCCACATTTACTCTGTCTGTCCCTTTTAAAATCTTAAACACCTCTATCAAGTCCCCTCTCAATCTTCTACGCTCCAGAGAAAAAAGCCCCAGTCTGCACAACCTTTCCCTGTAACTCAGACCCTGAAATCCTGTCAACATTCTTGTGAACCTTCTCTGCACTCTCTCTATTTTGTTTATATCTTTCCTATAATTTGGTGACCAAAACTGTACACAGTACTCCAAATTTGGCCTCACCAATGCCTTGTACAATTTCATCATAACCTCCCTACTCTTGAATTCAATACTCCGATTTATGAAGGCCAACATTCCAAATGCCTTCTTCACCACACCATCTACCTGAGTATCAGCCTTGAGGGTACTATTTACCATAACTCCTAAATCCCTTTGTTGCTCTGCACTCCTCAATTGTCTAGTGAACCTTCTCTGCACCCCCTCCAAGGCAAGGATATCCTTCCTCAGATAAGGAGACCAAAACTGCACGCAGTACTCCAGGTGTGGTCTCACCAAGGCCCTGTACAGCTGCAGTAGGATCTCCCTATTCCTGTACTCAAATCCTCTCGCTATGAACGCCAACATACCATTCACCTTCCTCACTGCCTGCTACACCTGCATGTCCACTTTCGCATGCCATCTTAGATTATCTGCCTTAGGATTGAACTTGAAACTGTCCTTTTTTTAACACAGTAGCACATTGGGCTTACCTGTTAAGTTATGAGTGGAGTAGCTGTTGGTCAATTTTGTGATTGAATAAATGAATGCATGATGAGCTGGTATGTAAGATATACCAACTACAATAGTACAAATTAAATTACCATCATTTATGAAGACAGAAAAAGAGATAATAAATATAAAAGGATAGATTCATATTTATATCCACAGTGCAAGAGAAAAAATGACAGTACAATAGTGCAGACAGATCTTCTGGTGGTCTTATGGTTAGGGTTGGGTAGTACAGGGAGGTTCAACAGCTTGATAGCTGTTATATAAAAAAAACTGTAATAAAAGGGCAGACTATCATTTGGATAGGGAGAAAATTGAAAATTTGGAGGTGCAAAGGGACTTGGGAGTCCTCGTGCAAGATACCCTAAAGGTTAACCTCCAGGTTGAGTCAGTGGTGAAGAAGGCGAATGCAATATTGGCATTGATATCTCGAGGGATAGGATATAAGAGCAGGGATGTGATGTTGAGGCTTTGTAAGGGACTGGTGAGGCCTCAGTTGGAGTATGGGGTACAGTTTTGGGTTCCTTATTTAAGAAAGGACCTCCTGGCATTGGAGAGGGTTCATAGAAGATTCACAAGGATGATTCCTGGAATTAAGGGATGATCAAATGAGGAAAATTTGATGGCTCCTGGACTATACTCCTTGGAATTCAGAAGAATGAGGGGGGAACCACATAAGGATAGAGTAGATGTGGCAATGTTGTTTCCATGGTAGGGGTGTTAAGGACAAGGGGGAACAACTTCAGGATTGAAGGGTGCCCATTTAAAACAAATTTCTTTAGTCAGACAGAACTCTGGAATTTGCTACCAGGGTGACTGTGGAGGCCAGGTCGTTGGGTGTATTTAAGTCAGAGATTGATAGCTATCTGAATAATCAAGGTATTAAAGATTATGGGAGAAGGCAGGGGAATTGGGTGAGTTGGAGAATAGATCAGATCATGATGGAATGGCGGCGAGCCGAATAGCCTACATCTGCTTTGATGTAGTCTTGTGATCTAATGTACTTAAATCTAGACATGCTGAACTTGGAGTCCAGGAAGCAGTGAGAAGAGATTGTGGCCAGATTGTGGTGAGTTAAGTTTCAAGATTCCTTTATTGCACTAATACACAAAATGTGAAAGAGAAACATAAGACCCTTCAGAGACACTAGTGTCTGTAGATTTGCCTACTGTGCTCCTGCAATCTCTGCAACTGCACAGATGGTGCCTTACCTCCTAGTTGATACATTGGTGACCACAGCTCCCACATCTGAACATCCAATTCAATCATGAAGCTTTTGGCACCTGAGGCCATTTGGGAGACTTTCTTGCCCTCAGCACCCCATGAATACCAGTCCCAGTACCTTGTTCCATGAGCCAATCTCCAGAATTCCGCAGCTTGGTGAGTCATCCAGCTGCCAGTCTCCAGCAGCCCGCAGCCTGGTTTGAGTCCTTTGATTGCCAATCTCCAACAGCCTGCAGCCAGCTGTGGTGAGGGCCCTTTATGATGTTGGCTGCTTCTTGAGGCTGCATCTTGCATTGATGTATGGACTGGAGACTACACTATACTTGTAGAAGAAGTCTGTAAGAGAATCCAATGACATACCAAATCTTCTTGGACTTCTTAAAAAGTTGAGGTGTTGGTGTGCCTCATTCATGATTTACTCAATGTACTAGGTTCACGAGAGGTCCTCCAATATGTGGAACTTGAAGCTACTAAGTCTCTTCACTGCTGTCCCATCAATGCAGGAGCATGATCCCTCTGCCTCTCCTTAATATCCACCATAAGCTCGTTAGTGTTGCCGACATTGAGAGTAAGATTGTTGTTCTATCATGAAACAACCAAATTCTTGATCTCCATCTGATATTCTGACTCATCATTGCCTGTTATTCAGCCAACGGTGGTGGTATAATCAGCAAATTTATAGATTGTGATGGAGCCAAACTTGGCTTCGTAATTGTGAGTGTAGAGGGCATAGTAAGGGGATTAATCATGAAACCTTGCAGTGTGTGTGTGTGTGTGTGTGTGTGTGTGTGTGTGTGTGTGTGTGTGTGTGTGTGTGTGTGTGTGTGTGTGTGTGTGTGTGCGCGTGCGTGCGTGCGTGCGTGCGTGAATTTTTTTCTCATGAATGTTCATTTTTTAACATAATTTTAAGCATTGGACGCTCTCTTTTGTAGTGAAAAATATTTGTATGTGGCCACTGGAATCACAGTGGACACGTTGAAATAACCACGCAAGGCGTTTTTCAAGTGAAACAAATGGATTTATTCTTCATAACCTGTGCAACCTTTTAAAACCCCTAGTCACGTACTGACATCACATAGTTGGTTGATGCCTTCTGTGAGTTATAGTTCCACCGTAGCACCACTACACTGCCCCCCCCCCACCCCCCACACCCAGAAGAAATGTTCATCTGTCATTTAGGTGGTGGACCTCTGTTGTTGGCTGCTGCAGTGGGGAAGACTTGTCCACATAAGCTGATTTAAGCCTATCAATAGTGAAAGACTGTGGCTTCCCTCCAATGTCCAAAATACAGGTCGACCTAGTTAGTCTGAGTATCTTATAAGGTCCTTCGTAGGGCATCTGTAAAGGTTGACCAAGTGATCCCCTACAGATGAAGATATATTCACAGTTTTTGTGGTCTTCGGGCACAAAGGAAGAGAGTTCTTCATGCAAAGATGATGGTAGAGGGGCCAATTTTCCTAAGGTCTCCCTTAAACTGGTCAACAGTTCCTTAAGATCATTGTTGGGATTTGAATGGTAAGGGACGAATTCCCCTTGAACCACCAACAGCGTATTGTACACGAGCTCTGCAGATGAAGCTTAGAGGTCCTCCTATGGAGTTGTTCTAATGCCCAGCGATACCGAGAGCAGCTTATCAGCCCAGTTCAGGCCATCTACCGAGCCATCAAGGCTGACTTGAGATGTCGATGAAATCTTTCCACCATTCCATTGGCCTGGGGATGATAGGCATTTGTATGATGAATTGTTGCACCGAGCAAGTGAGACAAGGTCGTCCACAGCGAGGAAGTAAATTGTGGTCCTCTATCCGAAGTAATATGTGTGCGTAAACCAAAGCGAGACACCCAGATGCAGTAGCATCTACCATAGGCACAGCCTTGGGCCACCACATAGACCTATTACTGTAAGAAGATAACGGTTTCCTCTTGAAACAGGAAGCAGACCAACAATGCCCACGTGGACATGAACAAAATGCCAAGTAACTGCCGGGAAGGACTCCAGTGGTGCCTTATTATGCCACTGAACTTTTGCTTTCTGGCAGGCAATGCAGGACCTCACGATTTGTGTAACTTTTTTTTTAAGACCATGCTACACGAACCTGTCGGAAACCATTTAATCAGTCAATCTAATTGACGGATATGAAAGACTATGCACAGAGTCGAATACTTGATGTTTCCATGATGCCGCAATGACTGGGCATGGGTGTCCTGTTGATATATCATAGAGGAGTAGTTTGCCGTGAACTCCAAACTGGACATCCTTCAATTGCAGGTTGGTGATTGCAGTCTGATAAGCATTCGTCTCATGGTCATGTTTTTGGGCCACAGCCCAAGATGCATAGACAATACCTTGATCTACAGACAAAATCTCTAGTGGAGCAGAATGGGTAGGTACATCAGCTACTACATTGTCTTTTCCAGAAATATGTGATATTTTTGTGGAGAATTCTGAAATGAATGATAATTACCATTGTTGTCGAACTGACCTGAGCTCTGTGACCTTGGAAAACGCAAATGTTAAGGGCTTGTGGTCAGTGTACATAGTAAAATATCTGCCCTCCAAAAAAATAATGGAAGTGTCGAATAGACAAGTAAATGGCCAAAAGCTCCTTATCAAAAGCACTGGATTTCTTCTCTGCTTCACGAAGATGGGGGCTGAAGAATGCTAACAGTTTCCATTGCCCATTGACATATTGATGAAGTGCACCTTCTACGGTCATACTGGAAGCGTCTGTCGAAAGGGCGGTGGCTGCATTTAAAACTGGGTAGTTGAGCACAGTGACATGAGTCAGCAAATCTTTCATCTTCAAGAAGGCATCGTTTCCCTCTTCAGTCCAGTGGATGGTTCTGTCATTGCTGGACAGTAAATTGAAAAGAAGCTTCATGTTATGAGCTGCTCCCAGAAGAAACCAACAGTAAAAATTTACTATTCCCAAGAATTCCTGCAGGCTTTTAACTGTAGCAAGTTTTGAGTTTTTAGTAATGGCCTCAACTTTGGATGGCAGCGGGGTCACACCTTCCGGAGTAATCCTATGCCCCAAGAAATCAATTGCTTCTTGTCCAAAAACGCATTGATGGTCAGTCCAAATTTCTGAAGATGAATAAAAAGTGTATGAAGATTTTCCAAATATCCTTCCTTGGTCGCACTGGCCACTAAGATGTCATTGAGGTAAATAAAGACATTGGTCATACCACGTCCTAAAGCATCCAACACCCATTGAAATGATTAAGCAGCATTCTTTAATTTGAATTGCATTTGTAAAAATTCGAACAACCCAAACGGGGTAATTATTGCTGTTTTTGGAATGTCTTCTGGCTCTATTGGTACTTGGTGATGGCCACACACCAAGACTATTTTGGAGAAGATCTTCGCTCCCTGCAAATTAGCCGAGAAATCCTGACTATGAGGTATTGGATAACAATCCGGGATGGCGTTAAGCCACCTGTAATCTTCACATAGTCGCCAACCTCTATTGTGTTTCAGGACCATATGTAATGGGGATGCCCAGGGGCTGTTGGATCTACGAATTATGCCTAGTTCCTCCATCTTGGCAAACTCTTCCTTAGCTAAACACAGCTTCTCTGGGGGAAAGAGGTGCCCTTTAGCTTGGATAGGAGGGCCCTTAGTATAAATGCGATGAGTAACACTGTGCTTTGCAGTGGAGGCAGAAAATTGTATAGTAATCGCAGGGAAATCTTCCAACAGCTTGAAGAATTAATCCACTGGTTTACTTAATGTTTGGAAGCACGGAGCAGGGTATAGGCATCTGCCAGAGGAATGGTCTGAGAAGTAGATCCATCTATTAGCTGACACCCTTTTAAGGCATGAATGAGCCCGAAGAAAATCTACACCAAAGGTCGGGATTCTGCTGCAATAATAAATGGCCAAGTGCAGAGATGATTCTTGAACTTGACATTCATCTTCCTGGTGCCAAAGGTCAGAATGTTGGAACTGTTAACTGCTCATAGTTGCAGGACTGGGTAGGATGGTGTGTGTCAAAATCAGTGTGTGGAAATAACACTAACTTTTGAACCTGTATCCACCAGAAATTTTCACTAGGACAACTGGTCCCATACATACAGTATGCGTGTAGGTTTTTCACCAACCACCACAGCCCCTACTGATGGTTGGCCTGGGCGTTTCCCCAAAAACAGGCAGGATGGAAGGCACTCGTGGGCATTTACTCCCCAACGCCTGTGATGGTAACACCAAGATGAGGTGTCCACAGGCTGCTTGCCCATTTTGGGGCATTGTCTGTTTGTAGGGAGTGATGTGCTAAGAGGGTCAATATCGGAGGGGTTGGTTGTTTCTTTTCTTACCGTCCTTTTTAGCCAGCCATAAAATGTCTGCCTCCGCCGCTGCAGCCCTTGGGTCTTCAAATGAACACTTGAACAAGAGCCTAATATCATCTGGCATTCACTCTAAAAAGAGCTGCTTGAATTACAGATTGGGCTTTTCGCCAGATGCCAGGAACAGCATTTCATCCATTAGTTCTGAAGGGGTGTGGTCTCCCAACCCATCGAGATGCAATAGCTTGGCTGCCCTTTCCCTATAGGACATATTATAAACCTGTAATAAAAGTGCTTTTAAAGCATCATACTTGCTGGTACATGGTGGATGCCCATAGGAAGTCACTGATCCTCTTGGTGATGGCCAAGTCTAGGACACTGACAAGATGATAATAACAAGTAGTGTCCAACTTGACTTGGTGAAGGTGAAATTGTTCTTCAGCCTGTTGGAACCACAGTTCAGGCTCAACTGTCCAGAAAGGTGGCAGCTTCACAGCAACGGCTGCAGAGTCATTTTTGAACTCGTCGGGTTCACTAATTGTGGCTGCTGGAATCACAGTGAAATAACACGCAAGGAGTTTTTCGAGTGAACCAAATGGATTTATTCTTCATAACCCATGCAACCTTTTAAAAGCCCGAATCACGCACTGTCGTGCACTGATGTCACATAGCCGGTTCAATGGCTTCTGGGAGTTGTAGTACATGTTTACAATTTTGTCATGTTGACTTTATTTTTCTTTAAAACTGCTCGTTTTGATAAATAAAGCATGCTGTATTTGCAAATGAATAAACTATCAAAATGTTCCTGTTCATCTCTTCTTTATTCCTCCGTAAATTTGAATTTTAAAAGTACTGCCCGAGAATCTGGAAAATCTGGAAATCCAGACCGACCCAATCCCCAAGCAGTTTGGATTTTAGGAACTTTTACTGTACATAAAATAACACAAATCACGATTTAAGTATAATTAACGCCTAAAAACGATAAATGTCAAAGATCTTTGGTGCTCATGAATTATGTATAATGTGTGCATGTGTTTCTTTTTATAGGTGGAGCAAAGGCACCCTAATCCACCACCCAGGAGAAAACTTACCTCAGGCTGCACCGGCAAATCCATGTAATGCTAAAGAGCCATCGTGCCGGAGGGACCTGGATTTGACTTGCTGTTTTATTGTCCTGCCTTCACGAGCCAAGCAACAAGTGACCCACAGGGAACTGCAGAGAAACCACTGGCATCACCTTTCCTGCAGATGCCTTCAACGACTATCCATGAGTATAATCTGCATCGTAATGTTTCCATTTATCTTTGTTAGCTTTCAAAATTTACAGATGGTTGTCAAACAAAATTCAGTTTCATCGAAATGCTTGTAGATCTAGTGTCTTCAGATTTGGGGAAGAACATTCCAACACATAGGGTTTTTGCTTTGGAGTAATCCAGAAAAAAATGTTAAAAGATTGAACAGACAATTATTTATGTAAACAGGGATATCTGCTCTATTATACACAGCTGCATCTGTCCCACTTTACACAGGGATTTCTGTTTTTCTGTACATCAGTACTTATACTATTCTGTGTACAAGGGTTTCTGTTACACCATGTACACAAATGTGTTATGCAGACCACAGGTGTATGTGATGTATATATAGGTAAATGTGTTGTATTATGCACAGGTATATATATTTCATGCACAGTATGGGTGCTGTCCTCTACACAAGTGTATCTCCTATATTGTACATAAGTACATTCAATGTATGACTTGAAACTCTAATCACATTGTGCACATTACAGGCTGACGAGTCTGCCAGGATGGATCTCTTTTGAGGTTGCATTGTTACTGATGAGAGTCAGTAATGAGCACATATTTTGCACCAAAATTTTTTTTAAAAAGCATTATAGATTTTACATTTTTTTATTGATCCACCGGAGTAAACAATCATTCTGAAATTTCTGCTTGCTGTTGTGTCATATTCAAAGCAATATTCATTTAGGAACCAAAAGAGCTGATTCCCTCTCTTGTGTTTTGCAAGCAGTGATTTCCATTCAGGGGTGGTGATGGAGACTGATGTAATAGAAGTAGATGGCAGGAGGCCATTCAACCCTTCGAGGCTGCTCACCATTCAGCTAGATCACAGCTGACCCTGCTGCCTCAATTCCATTGACCTGCCTTTGTTCTATCTTTCACCTTCAAAAGGAGATTAAGTATATTCTTTCCTTTACAATTCAAATTCTGTGCAGGAGGTTCCCATAATTAATTAGTCTGTTAATTGATGGAGCCCAGCTTAGTTATTGTTAAACATAAATAAATCAATCATCTATGTAAGGAACACACCAATGAATGCACTGTGTTTGGAGGGGTGCGGGAGGGGGAGGAGAGTGGACATTGTATTTCTCTGTACTTTATTGCATATTTAGAATATTGCCCTTCGAGCTTTTGACAAGAATTACATCACAATTTCTTTTACATTTCTCCTGGTGTAAATAATTGTGCGATTACAGGAATATGGAGAACCCAGATATGATGATTCTATCGTAATTGCTTCTCTGTAAAATTGAATAAACCTATTTTCAGAGCGCTGTGAATGGCATTGTTAGTCAGCTATTGTCGTGAAAGGAAATGTTGGAAAATATGAGCAGTGTAATACCAAGGACTCACAGCAAGGAAGTTACATCAACAGCGCTGTTGTAAAAGGTTCAGCGGATCCCTATTTACTGGTTGGTGCATTCATCAGCAAAATTTAATACTATTTTGGCAAATGGTCTTTCTACTAATATTATACATCATTTAACATTAAAAAACAATCATGGAAACATCTTGGTTGCTTAAGAAAACACATTTTTGTTGCTCTTTTCAGAAGAGCATCCCTCCCTTGGCAAGGTGCACTAGTCTCTGCATCTATATGTGAAGGAAGGGGTGTTTTCAACTGGGGCTCAGTTTATGACCTTCCTCTGAGTTGGAAGGTTATGGATTCAAGCCCCCACAGGTGCCTGGCTCCAAATTCTAAGCTGAAATTGCAGTGGTGCATTGAGAGTGCTGGACTATAGGATCGTGGTTTTCAACCTTTTTTTCCCACTCACATACCACCCTAAGTAATCCTTTACTGATCACAGAGCACCTATGGCATCTTATATCATACATAGGTGCTCTATGATTAGTAAGGGACTGCTTAAAGTGGAACGTGAGTGGAATAAAAGTTTGAGAACCATTGCTCTAGGAGTTGTTAAAGACTCCAACCATCTTGCACAGAGGAAGAGTTGAGGCCTGGGTTAGATCATAGAGATTGGTGTGGCAGGTTGGGCTAGCTGGCCCAATCCTTCCATTGGAGATGTTGAACTAGGTAAGGTCTGGTCTCCCTTTGAGACTAGAAGAAAACCATGTGATTTTTCATAGGGTTTGGTAACAATATTTCAACATCTGAAGTAACAAGAACAGGAGGTGACCTCTGCTCTGATCTGCTCTGTCATTGGTCTGATTCCCAAACTCTTGGATTCACCAAAATGGATTGTCTGGTCACTCTACCTCTGACACCTGTGCCAACATACTATGTGAAGAATTGCCATATTTCCTTGAGTAGCTACACTTTAAAACTTCGTTGAATGTTTAAGTGCTTTGGGTGGTGCTACTGCATGATCAGTTTCTGGGTTAATCTGTGCTCCACATAACCTTGCTCACAACTTCCTTTGTGGGGAATGGTGACAGTGATTGAGAGGATCTCCTCCTCTTCTATAATGCTTCAGTCACCCAGTAAGAATGTGATTGTCTAATTCTATATCTATTAATTATAGAGAGAAGCAAAGGTCAGCATTAACTTTTTTTATAATTATTTTGGTGCAAACATGTTGCTAAAGTCTTCCAGATGCTTGAATTTAGAAGAGGTCCATGAAACAACAGAGGGATATATTTGGGTTATATTTTCTATCTCAGGCTGTCTGAGGAATGCCTTGAGCTCCAACAGGCATCAGTATGGTTTGTGCTAAAGCTGGATTTAGGCCCAAATACCTACACCAGGCTGGGTGGAGCTGGAATACAGAAAAGTAAGGTTTGGATGTTAGGGAAAAGGTGGTATCCACCTGGCCTGGGTCAAATCTGGCTTTGGAGTAAAACCAGCATTTCTCCCCCCCCACCCCCCTCAGGCTCAAAACTTCTCAAAATGAACATAAGTAGCTGGTGAGAATGTGAAACAGAAACTTTAATCCTACATTCGGATGCTTGAAGCAGATAAATGTATTGTGCAGTGCATCGCCAGGATGCCTGAAAGCTTCCAGTTCCATTGAGGAAAACAATAGGTTCCAAGGAGGCACTGAACACATGGACAAGGGCACTGAACACATGGACAAGGGCACTGAACACATGGAGAAGGGCTCTGAACACATGGAGAAGGGCTCTGAACACATGAGTGATACCGCATGCGGAAGTTTAAGGGTAGTGATAGTGTATTGTAGATAGTATATTTGGTACTTGGTAGTCTTTAAAGCTTTGGAACAGCCTTATAGTGTCTATAGGCATTCCGATACTTGGTTGAACCTTGACAAGTAGTTGTAGCATTTTTGAGACAGATTTTAGTAACAAAGTGGTTTGTGGGAAAAAAAAAATCGAAACATATAATTAACCCTTTCCTTGCATGTTTTTCCTTCAAATGTTTAACTCTCAAATCGTAGGGAGCACACGTGAATTTGTGGAGGCTTACACTAAGTTTCTTATTCGGGGATGATTTAGTTGCTAGAACTTCCTTTAATCAGGCATGGTAGTGGTAGTCTGGGACTGTTTGCTTGTGATGAATTTAGTATTACATTAGCTTGTAATATTCTGAGTTGTTAGTTAGCTAATGGGCAGGTAGATGTCTTTCAGGTGAGGCTCCATCTGCTTTCTGAGGGAAAGGCCCTATTTAGCTGTCAAGCCAGAAATCCCCATGTCAAATATTAACATCTCACTCATCACCCGAAACAGTTTATCTGGTCAGTGTCACATCCTTGTGTGCAATTTACTGCCATAATTACTTTGAAAAATAATTACACTAAACCTCTGGTATCCAGCACTAATAGGAATTGATAGATGTCAGATGAGTATATTTTCCAGTTGCTTGAGACTTACTCTTACAACACCTAACACCTGCATTAAGAATAAAGATTAAAAGACAAAAATACTACGCTACACTGAACAAACTTCACTTGCATGAATATATAAACCTTAAAGAATTTTATTTTATTTTCAGCACGTTCTTTGAAAACATTTAACCTTCACTACATCTTCAGGTTTCTCCCCCTCCACGGAGCCACCCAAAAGACAAACAATAACATAATAGATAGTTAAACCCCCCCAGTTTACAAATAAAGGGTCTGACGGGGGCACCACTTACTAATCAGGGATAAGGAGACACTTCAAGAGAGTCACCCCAATGGCGAGTGGCATAAACCAGTTCTTCATCCTGGGCGACACCATTTTATTCAAAAACTAATTTATTCAAACTGCTGCTATGAACAAAGCTCGACCAAGGAACTCCACTGGGTGAATATTTGCTCCCATCTTCACCAAAGGTTTATGAGTTACCTCAGAGAACAATTTTGAACTTACAGATTTTACCTATTATTTTAACCTTATTTATTTTAATTTTTTTTTATTTATTTTCCTTAATTTTTTGCCAGTTACTTGAATTCCAGATACTAGGGCTTTTTATATATTTGGTTTTAAAACATTTCAAAACATCCTAAAGCTGTGAAAGGCACCACATAAATGCAGCTCTTTATTTCCTAGACCAGGTGTGATCCAGTTCTATAGCCAAACTCCATGTCTAACAGGCAGCAGCATCAGTTCTCTTAAATCTGAGCCCACATTAAAATCTTTGCTTCCTTAGCCCTATGGTGGACATCAGTTATGAACATTTTTCCTATTCATCAATTATTCCAGTCAGAAGTCAAATGGTGCCATTGGGATAACCAGTATATAAAAGACCAGTTTCCTTTGGGCTAAATGCACGATTTGAGTGAATTCTTACACTGCTGGATGTTTTCAAATGCGGAAAACCTAGATGAAAGGCTGTGACCAAGGTTGAAAAGTGAAATCCAAAAGCTGTGGCTTCACTAACTCCAAGCTTGGGGAAAAAAGTGAAAGTAAAGATGGTCTGCTTGTCAGGTGGGGCTATTGGTATCACCGCTAATCCCTTCAATGTTCACAAAGCTTTTCCACATAATGCTGTTTTTTTTCTCTGTTGAGGGTGATGTTATTTTAAGAAGCATGAAAAAAAAAGAGTTGCAAACTTGCTGTGAGGTGGAACTGTGTGGTGACAAATTATGTGGTGGTGTTTGGGATTTTACAATGCCACAATAATATGTCTTACCGAGTTCAACATTTAACACCATCATCCCCTCAAAACTGATCAGCAAACTCCAAAGCCCAGGAGTTAACACCCCACTGTGCAATTGGATCATTGATTTCTTCACCTCCAGATCACAATCAATGAAGATTGGCAAGAACTTCTCCTCCACAATCTCCATCAGTGCTGGAGCACCACAGGACTGTGTTCTTAGCCCCCTGCTCTACTCACTTTACACCTACGACTGTGTTGCTCAGTACGACAATAACACCATCTACAAATTTGCCAACAATATTACTATTGTGGGTTGTATAAAGGAAGGTGATGAGTCAGCATACAAGAAGGAGATTGAAAACTTGGCTGAATGGTGCACCAAAAACCACCTTGCACTCAATATTACCAAAACTAAGGAGCTGATTGTTGACTTTGGGAAGGGAAAACCAGAGATAAACAATCCAATGATCATTGGGGGATCAGAGGAGGAGAGGGTGGGCAAATTTACGTTCTTGGGCGTCACTATCTTGGATGATCTTTCCTGGACTCCACACACTAATGGCATCAAAAAGATAGCATGTCAGCGTCTTTACTTCCTCAGGAGTTTGCTGAGGTTTGGTATGACACCAGAAACCCTGGCCAATTTCTATAGCGGTATGATGGAAAGTGTGTTGACCGGCTGCATCACAGTCTGGTATGGGAACACCAATAACCCAGAGCGTAAAGCCCTCCAAAAGGTAGTGAACACAGCCCTGGACATCACAGGCAAAACCCTTCCCACTAATGAGTACATCTACAGGGAATGCTACCATCAGAGAGCAGCAGCAATCATCAAAGACCCTCACCACCAAGCACACACTCTGTTTTCACTGCTACCATCAGGAAAGAGATATAGATGCCACAAGACTCACACCACCAGGTTCAGGAACCCCTCCACCATCAGACTCCTCAACGACAAGCTCAATCAGAGACTCATTTAAGGACTCTTGTGCACTTTATTGATTTTCTTTTTTATTTTCTCTGTACTGCAGTTTGTTTACATTTGTTATCCATGTACAGTTCTTTATTTGTTTAAATCTATACGCTGTATACATTTTTTTTTGCACTACCAATTAGTGGTAATTCTGCCATGCTCGCAGGAAAAATTTCAAGGTTGTATGTGATGTCATGTATGTACTCTGACGATAAATCTGAAATCTTCCTGTCCGCTCAATATTTTAGAAACTGTTAATATCAATTATAGTCTCTCTTTCTATAACTTTCCACAAGTAGCTGTTCATTAGATTTCAGATTTATTGTCAGAATACATATACACAATGTCATTTACATCCCTGAGATTCTTCTTCCTGCAGGCAAGGTAGAATTATAATTTACTGGCAAAGCAAAAAAACACTGACTCAATGTGCACAGGTAAACAAATAAATAAATTGACTGCGTAATACAAAGAAAGAGAGAAAAAAAATCAATGAAGTGCAAAAGTAAGAATCCTTAAGTAAGTCCCTGATTGAGTTCATTGTTGATGAATCTGATGGTGGAGGGGTAGCAGCTGATCCTGAACCTGGTTGCGTGAGTCCGATGGCATCTATACCTCTTTCCAATGGTAGCAGCGAGAACAGAGCATGTGCTGGGTGCTGTGGATCTTTGATGATTGCTGCTGCTCTCTGATGGCAGTATTCCCTGTAGATGCTCTCGATGGTGGGGAGGGTTTTGCCCATGATGTCTTGGGGTGTGTCCACTACCTTTTGCAGAGCTTTACACTCAGGGGCATTGGTGTCCCCATACAATAAGACTTCCTCTGTAAAACTGATCTTAAACTGCTGGATATTTTATATCCTTTTTGGGATGTCAGCATTTATTCCATCCTTAACTGTCACTGTTGGTGTCTTAAATTGTTGTGGTGAAGGTACTCCAAAACAATGTTGTGAAGGGAGTTAGGTCAGTGATAATGAAGGAAGGACACTATGCTTCCAAGTCAAGATGGTGCTAACTTGGGAGGGGAAGCTGTAAGTGGTGACATACCATGTCACTTTCATCCTTTAAATTTTTTAAAATTTAAACATACCACATGGTACAGGCCCTTTCGGCCCACGAGCCCCTGCTGCCCAATCACACCCAATTAACCGACAACCCCAGGTACATTTTTTTCCAAACGGTGGGAGGAAACCAGAGTCCTTGGGGAAAACCCACGTAGACATGGGGAGAACGAACAAACCCCTTACTGACAGCGTGGGATTCGAAGCTACCGCTGTAATGGTGTGGCGCTAACTGCTATGCTAACTGTGCCGCTCATTGAGATGTTCGAGGTCATACATTTGGCAGGTGCTGTCAAAGAAAATATTAGTGAAGGTATTTACCCTGTATTGAGTCATAACAGCTCAATTTGGTGTGGTTTAATAACTAAATGCTTGAAACATATGGCATAATGGTCAGGATTTTAAGTTTGCCAACATTTTTCTGTTATTAATTAGAGAACCAGCAGTGATATCTACACATTAACTTTAGACAATTTTTGAAGCTGAATGCTTGCAAGCAGATTTAGGTTTTGAAAATTATGTGGGGAGAATAAACATTTTAAACTGAATGCTGCAAAATGGCAGCTTTAAACAGGTCTTAAACAGGTCATTGCCAAGGCTTGAAATGTTCTCATTAACCAGTGCTTACTTTGTTTGGTGTATTTATTATCCTTTACAATTGGATCTGAGGCCTCTTGAAGTAATTTTCCCATTGTTCTACAACTCAGTACCTCAGCAGTTATTCTGGAGCTTGTACGTTTTAGTATCTAAGAACAGCAATATCTCTGGCTGGGTTAGGTGATGGAATGGAGAGGCCTGAGGATCTAATTCATCCTCTGATCTTCCTGGCACGTCAGGTAACCCTGGACGACAATATTTTTTCAAAAGGTTTGCTTTCTGAAATTAAATCAGGGATTATGATAAACAACTTCAAGCTGAACACAAAGATAATTTCAGATTTGCTGCGTCATGAAAGAAGTTGGAAGAAGCAGGAACGTTTATTGAATTTGGCATACTGATACCGACACATTGCGTTAGTTCAACAGACCCAAAAATGTTTTGCCACTGATTTTCATTTGTATTCAGCATCTGATGCCTCTCGTGTCAGTGTCTAACAGTCAGCCAACACTGATGGATTCCAGTTGCCCTGATAACACTTTTCCATAGTTGCAATATCCTGGTGAAACCTTTCACCATGTTCGTCACTGACTGCACCAAGATCAGCAGGGAAAAAACCCAAGCGGAAATGCAGAAAATGAATTTTCAATTACATGCTGCATTTCATAGTTTTGTAGGCTTGAAGTAGACTTAAAATATGACAGGAAATCACAAAAATAGGCTATACCTAAAAAAGTGGGAATGTGATAGGCAAATTTTAAGGTGATTTTCATGATCAGCAGACCAAAGTCTATAAAATACCCCCAAAATGCAGGAGGCAGAGCAAAAAGTAGCATATACTCAGATATAGAGTGTAGGTTGAAAGCAGGTGCTGCACAACTTCTGCTTTCAACTCGACAGATTTTGAATTTGAGAGCTGTGGTTTATGATCCCCAATGCCTAGATCAGTCAGTGCATTCCGTATTGCAAGCACGCAATTGGGCATTGAATTGTCACAATCCAGGAGTGAAATGAGGCCCGGAGCTGGCTATCAATATAGAAATTAGTCCTGTAATATTTCAGGACCACAGACCACCAAAATCTGCCAAAGACAAAATGTCAAATCATACTCAGATGAGAAATTTTACAGAGTAAGGAAAAATGTAATCTGACATGGCCTTGAAGAGTTATTTAAAAATCTTTTGTTTCAAATATTCCTCAGTTGGCCAGTTTGATTTTTCTTTCTCCAGCTTTACTGAGAGCCTCCTTCAACTCTCACAACTACATTGATAAAGCTTTTCCTTGTCAGTTTCCAGCGTGATAATTTTTTGGGTTTTTTTTTGCTCTATTTATTTTTTTATCCTGTTTCTCCTTGGTGAATTTCTTTTGCATTCTCTTGCACACACTTGTTGAGCTTGCCACAGTCACAATCACTGTTTCTTGCTTTGCCTTGTAATTAATCTAAACCTGACTATCTTCTACTTTAAGTGCACATTTCACTGTATGGATGACATTGTAATCAATGATATGAGCTGGAAGACTATTTAATCAAGGTCTAAGAAAGTCATTACACAACAAGCAAGCTTGCAAAGAGTGCTGCACTTGCTACCTTTGAAAACTACAGCTCATCACAAGTTCAACGTTGCTCCCTTTTCAACCTGAGGCAAAGATTTGTCTGCATGGAAATGTGAACAAGAAGATCATGGCTCTCAAGTCCTCCTTAAGGGAGCACATTTGTGGCAAAGGTCCACCCCTGGGTCCCAGCCAAGAGACAGGCAGCCTACCCTGGGTCCAGGTAAGAGATAGCAACCTACCAATGATTCCATTCAGGAGGCTGGCTGCTGCCATGGAAACATTAGGGTGTGATTGTATGTTAACAACTGGAAGGTCCTCAGATATTTTTCAACCTTGTAAAAAATAGCCCGCTGACAATTTTATTTATGGCCGAAAATCTCCAAAACACTCTCTAGCTCTTGGGACATTGCTGGAAACAGGAGTGCTATGAAAGTCTCAATGCCTTTCATACAATGTGGTAATCAGATCAAAGGGACCATGAAGTATATTTAATATTTTGAACAATTAATTCATAGGCGAAGATATTAACTATTATTTGGGTGGCACAATTGGCGTAGACCATGGTTCGAATCCCATGCTGTCTGTAAGGAGTTTGTATGTTCTCCCTGTGTCTGCGTGGATTTTCCCCAGGGGTTCCGGTTTCCTCCTACCATTCAAAATGTATCAGAGGTGCAGGTTAATTGGGTGGCACGGACTCGTGGTCCAAAATGGCCTGTTACTGTGGTATATGTCTAAATTTAAAAACGATGTAATAAAAATTAGAACAAATGTTATGAAACATATGGGGAGAAAGCAAGAATGTAAGACAAGCGAAAGTTGTTCCGACATGAATCAAACATTAATACATGTTGAAGAGAGCCTTCAGTCTAGGTTTGAATTTGTACGATTTATTCCAGACAAAATTGGATTAGTCTAGCCAATAGGAGAGAACTTGTGATTTCAAAACTTTAAGATGTCAAAGGTTTACACCAATGGACTACTAAAGGATAGTTTTAATTAAAATGTTTTAAGATAAATCCTACGGAATGGACAGTGAAACAGAAGTGGTCATTTAAAATAGGCTGGAAGTAGACATTTAAAATAAGGCTAGAAGGTAAGGTTTTCTCTGAATGGATGAGTGTTTCCTTGTCCATTTTCTGATCAAACGGGCTTTCTTTTCAACTATTTAAAAAGATTTTGCACTTTAGATTCCAAGTTGCTTCTAATTAGCAAACTAAGCAGTCATGTGCATCAGGAGGCCCGGTGTGGTATTAAGTGATAAATGTAGATTAATAATTTGAAAAGAGAGTGTTGATGAGATCACAATAACTTCTCAAATTTTCATGGTTCATGAAGGAATGGAAGGGTTCTTTCAAATCACATTTTAATTTAAAAGTTCACCTTGTTCTTAAATCCCTCTATAATCCAAATTCTTCCAGGTTTTCCCACCATTGCATCTTGCCTTTTCTATAATTCTCTTTATCCCTAAAGTTTTGGATCCTCTCCAACCATCAAGCCTCTCAACCTCCTTTAACTAGAATGCCTTTTGAACCAATTTTCATTTGCATTCCCCTAAACTGAAAGCACTAAATGAGTTCAGATTGTGGCAGTACAAAATTTCACCACTTCTACCATACATAGTAAAATTATTTACCCCAAAATATTAAAACAAAGATCACAATGCAGGCTCTTCAGCCCATTGAGAAGGTTATTAGGTTGTCACGACACTAACAACTGCCATCGTGCAAGCTTCATATTTATAACAAACCTGGATTTCATTGCCTGTTATGGTGGAGGAGGCTGATTCAATACTAATTTTGAAAAGGGAAAAATATGCAAGAATATGTGAAAAGAATGAAGTGGTTGGAATAATCAGGTAGCTATTTCAAAGAGTCAGCACAAACACGATAGTTTGCATTGCCTCCATCTCTGATGACTCAGCTTTTATGTCACAGCTCCCTGGAGTTTTACGGCATAAAATTCATGCTATAATCCTATTAAATTTGTGGCACTCATACTTGCAAGTATATTTATGTGATTGTAATTATTATGCACAACTATCTGATATTATTTGAAGGTTTTTTTTTTAAAAAGTGTGCGGTGAAGTTTATGAGGGATACAAACAAGAAAATCTGCAGATCCAGTGCACAAAAACACTGGAGATACTCACCAGGTCACACCACATAGGAAGCAAAAAGCAGACATTTCGGGTATGAGCCCTTCAGGAGTGCTGAAAATCACGGAAATGCCAAAATAAAAAGGGTGGGTGGAGTGGGGGGTGAGGAGATAGGAATACCAGCCAACAAGTAAGGGATAATGAGTGAATACAGCTAGACGAGAAAGAAGCATAGGTGATGGGGGAAAGGGCAAAGAAGAGAAGGGAGGGAAGCAGGTGGAGAGTAGGGATAAGGGGGAGGAAGGTGGTAGGGAGGGATTAGTATAAAAATTACACATGTATTGTCTTAATATATATATATATATAATTATTGATTGAATGTATTGTGGTTTTAAAATTTTAAATAAAATATTCAAAAAGAGAGTAGGGATAAGTGAGACAGAGAGACGAGGGAAAGAGAATGACCGTGGGTGGAGGTTAGCGGAAATTGCAGAAATTGATATTGATACCATCTGGTTAGAGACTGCCAATACAAAATGCAACATGTGGTTCCTCCAATTTGCAGGTGGCTACAACTTGATAGCACACGAGGCAATGGACAGATATGCCAGGCTGGCAATGGAACGTGAAATTGAAGTGGTTGGCCATACAGAGGTCCTTGCTGTCGCAATGGAGAGAGAGCGAAGGTGCTCAACAAAGAGTTTGCCTCATGTACTGCCAGGTTGAGGCCATTCCTTCCTCCAGCTCACCACCCCCTTCTCTTTTCTTCTCCAATCAGAGAGCTACTTTTCTTTGCCCTCTCCCTTATCACCTCAGCTCCCAACTCTATCAACCTAAGACCTTACCTGTCAGCCTCTGCCCACCCTCCCCCCTCCCCCTTCACCTTTTTATTCAGGCATCTACCTTATTTTGGCATTCCTGAGTAAAGGCACAGGCCCAAAATGTTGACTGCCTTTTATATTCCTGTGGATGCCACGTAACTTGCTGAGTTTCTCCAGCACTGTTGGGCACTACTTTATGATGGATAACATCCTCTTTTTGTGAGTGGTGTTGCAATTATTGACTCATACGTGCAAGATGGACAACAAAACTTTGAATAGTTAAATGGACTAAAAAAATATACACTAGTGATACATGTCAAACAGATGCCTATTAACTAATTTTTATTTTGCACTGCAATAGCAGGCAATGGCATAGATGTGTGCTGCCTTATCGGAGTACTAAACCACTGTGCTAGCTTGTTCACATTTAGACACAATGAATGCAAATGTAAAATAATTACATGTTTTTGTAACAATTATATTGACTTAACTAATGCAGACTATGCTGTACACCACTGCATAACTATACAGGGAAAATGTACAAGTTGAAATACTTGTATTTTCCCTTGCATTTTTAGCTGCATATATTTAAGCAGATTTACTTGCAACCTGCACTGGTTTTTAATTACCTTTCACAAAAGATTGGTCTGATAAGTAAAGGTGATTGTCTTAATTTGTACTATTGCAATTTTTTTTCCTTCTGGTGTGCAAGAACCTTTTTATTTCCTTACATTTGCAGTAAATAACTGCAGATCTGGCAGGCCAGAGCACTTTACAGTTGTGTTCATTCACGTTTGTGTTACCCGGGCTACAAATGTTAATTGTATATAGAGAAACTGTTGTTGCTGTTACACTGGTTGCATTCAGAGTACTGCATGAATTACGGGATTGTTGACTTACATTTGTCACAGGGAATTGTAATAAAAGACAGAAAAATTATAAAGGGATGACTCCATTTTTATGTTTTACACATACGCACTTGGCATAGCATTCCTTTTCAAGGATTTTAGGTAGAGTATTTGATCTCTACTGCACTTCACACATGTTCTTGGTTACTCATTACAAGATTTGCCATCGTACAAAGCCATCATATAGAATGCAAGATACCACAAAGGGTGGGGGGAGGTGAGAAATTTCCAACATTTCTTGGAAGCCGACAGCTTGTATTTATAGGGTGATGCATTCAAAGTTTCATTGAGCAGAATAAAACAAAATTAAATAACACCCAGCTGAGGGAGGAGGTAGTGGCTAAGCCTTATTAGCTTGCTATTATGTCAGATTTTGAGGAGGACATTCAAGAAAGGGAGGGATTGTGAAGATTAGGAAAGCTGAGGACTCATATTTTCAGCACTGTTTTCTTTGCGACCAAACCACCAGACTGGCAACATGAAGAACTCAGTGCAAATCTTCTGATTTTGTCAAGGAAGGTCCAAAAGAACTTGAAAGTGTCCCATCCAAAAAATTCAATCAAATAAAGTGACATTGTTGGGACGTTTTATTGCTGGATTAAACAGAAACACACATTAAAGAAATCTTACAGTCAAAAGAACCACCTTTGCCAGTGTTCCAGTATTCCAGTATCACTGATGATAAAGCTGGCCACTATTATTCTCAGGTATGTTCTAATTCTGTCCCTGGATTAAAGCAATAAACTATGGATTTCACCAGATTTGTTAGAGATATTCAAACCTTCAGGTTAGTTCGATCGTGGTAGATCTGGTACCGATCATTCACATACCAGTTCCGCCTTTTCCAGAAATCGGTTGTCATTTTATCCAGCATTTTGCTTTGAGTTTTGTTGCAGAAGACATGCTGTCTGAGTCGACGTTTTCTCTTGGCTCTCTTTTTCCAAAGTTTCTTCTTATGACCCGCCTGAAATTAAAGGTGCATTGTTGAGGATCGGAACAGCACAACTCACACGTGCATTCATGGTTCAAACCTGAATTCACTCCCTGCCATTTCCAACAAGAAACTGCTGAGAAAAATTTGTGCTTCTTGCAACTTTCATTGAACCAGCTCCAAAGAGATGATATCTTTCCTTAAAAAGGAAGACTAACACTGTTCACAGTATTCTAGATCAGGTGTTAATTAATTTTTATACATTGAGAGATACCGCACAATAACAGGCCATTCCAGTCCACAAGCCTTCCCCCGCCCATGTGACCAATTAACCTACTCTCCCTGTTCGTCTTTGTTCAATTGATCAATTTCCCTATCTTTAAATTCCAAGCTCTTTGAAATAAGGACTAAGATTCCATTAGTCTTCCAGATTATCTGCTGCATGTGTGTGCTAGCTTTGTGTTCCATGTACAAACTATCCAAAAATTCCCTTTCTTTAAGCTCAGAATGCAGAACAGCTCTAAACAACATCTTCAGACTAACTGCTGCTTTTAGTTTTTCCCCATTTAAATAATGCTCAGTTCTTTTGTTCTTCCTTCCACAATGAACAACTTCACATTTCTTCACATTTGCTGACTGCTTCATTTAACTACTAAATATCCCTTCTGTAAATTGCTTGTATCGTGCTCACATCTTGCCTTCCCAACTATCAATTGTGCCGTCTGCACACTTGGCCGCTGTACGTTGACCCCACATCTCTTCTTGCTACTTCCTGCCTTTTAACCAATCCTCTATCCATGCCATATTACATCCAACACCATGGGATCTTGTTACTCCACCTTTTGTGTGGAACCTCAGTGAATACCTTCTTGAAAAATTTGTAGTTGCTCCTTTCAATGCACTCTTTTCAGACTTCTCAGAAATCTAATCAACTTGTCAGTCACAATTTCCCCTTCATGAAGCTATGTTGACTCTGCTTGATTAAATGACAACTTCCTAAAATCTGCTATTCTTAGTTAATAATTGATTCTAGCATTTTTCCAAAGGATACTAAGCTTATTTGCATATCGCAAACCACATTTAATTTTGCTTCCTTTGCCACGCCTCTTGTACTTTCTAATTACAATCTTTTATCTAACCTTTTATCTGCGATTGCCGGGACCGGACACCTGCTGTTGTTCGGAATCTTCCATATTTTGGAATCATTTTAATTTTGGTCCCTTTAAGCAAATGCCTCACTTCTAGCCCCCGCTGTCCATCCACCCACTGCTGCCCACCCCCAGCCATCTGTTGCCCCCCCCACCCCGTCCATCGGCTGCCCATCCTCCCCCATACTCCATTGCTTCTCCCCCCCCCCCCCCCCCCAGGCCAGTGCTAGACTATTTTGTGCCCTAGGCCTGGCTGAGTCCTGGGGAGGTGGGGTGGGGGAGGGAAGGGAGTGTGCGTGATGACTGGTGGTTCGACGAGCATCGTACAGGAGGCTCTCGATCAGCACATTGGTCAGGTGGAGGTCAGAGGCGACAGGGTGGCCATCTTCCTTACCAATAACTGGCAGAGTGGTACCAACTGTGTGAAGGATTGTGGATAACAAAGACAGCCATTGGTCCCACATTGAGCCATCTGCCACCTGCTTCTCTCCCACTGGGTGGGGGAGCTGAGAGTCACCTATCCACTGAAGGTAAGAGAGGATAGGGGCAGGGACTGGTGGGGATCTCCCTCTGAAAATGCTGAATTTATTACGGGAAATTAATGTTACTTATGTGTAATTGCATCTACCAAAGAAAGGGTCGATTTTTGGAGGGTGCCAGTGTTTGGAATCTTGGATGGAAGGTTAGGAACCTGTACAATTCTAAGGAATTTTGGAAGGTTATAATCAATGCATCTAATATTTGCTAGGGTAATTGGAAGGAAGACATCTTGGTTATGGGACTTGGCAGCTTCTTTCCCAATTAGCATGCCTAATATTATTTATGATTTTGGTATTTAATTCCTCCCTGGCATTGGTCATTGAATCACACAACAAAGAAACAGACCACCTGAATTAATTCCATCTTCCAGCACTTGACCATAGCCTTCTATACCCAGGCGATACAAGTGTTTATCAAGACACTCACCCAGATTCCCTTTAAATTTCTTAATTCTTTCTCAAATTGTTGGAGGCTAGTACAATAGAGACATTTAAAAGACTCTTGGACAGGCACATGGATGCGAGAAAAGTAGAGGGTTATGAGAGTGATGCAGGGAAGATTTAGTTTGTTGTGTAAGTTTATATAGGTCGGCATAACATCATGGACAGTAGGGCCTGCACTGTGCTGTAAAGTTCTATGTTCACTCCATGTCCTCTGACTTTATTCACCTATTGAACAGGGGAAATGTTTCCTTTAGACTACCCAGTCTAAATTCATTTCAATTTAACATACTTCCATCATGTTCACTCTTTCCCTTCTCTAATGTAGCATCTAGAATCTCCAGTCTCTCCTCATAATCAAAATGTTCCATCTTAAGCAACACCCTCCTCTGCATCAGTTCAGGTCTATTACATCTTTCCGACACTGCAGTGACCAGAACTGCACTTGGTACTCAAGCTGAAATCTGACCAATATCTTATAAGGTGAGAGCACAACCCCCCTGTCTCAATGCCCCAACTAAAGAAGGCCTGGTCCCCATACATCTGTTTAGACATACAGCTTGGTAACAAGCCCTTCTGACCCAAAAGGCCGTGCCGCCCAATGACACACAATTAACCTACAACCCCCATACATTTTGAAGGGTGGGAGGAAACCGGAGCACCCGGAGGAAAGTCATGCAGACACAGGGGGAATGTACAAACTCCTCACGGGAAGCAAGGATTTGAACCTGGGTCTCTGATCCTGAACAGTATTGCACTAACAGCTATTTTCTTAAAAAATTATCGACCTGCACTATTTTTTGGGGACTTGCAAACTAGGGACCCTCTGTTTCTCAATACTAACGAGGTCCTTCCCATCCATGGTGGATGTCTTTGCCTCATTAGTACTCCCAAAATGCATTACCTTGTATTTATCAGGATCAAACTCATCCACCATTTTTCAGCCTACTTCACCAATACCATTATAATCACCCCGTCAGCCTGTCTGACTTCCATAAGGACAACAAGTCCACCTAGTTTGTGTCATCTGAAAACTGACTGATCATGCCTCTTACATGAGCATCCAAATAATTCACATGTATGAAAAAATCCGTGTTATCCTGAATTTAAACGACCGACAAAAAAAAATAAAGAAAATAAATTTTCAGATGACCAAGACTGGGGCAAGTAAAAGGAGTAGAAAAGGAGGGAGCGGCCAGCGAGGAGCGGCGCAGTGAGTGAGTGGCCCAGTGAAGGAGTGGGGACTTTGGTTCGAGGGACTTTGGTGAGCAGGGGCTAAGAAGGAGCTTATTAGTAAAAGGTATTATAGTAAGAAAGGAGGAAATGGAGTCAGTTGGGGTAGTTAAGTGCTCCAATTGTGGGATGTGGGAAGTCAGAGACTGCACAGCTGTTCCTGATGACTACACCTGCAAAAGGTGCATCCAATTGCAAATAATGAGTGACCGTGTTAGGGAGCTTGAGCTGCAATTGGATGAACTGAGGATCATAAGGGAAGCAGAGGCAGTGATAGAGAGGAGTTACAGGGAGAAAGTCACCCCTAGAAGGCAGGAGTCAGGGAATTGGGTGACTCTGAGGAAAGGAGGGAGAGTGCCAGTGCAGAGTACCCCTATGGAAGTGCCCCTCAGCAACATGTATTCGGCTTTGGATACTGTTGGGGGGAACAGCCTATCAGGGACAAGTCGTGGGGGTCAGGTATCTGGCACAGGGGCTGCCCCTGAGGTTCAGAAGGGAAAGAAGGATAAGAATAGGATTCTTGTAGTTGGGGACTCATTAGTCAAAGGGACAGATAGGAGGTTTGTGGGACGAGATCGGGGATCCAGGTTGGTATGTTGCCTCCCTGGTGCCAGGGTCAGGGATATCTCTGATCGAGTACATAGCATTCTGCAAGGGGAAGGAGAACAGCCAGAAGTCGTGGTCCATGTGGGGACCAATGACTTAGTTAGAAGTGGGGATGAGGTCCTGAATCAGGATTATGTAGAATTAGGTAGGAAGTTAAAAAACAGGACCTCCAAGGTAGTAATCTCTGGATTGCTGCCCATGCCACGAGCTAGTGAGGGTAGAAATAGGAGGATGTGGAGGATGAATGCGTGGCTAAAGAGATGGTGCAGGGGACAAGGGATAAGATTTCTGGATCATTGGGATCTCTTCTGGGGAAGGTCAGACCTGTACAAGAGGGACGGACTCCACTTGAACTGGAGGGGGACCAATGTGCTGGCAAGTAGATTTGCTAGAGCTGTGGGGGTAGGTTTAAACTAGTTTGGGAGGGGGGTGGGGAACAGAGAGTGAGAGCAGTGTCCAGGGAGTATGGCCACCTAGCTAGGAATAAAAAAGATAAGAAAGGTAGGATGGAGATTAGGGTAGAAGGTAAAAAAGAGAATATATGTGAGGGTCATTCTCTGAGATGCATATATTTTAATGCAAGAAGCATAGTGAACAAGGTAGATGAGCTGAGAGCATGGATAGATACTTGGGGTCACAATATTGTGGCAATTAGTGAGACCTGGCTACAGGAGGGGCAGGACTGGCAACTTAATGTTCCGGGATACATTTGTTTTAGATGTGATAGATCAGGGAGTAAAAAAGGAGGAGTTGCTCTGCTTGTTAGGGAGGACATTACTGCCGTGAGGTGGCAGGATGGTATGGAGGGATCGACCAGTGAGGCTGTTTGGGTGGAATTGAGGGGTGGAGGAGGCAAGAGGGTGCTAATAGGGGTGTATTACAGACCACCAAATGGGCCAAGGGAATTAGAGGAACAAATTTGTAGGGAGATAATGTATATGTGTGAAAATCATAGGGTAGTGATCATGGGAGATTTTAACTTCCCACACATTGATTGGGATACCCATAGAGTTAGAGGGCTGGATGGGCTGGAGTTCGTTAAATGTGTTCAGGATTGTTTTCTAAATCAGTTAGTAGAAGAACCGACTCGGGATGGTGTAATACTGGATCTCCTGTTAGGGAACGAGCTAGGTCAGGTAGCGGACATTGATGTTGGAGAACCAATTGGTCTAGTGACCATAATTCTGTTAGTTTTAGGGTAGTTTTAAGGAAGAGCAAGGAGAGGCCTAAAGTTGAGGTTCTGGATTGGAAAAGAGCAAATTTCGTAGGAATAAGAAGGGATTTGGGGAGTATTGAGTGGGACAGGATATTTTCAGGTAAGGATGCTAATGAAAAATGGAGGATATTCAAAAAAGAAATTTTGAGGGTACAGAGTAGTTATGTCCCAGTGAGGATCAAAGGAAAGGCTGGAAGTCATAGGGAGGCTTGGTTTTCGAGGAATATTGGAAATTTGGTTAGGAGAAAAAGGGAGGTGTACAAGAGGTATTAAGAATAGAGAGCTGACAATTTGAAGGAGGACTACAAGGAGTGTAGAAGGAATCATAAGAAAGAAATTAGAAAGGCCAAAAAAAGGCACGAAGAGGCTTCGGCAGACAGAGTAAAAATAAATCCAAAGGGTTTCTATAAGTACATTAAAAGTAAAAGATTAGTGAGGGATAAAATTGGACCCCTTGTAGTTAGTGAGGGTAGGCTGAGTGAGAAGTCAGAGGAAATGGGGGAAATTTTGAATGATTTCTTTGCCCTGGTATTCATTAGGGAAAAAAAATATTGAACCAGTTGAGGTAAAGAAAAATAGTGGGGAGGTAATGAAGCATATAAGGATAACCGAGGAGGTAGTGATGGCTGTGTTGAAAAAGATAAAGGTGGATAAATCTCCGGGACCGGACAAAATATTCCCAAGAACACTCAGGGAGGCTAGTGGACAGATAGTGGGGCCATTAACAGAGATATTTAGGATGTCACTGGCCACGGGGGTAGTGCCAAAGGATTGGAGGGTGGCACATGTGGGCCGCTGTTTAAGAAAGGGTCTAAATGTAAACCTGGGAATTATAGGTCCGTGAGTCTGACGTCTGTGGTGGGCAAGTTGATGGAAAGTGTTCTGAGGGATGGTATTTACAATTATTTGGAGGTACAGGGATTGCTAGGGAGTAATCAGCATGGTTTTGTCAGGGGTAGATCATGCTTGACAAACCTGATTGAGTTCTTCGAGGGGGTTGATGAAGGGAAAGCTGTGGATGTTGTCTATTTGGACTTTAGTAAAGCTTTTGACAAAGTTCCCCACAGGAGGTTAGGAAAAAAGGTGGAAGCATTAGGTATAAATAAGGAGGTAGTGAAATGGATTCAGCAGTGGTTGGATGGAAGGTGTCAGAGAGTAGTGGTAGAAAATTGTTTGTCCAATTGGAGGCCGGTGACTAGTGGAGTTCCTCAGGGTTCGGTCCTGTGTCCACTATTATTTGTTATATATATTAACGATCTGGATGTAGGGGTAGAGAATTGGATAAGCAAGTTTGCGGATGACACAAAGATTGGTGGTGTTGTGGACAGTGAGGTAGATTACCGTAGATTAAAAGATGATTTAGGAAGGCTGGAGGTGTGGGCTGAGAAATGGCTGATGGAATTTAATACAGAGAAATGTGAGGTGCTGCATTTAGGAAAGGCAAATTTAAATAGGTCATATACATTGAATGGAAGACAATTGAGGAGTGCAGAGCAACAAAGGGATTTAGGAGTTATGGTAAATAGTACCCTCAAGGCTGATACTCAGGTAGATGGTGTGGTGAAGAAGGCATTTGGAATGTTGGCCTTCATAAATCGGAGTATTGAATTCAAGAGTAGGGAGGTTATGATGAAATTGTACAAGGCATTGGTGAGGCCAAATTTGGAGTACTGTGTACAGTTTTGGTCACCAAATTATAGGAAGGATATAAACAAAATAGAGAGAGTGCAGAGAAGGTTCACGAGAATGTTGACAGGATGTCAGGGTTTGAGTTACAGAGAAAGGTTGATCAGCCTGGGGCTTTTTTCTCTGGAGCGTAGAAGATTGAGAGGGGACTTGATAGAGGTGTTTAAGATTTTAAAAGGGACAGACAGAGTAAATGTGGATAGGCTTTTTCAATTAAGAAAGGGGGAGATTCAAACTAGAGGACATGGTTTAAGATTGAAGGTGGAAAATTATAAGGGGAACATGAGGGGAAATTTGTTTACGCAGAGGGTGGTGGAGATGTGGAATGAGCTTCCGGCAGACGTGGTCGAGGCGGGATCATTGGTTACATTTAAGGAAAGACTGGATCGTTACATGGATAGGAGGTGACGAGAGGGGTATGGACCGGGTGCTGGTCAGTGGGACTAGGAGGGTGGGGATTTGTTACGGCATGGACTAGTAGGGCCGAACTGGCCTGTTCTGTGCTGTAAGTGGTTATATGGGTGGATGGACCCCATAGGAGAGTGCTGAGACTTCGTTGGACACGCGCAGGTTTGCCCTGCTGAACTAGCAATATCCCTCAATGCGTTTGCATTCTTTTCGCTGTCGCCAATTGCATGGAGGTGAGCCAGGTCATCAGCGCCAAGAAAGTGGTAGAATGTACCTAAGGCCTGACCAGGACACTTGCGTGGAGGTGTCGGGTTGTCTGTGCCGGGAAGGTGGTAGAGTGCGCCTAGGGTCTGACCGGGACACTTGAATCAGAGCTGGCGGGATGGGGATAGGATATAGAGGAGAAGGTGGACGATGGCAGTGGAGTTGAGATTTCCCTGTAAGGTTTGGTGTTTAAGCTGACCCAACTTTGAGCCACACCATCATATGATAGGTAAAAAATATACGTTTAAAATTGGCGGGGATTAATTATGACAGCGGCACGGTTACATAGCAACTGCCACAAACAACTGTAACAACACCTATAACTGGGGTTTGAATATAAATTTTATAAGTTACAGGAATTACCTGATTAAAGTGAACTTTACATAATTAAAGACTATAATACTGATTTTTTTTTCAAATTACATTACATTTCACACTTTCTTTTGTCTTTTAAACAGTATATACTTCTTTTAAACAGTATATACTTAATGCAGGTGCATCAGTTAGGCATCGGAAGAGTGAGTGTCAGTCAACCGGAAAATTTACATATCCGACATCCATCATCCCTGTACGTGTCAGTTAATGCAGATTCTACACTATATCAAACAGCAAGGCTTCAAGCATCGATTCCTGTGCACATCTCTGGTCATAACCATCCAATCACAAAAACCGTTCTCTACCATCATATTGTTTCTCCTATTGTCAAGCTAATTTTAGATGCATTTTTGCCAAATTTGTGCCACATCCGTGATTCAAATTTTTCAGATCCTCAGATGCCTTAATGATGTGCATTTAAATCACATTTACTGCACAGCCTGCAAGACATTCTGTTACCTCCTCAAAAAAAATTCAGACTGGTCAGACAAGAGCTGCCCTTGTCAAAGCTAATATAAAGGAGCTTTATATTTCCAAATACTGCCATGTCATCAACTGCCTCAACTTCACCACTTCCTCTCAGAATGCTCTGCCCTTCACTCCCTCTGCACCAATCCTTACCTCACCATCAAACCCACAGAAAAGGGTGGTGCTGCTGTGGTCAGGCGCACTGACTTCTACCTTGCTGATGTCAGACAATCTGTCTCAGATGCCTCCTCTTACTTACCCCTTGAACAGGACCTCACCAAAAAACATCAAGCCACCATCTCTGACCTTATCACTTCTGGTCATCTCCTTTCCACATCCTCTAACCTCATTGTTTCCCAATCCTGCACTGCCCATTTCTAACTCCTAACCATAATCTAAAAACCCAAGTGTCTCGGTAGGCACAATGTTTCCATATGCTCCTGCCACACTGAAATGGTATCATAAGACCATAAGAAAAAGGAACTGAAGTAGGCCATTTGGCCCATGGAGTCTGCACTGCCATTCCATCATGAGCTGATCTATTCTCCCACTCAACCCCATTCCCCTGACTTCTCCCAATAACCTTTGCTATCCTTTCTCTTCAGATACCCACAGCTGCCCATGATAGCAATTTCCAGAGGTTGACCACTCTCTGGCTAAAGAAATTCCTCCACAACTGTTTTAAATGGACACCCTTTAATCCTGAAGTTGTGCCCTCTTGTCCTGGACTCACCTACTATGGGAAACATCTTTGCCACATTTACTCTAGCCAGGCCTTTCAAAATTTGAGATCACCCCTTATTCTTTTGAATTCTAAAGAGTACAGTCCAAGTGCCATTAAACATTCCTCATAGGTTAATCCCTTTATTCTAGGAATCATTCTTGTGACTCTTCTCGGAACCCTCTCCAATGCCAGCACAACCTTTCTTAAATAAGAAGCTCAAAACTGAACCCCATACTCCAAGTGAGACCTCAAACCCTCAACATCACATCCCTGCTCTGATATTCTATTCCTCTAGATATGAATGCCAATGTTGCATTCGCCTTCCTCACCACCAACTCCACCTGGAGTTTAACCTTTAGGATATCCTGCAGTACTCCCAAATCCCTTATGCACCTCTGAATTTTCTCCCCATACAAATAAAAGTCTGCCCTTTTATTCCTTCTATCAAAGTATATGACTGTACATTTTCCAGCATTGTATTTCATTTGCCACTTTGCCCATTCTTCTAATCTATTCTTGTCTCTCTGCACCCTCTCCATTTCCACATCACTACCCGCCCCTTCATTCATCTTTGTATCAACTGCAAACTTAGCCAAAAAACCATTTATTTTGCAATCCAAATCATTAACATACAATGTAAAAAGTGAATCAAACACTGACCCCTGAGGAACACAGTGGTAACGAGTAGCCAACCAGAATAGGATCCCTTTAGTCCCATTCTCTATTTCCTGCTGATCAGCCAATGCTCTACCCATGCCAGTGTCCTTCCTGTAATTCCATGGGCTCTCATCTTAAGCAGCCTCATATGCGGCACCTTGTCAAAGAACTTTTGAAAATCCAAATATACAACACATCTTAATGAAGGGTTCATTCCCAAAACATTGGTTATGTATCTTTAACATACAACATACAACACATCTTACCTCAATTTTGACCCCCAGTCCAGACCCTCCGCAACTTCATCCATGATATTTCACATGCTCTCCATCACTTCAACACTTCCAGTTCTCCAAACTGGAGTGCCTCATTTGTCCAATCTCAAATCCCTTTAATTCTTTCTCAACAACAGACCCAACCAGTCTCCCTCGATTACCACCTTCCTCTGCCTTGCAGAACTTGGTCACACTCTCAATAGCCTCCTTTGACTCAACCCACTTTCTACATCCCCACATGGGTCCCTGCTATGCCTGCCTTTTTGTGGGCTATATGGAGCAATCCATGCTGCAAGCCTACACATGCAAGGATCCTCAACTCTCCTTCTGCCACATCAATGACCATATTGGTGCTCCCTTATGCAACCACAATGAGCTTGTCAACTTTATGCACTTTGCAGCTAACCTTAACTCTGATTTCAAATTCACTCTCCTTTTTCTCGATGTCTATCTCCATCTTCAGACAAATCTCTACAGACATTTCCTACAAACTCATCAAATCCCAATGTTTCATCTTCACACCCTGCCCTCTAAAGGATTCTATTCCTGTCTCTCAATTCCTCCATTGCATCTGCTCCCATTCCAGAACATCCGAGATGTCCTCCTTCTTCAAAAAGCATGGTTTCCACTCTACTGCCATCAATGCAGCCCTTACTCATCTCCACTATTTCCCACACATCTACCTGGCCTCCTCAGCCTCTAGACGTAACAAAGACAGGATTCCCCTTGTCCTCACCTACCACCCTACTGGCCTCCACAATCAACATATTATCCTCCACAATTTCTGCCACCTACAATGAGATCCCATCGCCAGATACATCTTACAGCATAGACCACTCGCTCGCTCTGTGACTACCTCTTCCACTCATTCCTTCCCACTAATCAGCCCCCTTGGTACCTACCCCTGTGACTGCAGGAAATGCTACCTACACCCAAGCCTTGTTCCTCACCACCATTTAGGGCCCAAACATTCCTTCCAAGTAAAGCAACACTTCAGTTGCAAATCTGAAGGTGCTGGAGAAACTGGACGCAGCCTGGGAGATCATTTAATTGAGTGCCTTCCTTCTGTCCGCTGCAATAACAGGGACCCCCCCAATAGCCAACTTTTTCAATTCCACACTCCATTCCCAAACCAACTTGTCTGTCCATGGCTTCATACACTGCCAAACCAAGGCCACCCACTAACTGGATGACACCTAATATTCTATCTGGGGGATAAAGAAAGTCCCAGCCTATACTTACAGCTCATGGCCTCCAATCCTGGTAATATCCTCATCCCTCTACATTGATCATTTTACTACTCTTTCTGGGCTTATGCACAAATGCAACCACTTATTTCCCTTATGCAACAAAATCCCTGTTATCTGGAATTCAAGCGACCAGCAGCCTCAAGCAACCAGCAAAAGGTCCATGGGAAATAAATAGGTTAAAAATATGAAAGTTCAAAACTGGCACCCCTAGCGGTTTGCCAATCCATGTAAGATAATGGGTGGCCTCCGTCGGTCATGGTGGACCATGGGTACAGCTTCTGGTAGTAGCTGGGGTGGCCTCTCCAGGGCGCAATCTAGGCAGTGTTAATATGGAGATCTGTCTATTGCCCATGCAGTGGGACCCCCATCTCCATGCTAATGACAGGTCCAAAGG
Source organism: Narcine bancroftii (assembly GCF_036971445.1). Lineage (NCBI taxonomy): Eukaryota > Metazoa > Chordata > Chondrichthyes > Torpediniformes > Narcinidae > Narcine > Narcine bancroftii. The sequence continues at coordinate 27,162,414 of NC_091471.1, forward strand.
AACAACGAAAGTCAATACAGTTTGGTGCAAGTAGCATCACAGGAGTTGCTGTGCCAGTGCTGGGTACAGCAGTCAGCTGCCTTTGGGACTCTGACTCCAGATTTTTCCCTTGGGATTTACTCCCAAAGCCTTTCTCATAGGAGGTTTGAAATCGGAGCTTTCCCTCTCCTAGTTGAGCTACCATCCATGGTTAATGAGCCCCATTTGCCTGGAGCAACTGGTTTCAACGCACTGGGGGCCACCTTTGGTCCTTCTGCCAGTAAGAACAACTCCACCAAGCCACACATGAAGGCCAGGAGTTAGACTAGTTTGTCAGAGGCTGTTGGAGACGCATGCCATGAAGACCATTTGTGTAGCGAGGAGCTCATCCCCACTACCACGCTTCAGCTATGACAACCTTTAGAACCAACGCAAGCTAAAACAACTGGAAAATTCAATTATCTGTCATCTACCAATTACCATAGGTGCAAGAGACCATGAGTTTTACTGTATTTTTTTTAAACCTTCACTCATCTTAAACATCTTAAACTAGATTATCTGTTTTGATTATTTCATCCCTTATTAACAGTGCTACTATACCATCTTTTCCTTTCTGAGAATCCTTCCTAAAAGTCAAATAACCCTGATGGCCATAATAGAGATATAGTTACCAAAGACCAGAGCTTTGCAATTATGTCTCTATCACATCATACTCATTTACCTCTCATTGTGCAGAACAGAAAAGTGCTGGAGAAACTCAGCAAGTCATGCAGCATCCATGGAAAGTAAAAATCAGATGAGGTTTCGGAGCTGAACCCCTCTTTAGGTGCAATAATCAAGGCAAAGGTACCTATTAATTCTTAACTACCTGCTGCAATGAGCTTACATTCCCACTACCTCCACCAACTGAAAGGTAACATTTCTTTAGGTTTCTCTTGTCCACAAAAAAAATCAGTTATATACATTCCTCTGGCAAATTATTAGCTCATTTAGATTTAAATGTGCAGATTGCTGGAAGCACATACCTTCCGTCGTACCCATAGTCCACAATGCAGTCTCAGGAATCTCTTGACAACAGCTTTTACTGTTTTACGTTTTCCTTTGTTTAAGCTGCAATAGGTTAGGGTCCTTGCTGGCTGTTGAAAACTGGGAGACTGAGGAATCACACTACGCACAAAAGAAATATAATGGACATCAATGCAGAATTTAACAAATGTAAATTATTCTTTGCATACATTAAATGTACCATTTCCCTAAACAATTGCCCCACTTATAGAATCCATTTTTCAGTTTCAGGAAATTTTTTTATGATTAGAGGGCGAAAAAACAAAACTAAAATAGAAATTAATTTTGCCAGATTGTTTACATTGGATAATCTATAGGAATACCAGACAGCATGAGAAAAACAGCTGATCAACTAGAAAATCTATAAATGGGGCATCATTACAGAGTTCTGTGTTGTGTATTGGCCTATATTTTGTGTGGGTTTTTTTAAATTTTTCACTGTGAACCATATCAATCAAAATACATACAAGCATTTCCCTCTTAAATATACACAGTGGCATTTTCTCCCTTTTTATCCCCCTACCTTCCCACCCCCCCCTCCAAACCCATTAAACGTTCAACATATACAATATATTAAAACCATTAAACAATGTCATCACACAATGAAAATAAACAAGAAAAATGTGTCTACACACTGGGTCAGTTCATTTTGTCTTCTTATCATTTTAGGGGGTGGAGGTCCGCGGTAGGCCCTCTCTGTTATGTTCCATGTATGGCTCCCAAATTTGTTCAAATAAAGTGACTTTATTTTTTAAATTATATGTTGTTTTTTCCAATGGAATACAGTTATTCATTTCCATGTACCATTGCTGTATACTCGTGCTCTCTTCCATTTTCCAAGTTGACATTATACATTTTTTTGCTATTGCTAAGGCTATCATATGAATTTTTTTTGCACTTTATCCAATTTGAGGCCTAATTCTCTACTTCTTGTGTTACTTAAAAGAAATATCTCTGGTTTTTTTGGTATGTTATCTTTTGTAATTTTATTTGGTATCTGATTTAATTCTTCCCAAAACATATTTACTTTCGTACATGCCCAAGTTGCATGTACTATTGTTCCCATTTCCTTCTTACAGCGAAAACATCTATCCGATAATGTTGGATCCCATTTTTTTAATTTTTGAGGAGTAATATATACCCAGTGTAACCAATTACATTGTATCATGCGTAACCTCGTGTTTATTGTATTCTTCATAGTTCCAGAACATAACTTTTCCCATACTTCATTTTTATCTTTATGTTTAGATCCTTTTCCCACTTCTGCTTAGGTTTATAGTTTATTTCATTTTCCTGATCTTGCAGCTTAATGCACATGTTGGTTATAAATCTTTTGATTATCATTGTGTCTGTAATCACGTATTCAAAGCTGCTTCCTTCAGGTAATCTCAAGCTGTTTCCTAATTTATCCTTTAAATTCACTTTCAATTGATGGTATGCAAACATTGTACCATGACTTATTCCATATTTGTACTTCAACTGTTCAAATGTTAATAAATTATTTCCCAAAAAAAGTTTTCTATTCTTTTGATTCCTTTTCTCTCCCATTCTCTAAAGGAAAGGTTGTCTATTGTAAAAGGTATTAGTGGATTTTACTCAATAGTAATTTTGGTATTTGATCATTTGCTTTTTTCCTTTCTAAGTGGATCTTCTTCCATGTATTAAGTAAATGATGCAGTACTCGTGAGTTTTTATATTGCACCAGCTTTTCATCCCACTTATACAGTATATGTTCCAGTACCTTTTCCCCTATTTTATCTAGCTCTATCTTAGTCCAGTCTGGTTTTTCCCTTGTCTGGTAAAAATCTGATAAATATCTTAATTGTGCGGCTCTATAATAATTTCTAAAATTTGGTAACTGTAAACCACCTTGATTATACCTCTCTGTTAATTTATCTAATGCTACCCTTGGATTCCTCCCTTTCCACAAGAATTTCCTTATTATTCTCTTTAGTTCCTTAAAGAGTTTTTCTGCTAAGGGAATTGGTAATGTTTGAAATAAGTATGTATCCTTGGAAACACGTTCATTTTAATGCAGTTTACCCTCCCTATCAATGTTATCGGTAATTCTTTCCATTGTTCTAAGTCTTCCTGCAATTTCTTTATTAGTGGCTGATAATTTAGTTTGTACAAGTGGCTTAAGTTATTATCTAACCTGATCTCGAGGTATCGGATTGCTTGTGCTTGCCATTTAGATGGTGATTCTTTTTTAAATTCTGTATAGTCTGCATTACTTATTGGCATCACTTCACTTTTAATTGCATTGATCTTGTACCCCGATATTTCTCCATATTCCTTCAATTTCTTATGTAATTCTTTTACTGATACCTCTGGTTCTGTTAGGAATACTATGATGTCATCTGCAAATAAACTGATTTTATACTCCTTCTCCTTTATTTTTATCCCTTTTATTTTATTTTCTATTCTTATCAGTTCTGCCAAAGGTTCTATTGCTAAGGCGAACAGTGAGGGGGATATTGGACATCCCTGTCTAGTTGACCTACTTAATTTAAAGTGACTCGATACATATCCATTTACTGTTACCTTCACCAACGGTCCATTGTACAATGCTTTAATCCAATTTATATATTTTTCTGGTAGATTAAATTTTTTCTGCAATACTTTAAATAAGTAATTACACTTTACTCTGTCAAAGGCTTTTTTTGCTTCTAAAGCAACAGCCACTGTTGGCTTCTTATTTCCTTGAACTGCGTGAATTAGATTAATAAGTTTACAGTCCGCTGTTCGTCTTTTCTTAATAAATCCAGTTTGATCTTGTTTTACTATTTTAGGTACACAATCGGACAATCTGTTTGCTAATAATTTTGCTATTATCTTATAGCCTGAATTAAGTAGGGATATTGGTCTATATGATGCTGGTGTTAGTGGATCTTTCCCCATCTTTGGCATTACTGTAATTATTGCTGTCTTACAAGAATCTGGCAAGTTTTGTGTTTCTTCTATCTGGTTCATTACTTCCAGGAGAGGAGGAATTAATAACTCTTTAAATGTTTTTTGGAACTTCATCCTCTCCTGGTGTTTTATTGTTCGGTAGCTTTTTTAATAGATCCTGTACTTCCTCTATTTCAAATGGTTTTATTAGTTTGTTTTGTTCCTCTTCTTGCAATTTTGGAAGTTCAATTTTAGCTAAAAATTCCTCTATTTTATCATCGTTCCCCTCGTTATCAGTTTAATACAATTGTACATAAAATTCCTTAAAATTTTCATTAATCTCTGTTGGATTATATGTAATTTGTTTGTCCTTTTTCCTTGATCCCAGTGTTGTTCTTTTAGCTTGTTCTGTTTTAAGTTGCCAGGCTAATATTTTATGTGTTTTTTTCTCCCAGTTTGTAATACTTTTGCTTTGTTTTTATTATTGTTCTTCTCCACCTTTTACGTTTGTAATGTTTCATATTTAATATTTTTTTGTCCGTCAGTTCTCTCCTTTTCGTTATATCATCCCTTTTTACTAATTCCTTTTCTGTACTTACTATCTCCCTTTCCAACTGCTCTATTTCCCTATCGTAATCCTTTTTCATCTTAGTTACATAACTTATTATCTGCCCTCTAATGAAGGCCTTCATTGCATCCCATAATATAAATTTGTCTTTCACTGATCCTGTGTTTATTTCAAAATATGTTTTAATTTGGCATTCAATAAATTCCCTAAATTCCTGTCTTTTAAGTAGCATCGAGTCTAACCTCCATCTATATGTTCTTGGTGGGATGTCCTCCAGTTCTATTGCTAATAATAGGGGTGAATGATCTGATAGTAGTCTAGCTTTATATTCAGTTTTCCTAACTCTCCCTTGAATATGGGCTGACAACAAAAACATATCAATTCTTGAGTAAGTTTTGTGCCTACTCGAATAATATGAAAATTCCTTCTCTCTTGGATGTTGCCTCCTCCATATATCCATAAGTTTCATTTCCTGCATTGATTTAACCACAAATTTGGCTACTTTATTCTTTTTACTTGTCTTTTGTCCAGTTTTATCTAACATTGGGTCCAAATTAAGGTTAAAATCCCCTCCTATCAATATATTTCCTTGTGCGTCTGCAATCTTCAAAACAATATCCTGCATAAACTTTTGATCCTCTTCATTAGTTGTGTATATATTGAGCAAATTCCAAAATTCTGACACTTTATCATTGCATACCTCCCTGCCGGATCTATTATTTCCTCCTCTAATTTGATTGGTACATTTTTGTTAACTAGTATGGCTACACCTCTAGCTTTTGAATTATAGGATGCTGCCGTTACATGTCCTCTTAGTTTGTTATGTCCGCTTCAGTTAGATGCGTTTCCTGCACAGATGCTATATCTATCTTTTCCTTCTTAAATAAATTTAGTAGCCTCTTCCTTTTAATTTGGTTATGTATTCCATTAATGTTTATAGTCATATAGTTCAACATGGACATCTTATATCTTGCATACATCTCTTTTCCACTTCTTTGCCACCTCCATCCTCCTTTTCCCCATTTTCACCTCTTAGTTTTCTCTTATTACACTTAATGTACGACAACACATTTAAAACATAAAGTACCCCCACTGTTCCCAGATCCACTAATAAATTAACCCCAAAAGTTCCCCCCCTCTCTGAGTTGCCCCATACCCCTTGCCGGGCAACCACAACTCCCCTTTTCATTTGGGTTGTGATCTTGTTCGCAGTGTCAACTGAATTTGCAGTGACGGTTATTCCCCCTCCACCCAGCCCTCTCCAGAAAACACTTTTAAAAAAAAAACTCATATAACAAAGCTCTCTCTCTTCTTTTTTTTCCCCTTACTCCCTTCCTTCCCTTCTCTTTTCCCTCTTTAGTTCTTTACATATACATTGTTTTTACATCTTTATATATGCTTTATGGCCATTCTTCTTCATTCTTGTTACATCTCTTCTTCTGTTCTCCAAACGTTCTGCAAATTCTTGCGCTTTATCTGGATCCGAGAACAGTCTGTTTTGCTCCCTGGGTATAAATATTTTAAGGATGGCTGGATGTCTTAATATGAATTTGTAACCTTTCCATAAAGTTGATTTCGCTGTATTAAATTCCTTCCTCCTCTTTTAGAGTTCAAAACTTATGTCTGGGTAAAAAAATATTTTTTGACCCTTGTATTCCAATGGTTTATTATCTTCTTTAATTTTATTCCTTGCCCATTCCAGTATATTTTCTCTTGTCGTATATCTCAAAAATTTTACTAAGATGGATCTTGATTTTTGATGTGCCTGTGGTTTTGAAGCTAATGCTCTGTGTGCCCTTTCCATTTCCATTTCTTCCTGCATTTCTGTCATTCCCAGGACCTTCAGGATCCATCCTTTTATAAATTCCTTCATGTCTGTGCCTTCTTCATCCTCCTTCAGGCCCACTATTTGTATGTTGTTTCACCTACTATCAATTTTCTGAGATAATAACTCTTGTGTCTCTTTAATTTTTTTTGTCACTTTCTTCCAATTTTTCTCTTAAGTCATTCACTTCCATTTCTACAGCCGTTTCCCGCTCTTCCACACTCTCTTTTCCCTATTTCTGTCATTACCAGTTCTAACCTTTGCATTTTATCTTCTGTTCTTTTCATTTTTATTTTAATTGCGTTAAACTGTAATGATAACCATTCTTTTAGTGATCTCATTTGTTCTTCAAAAAAGACTTTATCTACATTCTGTTCATCAGTTTTACCTTTTATTTCTCTTTGTCCATCAGTTTACCTTCTAATTCTCTGTGAAGATCTTGGTCTTCTTCTTCCTCTTCTTCTGTGCCTGTATCCGTGTTTGTGTCTTCTCTTCTTTGTGTCTGCGTCTCTTCTGTTTTTCCTGATGAGCTGCTTGTATCTCTTTGTCGGGCCTCTTCTTGCTGGGCCTCTTGTTGCTGTTCCTCCCCTCTTGGGTTGCTCCTCTGATGTGCTTCTTGACGTTGGTCTTCTTGTCGATCTTCCCTCTCTCTGTCTTCCATGTTTTTTTCGTCGCACCCTCTTCTGCTGTCTTCCTTATCCTCCAGCTGAGAGAACTGGTGTTGGGTGCCTCTCAGCTGCTCGGTCTGTGACAGCCCACTCCTCTGCTGAGCCCCCCTCCCACCGGTGTCCTCTTTCTCCTCTGATTGCGCACTTTTGTTTGGCTCCGAGAGCCATTTTTGTAGTGTACCGGCTGGTAGGTCACGACTCTGCAGGGCAGGTACTGACCTCGAGGGTCGGGCGCTCCTCGTCACCACAGCGTCCTGTTCCTTCCTGCAGGTAAGGCCTTCTTCCTTCTTCTCCAGTGACTTTTTTTTAAACTTATTTTTTTTTCAGTTGTTCTTATTTTCTCCTTCTTGGAAGCCATCTTCTTTCTCTTCTCTTTATCTTTTATTTCTTGTACTTTATTTCTGTTATGCTTTGCTTTTTCCTGACTTTTTTTTCTATATTCCTGGAGAGGGCTGGTTTTCCCAACCGGCCACTACTCCATCACGTGACTCCTCCTCCTCCTCTCTCTCTCTCTCTCTAAGATCTTTTGGCTTCAGTTTACCAAACAAAGTGAATTTTGTTTATGATCTTTGCTTCAGTTGAGATCGAAGTTTTGTGAGTCTTGTGTCTAAATTTTTCTGTGGGCTGGTTGGAAACATAACTTCGACTTTAATTACATATGTTATATTTAGGCTGGGGAATGTATCAGTTCTACACTGTTATAGAAATTTACATAGTAACCAGTGGGTATTGTTATAAAAGGGGGATTTTTAATTAAAGTTTGAAGGTGAATTTTTTGTTAATAAAGTAATTGTTCATCTTTACCCCTGTGTGATATGCCTTCTTTGTGGTTGCTGGTTTGATCTTGTAACAGGCATCAATTAAAAACCACAACATTAAACTATCACTTATTTGCTCTTTCCAACATCAACATGAATGTTGGAAACAGAAAGCTGAAAATAGTTACTGTAAAATGCATATTTAGCACAAACACAAAAAGTGAATTCCTACCCTGTCGCTTCCAATCAATATACAAATTAAGTTGAAGAACGAGTTAGTTGGATAATCTTACAAAAATTAAATGAATGCAACTTAATAAACACAACAGTTACATTGCAAGAAAAGTCCAAGTGAGTGCATCAAAATTCAATTTCCTTCCTGACAGTTAAATTTCTGCTTTCAATCTCACCTGTTGAGAGTGGCAAGTTTGTGTGCACAAATAAATCTATACTCCACAGATGATCCCAGTTTGGTTACCGTAGAAATGGTCGTAGACGAGACATGGTAAGAGTTGAGGGTGGCAAACCTGGAGACCAGTTGCGTAACAGAGGAACTTCTTGAAGCATTATTCTGAGCTAATGGAAGGAGTTGCCTCAACGCTCCTTGAAATACAATTAAAAAAAAACACATTTTAAACACCAATCTTATTCTTAGACTTCTCTTAAAAAAATAAAGATTTGTTTTTACCTAGAAGTATGTAAACCAGTTTAGAATGGCTAAATATTTGCGATTCATGAGAACGAGATCACGCACTATCAGATTCAAGGACAGATTATTTCTTGCTGTTTTAAGACCCCTGAATGAAGCCAAAAATGGTAAAATTATATTGCCTTTGTTCCGTACCAACTGATCTCTGTACAACTCTGCATTTTTCTATGTCTTAATTGATGTACTAGATGTTTGTTCACAAAACAACCTCTATCATGCATCTTGGTAAATGTGACAATAAACTTGAACTGGAACTTGAAATTCTGTATGAATGGTCAGATGCTAATAATGACAGATATATTCAAGCTGAATGACCATTTTACACGACTTAAAAATACAGAAAATGCTGGAAATAATGAAAGAAAGAGGCAATGTTTCAGGTTAGTAGCCTTTCATCAGAACTAGCTTGATTAGGTTTCGAACAGTACAGCACAGGAACAGGCACATCAGGCCATGATGTCTGCACCAAACATAATGGTCAAATTAAATTAAAATTCTCCTACTTGCACATGATACATATCCATCTATTTGCTCCATAATCAGAGAAAATTTCAAGTTCCAGTTCAAGTTTATTGTCACATTAACCAAGGTTCAGGTCTCCTTTAAACTTTGCCGTCTCAAACTTTAAACACATGTCCTCTAGCATGAGAGTTTTATCCTGGGAAATATATTCTGACTTTATTTCTAACATGTTTGGTTTTGTTGATAAGTCTTCAATTTGAAACATTAACTGTTTCTCTTTCCATCGATGTTGACGACCCTGCTGAGTATTTCTAGCATGTTTATTTTCAGAATTTCAACATAGTCCAAATGTATTGAGGACCCTAATAACTCCATGTCTTTTCTTGCTCCATTCTTTTGTTGTTTCATAAAATAGTACAGCAGAGTTCAGGCCCTTCAGCCCTTGATGTTGTGCTAAACCATATATTCTTTCCTAGAAAAGGTACTAAATCCTCCTTGCCCCATAACCCTCCATGTGTCTGTCTAAGAGTCTCTTAAATGTTTCAGCCTCCACCACCATCCTTGGCAAGGAACTCCAGGCACCTACAACTCTCTGTGTAAAAAAAAAAATTAACTCTGATGTCTCCCCGAAACTTCTCTCCCTTAACTTTGTACATATGTCCTCTGGCATTGGCTGATCCAGCCCTAGGAAACAGGTGCTTGCTGTCTACCCGATCCATGCCTCTCATAATCTTGTAGACCTCGATCAAGTCTCTCATCCTTCTATGCTCCCGCATCGGACTTGTCAGCCACAATCGAGCCTGCAGCTGACGTGGACTTTTACCCCCTCCATAAATCTTCGTCCGCGAAGCCAAGCCAAAGATGCTCCAAAGAGAAAAGTCCCAGCTCTGCTAACCTTGCTTCCCAAGATTTGTTTCCAAATCCAGGTAACATCCTGGTATATTGAGAATCTCCTGAATGTCAAGATGAAACTGGAAACTGAGATCAGTCAGTACAGATCACTACTGGATGGTAGCAATAAGAGGTAAGACAAATGAATGTGGCCATTAAGGACATACCAACTTGTTCAGGTAGTTATTCCCATATAAATTTAACCGCTTCCCTTTTGTAAAATAATGATGGAAAGTGAGTGAAATATGGAAGTCTGCAGATGCTGTGATTGTAGTAAAAGTGCACAGTAAATGCTGGAGGAGCCCAGTAGTCTTGCAGTGTCCATAGGATGTAAAGATATATTACTGACGTTTCGGGCCTGAGCCCTTCTTCAAGATGGAAGCAAAAAGCAGGCAGGCGAGTTTGCGGAGAAGCTAGTGGAGTTGTTCAAGTGAACCAGTACGGACTTGAAGGGCCAACATGGCCTGTTTCCGTGCTGTAAACAGTTATATGGTTATATCTCCTTCGCAACCTCTCCATGGTTTCCACATCCTTCCTATAATGAGGTGACCAGAACTGAACACAGTACTCCATGTGGTCTTACCAAAGATTTGTAGAGTTACAACATGACCTCTCTACTCCTGAATTCAATCCCCCATTAATGAATCCCAACATCCCAAAGGCCTTCTTAATTATCAACCTGTGCAGCGACCTGTTCATCCACACTCTTAAGTAACCAACTATTAACCCTGTAATCAGCCTTCTGGTTTGTCCTTCCAAAATGCATCACCTCACACTTATCTGGATTAAAATCCATTTGCCACTTTTCTGCCCAACTCTGCTTTCTGTCTATATCCTCTTATAACCTTCGACCACCTTCAGCTCCATCCACAACTCCTCTAACCTTCATGTTATCCACAAACTTACTCACCCATCCTTCCACCTCTTCATCCAGGTCATTTATAAAAATCGCAAAGCGCTATTCATCCTAGCTATTGAACCTCTGCAGAGAGGAGATCCAGCTATTAAGGCCTTCAAAGTTGGACAAGAAGAACATAAAATCAGTTTTTTTGCTGATGATGTGCTATTATAGATGTCTGACCCGGCCGAGTCACGGATAAGATTACAAACAATACTGGAAAAATATGGAAGAATATCAGGATATAAAATATGGATGAAAGTGAGATTATGCCATTGCAGAATTTTGATTATGAAAGATACCAAAAAGGTAGTAGATTTAAATGGAAGAAAGATGGAATTAAATACTTAGGAATAATGACAGATAACAATTTACAGAATTTATATAAGCTTAATTATACCCTTCTATTAGAGAAAATAGAAAAAGATTTACAGAAATGCAAAAATTTGCCAATTACATTAATAGGAAGGGTAAATTGAATAAAAATGAAGGTAATGCCAAGACTACAAATTCTCTTTCAATTGTTGCCTTTTGTATTAACTAAATAATTCTTTAAATTATTACATAATTGTAGAAGACAATTCCCATGTAATAACAAAGTACCAAGAATTGTCCTGAAAAAGTTAACATGAGACTATAAATTGGGAGGACTTAAAAAGACTTCCGGATTTTAAGAAGTATTATCCATTAGCACAAGCAAGATTTCTATCATCTTTTTTTGAAGAAAGCAGTCCCCTTTCGTGGATTCGAATGGGGCTGAATTCAATAAAAGAGGAGACAATGAAGGACTTTATTTATAAGTGGAATGTTAAGACAATAACAAAAAAAAGGATAATCCTATATTAATACACATGATTAGAATATGGCAAGAAATAAATGAATGTATCAGGAAAAAGCAGGTATATCACTGAGGACACCATTATGTAAAACTGTACTACTGCCTATGAATCTGACAAAGGAATAAAATATGTTGATTGTTATATGGAAGGATCTCTTGTGTCTTTTGAACAATTAAGAAATAAGTATGGAGTAACTAATGCTTTCTCCAGTTAATATCATTCTTAAGAGAAAGATGGGACCAAACTTGACCCCACCTGAAATTAATGAGATGGAATGAACGATTTGGCTGGAGAAAACACCAAAATTTATATCTAAGATGTATTTTGCTCTCCAAAATGAAAGTGCAAAGCCAGGTTTACAGATATTGAGAGAGATGAGGGTCAGATTTAGGAGTTGCAATAATGGTAAGTTGCTGGTCTGAATGGTGTTTGGATAGCATGACGTCAATTGTAAATGGATTAGTACAATATAATTTTCTACACCAATTATACCTCACACCACAGAAATTACATTAATCAAAATCAGAAATAGCAGAGATGTGTTTTAAATATGGAATAGAAATAGGAACCTTTGTACATGCTACGTGGTGATGAGTGAAGGTGAGACTCAGGCAGGATATTACTGAAATACTAACAAGGATAATAGAGGTGGCCTTTGTGGATGACACGAAGCTTCATCTTTTGGGAAATTTTATTGAAATAAGTATTAACTAACTAAATTCCAAATTTCATTTGTTAAAACAGCCTTAGCAGTGGCTTAAAAATGTATTGCGATTACTTGGAAATCCAACTCCCCTCTACAGATAGCACGATGGAAGAAAGAGATGAACAGTTGTATTCATATGGAAATAAAGCACATACAATATAAAGAACAAATATGACATATTTATAAAAATATGGCAACCATATCTGGACTATATAGGGGACCAAATATAATAAAAAGGTGCTACTATTACAAAAATATAAGTGACCTCTGCAATGAAAGCTTTCTTTTTTAAACTCTACTGTAACCCCTGACGGTATATGGATTTATACTGTGAATGGGGTGGGTGGGAAAGGGTTGTTATGTTTTGTTTTGTAAGAAAAATTTCTATCTATTTTGAAAATTGAAAATTTTGATATGTATCTTTACAGAAAGAAAACCAAAAATAAAAAAAAACACAAAGAGCAGGGTCCCAGACCTCCAGGAAGAATACTTTCCTTCCACTACTACTCTCTGCTTACTTCCTATAAATCAATTTTTTATCTACACACCCAAGGTTCTACTGATACCGAAACTGATGACTTTCAGGATGAGTATCTATCTCATGGGGAACCTTGTCAAATACATAAAATCCATATAGACTCATCTACCGCTCTACCTCATCAATTCCTCGTAACCTCCTCAAACAACTCAATTAGGCTCATGAGGCATGCTGACTGTACTTCTCCAAATACTCATAGATCCTATCCTCTCCATTAGTTTGCACACCACTGACACAAGATTCACCAGTCTATAATTCCCAGGATTCTCCCTATAACCTTTTTTTAAAACAAGGGGACTACCAATGCCATTTTCCAATTCTCTGGCATCTGGACTTGATGACTTTAAGAAGATCCAACACTTTCACTTTCTTAAACTCTACATCGTTCAGCACGCAGGCCTGTTCAATTTTGACCTCACCGTGATCAAGGTCCTTTTCCATTGTGAATAATGACGCAAAGTATTCATTTAGGACCTCCCTAACGTCCTCTGCCTCCAGGTACATGTTGCCTCCCTTATCCTTTAGTGGCTTCACTTTCACTCTCATCATCCTTCTGTTCTACACAAATGTATAGAACGCCTTGGGGTTCTCCTTAATTCTACATACCAAAGGTTTCTCATGCCCCTTTTAAGCTCTCCCAAGTCCTTTCTTAAGCTCCTTCCTGGCTACCATATACTTCTCATGAGCCCTTCCTCTTTCCTGCTTCCTATATCCAATGTATGCTTCCTTCTTCCTCTTGACTAGTTGTTTTACCTATTTCATCAGCCACTGTTCCCCTTTCCTACCATTTTTTCTTTGTCCCAGTGGGTCAAACCTATCTTGAACCCTATATAAGTGGTCCTTAAACTTCCTCCACATTACTTCTGTGCTTTCATCCTTAAACATCTGTTTCTAATTTATTCTCACTATTCCTGCCTCATCCCTTCATAATTAGCTCTTTCCCACTTTAGCACTTTTCCCAGTTTGACTGTTTTTATACCTTTCCATAGCTATGTTGAAGCTAAGGGAGTTGTGGTCACTCTCACCAAAAAGCTCCCCCACTGAGAGGTCCACCAACTGACCAGGTTCATTACTCAGAACCAGATCCAGTATGCCCTCTCCTCTAATCAGCTGGTCCACATACTGCAGAATCTTTCTTGACGAACTCAGCTCCATCTCTCCCTCTTATAGTAAGGAGATGCCAGTCAATGTTAGGGAAGTTGAAATCACCCATAACTATAACCCTGTATTTCCCGCACCATTCCAAAATGTGCCTTTTTATCTGCTCCTGTGTCCCAAGGGCTATTTGGGGGCTATAGACTATTCCCTTCCTGTTTCTGAATTCCACCCACACCAACACAGTGGACACTCCCTCTGCAGCATCCTCCCTTTCTGTAGCCATAATACTATCTCTGACCAGTAATGCTACTCCCCCCGCCTTTTCTACCTCCCGTCCTATTCTTTTTAGAATAGGACCCCACCGACCATCAACAGGATATCATTTCCCAGATGATCAAGGACCTCATTACTTTAGGTGATTTCCTAATTCCCACCTGCACTGATTACTTTTATCTTCTGCCCAAAATTCACAAATAGAAAAGAACTACCCTGATAGAGCTATTATTTCTGCCTCCTTCTGCCTACCAAACATCTCCTCATACTTTGACACTATCTAATTCCCCCCCCCAATCCAGTTCCTTCACTGCTGAAGAATTCCTATTCTATGGCCCCCACTACCATAACAGATGTGCAATGCCTTTACATATCAATTCCCCACCAGGAAAGCCTCAAGGACCTCCATTTCTTTCTTGAACAGAGAGCCCGGCAAATCAGCCTCAACTACTTCTCCTTTAACTATCCCTCTTTCCTCCAAATCTAGAGTTTAGCCACACACACACATCTTGTTTGGTATTTGGAATCCCTGTTCCAATCCTGCTCAGGACTACTCCCCCATTCTTCCTCTGTTACATCAACAACTGTACTGGTGCTATCTTATGGACAGGTGCACAATTTGACAATTTTATTAAGTTTCAGTGCCAACTACTCATCCCTTTCCACCTCTCCCCGCAGGGATGTCCATCTGTGACTCTCTAGTCCGTTCTTTCCTCACCACCAACACCCATCCCACCCCCCCCCCCCCCCTTTCTATCTCCTCAGGCACTGCAAATGCAGAAAATGCAAAACTTGTCCCTACATCTCATTCATCTAAGTCACAAATAGACCTTCCAGATGGGGGAGAGTTTTACATGCACTTCGTCCAACACAATCTACTACATGTAGAATACTCAGTGAAGCCTCCTCAACATTGGTGAGTCCAAACAAATTCGCTGAAGATATCACTCTGTTTGTGGGTATAAACTTGAATTTCCTGTGGCCAACCACTGGAACTCTCGCAACCATTTCTACAATGATATGCCTGTTCTTAGTTTTATCAACATTGAGGCCAAAAATAACATTGAAGAAAAACACATCAATTTCCTCCTGGACAAAACCTTAAACCTAAAGGCATGAACAATGACTTTCCAAATTTTAAGTAAGCCCCATCTGGTGTCACTGTTTCTACATTTTCTTTACCTACTTATTTCCCACCTCTAACTTTGGTTTAACAATCCCTTCCCACCTCTCAAACCTTCTGCCCTCTCCTCTTCAGGCCCCTCTTCGAGTTTATTTTCCCACAGATGCTGTCTGACCTGCTGAGTTCCTCCAATAATTCATCGTCTGCTCAAGATTCCTGCATCTGCAGCTTTTCTCTACCCCCTAGTAATTGTCACCCACATTCGGGGAGTATCATCAAAACCCCTACTCTATCAAAATTTTCTCCTTAGAATCAATAACAACTAATTCGACTGAAAAAAGACTCAATCTCCTTTGGAACATCAACCCTAGATTTGAATCAGTGCCTCTTTCTGCTGGCAGATGTGGAAAGGAGGTGGGATAACCAAGAGAGGGTAGTGGAGATCAGACCGATACGGGAGAGGTGGAAATCTGATGGTTCGGATCCAGGGGAATGAAAGGGGTGGAGGGGTTGGGGGAGGGGGGGTTGAGGGAGGAGGGGTTGGGGGAGGGGGGTTGAGGGAGGGGGGTTGAGGGAGGGGGTTGAGGGAGGGGGGGTTGAGGGAGGGGGGTTGAGGGAGGGGGGTTGAGGGAGGGGGGTTGAGGGAGGGGGGGTTGAGGGAGGGGGGTTGAGGGAGGAGGAGTTGAGGGAGGAGGAGTTGAGGGGGGGTTGAGGGAGGGGGGTTGAGGGAGGGGGGTTGAGGGAGGGGGGTTGAGGGAGGGGGAGTTGAGGGAGGAGGAGTTGAGGGGGGGGTTGAGGGGGGGGGAGTTGAGGAGAGCCGTACCCCGGGGACGGAACAGGTGGAGACCCGACGAGTCGTAACGGGGATGAGCGGACAGATAAGGAGGGGGAAGCAGATGCGAAGGTCATGGCGCCTTCCGTCGAGTGAATTGGGGGAACTCAACCTTGTCACAGCAAGTGAATCATCCGGCGCACTATTTCCTTCCCCTCCGAGACCGTCCCCTCGGCCCATTCCCGGACTGCGATCACCATTCGTCTGCACCCACCGAGCCCGCTCCTCAGCGCCGCCATCTTGTCCGCTCGCCCAGCGCTTTCTCCTACGGCGGCTCCGCGCACTCAAACTTCCCGCCTCGCATCATCCAAACTCTGCGTTGGGCTCTTCGGGTTTGACTTGGTCGCTTCTTATTACTTATCCATTTCCAGCAAATAACTCAGTAAATCACATTATAATATGTTGTTTTCTTGTAATTTGTATTTGGGCAAGCGTACAATGTCTCACGTCGCCTTAGAAGTCACATATGGGATGAGTTCAATCCAGAGAGGTCATTTGGATGTGTCAAGGATCTTGTTTCTCCGTTGTATGGATTTCGCTGAATAGAAAGCAAACAGATTGACTGTAAATGCATTCGGGAATTTTAACATGCATTATTATTTATCAGAATCAGGTTTATTGTCATGAACATGTGCCATGAAATTTATTGTTTTGCAGCAGTATTGTGCATTAGATTTCAGATGTCTTGTCAGAGTACATACATGAGGACTCGGCAGAATTACCACTTATTGGTAATGCAATTTAAAAAAACTACACAGCATACACATGTCAACAAATAAAGAGCCATAAGCAAACAGAATGCAATACAGAAAGAATTTAAAAAAAACAATAAAGTGCAAAAGTAAGTCCTTAAGAGAGGGTGTGAGGAAGTGCAGGGTTTGTACTATATGTCAGTGAAAAGCTTGTCTCTTGTGATGGAGACAGAGAGATCCAGGAAGGGGAGAGATGGACCAGATAAGTTTGAGATCAGTGTGGAAGTTGGCCATGAAGTTGACGAGCTCATCACAGGTGCATGAAGGAGCCCCAATGTAGTCGTCGATGTGTAGGTTTGCACCATGGATTGCGCCAAACCCCACAAACAGGCAGGCATAGCTGGGACCCATGCGAGTACCCATAGCTACTCCTTTGATTTGGAGGAAGTGGGATGAGTTAAAGCAGAAGTTAGTTAAAGAGTGAGGACAAGTTCTGTCAGGCAAAGAAGGGTGGTGGTAGAGGGTGACTGGTCAGGTTTTTGGTCCAGGAAGAAGCTAATTGCTTTCAGACCTGTGTGGGGGATAGAGGTGTGAAGGGATTGGACATCCATCATGAAGATGAGGCAGTCCGGTTTGGGGAATCTGACGTCATTGAGGAGATTCAGGGCATGTGAGGTATCGCAGATGTACGTGGAGAGGGATTTATCCAGAGGAGACAAGATAGAGGTAAGATTAAACTAATTTGGTGGGGCAGGAGCAGGCAGAAACAATGGATCTGCACGGATGGTTGGGGTTGTGGAGAAACAGGCATTGCGAGGGTGGGAGAGAATGAGGTTGGAGGCCATGGATGGGAGGTGACCAGAGGTGATGAGGTTGGAGATGGTGTTGGCGACAGTGGCATGATGTGTAACAGTGGGGTCCTGTAGGAGGAGGTGTCTGAGAACTGTAGACTGGCCTCAGCAAGGTAGAGACCACACTGCACCACCCTTGAATGCAGGTTTGATGGTGAGGTTGGGATTGTTGTGGAGACAGTCGAAGGTAGAGCATTCTGAGGAGCTGAGGTTGGAATACGAGAGGAGGGTGGTAAAGGAGACAGTTGACATCTCGGTGACAGTTTGAAATAAAAAAGGTCCAGAGCGGGAAGCTGGCTAGGATGAGGTGTCCAGTAAGAAGAAGAAGGCTTGAGGTAGGTGAAAGGGTCTTGCGTTGGGGGGGGGGGGGGGGGGAAGAAGAGTCATGGGGTCATGGAAGTGAGCCCGGAGGCGACAGAAAAAGAGTTAGGAATTGTAGCGTGCGCAGAACTCATTGAGGTGTGAGTAGAGGGGGCAAAGGTGAGGCCTCTACTGAGGAACGAGCACTCTGTCTCAAAGAGGAGAAGGTCAGAGCAGAAAGCAAAAACTAAGCAGGGGCCAAAATCAGTGTTGTGGAGGGTGTTGGGGGGAGGAGGAGGAGGAGGAGGGTTGGGGAAGGTCCAAGGGTGGAGATGGAAAGTGGGGGACGTTGGAAGGATAAGGATGGAGGTTTGTGAGGGAAGGGGGTTGGGGAGCTCAGAGGAGAGGGGTGGTTGAAGTGCCAGTTGATGAAGTAGACAAAGACGATAAGGGTCAAACAATAACCATGGCTTTTATTAGCAGAAACTAATGGTACAATAATGAAAGACAATGGGTGCATACACAGTTATACCCAAGGGGAGTGTCTTTAATAGCACAGCTAATGTTACTACAGCAAGGCTCACCAGAGGGAAGACAGACAGCTTAGCAGAGATTTACGACAAGGGGGAAAGATCAGAGGGGGGGCAGAGAGGAGGGAGGGTGGGTGGGTAGCCAGAGAATGGAGGGAAAGCGATGAGATCTGAGGGTTGGGGGAGGAGGTGGGCAAAGAGGCGTAGATGGGGGTGGAATAGGGAGAGGTGTACGAGGATAGGGAAGGACTAGTGAGGGGGATGTGGGACTCCAGCAGCAGTCTGTGTTGGGATGTGGTGTGAGTCAGCGATGGAGGTTCCAGCATCTTCTGCAGGTAGGAGTCTGTGTTTGGAGTCAGCAGTTGAGGTGTCAGGAGCTCTGGTGAGAAGGGGGTCGGGGCCCAGATCGCAGTGGTTGGCAATGGCGTTAGGAGTACCGTTGTATTGGTGGTCGGGGCCCAGGTTGGAGTGGGCAGCCGTGGCATTAGGCATACTGCCTGTGGGAAGAAGCTGTTTTTCAGTCTGACGGTGCTGGCTCTGATACTCCTGTATCTCGTTCCTGATGGGAGCAGCTGAAAGATGCTGTGTGTGGGGTGAAAAGTATCCTCAATGATTTTGTGTGCTCTCTTCAGACAACAATCTGGGTAGATCATGTTGATGAGTGGGGGTGGGGGGGGGAGAGGTGGTGGGGGGAAGGAGACTCCAGTGATCCTTTTTGCCACTCTTATGGTCCTGTGGATGACCTCTGATTCATTTCTCTGCAGCAATGGTACCACACTGTGATGCAGCTGGCCAAGACCCTCTCAATAGAGCTCCTGTAGAAGGTTGATATAATATTGGCCGGTAGCCTTTCCCACTTCAGTCTTCTCAGGAAGTTCAGTCATTGTGGAGCCTTCCTGACAAGTGAGGGGATGTTGTGTGTCCATGATAGGTCACTCTACTGTCTCCTTCATCTTGTCCACATTGAGACACAGATTATTACTCTTGCACCATTTCATGAGATTTTCCACCACTTCTCTGTAGTGTGGCCCATCATTGTTGCTGATGAGGCCGACCGCTGCTGTGTCATCTGCAAATTTGATGACATTATGAGCTGGATCAGGAGTGTGAATAGGAGTGTGCTGAGCACCAATGCTCAGCATAACAGTGCTTGACAAACTGTGGTTTTTCCGTTAGGAAGGCCAGATTCCAGTTACAGAGAAGAGCGTTGAGTCCAAGCTTCTCCACCAGCCTCTTGGGAATCATATTAAACACCGAGCTGAAGTGATGGAACGGAGGAGTCATTTTTCAGGTGGGTCAGGTTAGTTATTTAAGCATGTACAAAGGTAAAAAAGCAGTTAATTAATGAATTGATGTGTCTTCAGCAATCTTTCATGCTAGCCTTAGATTCAGAACATGATTAAGAAGAAAACGGAAGAAGACTCGTTACCTGCTGAAAACATTGAGGTACCTCGATATGAATGAAGTCTCCTCATTACAGCTCATAGTTTACATTGCCATACTCTTATCACAATAGCTGCTATTTCTTTTAGACCACCCTTTCCCTTTACAACTTAGGCAATGTCTTGTCTGGGAAGAATTTTTTTTTAATTACAGATGGTATCAATGCACTATTTTTATATTTCAGAGGGCATTTAGCAACTTTTAAGTATAGTCCTGGAATCACGTTTATATCAGGACAATTTATTTCCTCCCTGAAAGGTAAATGGTTTTTATAACAATTGCTATTGCAGGTGTTACGAGCCCAGAGGACCCCAAAACCCAGCAGCAATAGATATTCACCAAGACAAATGGGTACTTAAACAAAAGTTTCTTTTAATTATCTTTAAACATGAAAACAGAATCACACTTTAACTTATCATGATTGACTTAACAAACCTAACTTAACACCCCCTTCTAATTCTTAGTGCACGTGTATGTAATGTGTGTGTAAGTTCAGAAAAGTTCTTTGGTTCACAGTTCAATCTCACTTCTCATTCCTTCAAGTTCATTGGTTGCAGGCAATTCTTATACTGTCCACAGAATTTAACATGTATAAAGTTCACCAGGCTTTGGTGCTCAAAAGGTAAATGGTTACTGCTCAGGAAGGTTCTTGTTGGTTTTCAGAGAGAGATGTGTTGTTCCAGGACATCCACAACTGAGGTACTTCCATCAGTCACCTCAGTGTCTTGCTGACAAAAATTGCCCCTTCAGGGTTCTCCAGATGATAACCTCTTTCTTTCAGGTCACCACAGAGTTCCTTTTTGTTTCCCTTATTCCAAGTGAAACATTAGACAGCCAGTTCTCTCCTCTTGCATGAATCACAAGGACTTTGACCAGGCCGTCTTCCAAAATGGGGCTTTCCACAAGCTTGCCAGCTTGTCCTGTTCCAGTCCCAGCTACTTCTGCTGGCTGTAACACTGTACAAGTGATCTGTGTGTGTGTGTGTGTGTGTGTGTGTGTGTGTGTGTGTGTGTCTGTCTCCCTCTCTGAGAGAAAGCCTGTTTGACTCTCTCTGCTTGCAAAACCACATGACTTTCTTAGAACAGCAAGCTCTACTCCAGACAGAAGGCGACTCCAAAAAGATCTTTCATCCGTTGCCTTTTGTAAAAAACAAGCCATTAGTGAGGTCTCTTGGGCACTCCAAAACTCTTGGAAAAGCTGTGGGGCTGATATGTCTAGCATGGGGCAGAGCTTCAGTATTTCAAATAAGATCTGTTTTAAAGTGTTTGTATGTGACCTACTCTAACAAACCTTTCCCAATTTATCTCCCAAAAACATTTCTATATGCTCTGTCACACAGGTACAGTAGAACTTTGATATCCACAAATGACTGTTCAAAAATCCCAAAATGGTTTGCCATCTGGCTCACTAGGTGCTGCTACCTACATTCCCTTTAACACGCTGGTGCAAATTCCTGTGTTTCCTTCAGCAGATTGTGTCCCAGATTCCCAATCTCCCCTTCATCCCAAGCCAGAGTTCTCAATCACATTAACATTCTTGTCTGATTCCTGTGCTCCCTCACACTTATCAGGATTGAACTCCATCTGCCATTTTTCCACCCAACTCTACATTCTGTCCATATCCTTTTGTAACCTACGACAACCCTCACCAATATCTACAACTCCTCCAACCTTCATATCATTTGCAAACCTACTGGTCCATTTGCAAGACCTACTGGTCTTCAACTAAGTCATTTATAAAAATCACAAAGAGCAGAGAGCCAGAACAGATCCCTGCAGAAAAACAGGCCTCCATTGAACACATTTTCCTGTAATTTAATTGACTGATTCATTAAAGATGCAGGTGCAGTAAGTAAATTAGTAAGACATACAGTTTGTTGGCTTTTATTTCATGAGGGTTTGAATAAAAGATTATTGACATATACTGTAATAATATGTGACAAATCTCAGTTGTTTGCTGCACCGAGACCTGGCTAACAGAAAACACACCGCTATGTTACCAGACAGTTTCATAGCCTGGATCGGAACACGGATTCTAGAAATGGGAGAGGGGGAAGTGTGTGATTTTTTTTGTTAATACTGGGTGGTGCATGGACATTGGGGTTATGACAACCTTCTGCTCTACTGCCTTAGAGCCAATCTTGATTAAATGCAGACCCTTCTATCTATCCAAGTGTTCTCATCAGTGATTCTCACCAGAGTTTATATCCCTTTTGATGACGATTAAAACAGGCACTTGCGGAGCTGCATGATGCAGTCAGTAAACATAGGAACATAGGAAGTAGGAACAGGAGTAGGCCAAAATGGCCCATCGAGCCTGCTCCGCCATTCAATACGATCATGGCTGATCTAATTTATGACCTAACTCCACCTACCTGCCTTCTCCCCATATCCCCTAATTCCTCTAACATGTAAAAATTTATCTAACCGAATTTTAATGATGTTTAATGAGGCAGCTTCAACCACTTCCCTGGTTCGAGAATTTCAAACATTCACTACTCTCTGGGAAAAACTATTTTTCCTCATCTCTGTCCTAAATCTACTCCCCCGAATCTTGAGACTGTGCCCTCTCGTTTTAGTTTCCCCGGCCAGCTCAAAAAACCTTCCTACATCTATCCTATTCATACCCTTCATAATCCTATTTGTTTCTATCAGATCTCCTCTCATTCTTCTGAACTCGAGCGAATACAATCCTAGACGATTTAATCTTTCATCATAAGTCAACCCCTTCATCCCAGGGATCAACCTAGTAAACCTCCTCTGGACCGCCTCCAAAGCCAGTACATCCTTCCTCAAATATGGAGACCAAAACTGGACTCAGTACTCCAGGTGCAGTCTCACCAGTACCTTATACAGTTGCAACATGACCTCCCTACTCCTGAATTCAATTCCTCTAGCGATGAAGGCCAACGTTCCATTTGCCTTCTTAATAGCCTGCTCCACCTGCAACCTAACTTTTTGCGATTCATGCACAAGCACTCCCAAGTCCCTCTGCACAACAGCATGCTGTAGTTTTTCACCCTTTAAATAATATTCAGCTCTTTTATTTTTCTTGCCAAAGTGGATAACCTCACACTTACTAACATTGTACTCCATCTGCCAGACCTTTGCTCACTCATTCAGCTTAACTATATCCCTTTGCAGACTCTCCATCTCCTCATTACAATTTGCTCTTCCACTCAATTTGGTGTCATCCGCAAACTTGGCTACACCACATTTTGTTCCCTCCCCTAAGTCATCAATGTAAATGATGAACAGTTGTGGGCCTAACACTGACCCCTGCGGCACTCCCACTTATCCTGACTCTCTGCCTCCTGTCAGACAACCAATTTTCAATCCAGGCCAATATACTTCCCCGGACTCCACTTTCCTGTAACTTACTGATAAGTCTCTTGTGTGGCACCTTATCAAACGCTTTCTGGAAATCCAAATATAAAACATCAACCTGTTCCCCTCTATCCACCGCACCCATTACATCCTCAAAGAATCCTAACAAGTTTGTCAAACAAGATCTTCCCTTTCTAAAACCATGCTGCGTCTGCCTGATTGAACCCTTACGTTCCAAAAGTTTCATTATTTCATCTTTAATGACGGCTTCAAGCATTTTTCCAACAAGAGATGGCCCACTCTGATGCACTACAAATCTTAGTTGGCAACTTTAACCAGTCCCGTGTCAAGAAAGCACTGCCCAACTAACACCAGCATGTAACCTGCTATACCAGAGGCCCAAGCACACTCGATCATTTCTGCACCAAGATAAGGAAGGCCTAGCATTTTTTCCTGAGACCATATTTTTTTTGTAACCTTTTATTTATCACACTATGAACCACATCAACCAAAATATGCAAAAATGTTTCTCATAAATATACAGAGTGACATTTTCTCTTTTTTCTCCCCCTTCCCTCCCTCCCCCCTTCCCACCCCCCTCCAAAACCAATAAATATTAAACATATAAAATACAATAAAACAACATCTTCACACAAAATAAAAACGAAAAGGAAAGACGTGTCATCTACTTTTACACATTAAATCTGATTGTGTTTATCTTCGCACTTTAGGAGGGGGAGGTTCGAGGTCGGCATTTTCTGTTATATTTCATGTATGGTTCCTAAATTTTTTCAAACAATGTAACTTTGTCTTTTAAATTATATGTAATTTTTTCCAATGGAATACACTTATTCATTTCCATGTACCATTGTTGTATTTTCAGGCTCTCTTCCATTTTCCAAGTTGACATTATACATTTTTTTGCTACTGCTAAAGCTATCATAATGAATCTTTTTTGTGCTCTATCCATTTTGAGACCTAGTTCTTTACTTTTTATATTATTTAAAAGAAAAATTTCTGGGTTTTTTTTGGTATGTTGTTTTTTTGTGATTTTACTTAATATTTGATTTAGCTCTTCCCAAAAAGTATTCACTTTTGAGCATGTCCAAATTACATTTATTATTGTTCCAATTTCTTGTTTACAGCAAAAGCATCTATCCGATATTGTTGGGTCCCATTCTTTTAATTTCTGAGAGGTGATATATAGCCTGTGTAACCAATTATATTGTATCATACGTAGCCTGGTATTTATTGTGTTCTTCATAGTTCCAGAACATAATTTTTCCCATGTTGCATTCTTTATGTTTAAATCCTTTTCCCATCTTTGTTTAGGTTTGTACCTTATTTCATCATTTTCCTTGCCTTGCAGCTTAATGTACATGTTTGTTATAAATCTTTTAATTATCATTGTGTCTGTAATTACATATTCAAAGCTGCTTCCTTCTGGTCGTCTCAGTCTGTTTCCCAATTTGTCCTTTAAATAAGCTTTCAATTGATGGAATGCAAACATTGTACCGTGAGTTATTCTGTATTTGTCCTTCAACTGTTCAAATGTTAATAAATTGTTTCCCAAAAAACAATCTTCTATTCTCTTGATTCCTTTTCTCTCCATTCTCTAAAAAATAAGTTGTCTTTTGTAAAAGGGATTAGTGGATTTTGTGTCAATAGCATTTTTGCTATTTGGTAATTTTTTTTTCTTTCTGTGTCTATCTTCTTCCATATTTTAAGTAAGTGATGCAGTATGAGTGAATTGTTATATTCCACCAGCTTTTCATCCCATTTATAAAGTATATGCTCCATACCTTTTCTCCTATTTTATCTAGTTTTATCTTAGTCCAATCCGGTTTTTCTCCCGTCTGGTAAAAATCTGAGAAGTACCCTAATTGCGCAGCTCTGTAATAATTTTTGAAGTTTGGCAACTGTAATCCACCTTGATTATACCTCTCTGTTAATTTGTCTAGCACTACCCTTGATTTTTTTTTTCCCTTTCCATAAGAACGTCCTTATTATTTTCCTTAGTTCTGCAAAGAATTTCTCTGTAAGGGAATTGGTAACGTTTGAAATAAGTATTGTACCCGTGGGAATACGTTCATTTTAATGCAATTCATCCTCCCTATCAATGTTAGCAGTAATTCATTCCAATTTTCCAAGTCTTCCTGTATTTTCCTTATTAATGGTTGATAATTTAGTTTGTACAAGTGGTTTAGGTTGTTGTCTATCCTGATACCTAGGTATCGAATCACATGTGATTGCCATTTAAATGGAAATTCTTTTTTGAGTTCTGTATAGTCTGCATTACTCATTGGCATCACTTCGCTTTTATTTGTATTGACCTTATATCCAGATATTTCTCCATATTCCTTCAGTTTCTTGTATAACTCTTTTATTGATTTCTCTGGTTCTGTTAGGTATACTATGATGTCATCTGCGAATAGACTGATTTTATACTCATTCTCCTTTATTTTTATCCCTTTTATTTTATTTTCCTTTCTTATCAGTTCAGCCAAGACAAACAGTGAGGGGGCAATGAGCATCCCTGCCTATTTGATCTGTTTAGTTTGAACTCGATACATATCCATAGTTTGGCTCGATACATATCCGTTTACCACTACCTTTGCCAATGGTCCATTATATAATGCCCTAATCCAATTAATATATTTTTCTGGCAGATTAAATTTCTGTAACACTTTAAATAAGTAGTTCCACTCTACCCTGTCAAAGGCTTTTTCTGCATCTAACGCAACCGTCACCATTGGTCTTTTATTCCCTTGAGCTGCATGAATTAAATTAATAAGTTTACAAACATTGCCCGCTGTTCGTCTATTCTTGACAAATCCAGTTTGGTCTTGTTTTACTATTTTTGGCCAATCTGTTTGGTAATAATTTTGCTATTATTTTACAATCTGCGTTTAGTAAGGATATTGGTCTGTATGATGCTGGTGTTAATGGGTCCTTCCCTGACTTTGGCATTACTGTGATTATTGCTGTCTTGCATGATTCTGGTAAGTTTTGTGTTTCTTCCACCTGATTCATTACTTCCAGGAGGGGTGGAATTAATAACTCTTTAAATGTTTTATAAAATTCTATTGGAAATCCATCCTCCCCTGGTGTTTTATTGTTCGGAGTTTTCTTAATTATATCCTGTACTTCCTCTATTTCAACCGGTTTTATCAGTTTGCTTTGATCCTCTACTTGCAATTTCGGCAATTCGATTTTAGCTAAAAACTCGTCTATTTTATCGTTTTTACCCTCATTCTTGGTTTGATATAGTTGTTTATAAAAATTCCTTAAAGTTTTCATTGATCTCTATTGGGTTGTATGTGATTTGTTTATCCTTTTTCCTTATCGCCAAATTGGTTCTTTTAGCTTGCTCTATTTTAAGTTGCCAGGCCAATATTTTGTGTTTTTTGTCCCACATCGTAATACTTTTGCTTTGTTTTCATTATGTTCTTCTCCACCTTGTATGTTTGTAATACTTCATATTTTATATTTTTGTCCGCCAACTCTCTTCTCTTTATATCCTCCCTTTTCACTAATTCCTTTTCTGTAATTGTTATCTCCCTTTCCAGCTGTTCTATTTCCCGAT
Organism: Narcine bancroftii; assembly: GCF_036971445.1. Lineage (NCBI taxonomy): Eukaryota > Metazoa > Chordata > Chondrichthyes > Torpediniformes > Narcinidae > Narcine > Narcine bancroftii. The sequence goes on from NC_091471.1 coordinate 27,189,266, forward strand.
TGTATTCCTTTTTCATCTTTGTTACATAACTTATTACCTGTCCTCTGATGAAGGCTTTCATTGCATCTCATAGTATAAATTTATCTTTTACAGATTCTGTGTTTGTCTCAAAGAATGTTTTAATTTGGGGTTCCATAAACTCTCTAAATTCCTGCCTTTTGAGTAGCAAGGGTTTAACCTCCATCTAAATGTTCTTGGTGGGATGTCTTCCAGTTCAATTGCTAATAGCAGGGGTGAATGATCTGAAAGTAGTTTAGCTTTATACTCAGTTTTCTTGACTCTTCCTTGAATATGGGCCGACATCAAAAATATGTCAATCCTTAAGTATGTCTTGTGCCTACTCGAATAATATGAATATTCCTTCTCTTTTGGATGTTGCCTCCTCCATATATCCATTAGTTTCATTTCTTACATTGATTTAACCATAAGTTTGGCTAATTTATTCTATTTGTTATTTATCTTTCCAGTTTTATCCAACACTGAATCTAAATTAAGGTTAAAATCCCCTCCTATCAGAATGTTTCCCTGTGTATCTGCAATCTTCAAAAAAATATCTTGCATAAACTCTTGATCTTCTTCATTAGGCATGTATATATTGCGCAAATTCCAAAATTCTGAGTAAATCTGACACTTTATCATTACATATCATCCCACTGGGTCTGCTATTTCTTATTTTATCTTGATTGGTACATTTTTGTTAACTAGTATGGCTACTCCTCTAGCTTTTGAATTATATGATGCTGCTGCTACGTGTCCTACCCAGTCTCTCTTCAATTTGTTATGTTCCAGCTCGGTAGGATGCGTTTCTTGTACAAATGCTATATCTATTTTTCCCTTTTTCAATAATGTTAGTAGCTTTTTTCTTTTAATTTGGTTATGTATTCCATTAATGTTTCTTCTTTGGCTTGGCTTCGCGGACGAAGATTTATGGAGGGGGTAAAAAGTCCACGTCAGCTGCAGGCTCGTTTGTGGCTGACAAGTCCGATGCGGGACAGGCAGACACGGTTGCAGCGGTTGCAAGGGAAAATTGGTTGGTTGGGGTTGGGTGTTGGGTTTTTTCTCCTTTGCCTTTTGTCAGTGAGGTGGGCTCTGCGGTCTTCTTCAAAGGAGGTTGCTGCCCACCAAACTGTGAGGCGCCAAGATGCACGGTTTGAGGCATTATCAGCCCACTGGCGGTGGTCAATGTGGCAGGCACCAAGAGATTTCTTTAGGCAGTCCTTGTACCTTTTCTTTGGTGCACCTCTGTCACGGTGGCCAGTGGAGAGCTCGCCATATAACACGATCTTGGGAAGGCGATGGTCCTCCATTCTGGAGACGTGACCCATCCAGCGCAGCTGGATCTTCAGCAGCGTGGACTCGATGCTGTCAACCTCTGCCATCTCGAGTACTTCGACGTTAGGGGTGTAAGCGCTCCAATGGATGTTGAGGATGGAGCGGAGACAACGCTGGTGGAAGCGTTCTAGGAGCCGTAGGTGGTGCCGGTAGAGGACCCATGATTCGGAGCCGAACAGGAGTGTGGGTATGACAACGGCTCTGTATACGCTTATCTTTGTGAGGTTTTTCAGTTGGTTGTTTTTCCAGACTCTTTTGTGTAGTCTTCCAAAGTTTAATGTTTATGGTTTATATAATTATATGATATAATTATATCATATAATTATATCATATAATTCAGCGTGGCCATCTTATATCTTTGTTTTCACTTCTTTTCCGCCTCCTCGTCACCTCCATCCCCTTTTTTCCATCATTGTTTTTTATTTTTTCCTTTCTAATCTCAATATATGATAACACGCTTAAAACACAAAATACCCCAACAATCCCCACAACGAATAACACTTTAACCCCAAATGAAGTCCCCCTCTTTGGGCTGCCCCTTGTCCCTTGTCCCTTGCCGGGCAACCACAACTCCCCTTTCCATTTGGTTTGTGATAATACTCACAAGAGTCAACAGATTTCGCAGTGATGGTTGTCCTTCCCTCCACCCCAGCCCCACCCAGAGAACACTCTCTCTTTTATTCCCTTCTTTCCTTCCTTTCCCTTCTCTTTTTCATCTTTCAATCTCGATATATATATATTGTCTCTATTTTATATTATTACGTATTTTTGTATATTTTCTTGTCAGTCTACTTTCTTGTTACTCCTCCTCATCTCTTCTCCTGTCCTGCAAATGATCTGCGAATTCTTGGGCTTTCTTTGGATCTGAGAACAGCCTATTCTGTTCCCTGGGGATAAATACTTTGAGTACTGCTGGATGCCTCAGCATAAAGTTATAGCGTTTCTTCCATAAAATCACTTTTGCCATATTGAACTCCTACCTCTTCTTTAAAAGTTCAAAACTTGTGTCCAGGTAAAAAAAAATATATTTTGTCCCTTATATTCCAACGGCTGCTTATCTTCCCTTACTTTATTCCTTGCCTGCTCCAGAATGTTCTTTCTTGTTGTATATCTTAGAAGTTTTATTAAAATGGATCTCAGCTTTTGGAGTGGTTGCGGCTTCGGTACTAGTGCTCTGTGTGCCCTTTCTATTTTTATTTCTTCTTGTAAATCTGTCACTCCCAACACCTTCGGGATCCATCTTTTTATAAATTCCTTCATGTCTGTCCCTTTTTCGCCCTCTTTCAGGCTCACTATTTTTATGTTGTTTCGCCTACTGTAATTTTCCAACATATCACTTTTCTGGGATAAAAAATCTTGTATCTCCTTAATTTCTTTGTCTCTTTCTTCCAATTATCCTCTTAATTCATTTATTTCCATTTTTACAGCAGTTCCTCATTCTTCCACATTTTCTATTCTTTTTCCTATTTCTGTCATGACCAACTCTAAACTTTGTATTTTGTCTTCTGCTCTTTTCATTTTTCTTTTAATTGCACTAAATTCAAATGTAAGCAATTCTTTTAATGACCTCATTTGGTCTTCAAAAAAGGCTTTATCTATAGTTTGTCCATTTGCTGTGTAGATCTTGGTCTTCTTCCTCCTCTTCTTCTGTGTCTCTATCTGTGTCTGTATCCTCTTCTTCTCTTCTCTGTATCTGTGTCTCTTCACCTCTTTCTGATGAGCCTCTTCTGTGTCTTTTTCGGGCCTCCAGTTACTGGGCCTCTTGCTGCTGTGCCTCCTGCCGCAGGTTTTTTTTTTTTATTAATTTTTTATTTTTCACACCATAAATCACATTAACCATGGTATACACTTTTTCCTTTTCACACATATACAGTGCCATTTTCTCCCCCCCCACTCCTCCCAACCCACCCTCCCCACCACCCCCCTCCCGTCCATTTAAGGTATACAATCTAGGATACATTAAACCAGTCAGACAATGTTGTCACTCAACAAAAATACACCAGAAATTCTACTGAGTCCATTCTTTTCATTTCCTTCTCCTTCCATCAACTTAGGTAATGATTGTCCCCGGTAGGTTTTCGCTATTGTATTTAATGTAAGGCTCCCATATTTGTTTGAATATTTCAATATTATTTCTTAAACTATATGTTATTTTTTCTAATGGAATACATTTATTCATTTCTATATACCATTGTTGTATTTTCAAATTATCTTCCGATTTCCAGGTTGACATAATACATTTATTTGCTATGGCTAGAGCTATCTTAACAAATCTTTTTTGTGCACCATCCAAATCAATTCCAAATTCTTTGTTTTTTATGTTACTTAGGAGGAAGATCTCTGGATTTTTTGGTATATTGTTTTCTGTAATTTTATTTAATATCTGGTTTAGATCTTCCCAAAATTTTTCTACTTTCTCACATGTCCAGATTGCATGAATTGTTGTTCCCATTTCTTTTTTACATCGAAAACATCTATCAGATACTGTTGGGTCCCATTTATTTAACTTTTGAGGTGTAATGTATAGGCTGTGTATCCAGTTATATTGTATCATACGTAACCTCGTATTTATTGTATTTCTCATTGTTCCAGAACATAACTTCTCCCATGTTTCCTTTTTTATCTTTATATTTAAATCTTGTTCCCATTTTTGTTTAGTTTTACCATTTGTTTCCCCATTCTTCTTTTCTTGCAGTTTAATATACATATTTGTTATAAATCTTTTGATTATCATTGTATCTGTAATCACATATTCAAGGTTACTTGCCTCTGGCAAACTCAAACTGCTTCTTAATTTATCCTTCAAGTAGGAACTCAATTGGTAATATGCCAGCGCTGTATCTTGAGTTATATTGTACTTATCTTTCATTTGTTCAAAGGATAAGAATCTATTTCCTGAAAAACAATTTTCTATTCTTTTAATCCCTTTTTTTTCCCATTCTCTAAAGGAAAGGTTATCTATTGTAAAAGGGAGTAACTTGTTTTGCGTCAATATTAGTTTTGGTCATTGATAATTTGTTTTATTTCTTTCTACATGAATCTTCTTCCAAATATTGAGGAGATGATGTAATACTGGAGAACTTCTATGTTGTACCAATTTTTCATCCCATTTATATAATATGTGTTCAGGTATCTTTTCCCCTATTTTATCTAATTCTAATCTGGTCCAATCTGGCTTTTGCCTTGTTTGATAAAAATCTGATAGGTATCTTAATTGTGCGGCTCTATAATAATTTTTAAAGTTTGGCAGTTGTAAGCCTCCTTGTTTATACCATTCTGTTAATTTATCTAATGCTATCCTCGGTTTCCCCCCTCTCCATAAAAATTTCCTTATTATTTTCTTTAACTCCTTGAAGAATTTCTCTGTCAGTTGTATTGGGAATGCCTGAAATAAGTATAATATCCTTGGAAAAATGTTGATTTTAATACAGTTTATCCTTCCTATTAGTGTTGGTGGTAACTCTTTCCAATGCTCTAAATCGTCCTGTAATTTTTTCATTAGTGGATAATAATTGAGTTTATATAGTTGGCCGAGATTTTTGTTTATTTGTACACCTAGGTATCTTATTGCTTGCATTTGCCATCTAAATGGTGATTCCTTCTTAAATTTTGAGAAATCCGCATTATTCATAGGCATTGCTTCACTTTTATTTACGTTTATCTTGTAACCCGACAGTTCTCCATATTCCCTCAATTTCTTATATAATTCTTTTATTGATAGTTCTGGTTCTGTTAAGTACACTATAACATCATCCGCAAATAAACTGACTTTATATTCCTTGTCTTTTATTTTTATTCCATTTATATTATTATCTATTCTTATCAATTCTGCTAGTGGTTCTATAGCTAACGCAAACAATAAAGGTGATAGTGGGCATCCCTGCCGTGTTGACCTGCTTAAGTTAAATTACTTTGATACATGTCCATTTACTGTCACTTTCGCTAACAGTCCCTTATATAATGCTTTAATCCAATTAATATACTTCTCCGGTAAACTGAATTTTTGCAATACTTTGAACAAATAATTCCATTCTACTCTGTCAAAGGCCTTCTCTGCGTCTAAAGCAACTGCTACTGTAGGTGCTTTATTTCCTTCTACTGCATGAATTAAGTTAATAAATTTACAAATATTGTCTGTTGTGCGTCTTTTTTTGATAAATCCAGTTTGGTCTAAATTTACCATTTTCGGTACATGCTCTGCTAATCTGTTTGCTAATAGTTTAGCTATTATCTTATAATCTGTGTTAAGTAAAGATATTGGTCTATATGACGCTGGTGAGAGTGGATCTTTCCCTTGCTTTAGTATTACTGTAATTATTGCTGTTTTTCATGAATCTGGTAAGCTTTGTGTTTCATCAATCTGGTTGATTACTTCCAGGAGGGGCGGAATTAATAAGTCTTTAAATGTTTTATAGAATTCTATTGGGAATCTATCCTCTCCTGGTGTCTTATTATTTGGTAATTTTTTTATTATCTCTTGTATTTCTACTATTCCAAATGGCTCTGTTAATTTATTTTGTTCCTCTATTTGTAGTTTTGGTAGTTCAATTTTAGTCAGAAATTCATCTATTTTCCCTTCTTTCCCTTCGTTTTCAATTCGGTATAATTGTTCATAGAATTCTCTAAAGTTTTCCTTAATTTCTTTTGGATTATATGTAATTTGTTTGTCTTTTTTCCTTGATGCCAATACCATTTTCTTAGCTTGTTCTGTCTTAAGCTGCCATGCTAGGATTTTGTGCGTTTTTTCACCTAGTTCATAATATTTCTGTTTTGTCTTCATTATATTTTTCTCCACCTTATATGTTTGTAGTGTTTCATATTTTATTTTTTTATCCGCCAATTCTCTTCTTTTAGTGATATCTTCCTTCATTACTAATTCTTTTTCTATATTTACTATTTCCCTTTCCAACTGCTCTGTTTCCTGATTACAGTCCTTCTTCATCTTGGTTACATAACTTATTATTTGCCCTCTAATGAATGCTTTCATTGCATCCCATAGTATAAACTTATCTTCCACTGATTCCGTATTTATTTCAAAATACATTTTAATTTGTTTTTCAATAAATTCTCTAAAATCCTGCCTTTTAAGTAACATGGGGTTTAATCTCCATCTATACATTCTTAGAGGGATGTCCTCTAACTTTACTGTCAATATTAAGGGTGAATGGTCCGATAGTATTCTAGCTTTATATTCTGTTTTTTTTACTCTATCTTGCATATGAGCTGATAACAAAAATATGTCTATTCTTGAGTATGTTTTATGTCTAGCCGAGTAATATGAATATTCCTTTTGCTTTGGGTGTTGTTTCCTCCATATATCCAAAAGTTGCATTTCTTCCATCGATTTAATTATAAATTTGGTTACTTTGTTCTTTCTGTTAATTTTTTTCCCAGTTTTGTCCATATTTGAATCCAAATTCAGGTTGAAATCCCCTCCTATTAATATGTTCCCTTGCGTATCTGCTATCTTCAAAAAGATATCTTGCATAAACTTTTGATCTTCGTTAGGTGAATATACATTGAGTAGATTCCAAAACTCCGAATATATCTGACATTTTATCATTACATATCTCCCTGCTGGATCTATTATTTCCTCTTCTATTTTAAATGGCACATTTTTACTAATTAATATAGCTACTCCTCTTGCTTTTGAATTATACGATGCTGCTGTTACGTGTCCTACCCAATCTCTCTTTAATTTCTTATGCTCCAATTCAGTTAAATGTGTTTCTTGCACAAATGCTATATCAATTTTTTCTTTTTTCAGTAAATTTAGCAGTTTCTTCCTTTTAATTTGGTTATGTATTCCATTAATATTTAAAGTCATATAGTTCAACGTAGCCATTTTATACTTTGTTTATCTTCCCTTTCCATTTCTCCATCATTACTTTTCCTTCTTATCCATTTCTGTTTTCTTGTTTTGAATCCTTTATAAGACAACATTCCTAAAACATCAAACATGTCTTCATCTCTCTGTTTGTTTTGTAGTTGTTCTGCAAATTTCCTTGCTTCCTCTGGATCCGAGAATAGATTTTTTTTTCCCCATAAGATCGTTTTCGATGTTTTGAACTCTTTCCTCCTCTTCAGGAGTCCAAAACTTATGTCTTTTTAGTTTGCAGTCTTTTGTACTCTCGTTACACGTCTTCATCTCTCAGTCTATTTTGTAATTGTTCTGCAAATTTTCGTGCTTCCTCTGGATCCGAGAATAGTCTGTTTTGTTGTCCTGGAATAAATATTTTCAATACCGCTGGATGCTTTAGTATAAATTTATACCCTTTCTTCCATAAAATCGCCTTTGCTGTATTGAACTCCTTTCTCTTCTTCAGGAGTTCAAAACTTATATCTGGATAAATGAAGATTTTTTGCCCTTTGTATTCCAGTGGCTTATTGTCCTCTCTTACTTTTTCCATTGTTTTCTCCAGTACCTTTTCTCTTGTAGTATATCTTAGGAATTTTACTAAAACAGATCTTGGCTTTTGTTGTGATTGTGGTTTAAAGGCCAATGCTCTATGTGCCCTTTCTATTTCCATTTCTTGCTGTAGTTCTGGACATCCTAGGATCCTAGGGATCCAATCTTTTATAAACTCTCTCATATTCTTGCCTTCTTCATCTTCCTTAAGGCCCACTATCTTTATGTTATTTCTTCTGTTATAATTTTCCATTATATCTATTTTCTGAGCTAACAGTTCTTGTGTCTCTTTAACTTTTTTATTAGATTCCTCTAATTTCTTTTTTAAGTCCTCTACCTCCATTTCTACTGCTGCTTCTCGTTCTTCCACCTTGTCCATTCTTTTTCCCATTTCTGATAAGGTCATATCTATTTTATTCATTTTCTCTTCTGTATTGTTTATTCTTCTTCTTAAATTATTAAATTCTTGCGCTTGCCATTCTTTAAATGACTCCATGTATTCTTTAATAAGAGAAAGTATATCCTTTATCTTGCCTTTCCCTTCTTCTATTTCACTGTACTTTTCCTCTTCCTCTTCTTCTTCCTCTGGGTTGGCCATCTGTTGTTTCTTTGTTATCCTTTTCTTCTCTTCTTTCTTGTTTTCGTTGTCTTCTATGTTCTCCTCTTGCTGCAGGTGTTCTGCAGCTGTCGTTGCCGGCTGTGGAGATCGACTCCCCAGCTGGTCACCCCTCCCGTCGGTGTGTTTTTTTTCATGCGCGGTTGCGCACTTTTACTCGGCTCAGCGAGCCATTTTTGTAGTCCATATTCTACCGAGCTGAGGGAGCGGGTTTCTCTCTCCACCGCGGGCCTCTTCGAACAGGTAAGGCCTTTTCCTTCATCTTCCGTTGTCTTCTCTTCCTCTCTTCTTACTGTTGGTTTCGACTTTTCTTTTTTCGTCGCCATCTTCTTTCCACCTTTATATTCACTTTACTTTGATTTTTATTTCTGTGCCTTTGTGTTTTGCTTTGTTTTTTCCGACTTTTCTGGAGAGGGCTGGAGTTCACCGTCCGGCCACTACTCCATCACGTGACTCTCCCCCTCCTGCCGCAGGTTGACCCGCTGTTGGGCCCCTGCTGCAGGTTGTCCCATTGATGGTTTCCCCGCTGCCGATCGCTCTCCAGCTCTTCTCAACTCTGGGCTTCCACCAGCTGTCTGTCCCTCAGCTTGGCCCCCCTCCCGCCAGCGTCTGCTTTTACTTTGTTTGTGCACTACGCGTGCGCGACTCCTCATGCATGCGCAGTTCCGCACCTTTGTCTGACTCCGTGAGCCATTTTTGTAGTCTGCCAGTGGGAAGTCACTGCCCCCTCTGGACTCACCAGCTTCGGGGGTCGGTCAATCCTCTTCACAGTAGCTCCTTGCTCCCATGTGCAGGTAAGGCCGTCGTTTATTTCCCGGGGATTTTCTTTCTTTTCTCTGTTATTCTTGCTTTCTCTTTTTACGGTGCCATCTCCTGGCTCTTCCTTGTAACTTTATCTTCTTTTTCCTGTGTTTTGTGTTTATTACCATATTTATTGGGCTCTGTTTTTTTCGGACTTTTTTCCTTTTCTCTGAAGAGGGTTGGTTCTACTTGACCGGCCACTACTCCATCACGTGCCCAGAGACCACGTTTTGGCAAGTCGGATCACCTGGCTGTGCTCCTTCTGCCTTTATATAGACTAGAGCCTAAAAAGAGAGGCTCCGGAGATCAGGACAGAAAGAAGGTGGTCACAGGGGGCTGAAGAACAGTTACAGGACTCCCTCAAGTCAACAGATTGGGTGGTGTTGAAGGTCTCAGCTGAGAATCTAATCGATTACACCAGGGCTGTCGCAGACATTATCAACAGAGCTGTGGATGAGCGTGTGCCCACCAAATCATTTGGGGGGTTTCCCCTATCAAAAGCCCTGGATGAACAATGAAATTCGGAACCTGCTGAGAGCCAGATCACAGATCTTTAAGTCTGGAGATGCAGATCAATATAGATAGAGCAGGTATTGTTAAAGTCAGCTTGGGCTGCAAATAAATCTGTGAATAAAGAATACAGCAGAAAACCACAGAACTAGTTTAAAATACAAACAGTTTTTATTACTTCAACTGTAGTAAATGCTAGCAGAAGTGAGGAAGAGTTCAGTAATTCTTTCTCTGCACTGAGTATCCACTCAAGCTTACATGGGTTTCAGATGTGATTTATATAGTAAACTGGGACCAATGTCTGCACATAAGCTCTTGGCTCAAATTTCTCACTAAGTTGCACAAATTAATATTTCACTTCTGTCAATCACAGCTTTTTTGATTTACCAAGTACATTGAAAAACTTTATTTTCCTGCTTATCTTATCATATCTTCCTGCCACAATGAAATATTGACAGCTGCAGTCTATTCCAAAGATAATTTTGAAGGCTCCTATTCTTTGAGTATATTCCTGAGTGTAACAAAATGCTAAAGTTGAATACATCTTTTAATTACGGTGTTATATATTCTGCAGCTTTGTGACTAACATGACATCTTTCCTTATCAACATAAATATACTTTTGATTCATGTGAAAGTTCATCTCAAAGCATAACTTTCTTGTCATCTATTTTCCCTGGTACTGCATCTTATAAAATGGGCTCACTTAATGTCCTATCTCAAAGAACGGAACGTCGACGATAAGGGGTCCAATGACTCATTGTGTTATATCCGAATTTGAGTTAAATCAGAGTTCCACTGTATATATAATTATGAGGGGTATAGAAAGGGAAAATGCAAGTCGGCTTTTTCCACTGAGGTTGGGTGAGACAAGAACTAGATGTCATGGGTAAGGGTGAAAGGTGAAATGTTACGGGGAACTTTTCAATTCAGAGGCTGGTGAAAATGTAGAACGACCTGCTGCCAGAAGTTGTGGAAGCAGGTTCACTTCTGATATTTAAGAGAAGATTGGACTTGTACAGGGTTGGAGAGGTATGGAGGTCCTAGTGGAAGTCGATGGGACTAAGTTCAATAAAAAGTTTGGCAGGGATGAGATGGGCCAACGGGCCTGCTTTAATGCTGCCCTATTCTATGGTTCTATTACACTTGATAACCTCAATTTAATCTTTAATTTTTTAAAGTTGTATTCAATTCAATCACCCTGTCTACTTTTGGTATTATAGATACATTTTATAAATTTGAATTTCAAAGCTTTGGGATCGATTAAAGCAGTAGTCATAAACTTGGGTCAGAAACAACTGTGGTTAACTTAAATAAAGGGAATTACAATGGAATGAGTTGGCTAAAATGGACTGAGCAGATAGATGAGTAGGAAATAGAGTTTGCCTTTTGTGGCAGAGAATTAATGAGGTAATTCACAACATTTGAAGAAAAATATCCAAACAAAGAGGAAGGAGGGATGGATGGAATCAACCATAGTTATCAAAGAAGGTAAGTGGGCATTGTTGAAAGTAAAATAGTGTCAGGAGGCAAGAGTTAGTTATTGACCTGAAGACATAAAAATTCAAAATCCAGCAAAAGACAAAAAAAGGTAGAGAAAATAGACCATGATGGGCAAAACTGGGGAAGGATGTTTTTTTTAAAAAGGTAAAAGTGATCCAAGTGAATATAGGCCACTTAGAGAATGAGCTAGGAATATAGTTACTGGGAATAAGGAAATGACAGAGGCATAAACCATAATTTGCAACAGTCTTTACAATAGAAGATTCTACTATCTTGGTGGTATAGTGGTGTAGTTCTGGCAGAACAATTGTGCAGCTAGTAGAGTTGCTGTCTCACAGCTCCAGAGAGTTGTACTTAATTTTGATTTGCAGTTCTGTCTGTGTGGGATTTGCACTTTCTCCCTGGATATCTTGCTTTCATCCTGACCTAGAAATGTGGATTCACAGGTTAATTGGCCACCGTAAATTGCCCCCAGTGTGTACTGACAATTGACTTTAAGCTTACCTTACCTGCAGCCTTTTTAAAAAAAACAACATGAGCCACCCTCCAGCCTTCTGAAACGTCACCAGTATCAACGGTATGTGTTGTTTGATAAATTTTCTTGGACATATTTAATCATTTTCATTGTATCCATACCCTTTGTACTGTGAGAATCCAGTCAACATGATGGAAGTTGAAATCACCTACTATTGAGATCTTATTATTCTTGCAGCTGTCTGCAATCTCCTTGCATATTTTTCCTCTCAATCCCACTGACTTTTGGGGGTTGTGGAACCTGTAATAAATCCTTATCAAAGTGAGCATCCCCTTTCTTATTTCGAAGTTCCACCCACTCACTGGATGATCCCCCCGAGCATTATGCTCGCACCCAGGCATGAATGAGATCATATCTAGAGTACTGTGAAAATCAGCTTCATCCCGATTGTTAACTACCTCTAACCGTATTGAGTAGTTATCGGAAGAAGTACAGAAAGTAATAATAGGACAGGGTTTAAAGTGGCTTGGTGGCAACACCAGCCCAGCTGAGCCCTAAAGGACATACAGTAGCTGTCAGACTGGGTCAGCAACAGGAATAAACTTGACTTCTCCTCACTAATTTACCTATTCCAGTATAATGCTAAAATGAGGTGTCCAGGGGGATTAGGATTCACTTTTATATTTACTGAAAGGGGATCAGAGGGTTCAAAGAAGGTTCACTAGGATGATTCCGGAATGAAAGGGTTATCATATGAGAAGTGTTGATGGCTCTTGGCCTGTACTCGTTGGAATTTAGGAAAATGAGGGGGGATCTCATTGAAACATTTTGAATTTTGAAAGGCATGGACAGAGTAAATGTAGAAGGTTGTTTCCCATGGTGGGAGAGTCTAGGACAAGACTGTGCACTCCTGGTCACTTAACACCAACTTTGTAGGCAAGAAAGCCTAGCAGTGCCTTTATTTCCTGCAAAGGCTGAGGAAAGTTAATCTCCCAGCCTCTGTCCTCACTACATTCTACAGAGGATATATTGAGATCATTCTGTACAACTGCATCACCGCTTGGTTTGGAAGCTGTACCTCCTCAGACCGCAAGACCCTGCAGAGGATAGTGAAGTCAGCGGAAAAGATCTTTGGGATTCTCTTCCTACAATGAAGGAAATAAACAACTCTTGATGCAGGCAAAAGGCAATAAACATTGTGAAGGACTCTATACACCCCTCACATAAACTGTTCTCCCTTCTGCCATCTGGTAGGAGGTACTGTAGCACTCAGGTCGTTACATCCAGAATGGGCAACAGTTTTTTACCCCAAGCTATCAGGCTCCTGAATTCCCAGAACATATATGGATAATGTACCATGGACTTTTACTGTATACATCTTAATATTTTAATATTCCAACATATTTAACTTTTATTCTAACTTATTTATGTAAATGTGTTCCATGGTCCTGGAAAAATGCTATATCATCTTTACTGTACAATGCATGGTATGAACAACAAATAAAGGTGACTTGACTACTTCAGGATTGAAGGGTGTCTGCTCAGGACAGAAATGCATAGGAATTTCTTCAGCCAGAGGGTGGTAAATCTGTGGAATTTGTTGCCACAGGTGGTCATGGAGGCCAGGTAATTGGGTGTTTTTAAGATAGAGGTTGATACTTTCTTGATTAGCCAGGACATCAAAGGTTATGGGGAGAAGGCTGGACAAAGGGGTGTGGGAAAATGGATTAGATCATGATTAAATGGCAGGGCAGACACAATGGGCCTGTGTCTTATGGCCTACAGGTGGAAGTTACTACTGCACAACGGATGTAGATAAATATGATTAAAAAATATAAAAGACTATTATGGTAGGCGAATGGGACTGAATGAATTACTTTGAGATAAAATAGAAATAATGTAAAGAAAGGAGCAGCTGCAGTTGGCAATCCTACGCCGACAGTCGTGGCCTATTTTTAGATACCGGTACAGTTGAACAAAAAGCACAGAGAAGGGCGTTACTTCTTTTCACTGCAGGACCCTCAGTTCGGGAAACATTTAAGACACTTTTGAATACTGGAAGAAAGGATGAATACCGGAAAGCGGTAGATGCATTAAATGCACACTATGTAGTGACACCGAATGCTACATTTCAACGCCATTTGTTTCGGAGAACGAGACAAGAAGATGGCCAGACAATTGCTCAGTACGTGACGAGACTACGCCAGCTAGCTGTTGGATGCAATTACATGCCAGCTGATTTGGACAACCAATTATTGGATCAAGTCGTACAGTACTGTAGATCAGATAAACTCAGAAGACGTCTACTGGAAAGAGGGAGAGAGTTGGAACTCACCGATGCTTTAACCATTGCTGCTGCATTAGAGGCTGTTGAAGGGCAATTTCATACCATGACCCTGAAAGACAACTCAAGCCAGCAAATTAAGAGGCTCTCACATCGCCATAATCAGCCAAGATATACGCCGACACAGGACGTGGAGTGTTATCGATGTGGAAAACGAGGTCACTTTGGAAAAGACCCATATTGCCTGGCCAAAGGCAAAGTTTGCAGAAAGTGTGGAGGTAAGGACCACTTTGCAAAGAAGTGCAAAAGCAAGTCCAATGCAGACCAGAAGAGGAAGAGTACAACTTCCAAAGGCAAATCCTGGGGGAAAGGAAAGTATCCTGGAAAGAAAGATACCATTCGCCAGATAGACGGTGACGATGATGATACCCAGGAGGAACAGAGTTGTTACCAATTTACGTTGAATGAAGTACATCATGAGAAAGTCCTAGTGATCATTGGTGGAGTGACAGTGCAGGTCATTGTAGACTCAGGCAGTGACAGTAATGTGATTGATCGACATTTATGGGAGAAGTTGAAAAGGAAACAGATCATCTGTACCTCAAAGAAGTGTTCCAAGAAACTGTATCCATACACAGCAACCAAGCCATTGCAGACCATTGGATGTTTTACTGCAACTGTTGAAGCTGGAGATATGTACACCGAAGCAGAGTTTATGGTCATAGAAGAGAGGGGAGAACCATTGTTGAGTAGAAGCACAGCGCAAGACCTGGCAATACTTCATATTGGAGCTTGTGTCAATTCAATTCAGTCATACGAGGATATGAAGCAAGAATTCCCCGCAGTCTTCCAAGGAGTAGGAAAGCTGAAAGGTCGACAATTGAAGCTAGCGGTAGATGAAACAGTCAGACCCAAGGCACAACCAATGCGCCGAACTCCGTTTGGACTTCGTGGGAAAGTCGAAGCCAAAATTAAAGAATTGATCGAACGAGACATTATTGAACTGGTGGAACATTCGACACAATGGGTCAGTCCCGTAGTGATTGTGCCCAAACCAAAGGGTGACATAAGACTATGTGTTGACATGAGAATGGCCAATGAAGCTATAACTAGAGAACGACACCCTATACCAACAGTGGAGGAAATACTTCAAGAACTATCTACCAGCAAGATATTCTCAAAAATTGATCTGAAATGGGGCTATCATCAATTAGAGCTGGATCCAGGTTCCCGAGATGTAACAACATTTGTGACTCACTGTGGATTGTATCGTTACAAGAGACTATCATTTGGAATTAATGCAGCTTCGGAGATCTACCAGTATGAAATCCATCGAGTGATTCAAGGCATTCCTGGAGTTGCCAACATTTCTGACGACATCATAGTCCATGCACCAACGAAGGAAGAGCATGACAAACGGTTGAGGCGTGTACTACCTAGACTACAGGAAGCAGGCCTTACCGTGAATGGAAACAAGTGCCAGTTCGGTGTGTCAGAAATGGACTTCATGGGACACAAGACTTACACGGGAAGGACTAAACCCTGCAGAGGCCAAGGTGAAAGCTATTGCAGATGCACGTGCACCTCAGAACGCAACAGAGGTGAGGAGTTTCCTGGGATTGGTCAATTTTTGTGCAAAGTTCATTCCTAATTTTGCTACAGTGGCAGAACCACTAAGGAAACTAACCAGGAAAGGTGTACCATTTCATTTTGGATCTGAGCAGAAGAAAGCGTTCACAGCGCTGAAGCAAAGCCTGTCAGATGCAAAAACTCTTGGATATTACGATCCGGCGGCATCAACCAAAGTCATAGTGGATGCCAGCCCAGTTGGTTTAGGAGCCGTGTTGGTCCAGATGCATGATGGAGGACCAAGAATCATTGCCTATGCCAGCAGATCGTTATCAGATGTGGAAAGAAGATACTCTCAGACAGAGAAAGAAACACTCGGACTTGTATGGGCCTGTGAGAGGTTCCATGCATATTTATACGGCATTGAATTTGAACTCATCTCAGATCATAAGCCATTAGAGGTGATCTATGCACCTAGATCCAAATCATGTGCCAGAATAGAGAGATGGGTACTCAGACTACAACCCTACAAATATAAAGTAATCCACATTGCAGGGAAAGCAAACATTGCAGATCCGCTGTCCAGATTGGTGAAGGTTGGTGGTCCACAATCCAAGTCAGAATTGGGAACAGAGACAGAGAGCTTTGTACGCTTCGTAGCTATTCAGGCGACACCGAAAGCTGTGACTACGAAGGAGGTCGAGAGAGAATCCGAACGTGATCCAGAACTCATGGAAGTAAGAGAATGCATAGAGTGGACAATGGGACAAGTGTACTCACAAGGCTTACATTCCCATTAGAGACGAACTTTGTTGCATCGGACAGTGTGTATTGAGAGGTTGCAGATTGGTGATACCACAAAGATTGAGACCGAAGATCGTATCCTTAGCGCATGAAGGACACCTAGGCATTGTTGGTACCAAGCAAAACCTCAGGACCAAGGTATGGTGGCCAGGTTGTGATAAAGACGCAGAGAAATTTGTTAAAACTTGTCACGGATGTCAAATCACAAGTAAGAGTAATCCGCCAGAACCGATCCGGAGTACGCAACTTCCGACAAGACCATGGATCGACGTAGCTGTTGATTTTCTTGGACCTTTACCGACAGGTAAATCAATTATGGTAGTGATAGATTACTACAGCAGATACTATGAGTACGTGGTGTTGAAGTCCACAACCACTGAAAAAACAATACAAGGGTTAGCAGAGATATTCGCAAGATATAGATTACCTGTTACATTATACTCTGACAATGGTCCACAATTCATTTCAGAGACATTTGCGGAATACATGAGGACCACAGGTATCCACCATCATAAAGTAACTCCGAAATGGCCGCAAGCCAACGGAGAAGTAGAGAGACAAAATCAGTCCATTGAAAAACAATTGAGAATTGCACACGCAGAAGGACAAAATTGGCGAGAAGCATTGCTATCTTATGTGGCTGTCTATCGAGCAACGCCTCATGCAACCACTGGAAAAAGTCCTGCAGAAGCATTTTTTGGGAGAAAAATCCGCACAAAAATGCCAGAAATAAAGGAAATCCGAGACGACCAGGAGATGAGGGACCACGATGCTGAAAAGAAAGGTGCAGCAAAGCTGTACACAGATTCGAAACGTGGAGCCAAGTACTCAGACATCATGCCAGGAGATAATGTTCTAGTGAGGCATGAAACTGGTGGTAAGCTAGACACACCTTATTACCATCAACCCTATACTGTCGTATCCAGAAGTGGCAGTATGGTGACAGTCAAGCCTCCGACTGGAGTCCTGTATAAAAGAAATGTATCAAGTGTAAAAAGGTACCAGTCCAGAGATACATCGAGCGAAGAGGTTGAAAGGCCAATACGAGATGCTGAAACTGAGAGAACTGATGATGTTCCAGAGGCAGTTACCAGCACTCCTGATGAAGTGACTAGAGCGCCAGAAACACCCGAAGCCGTGGTGAGCAGTATTTCCGACGCTGAGAGTGAACAACCGAGAAGCGACGACAATATCGCAGGCAGGCCGAAACGAAACTGGAAAGTGCCCAAACGATACGAAGACTTTGTGCCATAGTTTTAATAAGAACTTTGGGACAGTATTTAATCTTATATCATAAAGTGCATGTATGAGTGCTGTAGGAAGTACATTTTATGTAGTTGAGTTATAGTATTACCATTAGTTACGATGTTTGTAGGTTTCCGAGGGATATTGATAAGTGAAGGTAAAGTTTATTTCTGATTAAAGGAGGGATGTCATGATAATGAATATGTATGAGATGTACCGGAAGTCACGTGGTATGAGAGAGAGAGATAAGAACACAAGCAGGAGAACAAAGGAAACGGGAGAATAAAAGCCACAGAGAAGTTTACCTGATAAAAGTTGTTTTTAATGTTTTATTAACTTCACATTTCGGGCCACAAATGTGACAGTGCTTAATGCCTATTCTACAAAATCATAGATCATCTTTTACTCAACTCCATTTCCCTGCAATATTCTCACTTCCTTATTGTACAGAACTCTACTCATCTCTATTCTGAATGAAAACGAATGAGCCTCTATTGGTCTACAGGTTAGAGAATTCGAAAGATTCACTGCCCTCTGAGTAAATGACTTACCTCACCCAAGTCGTCAATGACTGTGACAATACTGGAAATGTCCAGAAGTTCATTCAAGATCTGTGGAACAGAAATATTCCAGTTGAGCTAAAATTTTGTTACAGGTATATTAATTAAAGCTTCAAGAAGTTACGAGTTCTAAGATGCCAAAAAAAGAGGAAAATCACACTTTCTCTATTTTAAATCTTATCTTTTTGCAGGTCTGATTAAAGATAGTTGACTTGAAATCCTGACAATTCAGACACTTCACCTGAGACTCTCACATTCATGAAATATTTCTTTATTTGGACATTTGAAGACTTGTCCTGCATATGTCTGGTGGTGGGTTTTGCACCGAGGACCGCTGTTTCGTTGGGTTGGGCAATCGCAGCTTGACACTGATCTGAGTATTTCCAGAAATCTTTTTGCATTATTATCATTCAGCGACGCAGGCAAAAATAAAACAGATGCTGAGGGTCAGAATGAGAATTTATTGTCAAGGACAAGTCCAAAAATTAGTGCTTTTGCAGTTTGCATCACAGTGCATTCCTATAAACCACCTTACACAAATAAAAATAGTGCACAAATAGTGGCGGGGGGCCTAACATTTAGCTTTGGAAACAGTACAGACAGAGGGTTCCCCAAGGAGCAAAGCACCAAGGTACAGTGGCAGTGAAACCAATCCTTTTCCAATCAAGTTTGGCTTCCGGCTGAAGAAGCAGCGAGTTAGGGTGAGGGTGCACGCATGCGTGTTGGGTGGCGCAGCCAGAGGCGGCGGGGAAAGGAGCGGACGCCTCGGCAAAGAGGAGGGAGCAAGGCCCCGACTCTCCCCCCCCCCACCCCCCCATGTCTTTTGGTTTCCCCATTCTCGTAAAAATGTTCTAATCGGCGGGGTGCCGTCATTACTAAAGAGCGTACGTTGCGGAGGCTGAAACATGCTGAGGGCTTCGAGGAAAGTGGCTCCGCCGTTCAAGGTACGAGTCGGTGCGCCGGTGGCCGCCCCGACCGGCAGCGTGGCGTGGCCTTGCTTGACGTGTTTGTTGGGTGCGGGGCATGCCCTGAGCCCCGTCCGCGCGCGTGTGCGCGCGCGCGGCCTCCCCGGCGCGCGGCACGGGGCTGCAGGTCAGGCCGTTAATTCGCTCCCACGGAGCGATGGGAAAGGGAGGCACGACGGACGTGCGCCTGCACCAATGGGTCGATTGGGTCACAGGCTGGTGACCAATCAGCAGCAGGAAGGGGTGGGGCTCCGATTCCGGGGGGCTGATGGGTAATCGACCAGGGGCGGTCGAGATGCAGCGATGGAGAGGGGGTTTCTTTCCCTTCCCCTGGAAGTTTAGGCGGATGAGGAAAGTTAATATTCATTCAGTCAAAGTACCAAATCAGAGACATTTCCCACCCATAACAGCAAAGACGTGCATTTTCAACTAGTCCAATTTAAAAGAGAAAACACTGTGACCTTGTGCGGGAAAATGGCAACTTTATGCCTTCCACCTTGTTCCTTGACCCCCCCCCCCCACTTCAGACCTTCTCCAGAATCCTTCCACATTTTAGAATGATTTTAATGGGCATTAAGCAATGAAATTGAATATCAGTTCCCTCTCACCAATCTCAGTCCAGATTTACAGTCTTGACCATGAAACTTTTGACACTTTCCCTCCACAGATAGTTTTTTAAACTCTAGATTCTAGCACCTGCAATAAAATCCACTTGCAGTGTTTACATCTCAATCTATTGTTGACAGTTGATCACATTTTCGTGCAGTGTGTTTGAGATGCCTGTTTCCTTTTGTAATCCGAGCAAAAAGTGCAGGTGAGAAGATGAATCAGCAAGCTTGGATTGAAAGGAAAAGAAAAGTTAAAGTTCGCCTCTATTGCGAAGGGTATTTCCAATCTATAATAGAGTAGAAATTGTGAGAAACAGAAGTACCTTCACAGATTTCACTCGAGACAAAAATTGAGAACAAAGAACATTTATTGTACAATGCAAAGTTGGGTGTTTCCCCTTACCCTGGGAATACACACACACATACTGGGGCTCACCCAACTTTTATACAGTTCATTTCAGTGTAGAGGTACCCTCCCCCCCTAACATTCTTCTGCTTCCTGGATTGGTTTGGCATTTGGTAATTCTTTGTCTGCCTACTTGCAGTTCCATGGAGACCGTGGAGCCACTCCTTTGTGTAGGCACTTTTCTTAATCTATATGTTTGTAATTCTCTAAACCTTTTTGTCAGGAAGTGGCTACAGTTGTGCTCCCATGCATTCCAAATATGGCTGCCATATTCCAACAAAGATGCTGTGTTGGTTCCTAACGTTATAGCTGTGTTTTTTTTCCCATGGGAATACAGCTGAGTATCCTGGTAGCCCATTTGTTGATGAGAAGAGGGATGCGGACTTCCAGGTCATCACTATGCATTTTCTTGCTGTGGCTAGAGATATAAATGTGAATTGGATGTGGAATTTGGTTAATCTGTAGCCTATATCCATAAGGTTCCCTAGCAGGAAAGGTTACCTTTATTATTTTGGTTAGTGTGTTGGCCATCACTTGCCAAAATGGGGCTACACCAGTTGCTGAAGAAATGTTCCTTGCTCCACTCCACATCCAAAGCATGTTTCTGGCACCTCAGGTTTTGCTTTGTGGATTTTTTGTGGTATGCAAAAAATTGTACTGAGCCAATCTGTTTCGAGATAATGATTGTTGTGACACTGTTCTTGCACTAGTCCGACCAGCATCTTTCGTCAATTGTGATGCCCAGGTCCGACTCCTATCTTTCCTTTGATCTGTAGAGCTGTTGTTTTGGGTTTTCAGCTTGGAGTACCGAGTACATTCTTGTATAAATTTGGGTGCGTTTCCCTGTCGAAGCAATCCCTCATCATATTTTCCATTTTGTAGTAGTCCTTGATATATCAGATTCCCTATCAGTGCCAAATCTCCAAGATTTTATTGCCCTTATTCATGGACATCAATTCATTATGAATCAGTGGTGTGTTAGACGATATTTCCAGTTTTTTCCCATGAGAATACAGCTGTGCATCTCGGTAGCCCATTTGTTGATGAATGGTCCTCGTCAAATTTCCCTAAATCTCAAGCATAGGAGGGTAGTTAAGTTTATACAGGGTTTCCAAATTGTTATCAATCTTTATTCCTAGTATGGCTCCTGTC
The DNA here is from genome assembly GCF_036971445.1 of Narcine bancroftii. NCBI lineage: Eukaryota > Metazoa > Chordata > Chondrichthyes > Torpediniformes > Narcinidae > Narcine > Narcine bancroftii. Next base: position 27,210,503 of record NC_091471.1, read on the forward strand.
TGCCAACTGAAATTGCTGTTTTTTTTTGGTGTTCTTCATAGTTAAATTTATTCAGTGGTATAATATTGCTTTTTTTTCTATATTGGCTTTGTAGCCTGATATTGTACCATAATCCTCCAGTGTGGCGAGCAGCATTGGCAAGGATCTGGCTGGGTCTGTCAGGTACAACAATACATTAATAGCCCATTATGTTTATTATGTGCTCACATTGACCCACTTTGAATTCCTTTATCAAAGAATCTTTTCTAATAGCCTCTGCTAATGGTTCATTTGCTAGGATAAATAGTCCTGGCGACAGAGGACATTCCTGCCTATTGGATCTACTAAGGGGAAATATTGGTGATGTTTGTCCATTTGTACTGACTTTTGCTTGCGGTTTATCGTACAGAGTTTTTATCCAGATAACAAACGTTTGTCCCATTCCAAATTTTTCCAGAACTTTAAAGAGGAAAGGCCATTATAGCTGATCAAAGGCTTTTTCTGCATCCAGTGAGACTATTATACTTGGATCTTGCTTTGTTTGTGCCAATATATAATGTTGAGCACTCTATTTAAAGTTATTGGTGAAGTGTCTTTTCCTAATGAAGCCCACTTGGTCTGGATCTATCATTTTGGGGAGATGTTGAACCAACCTGTTGGCCAGTGCCTTGGCTATTATTTTGTAGTCTGTATTTAATAGTGATATGGGTCTCTATGAGGATGGCTTTGTTGGGTCCCTGTTATTTTTTGGTATCACTACAACAATGGCTGTTGAAAAAGACTCCAGGAGAGTTTACATCCCCGCCGCCTGGCTCACTACCCCCATTAACAGTGGCAGAACTTGGGGGTGGGGGGGAGCCGTCCTCTCCTGGAGACTTAATTGTTTGTAAGGTTCCCAAGGCCTGTTCAATTTCCCCCTTAGAGACTGGGGCATCTAATTCCATCTGGTCCTCTTGGGCCAGTCTCAGCAGTTCATTCCTCTCCAAGAGATCCTCAATTTTATCCATATCTCTTGGCGCCTTGGATTTATGTAATTTCTTGTAATACTTTTTAAAAGTATCATTAATTTCTCTTGGGTTTTGTGTTATCGAGTCCGGCCCGGACTGAACTGCATTAATCATCCTTAGAGTTTCCTCTGCTCTCTGTTGCCATGCCAATATTTTGTGTGTGTTTTTTCACCTAATTTGTAATATCTTTGCTTGGATCGCAGGAGCATTTTTTCTACTCTGTATGTTTGCAGAGTATTATATTTAAGTTTCTTATTTTCCATTTCCCAATATTTTTCATTTGATCCCAAATTTTGGTGTTCTTTTTCTAATTTTGTGATCTCCTGTTCCTGTGTCTCTAGCTCCCTTAGGTTTTTTTTTAATGCGATTGGTGTATGAGATTATCTGCTCCCTTAGGTAGGCCTTTAGTGTATCCCATAATAAAAATTTGTTGTTGTTGAGGGGCAGTAATTTGTCCTCTTACAAAGGAGCAGAAGTCTGGATTTCTCAACAATGTAGCATTAAAGCGCCATCTATATGCAGTTGCCAGTTTTTCAGGCATTGTTATCGGTAGAGTTAATGGCGAGAGATCTGATACTAGTCTTGCTAAGTATTCAGATTCAAGGACTCTGCTCTCCAACCGGACAGACTCTAAAAAGTAGTCAATTCTGGTGTGGGGATCATGGGGTTTTGAATAGAAGGAGTAGTCCCTCGTCTCTGGGTTCCTGTGTCTCCATATGTCTATTAAGTTTAATTCTTTTATAAAGGCCAGGGTTATTTTTGCTGCTTTGGACCTCACCAGTGTCTTTGTTGTCTTATCTAGAATGGGATCCAGGCAGAAATTTAGATCTCCAACAATCAATGTATTCTGTTTACACGCTGCCACACTCAGGAAAGCATTTTCATTTGTATAAACTGCTCATTATCAATGTTTGGCACATAGAAGTTTAGTAGAGTCCATAGTTCTGAATATAATTGGCAGTGCACCATAACAAATCTCCCAGTAGGGTTTGTAATCTCATCGCTCATCACCATCAAAACTCTTTTGTGTATTAAAATGGCTACCCCCCCCCCCAGCTTTGGAGCTGAAGGAGGAGGAGAATGCCTGCCCCATCCAGTTCCTTTTAAGTTTGTCATGTTCCTTTTTTGTCAAGTGTGTTTCCTATAAAAATATTATTATCTGCTTTCAGTTTTTTGAGGTGAGCCAGGACCCTCTTCCTTTTTATGGGGCTGTTCAAGCCATTCACATTAATACTGATAAATTTGATAGTCTTATTCATTTATGTTTCTATATCTTATCATTTCACCTTACAACACCATCGTTTAATAGTCTTGAGTTGTGCCCTTATCATGCCTTTCCATCATTCATGGTCTCTCCATTGCCAATGTCCACATCAGCCTGGAAAAAAGAGTGAAGATAGACATAAGAGTAACATAACCCCCTTTCCCCATAAACTAGTCTAAATAAAATAAAAATAAACCTTAAAAAATCCCTGTATATCAATGTTAACAAACAAAACATTCAAAATAATCCCGTCTTCTGTTTTGGCGGTTCTCCTTACTCCTGCGCCATTTCCCCCTCCTACTACGAGTCTTCTTGTGTGCCATCTTTCCTGCTCGATCTGCACTGCAGCCTTATGCAGTTTCTTCTGCCTTGAGCTCCCATTATTTTTTCCTATTTACAGATTTCTTTTAAAAAAAAACAAGGAAAGGTAAAAGTATACAGTTCCCCATTCCCTCCAACTATTACAGAACTTTGTCAACCCCAGCCATGTCCAAAATTGTTTTAATTGTTTTTTATGAGTTAATGATTATAGAACTGTAGTAAGCCCCCATTATCTCATGGCTATTTAGGCATTCCGTCCATAGTTCCTTCAGAGGGCTCCGTTTACCCTGTGTTTTGCGGGCTTGCACATTTTCTGGTAGCTGCAGTGCACATTGCATAGCTTCCTGTGGCTCCTTGAAATATTTCATCTCCCCTCCAGTCAGCATGACTTTTAGGATGGCCAGGAACTTTAATGGTTTATTCAACTTTAATGCCTCTCAGTATTTTCTTGACCTGGTCAAACTCTTTTCTTTGTTTTAGCAGAGCAGAGCTTTAGGTCTGGGAAGAACATCAATCTCCCCCCAACCATTATCAACTCCTATTTCAAATTCAGCATTGACCCTTAATGTAAATTATCATTCCATCCTCCCCTTCACTCTTCAATTCACTTTGGAACTTTTCATTTGGTTTTGTTCCAGACAAAACTGAGATTGACTTGTTGCATTTTCTGTGACTGTAACCATAACACTGTTGTCTCCTTCATTTCATGTCATTTGTGACACAGTTCAATTGATACATAAACCTCTATCATAGCCTCTGTTGGGATTATCTTTGGTTCATTCTGCATCTCATCCTTATTACCACAGCATCTCTGAATGGTTTCTCTTCATTTTCCCCCATTGTTACCGCTGGGGTGTTATTTTTTTTATTTAACTCATCTGCTGGCTGCATTTTTATTTTTTAAAAATTTTAGACATTCAGCATTAGTGACAGGCCATTAGTTTAAAAAATAAACCCTTTGTAAAAATACAGTTCTGACCAGGAATTTGGGCAGTCTTCCTTTTAACTCCTTTGAGCAAGGGTAGTTTCTTTTTTTAGATTAAAGTGCATTACTTAGTAGCTTTGGCATGAAAGTTTTAAAAATTGTGAGAGAACTATAGAAATTATATTTCAACTGTTCGTTAAAATTGTAAAATTGGTCAAACTTTATGCTTAAAAGTAATTTTGTGAGCATGTGTGTCATTACCAGCAGTGAACAAATAACTGTTAAACTGTTGTAACCATATAACCATATACAGCACAGAACAGGCCAGTTTGGCCCTACTAGTCCATGCCGGAACAAATCCCCACCCTCCTCGTCCCACTGACCAGCACCTGGTCCATACCCCTCCAATCCTCTCCCCTCCATGTAATTACTTTCCTTAAATGTAAATAACGTTCCTGCTTCAACCACCTCCACCGGAAGCTTATTCCATATCCCAACCACCCTTTGCGTGTGCAGCCTGATTTTTAAAAAAAAGTTGCATGTATTCTATTGAAAAGGTTGACTTGCAAACAAATGAATAATGGTTTATGTTACAGTGGCCACCATAATGTTTGGGACAGACACTTTTTTTCCCTTTATTTGCCCCTGTTTTACATTTGTAATCAAACAATTCACATGTGAGGAGAAATGCACATTCCAGATTTTATTCAAGGTTATTTACATGTATTTTAGTTTCAGGGCACCATTTGGATTCACAGATGTTTGTGAGGACTCAGGTGCTTGTGAGGACTCAGGTGCTTGTGAGGACTCAGGTGCTTGTGAGGACTCAGGTGCTTGTGAGGACTCAGGTGCTTGTGAGGACTCAGGTGCTTGTGAGGACTCAGGTGCTTGTGAGGACTCAGGTGCTTGTGAGGACTCAGGTGCTTGTGAGGACTCAGGTGCTTGTGAGGACTCAGGTGCTTGTGAGGACCCAGGTGCTTGTGAGGACCCAGGTGCTTGTGAGGACCCAGGTGCTTGTGAGGACCCAGGTGCTTGTGAGGACCCAGGTGCTTGTGAGGACCCAGGTGCTTGTGAGGACTCAGGTGCTTGTGAGGACTCAGGTGCTTGTGAGGACTCAGGTGCTTGTGAGGACTCAGGTGCTTGTGAGGACTCAGGTGCTTGTGAGGTCTCAGGTGCTTGTGAGGACTCAGGAATGTTTAATTGCTTCATTGGTGCAGGTACAGTATGAGAGCTAGGTTTGCTTCAAAGCTTTTGATCACTTTGGGAGTCTGTAGTTGCCTTTTTTCAACATGAGGACCAGAGATGTGCCATTGAAAGTCAAAGAAACCATAATGAGGCTGAAAAATAAGAATAAAACAGTAAAAGACATAGCACAAACCTTAGGATTACCAAGGTCAACTGTTCAGAGCAGCATTAAGACGAAAGAGCGTACCGATTAGCTCAGTAACCGCAAAGCAACTGGTGGCCAAGGAAAACCTCCAGTGCTGATGACAGAAGAATTCTCATCATAATGAAGAAAAATTCCCAAATGCCTGTTCGACAGATCAGAAACACTCTTCAGGAGGCAGGTATGGATGTGTCAATGACTAGTGTCTGCAGAAGACTTCATGAATGGAAATGCAGAGGCTATACTGCAAGATGCAAACCACTAGTTAGCCACAGAAACAGATGACCAGATTACAGATATTGCCAAGAAGTATTTAAAAGAGCCTGCAGAATTCTGGAAAAGGTTTTGTGGATAGATGAAACCAAGATTAACCTGTATCAGAGTGATGGCAAAAGCAAAGTGTTGAGGTGCAAAGGAACTGCCCAAGATCCAAAGCATATCACCTCATCTGTGAAATGTGGTGAGGGGAGGGGGGGTGTGGTTGTTGTGGCATGGTCACACATGCTACCACAGTACTGACACACTTATCTTCATTGTTAATATAACTTCTGCCGGCAGTAGCAAAGTGAGTTCTGAAGTATATAGCAAACAACTTATCTGCTCAAGTTCAAGCCAATGCCTCCAAACTCATTGGACGACACTTTATCCTACAGTAAGACGAAGATCCCAAACATACTGCTAAAGCAACAAAGAAGTTTTTCAAAGCTAAAACTTGGGAAAATTCTTGAATGGCCAAGTCAGTCACCTGATTGAGCATGCCTTCCATTTGATGAAAGAAACTTAAGGGGACAAGCTCCTGAAACAAACAGGAACTGAAGATAGCGGCAGTGGAGGCCTGACTGAACATCACCAGAGTAGATGCTCAGCACTTGATGATGTCTGTGAATCACAAGGCCCTTTCACTCAAAGAAAAAGCCCGACTGTAATGGCAGAGGTTCTTCGCCCTTACGTCCAGGCATTTACTTCTTGAATGCGCCGTAGTCAGCTCAAAGGCAATGACTGCAATCCCTCTGAGGGAAGGATAATTGGCATTGCAAGCGGCTGGTTAGGGGCGGGCTGATGTCGCTGTCAGCTCATGACCCATCTCCCCACTCACCCCTTTCCCTCCATGACCCCCCCTCTCCCCCAGGCAGGAGGCAGTGGATAGGGGCCGGCAGGAGCTGTCAAGCAGTGGGAGCTGTCAGGGCAGAGGCTGTCAGAGGGTGGCCGGTGCAGGCTGTGATAGCCTTACTGGGCCGCTTCAGCCTTTGGGGTCGCTTTCTGTAGCAGAGCAATGGCTGTCTTCCCTTACACATAATCCCCCATGCAGCTGAAACTGTTCTGGGAATCACAGTGGTTCCAGGTGTGGGGGATTATGGGGAGGGAAGGTGGCCATTGGTCTGCCATGTATTTATGACAGGTGACGCTATGGCATCAGTCACCCCACCTCCTTTTGGCTCTGGAGAGTGCTACAAGGTGCCGCTCGAGCACCTTTTAGGGCTGCTGCATGAAAGGTAAGTTTTATGTTTTCCATCCGCGTTTGTAGGCAGCCTCCTCTGGAGACCTGGCATGAAAGGGCCGACAGACTTCATTCATTGCATGCAAGGGATATGCAATGTATTAAACGTGACTTCTTAAATACATTACTATAGCTATGTTCCAAATATTGAGGGTGCCTTGAAATGAGGAGACTTGTGTATCAAACGTGCTGTAATTACTACGTGGTCAAAGCAAAATGTATGTAAATAGCCTTGAATAAAATCTGGAATGTGCACTTTAATTGTTTAATTACAAATTTAAAACTGTGGAGCACAGGGGCAAGTAAAGAAAAAAAAGTGTCTTTGCTCCAAACATTATGGAGGGCACTTTATACACAGGTGACACACTGCAGCCATGGATCATGTTCACTGGTACTGAATTTCTCCCATCTATTTAGCTCTACCTATCTTCCCATTTTCAGGGAGAGAAATTCTGTTCATTCTGTGTCTTTTTGTCTTTTGGGTCCCATATTTTCCAGTGAATTGTAATATACTGTATTTTGAAAATAGTAAGTAATTTTGGCGTTGTCATATAGCAACGCATAGAATCCATAGTATATTATTTTGAATTGTTTTGGGGACAAACAAAGTTTTAATACCTATTTTCTTTCCTTCACAGAAATGTCTTTTGCAACAGTGTCGTGGGTACAAAACTGGGAGTAATGCTGGGTGTGTATATACCATTTAGTTCTAAAATTTATTATTCATATTCATTGAACATCAAAAATAGCTACTTCTTTTGTGTCTACGTTATTTAATACACTTTTCATCTCCCATAAGGGACTAAGCAACACACTTCTGGAATGTATGTTTGCATTCCTTATTCCAATATTCCTGCCAAAATTAGATGAGATCTGAGCCAGACCTTTTTAATAAAGATGCGACCATGGAGTATGCTCACTGATACTGAATTTCTACATTTATTTAGCTTTACATTTGTCTCCATTTTAGAGAGAAATTCTGCCTGTACTTTATCTTTTTAGACATTACTGGTATGATTTAGAAATGTTGCATTTGTACACTGGATTCTTTTGATAAACTTGAATTTATCAGAATAAGTGCTGGCAATAAGAAAATAAAGTGATTAAAATGATCTTAAGTAATATCAAATCCAGTTTTGTATTGAAACTAACTTGTTTGGGCAACCTTAAGACAGTAAATTGGTGAACAGTGTTTATGGTAAACGAGAAACTGCAGTTGGCAAAAAAATTGGAGCAACATACAAATTGCTGGAGGAACTTATGGGTCAGAAAGCATCCATGGAAGGCGAGAGATAGTCAGTGTTGCTGGATGAAACCCTTCGTCAGGAATTCCCGAAATGTTACTATCTTTGCCTTCTCTGGATGCTGTCTGACCTGCTGAGTTCCTCACAACAGTTTAGGAGAAAGATTTATCCTAGCCCCGACATTTGGTTTATATTGGTGGTTGTATGTAGTAACTGATACAGAAAATAACTATCTTTAATAGTGAATAAGCTATGAAATTATTAATCAACTGTGCTTTTTTTGTTACAGTGCATCTGTGGGCAAAATTGTAGGAGGAAGTGTCCTATTTATTGGAGGAGGCCTTGGTGGCAGTTTATTGTATGCAAAATGGGATCCTAAATTTCGGGAGCATGTAGAGAAAACTGTCCCATATGCTGAAAAAGTGTTTGAACTAACTATTGGGCCAGCACCATTTGGCATGCCTCCAAAGAAACAGGTATTCATGTGGTCATTCTGTTATTTGTTTTAGTTCACTTGAGGTAAGAATGTTTGCATTATTATTTTGTCTGCTTAAACTAATACCTTATTTAGGTCTGTTTTCCAGATACACCAATCCAAATGTATAAATCTTAATACCTGAAGCATGAATGTGCATTATGTAACAAACACATAAAGCTTTGCAGATCATGTACAAACTTTAATTCCATAGTCTGAAAAATAAAAATTCAAATGATTGAGATACTCAGTCAGCTGCATCTATGAAAAAGAAACAAGTGTGGCGGTACGCCATTAGGCAGGCGAACTGGCCCCGCTTGTGACACACGCGGTGGGGCAGCCGGCCAAAATGGCGCCGTCGGGGGTTTCCTCCTGACCACAGCACCGGCGCGCTTGGAGACCCACGTGATGCCCTGGTGACATCGGGATCCCCCAGCGCGGTTCTCAGCCAGGTCCGGGCTGGGAGTACAAGATCAGTCAGGCAGCCTGCAATAAATCAGTTTTTGCTCACTGGACTCAACTGGATTGTGCGATCTTTCAGTTAGCAGTGTAGCCGCCACTACAATTGTGACCCTGACAGGTTCAAACGTCTTTGAACCCAACATTAACGAGCCTTTGATCAACGCTATAGCCATCAAGCTTCCTGACTTCTGGGTTCGGGAGCCGAAGACCTGGTTCAGCCACGCCTCCGCCAGATTTAATTGGATTCGACCAAGTTTTACCATGTGGTTGCCGCCCTGGACCAGGCCACTGCCACACGAGTGCTGCAACTCGTTCAGCACCCACCCGCGGAAGTTATGTACAGGATCATCAAGCGGGTGCTCACTGGCTCCCTTGGCCTCTCCAGGAGCCAGCGTGCTGCTCGGATGCTGCGCCTCCATGGCTTGGGGCCAGTCGTGTTGATGGATGAAATGCTCGTTCTCATGGGTGATTACACCAACTGCCCACTCTTCGAGCACATCTTCCTGACCATCTGCCTGAAGACATCCGGCTGTTACTGTCCCAGGAGAGCTTCGTCGACCCTAGGAAGGTCACTCAAAAGGCTCAAGAGCTATGGCTCGAACGATTCCCAGAGGGCTCAGCAATCCAACAGGTTACGAGTCACGGGCATGACCATGCCAAGCCCTCCTCTAGTGCTGCAGTGGCCTCAAAGAGCATAGCCAGAAGCAAGTCATCCACTTCAGGCCTGTGCTTCTTCCACCAGTGCTGGGGAGCCAAAGCTCAGACGTGTCGTCAGCCCTGCTTGTTCCAGGGAAACGAGCAGGCCAGCCGCTGTTAATGGCTGTGGCAGCTGGCCAAGAACACGGCCTTCTCTACCTGTGGGATTCAGTCAGGCCAACGATTCCTCGTCGACACCGTGGCCCAGATCAGCGTCATCCCGGCTACAGCCATCGAGTCCCGGAACTGGCCTCGAGGACCTCCCCTCCGTGCAGTCAATTCGATAGAGATCCGAACATATGGAGACAAGACTGTCCACTTCCAGATCGGCCAGCGGAAATTCTCGTGAGGTTCACCATTTCATCCCTTCCAACCGCCATCCTGGGTGTCGACTTCCTCCTCTTCCACGGACTCCTGGTCGACTTTTGAGGTAGGCCACTGGTAGATGCCCATACCTTCTAATCCGTTCGCATTCCACACAGAGCAGCCGCAGATGGCCATGTTCAGCACGCGCAAGGACTAGTTTCAGCGTATCCTGGACGAGTTCCCATCCCTCCTCAAGCTGCAGTTCTTCGCCACCTCACCACACCACAGGGTGCTTCGTTACATCCCCACCTAAGGCCCACCGGTTCTCGCCAAGGCACACCAGCTCCCGCCAGATAAGCTCTGGATAGCGAAGGAAGAATTCTCACATCTGCAAGAGCTGGGGATCATTCGACACTCCGACAGTCCTTGGGCCTCACCACTCCACCTGATCCTGAAAGCCTCCAGCGGCTGGCGCTCCTGCAGAGATTATGCATCCAAGGGTTCTGAAGGAAATGGGAGAAGTTATAGTTGATGCATTGGTGGTCATATACCAAAATTCCTTGGATTCTGGGCAGGTCCCAGCAGACCGGAAGACAGCAAATGTCACGCCACTTTTTAAGAAGGGATATAGGCAGAAGACTGGAAATTATCGGCCAATTAGCTTGGTCTGTAGTTGGAAAAATGCTTGAAGCCGTCATTAAAGATGAAATAGTGAAACTTTTGGAACGTAAGGGTTCAATCAGGCAGACGCAGCATGGTTTTAGAAAGGGAAGATCTTGTTTGACAAACTTGTTAGGATTCTTTGAGGATATAATGGGTGCGGTGGATAGAGGGGAACAGGTTGATGTTGTATATTTGGATTTCCAGAAAGCGCTTGATAAGGTGCCGCACAAGAGACTTCTCAGTAAGTTACAGGAAAGTGGAGTCCGGGGAAGTATTTTGGCCTGGATTGAAAATTGGTTGTCTGACAGGAGGCAGAGAGTCGGGATAAGTGGGAGTTTTTCAGGTTGGCAGAGAGTGGTAAGAGGGGTGCCGCATGGGTCGGTGTTAGGCCCACAACTGTTCATCATTTACATTGATGACTTGGAGGAGGGGACAAAATGTGGTTTAGCTAAGTTTGCGGATGACACCAAATTGAGTGGAAGAGCAAATTGTAATGAGGATGTGGAGAGTCTGCAGAGGGATATAGTTAAGCTGGATGAGTGGGCAAAGGTCTGGCAGATGGAGTACAATGTTAGTAAGTTTGAGGTTATCCACTTTGACAAGAAAAATAAAAGAGCTGAATATTATTTAAAGGGTGAAAAACTACAGCATGCTGTTGTGCAGAGGGACTTGGGAGTGCTTGTGCATGAATCGCAAAAAGTTAGGTTGCAGGTGCAGCAGGTTATTAAGAAGGCAAATGGAATGTTGGCCTTCATCGCAAGAGAAATTGAATTCAGGAGTAGGGAGGTAATGTTGCAACTGTATAAGGTACTGGTGAGACCGCACCTGGAGTACTGTGTCCAGTTCTGATCTCCATATTTGAGGAAGGATATACTTACTGGCTTTGGAGACGGTCCAGAGGAGGTTTACTAGGTTGATCCCTGGGATGAAGGGGTTGACTTATGATGAAAGATTAAATCGTCTAGGATTGTATTCGCTCGAGTTCAGAAGAATGAGAGGAGATCTTATAGAGACATATAGAATTATGAAGGGTATGGATAGGATAGATGTAGGAAGGTTTTTTGAGCTGGCCGGGGAAACTAAAACGAGAGGACACAGTCTCAAGATTTGGGGTAGTAGATTTAGGACAGAGATGAGGAAAAATAGTTTTTCCGAGAGAGTAGTGAATGTTTGGAATTCTCTAACCAGGGAAGTGGTTGAGGCTGCCTCATTAAACATATTTAAAATTTGGTTAGATAAATTTTTACATGATAGAGGAATTATGGGATATGGGGAGAAGGCAGGTAGGTGGAGTTAGGTCATAAATTAGATCAGCCATGATCTTATTGAATGGCAGAGCAGGCTCGATGGGCCATTTTTGGCTTACTCCTGTTCCTACTTCCTATGTTCCTATGACGGCTTAACGGCGCAACAGTATCTGACCGTTACCCAATCCCTCACATCCAGGACTTTACGGCCAACCTTCATGGTGCGAGGGTATTCTCCAAGGTCGACCTGGTGCGCGGGTATCACCAAATCCCGGTGCACCTCAAGGACATAACCAAAATGGCCATCATCACCCCCTTCGGCTTGTTCGAGTTCCTATCCATGCCGTTCGGGCTAAAGAACGCCGCCCAGACCTTCCAGTGCCTCATGGACAAAGTGGGCAGGGATTTGGATTTCGTATTCATTTACCTGGACGACATCCTTGTCACCAACAGAGACCGGACACAACACAAATCTCACCTGTGCACCCTGTTCTCCTGACTGGCCGACTTCGGCCTGACGATCAATCCGTTCAGGAAAGAGTTCATGTAGTTCCTGGGCCATACCATCACGGCCAAAGGAGCTACACCTCCTGCTACGAAGGTCACTGCAGTCAGGGAGTTCCCACGCCTGGGCAACTTCAAGGGGCTATAGGAGTTCGTGGGTATGGTCAATTTCTATTACCACTTCATTCCGGGCGCTGCGCGCATCATGCAGCCGCTCTTCATCCTCATCGGTCAAACACCGTGAGTGGGATTTCCAGAAAGCGTTTGATAAGGTGCCGCACAAGAGACTTATCAGTAAGTTACAGGAAAGTGGAGTCCGGGGAAGTATATTGGCCTGGATTGAAAATTGGTTGTCTGACAGGAGGCAGAGAGTCGGGATAAGTGGGAGTTTTTCAGGTTGGCAGGGATTTGGTGGATCCCTGTTTATGGTGGACTCCAGAGACCAGCAAGGCATTTGAAGCCACAAAAGATGCCCTCGCGAAGGCTACCATGCTTGTTCACCCACGCACCGACCTGCATATGGTGCTCTCCGTCGATGCCTCTGCCCCAGCCGTTGGCGCCGTCCTGGAGCAGCAGGTAAACGGACAGTGGAAACCACTGGCATTCTTTAGCTGACTTCTTCGTCTACCAGAGTGCAACTATAGCGCTTTCGATCGTGAGTTGTTTGGCATGTACCTGGCGGTGCATCATTTCCGCTATTTCTTGGAGTGGAAGCCTTTCACCATTATTACCGACCAAAACCCCTCACTCAGGCGCTCGCTATGGCAAGAGATCCCTGGTTGGCCCACCAACAGCGTCACCTCTCCTTTGTGTCGGAGTTCACCACCGACATTCGGCACAAGGCAGGGAAAGACAACGTGGTCGCCGACGCACTCTCACGACCAGCCATTTGCGCACTGACACCCGGCCTCAACTTTGACCAGCTTGCCTGGGACCAGAAGTCCGACGAGGCGACGCCGGCCTTCAGGACTGCCATTGCGGGCCTGCGGTTCCAGGACCTCCCGACTCCTCACGGTGAGGGCACTGTCCTGTGCGATGTTTCCATGAGCACCCTGCGACCAGTGGTTCCCCAGCATTGGTGCAGACAAGTCTTCCACTATATCCATGACCTTTCCCACCCTTCCATCAGATCCACGGTCCATATGGTGTCAGAACGTTTCGTCTGGCACGGGCTTCGGAAGCAGATTGCGGACTGGGCCAGAACCTGCACCTATTGCCAGCTTTCCAAGGTACACAGGCACACCAGAGTGCCCGTACAAGATTTTGAACATGTCCGGGAGCAGTTCAGCCACATACATGTGGACATCATCAGACCCTTACCCTTTTCCCGAGGTAACCGTTACCTTTTCACAGTGGTAGACCACACCACTCGCTGGCCCAAGGCGATCCCGATGCCAGGTGCCTCAATGGACTCCTGCTCCCGAGTGCTTTTGAAAGGTTGGGTTGCCTGGTTCGGTGTTCTGAACCACCTCACCAATGATCGGGGCGCCCAATTCACCTCTGCCTATTACCCACAGGCCAATGGGCTAGTCGAGCGATTGCACCGCCTCACCGGCCCCGACTGGTTGGACGAGCTGTCTTGGGTGCTCCTGGGCATCCGCTCGACACCCAAAGAAGACCTACAGGCGTCATCAGCCGAGCTGGTCTATGGTGCACCGCTAGCCCTACTCGGTGAGTTCGTTAACACACCTCACAACCCCCAGCAGTCACCGCACAGTCTACTTTCCCACCTCCAGGCCCAGTTGGACTCTTTCACAACCCCACCGCCGCCCAGACATGGCACACGGGCCTCTTACATCCCCAGCGAGCTGTACTCCGCAGAGTACGTTTTAATCAGGCGGGGCCTGTCCACAGCACCTCTACGAAGACCATACGAAGGGCCATACAAAGTCGTCCAGCATTCAGGATCTACTTTCACGCTGGACATCGGTGGTAAGAGGGAACTGTTTATGGTGGACAGGTTAAAGCCAGCCCATCTCATCCCCACCGAACCAGTAGTTTTGGCCCAACTCAAGAAGCGAGGCCGCTTGACAAAGAAGGACATTGGCGGCAGTTCTGGGGCGGGGGGGCTGTGTGGCGGTACGCCATTAGGCAGGCGAACCGCCCCCGCTTGTCACGCACGTGGTGGGGCAGCTGGCCAAAATGGTGCCGTCGGGGGTTTCCTCCCGACCTCAGCACCGGGATCAGAAGACCGCGCTTGGGGACCCACGTGATGCTCTGGTGATGTCGGGGCCCCCAGTGCGGTTCTAAGCTAGATCCGAGCTGGGAGTATAAGACCAGCCAGGCAGCCTGCAATAAATCAGTCTTTGCTCACTGAACTCCACTTCTGGTTGTGCGATCCTTCAGTTAGCAGTGTTGCTCCCGCTACACAAGTTTATATTTCAGGTTGAAGACCCTGTAAACAGGCCCTTCAGCCTTGCCATGTCTGCACCAACCATGATACCAATCTAAATTAATGTCATTTGCCTGTATGTAATCCTTATCACTTTATTACACATCTGATCCTGTGTCTGTTTAAATGTCTTTTGAATATTGCTATGATATCTGCTTCTTCCACCTTCCCTTGTGATGCATTCCAGGTATCTACCATTTCTTTTTAAAAAAATACTTACCTCAAATTTCCATTAAACTTAACAATGCAAATAAAAGTGAAGCGATGCCAATGAGTAATGCGGATTATACAGAATTTAAAAAAGAATCACCATTTAAATGGCAAACACAAGCAATCCGATACCTAGGTATCAGGTTAGATACTAATCTAATAATAAAGCCACCTGAACAAATTAAATTATCAGCCATTAATGAAGAAATTACAGGAAGACTTAGAACATTGGAAAGAATTACCACTATTGTTGATAGGGAGGGTAAATTACATTAAAATGAATGTCTTCCCAAAGATACAATACTTATTTCAATCGTTACCAATTCCCTTAACAGAGAAATTCTTCAATGAACTAGAGAATAATAAGGAAATTTTTATGGAAAGGTGGGGGTGGGGGGGGGAACTGAGGATAGTGTTAGATAAATTAACAGAGTGGTACAAAAAATGTGGTTTGCAGTTACCAAACTTTAAAAATTATTATAGAGCAGCACAATTAAGGTGTTTATCAGATTTTTATCAGACAAGGGAAAAACCAGATTGGACGAAGTTAGAGCTAGATAAAATAGGGGAGAAAGTACCGGAACATATACTTTATAAGTGGGATGAAAAGCTGGTGCAATATAAAAGCTCACCAGTACTGCATCATTTACTAAATATATGGAAGAAGATTCACTTCGAAAGGAAAAAAAACAAATTACCAACAACCAAAATTATTATTGACTCAAAATCATCTAATCCCTTTAACATCTCCTTTCGAGAATGGGAGAGAAAAGGAATTAAAAGTATAGAGAATTGTTTTTTGGGAAATAATTTATTAACATTTGAACAAATAAAGTACAAATATGGAATAACTCATGGTACAATGTTTGCATACCATCAACTGAAAGCCTTCTTAAAGGATAAATTGGGAAACAGACTGAGGTTACCAGAAGGAAGCAGCTTTGAATATGTGATTACAGAAACAATGATAATAAAAAGATTTATAACGAACATGTACATCAAGCTGCAAGAGAAGGAAAATAATGAAATAAGCTATAAACCCAAACAAAAGTGGGAAAAAGATTTAAACATAAAGATAAAAAATGAAACATGGAAAAAGTTAAGCTCTGGAAATATGAAGAATATAATAAGCACAAGGTTACGAATAATACAGTATAATTGGTTACACAGGTTATATATCATGCCCCAAAAGTTAAATAAATGGGATCCAACATTATCGGATAGATGTTTTCGCTGCAAGAAGGAAATGGGAACAACAGTACATGCAATTTGGGCATGTGAGAAAGTGAGAAAGTTTTGGGAAGATCTAAATCATGTATTAAATAAAATCACAAAAAGCAACATACCAAAAATTCCAGAGATCTTTCTTCTAAGTAATATAAGAAGTAAAGAATTAGGCCTAAAACTGGATGAAGCACAAAAAAGATTTATTATGATAGGCTTAGCAGTAGCAAAAAAATGTATAATGTCAACTTGGAAATCAGAAGAGAGCCTGAGAGTACAGCAATGGTACATAGAAATGAATAAATGTATTCCATTGGAAAAAATAACATATAATTTAAAAAAATAAATTCACATTATTTGAACAAATTTGGGAACCGTACATGGAACATAACAGAGAAGACCTACCGCAGACCTCCACCCCCTAAAATGATAGAATGAGAAGAAGACGAAATGAACTGACCCAGTGTGTAAAAGTAGATGACACAATTTTCTTGTTTATTTTCATTGTGTGATGACATTGTTTAATGGGTTTATTGTATTGTATATGTTGAACGTTTAATGGGTTTGGAGGGGGGAGGGAAGGTAGAGGGGAAAAAAGAGGAGAAAATGCCACTGTGTATATTTAAGAGGGAAATGTTTGTATGTATTTTGATTGATATGGTTCACAGTGTGAAAAATTAAAAAAACTTTAAAAAAAATCTCCATTAAACTTTTCCCCTCACCATAAAACAGTGCATTCAAATTTTGACATTTCCATCCTGGGTGGAAAAGACTCTAACTCTCCATGTCTCTCTGAATTGTATATTTGGTTCGCAAGAGCATCTACTTGCACGTAAATCTACATCTGCCAAGTGGGAAGCATTCAAAAGAGAAACAGCAAGAAATAAATTAAATTAAATTTTTTAATTAGACATACAGCACTGTAACAGGCCAATTTGGCCCTTCAACATTAACTTACACTCCAGTACATTTTTGAAGGGTGGGAGGAAACCAGAGCTCCGGAGGAAACCCACGCAGAGATGAGGAGAATGTACAAACTCCTTACAGACAGCGTGGGATTTGAACCCAGGTCTGGACCTGATCGCTGGCTCTGTAAAGGTGTTGCGCTAACTGTGCCGCCCTAAGAGTTCAAGGCCAACATGTCCTTGTAAAGCTGAGAATTCCACAGATTCAGATTCACTACACTCTGGAAGAAGCAGTTTCACCTCATCTGTCTTAATTCTACTCTGAACCTTGAGATTATGTCCCCAATTCTGGTATCATTAACCAATCAAACAACTTTCTTGCTTCTAATCTATTCTTTTCATGATTTTATATTTCTATAAGATTCCTTCCCCCTTCACCCACCATCCTAACTTTTAATGAGTTTAGTTTCAGGTTACTCACTCTCTCCTTGTAAACTAATCATCTCATTTTCAGAATCAACCCAGTGAGCCTCCTCCGTTCTGCCATATTCCTTCCTCAAATATGAAGAAGGCTTCACCAGTACCCTGTCCAGTCACAGCAGAACCCACATGCTTTTAAACTTAATCCCTCTTGCAATGAAGGCCAACTTCCCATTTGTCTTTTTGACCATCTGCAGGCCTTGCACATTAGCTTTTTTCAGTTCATATATAAGCACCCCCAGGTCTCTTCATAAATTTTCACCATTTAAGCAATAGCCCGATTCACTACTTTTCCTGCCAAAATGGATGACCTTACATTTATTAATGTGGCTCTTTATCTGCAAACCTCTTTCCCACTCACGTAACCTATCTATATCTCTCTGCAGACTCTCTCTCTCTGCTCTACAGAAATTTCTTTATCAACAAGTTTAGCGTTTTTGCAAAATTTAGCTGCACGATACTTTGTTTCTCCCCCCCCCCCCCAAGCATTTATGAGTGCAGCTCTGATCCCTGTGACACTCCGCTTCAAAGAAACACCCATTTATCCCAATTCTTCGCCTTCTATTTGTTAACCAATCCTCTGAACATGCTAATGCATAACCTCCAACTTCATACATCCTTATGCAGAAGTCTGTTATGTGGCACCTTGTTGAATGCTTTCTGAAAATCTAAGTATACAACATTCTCCTGTTTTATCCATAGTGCTCATATACACAAGGAGCTCCAATGAAATAATTAAACATGATCTGCCCTTCATGAATCCATGCTGTGTCTGTCTGAAGGAACATTTCTATCCTGATGACTACTCCTTAAGGATAGTCCATAGTCAAGAAACTGCTTGAAGCTATGATTTAATTTTGAGATATAGCACAGTAACAGGACCTTTTGGCTCATGAGCCAAATACATCAATTAATCTACAAACCCCATACATTTTTGGAACGTAGGAGGAAGCTCAAGCAGACACTGCGAGATTGTACAAACTCCTTGCAGACAGTACCCGATTTAAACTCAGGTCGCTGGCGGTGAAATGGTGTTGTATTAACTACTACACTAACCATGCCACCCTAAAATAACTTTTTTTCAACTCGTTCAGGAGGACATGTCCCACAAGCACTGCCCGTGAATGGAATACTTCTAAAATTTACCTTAATGTAAAGCTCGTCGTGTTGTTAGAGAATCCTTTGAAATAAGTTTGAGCTGGAAAACATTACAGAAGTAGATGTTAAGTGTATGGACTCAAATGAACTTGTTTGACTTTATATTAAAATTGTACTCCAAGAATTTGCTCAAATATATTTTTGTACTTGTTGCTCACACATTACAAGATATAGTGACGCAAATAATTAATTTTTAAAAGTTATAATGATTGACACTTGTAGAAGTAAAAACACAATGCTGGAGAAACTCAGCAGGTCAACAGTGTATTTTATGTAGCAAAGGTAAAGATAACATAAAGTACACTGTTTGATCTGTTGAATTTCTCCAATGTTGTGTTTTTACTTCAATCTCAGTGTCTGCAGACTTTTGTGTTTTACTCCTAACATTTGTAGAATTTTATTTTTATTCTGAAATAGATTTTAGAGTGGGAATTGCAGTGCCATATAAATATACATTTTTCAGTGAAGTCAATTCTTGCCAGGAACTTGTCTGTGCTTAGTTCTGTTCAGTTCTGTCGATAATTTTGAAATATGTAGGATTGTACTGATTAATTCGACACTTCATTTTTTTTTAAGGATGCAGAGGGACCATTGAAAATATCAACGACGACTGAAGTGTTTAAAGATTCCAAACTGCCGAAAACCATGCGTCATAAAGATAAAGAAGCTTTACCCTTTGAAGAGACTGCAGGAGAAGGTAATTCTGGTTCATGTAATTTAAGATTTTAGTGGATCCTGTTTAATATTGTTGGAAAATATTCTGCAGCATTGTGAAGGATTGATGGATGAAGTGCCCAAGTAGAAAAAGATCCAGATTCAAGATTCCTTCATTGTGTAATAAAACGGGTGTAACATTACTCAAGTCTACCATAGGGCAGACCAATTCGCCATCAGCAGAAATTGCCGGGCGCCTCTTGCAATCAGAAAGAGAAACAAAAGAGAGTGCGCCCCCCCCACCAATTCCGGCTCTCTTTTTCACCATCCCCCTCCCCCCCAAAGGCTTGCTGAGTATCTGGATTTGCCTTCAGCATTCCTGCAGCCACACAAGCTCCAGCCCAAACTATCAGTAACCCGAGCTCCAGATCTGCATCTCTAACATGATCATGAAGCCTCATGGCTATTTCTCATTGAGATATACAGCACAGAAACAGGTGTTTCAACCAAGTTCATCCCAACCATGAAGCATCCATTAATCCAACACAAATATCATTAACTCCATCCCTCACCCAGCCATAAATTCCACCTTTTACCTAAACTAGCGACAATTTACAGTGGTAATTAATCTATCATATATTTTTGGAGTATGGGTAGAAACTGAGTAACTTGAGAGGGAATGCCCCTCTCAGCACCCTTACGCATCTCGGTTCTGATAGCTGGTACCTCTTCAGCCAGTCTCTAGCAGTCCGCAGCCTGGTGTGAGTCCTTTCACCACAGTTGCCTGCAGCCTGAGTGGGTTCCTTGCCTCAAGTCCCCAACAGTCTGCCGCCATGGTTAACATCCCGTAGATTGTCTCCTCTGCTTCTCCTTCTCAAACGGTGGAGGATGGGGGTTTTTCCCATTTTCTGGTCCCCTGCATTAGTCCTCTGCTCCCCTGGTGTCTGCAACCCCTCAAGGTTGGTGCTGAACATAGACGCTGCCAGCCTGGATCCAGACCCCGCTGTTGCAGGATTTTAAAAGTAACCACCGTTGGCTCCTTTAACAGGCTGTTTGAAACTTGTACAGAGCCGTCAGTAGTTGGACTGAGCGGTAAAACCCTGCGGAAGAGTGCTGTGTCTCCTCATTCTCCACCGGAGAAAACTAATCTGCCTTTTTTTGTATAGAGGTCATCTCTATTTTAATTGGGTCATCAATATGTGGGTGTAGAGAAAAGGACAACACATGTCGGACTCAGTTTGGTCAGCTTGTCCATTGGTGAAATAAGTTAGCGGAGTTTCGTGCATGTTTAAAACTTGATTTTGATTATTTCAAGTTTCTAATTGTTCCTAATAGAGTTACACAAAGTAGAGCCTCTTGGTTCATTCTTGATTTCTGGTTCTTCGAGTAGTGCTTGCACATTCCCTCTCTAAGTGCTCATATCCCAAAAATATATGGTAGGTTAATTACCACAGTAAATTGTCCTTAGTTTAGTTGAATGGTGGAATCTGTGGCTGGGGAGTGTGGGGTGAGGGATGGAGTTGATGAGTTTAATGTTGGATTAATGGATGCTTGATGGTTGGCATGAACTCAGTTGGTTGAAGTGCCAGTTTCTGTGTGGTATATCTCTGAGAAATAGCCATTAGGCCAACTCTTCAATGCCCGTAGAGAATCACAAAGAATGTAGATGCTGGAATCTTGCGCAAACAAAGAATTGCTGGAGGAACTCAGTGAGTTATAGACAGCATCAATGGGAGAAACATTTTGGATTTATCTGGACCCTTTATTGAGACTAAAGAGAGAAGGATGTGATTCTTTTTCTGCACAGGGGAAAGAATCTGGGGGAGGTGCCAAGAGGTGATGGAAATAGGACTGGAGGTATGACAGGTGGAAAGACGGGTAGAGGGAGAGACCACTAGGAAAGGGATGGAGGAAGAAAAGTTAGAAGTAGATAAAGAAGAAATGGTAATAGTGGATCCAGATAGAGTGGGTGGGGTGGGGGGGGGGCGGGTGGTAAGTAGAGTTGGAAAAGTCAACTTTCATGCTGTTAAGTTCAAGCCTGTCCAGAAAGAATATGATTTGTTCCTCAAGTTTACACTTGGTTTCGCCCTAACAATGGATGAGGCCAATGACAGACGTATCATTATAAGAATCAGAAAATGTGGTAGATGGTATGCTTTAGCTTCCAACAATTCCTCGAAGAGCAATTTTCCCTTTTGTTGTCTATTGTACATCCTTACTTTTCTAAACAAATATATCATTCTTAGTGCCAACAGCCAGAATGTGAGATGGGAACTTGACCACATTTCTCTTGAAAGCAAGGAATGTAATTCTCTTATCCCCACCACAAACCCAAACTCTTTTCAGATTCTTCCAAGGATGCAGCTGCAATTATTTCTGCTGTTGGCGATGCCCCATCAGTACCTGCTCCTGTGGTGCAAGTTGAACCCAGTGCTCAGGAGCAAGGTTCAGAAACTACAAGTCAGCATGGAATGGAACACAAAAATGGTAGGTGAAGTGGATATTTTGAGGAAAAAGAATCTCTATTCCTAGCTTTTAGTTAATCGGAGAGCACTACAACTTCATCGTGTTTCTTTGGATCATTGGGTTGTTATATTTTTCATTCAAAACTAATCTGATAGCCAATGTACTTCGCAAGGGATATACTGATTTGCTGAGTTTAATTCCTTAGCAGGTTTAGCTTTCGATAAGCTTTTGCAGGTGCATTCTCCGCTAAGAATGCGCCTGAAGAAGCAGAAGCATCCCTTTAAATTGCAGTTCAGGTGGCAGCGTTGAAAGCGCAGCGCTGGCCACCTGAAAGGACAGCTGCGCCAGGATGTGTATCTGAGCGCATTCTGGCTTTTGTCCCTGGGGCTGTCGATTCAGGATGGCTGGCTGTCAGCTGGGACAGCCAGCATGGGCTATAAGCGCGGGGACGTCCTGCGCGGTACGACCCCACACTGATCCCGCTGCCCCACTCTCTCCCCACTCATGAATTCAGTCCCCACACTCTTGGGCGGCTGGCGTGGGGTGTCAGCATGGGGACGTCCCAACACTGATCCCGCTGCCCTGCTCTCTCCCCACTTACGGGGCTGGAGCGGCTTGGTGGGGGGGGGGGGGAAGGAAGCTGGAGCACCGGTGGGGGAGAAGGAGGCGCTTGAGTCGAGTACCAGCATTGTTTTGGCCAGCCCCTTTCCCCCCCCGCCAGCCACTCCAGTCCCTTCTCCCCACTCCCAAAATCTGTCCCGACACTGTCGGGACAGCCCGCACCGGCTGCCCGACATTGTGGGGACTGATCTCATGAGTGAGGAGAGAGAGCGGGGCAGCGGGATCAGTGTGGGGACGTCCCTGTGCTGACAGTCCGCGCCGGCCTCCCAACAGTATGGGGACTGAGAGAGGAGCTGTCAGGCACTGGCTAGCTGACTGTCATCCGAATGCAGCCGCTTTTAGGCGGCTGCATTCAGATGGCTGGGGAGGCCACTGTGCTGCGGGAATTACCCCTCTCAGAGGAGAGTTACCGAGCTCGCCTTGCATGCACCTCCTGCACAGTCACGTGGCCTTCCCACAGCCGCATTTTGCCAAAATATGCAGCTTTACAAGCGGGTCGATTGGCCACCTGAAAGTGCCTTATGTTTATGTTTCTGTTCAGTGTTAACATTATCTTGCTCATTCTCATTTCTCATCAGTGTATAACTGATGGCCTACATGAACTCTTAAGCCAAATAATTTCCTGACCTTTTAATTCTCCCTCAGTAGGATGTTGCAGAAACGAAGCATTTGATCATGTACTTGAGACTTCTAATCAAATTTTGTTATAGTTAATTCTCTTGTGGGACACCTTCCTGTTGTAAATGTGCATAAATGCATTTTCTATTATGGTAATAGAGTCAATGATAATGGCCCTGCTTTAGCAGCAATTTAGCTCTTCAGATGCATTTCAGTCCAAATCCCACTGAATTTAGGAATTATTTTCTGTCATTGTAGTGAAAAATATGCAATTGCTTAAATCTTGGATATTATTTTGGAAAAATATGTTTGAAGTCTAGAAAATATGTGACAGAAAAGCTGATGAAATGAAAAAATTGATTGGTGTAAAATATAAAGAATACCATTCAATATAATAGGACTGAATGGACATTGAGATGTAGTTCTGGAGAGGAAAAGTATTTTGAAGATATTTTTGAGAGTTTGGGTCAACTAATTTATTTTGGATTGCTTTGTGGGCAATTGTTCATTTAAAATTAAATGTCCATTACCTTTTTTGTAAAGATAAAGGCTGTGGTTGTGAATCTGAAGGCTTGAAGGGACAACATGTAGAAGAACGTTCACCTGAAGAGGTGGCAAAACATCTAATTCAGAAAGAGCAAGAGGATCACGCCAAAGTTGTAGGTAAATTCATTTTTAAATTTCTTGATTTTTCTAGCTTAAATACCTTGCGTCGACATGAGCCATATCTGCTCTTCCTCAGTGCCAAGGTGATCTATCATCTTTGTTTCTTGTCCACGGTTTCTTTTATTGTCACATAATAATACATTAAAAATGTTACATACATGATATAATTTAGCTTCTGCCTGCCATAAGACAGACAAAGTCATCATTAGTTTTGTTCAGCATTGCTTACAGTACAAGAGAAAGAGAAGCAAAAGAGAGCCACTGAGTGTCCATGTATTTGCCTCAAGCGCTCCCACAGCCTCTACAACTGAACAGATTTGTCAATCAGAATTTATTGTCATGAACAAGTCATGAAATTCGGTGTTTTGCGGCAGCGTCACGGTGGAAGCATTCACATCAGCCACCTTACAACAATAATTAAAAAAAAAATAGTGCATGAAAAGTAAGGCAGTATCATTGGTTCATTGGTTATTCAGGGATCTGAGGGTAGCAAGGAAGAAGCTGTCCTTGTTGCGCTGTGTGCTTGTCTTTAGGCTCCTGTACCTTTCTCCTGATGGTAGCGGAGTGAAGAGGGCGTGGCCTGGAGGGGGTGGTCTTGGAGGATAAAGGTTGCTTTTATTTTTTAAGACACCACCTCATGTAGATGTCCTCAATGGAGTGAAGTCTGGTGCCTGTGATGTTGCAGGCTGAGTTAACAACCCTCTGGTCCTGAGAGTTGGTGCCTCCATACCAGACAGTGATGCAAACAGCCAGAATGCTCTCCGCGGTTCACCTGTTGAAGTTCTTGAGAGTCTTCAGTGACATGCCAAATTTCCTCAAACACCTCACAAAGTACAGCCTCTGGCAACGCTTCTTTGTGATTGCATCATTATGGAGGCCCCAGAACAGATTGGGAGATGTTAACACCCACTCTTCTGTTCAATTCATCGGCAACCTGAGCTCCAGATCCAAAGCCCTGACATGATCAGCTTTAGCCCTTTGGGAGCCCTTGCCCTCAGCCCCCTCTTGAATTCCAACTCTGATACCTGGTTCCCATGAACCAGTGTCCATCAGCCTGCAGCCCGTGAGGGTCCCCTGACCGTAAATCGCCCGCAGCCTGTGTGGATCCGTCTGCTTCTGAGTCTCTGCTGGTCTGCTGCCGTGATCACTATCTTGTAGGGTTGACTCCTCTGCTTCTTCTCAATGTGAGGGGATGTCTTCTCATTTCTAGTGCCCTGCGCCAGTCTGCTGCTCCACCAGTGTCTGCAATGCCTAGTGGTTGCTGCTAAGCACAGGTGCTGCCATCTTGGGCACAGACCCCGTGGTTGCAGGATTTTACTTGTAAATACCGTTGGCTCCTTTAACAGGCTATTTAAAACCTGTACTAAGCTGCTGGCATTGAGAGCAGGGGGTTGAAATCTTTGACAGCGTTGTGCCTCTGCTCCCTGCTCTCCTGGGTCCACACCAGTGGCAGTGTTGCCATTACAGCAGCTCATGCACCACTGCCTATTTTACAATCAAATTCCTATGTCTCTGCCAGTTAATTTGGGATAAGAATCACGTTTAAACTAGAACAAGTATTCTTTCTTTAAGATTTAGTGAAATAAATGCACTATCATTTTAAGCCTTGGATTGTAAACCAGCTGTTTTTATCATGGGAAATTGAAAATGGGATTCTCTTTCCTGACTGTACTCTTGAGTGTATTCTGGCAATGCATATGTCATAGTTACAATTTTGCAAATGTTCCACCCACGGATCACTTGTTAAGTTTTATTGTGCCCATTCTGCTTTACTGAATACCTAATATTCTTGACTTCCTAAGGACTGACTGAGTGGTTTCTTTATTTTAAATAAAAAGTAACTATACTGCTGTTGTAAGTACTCACCAAAATATACATTATTTTGATGCAGCAATAACATCAACTTTAGAGGATGCTCTTGGCAGAAGTGCTCAAGTAACACTCCAGGCAATTGAAGCCCAGGATTCAGCGATTCAAGCCATTACCTCTCATGCTCAGAGGTTGAAGGAAGCCATGGATAATTCTGAGGTAATGAAGACCAAATTATTAAATTGTTAGCAAATTCTTAGAGTCTCTTGTGTTTCTCTTTGAACCACTCACTTGATACTGTTTCATTCAAGACCATGCCAGTTTGCATGTGACTCCAGTAATAACTCCTGCATTATTATCCTCAAGATTCTGCATTTTAATTTGGTCTAGTTAGAATTAGTCAAACCATGTGAAAATAGGCCCTTCGGCTCAACTGTCCACACCAACCAAAATTTTCCACCTATGCTAGTCCCATCTTCCTGCGTATGGCCCATATCCCTCAAAACCTATCCCATCCATGTATCTCTCTAAATGTTCTTAAACATTGCAATAGTTCCTGACCCAACTGCCTCTTCTGGCAGCTTTTTCCATATTATCAACCATCTCTGTTTGAAAAATTGTTCCCCTCAGATTCCTGTTAAAACTCTCCTCTACTTTCTCTTCTGTGATGGTACCGATATCCTATCCTTAAGTGAGATGTAAAGTATTTCATCATTGCCTTCTGCATCTACTAGAAAGCCTCTTGCGTTTTTGAATTCTTCACTTTTCAGCCAAATTTATAAACTGACTAAGCTTGTGGAGCTTAAGACTGAGTTCAGATATTTCCTGATCATAAAACATGACTGAAAAAAATAAATAGAATGAGCCAAAATTTATACTTTCCCAAATCTTCAGAATGGCCATCTTAAAGCTAGATTGTCGGTAGTGTTTTCAGTGAATTGTTTGTGCAGCATTTCCTGACTTGGACTGGCATTGAACAGTATGTATTAATTAATGCAGCAACTGACCAGAAACATTTCTGTGAACTGCAAACATGTATGTATCTTTATAAAATATGTGTGTGACCTGCTGTTCTTCTCCAGCAATGTGATTTTACAAACATTTCCCAGCCATTCTGGATGGAAATCCTCTAACAAAAGGTTGCTTCTTCCATTTTCTTTGAAATGAGGAATGTAAAAGAACTTGTGTTCCAACTGTCACATCTGTGGTTTTCCAGTACACTCTTACTTGTTTGCTATGTATTGTTAGGCAGGCCTGGAAGCAGTTCAGCCAAGAAATTAGAGGTAGTTTTTTTTGGTGTTGTTTCTTTGTAATGACATCAGATTTACTTTGACATTGCGTCCTAAGTACCTTTCTATTGAGGCCAAGTTCTCCCTTTCCAGCATTCTGCAAATCGCAAGTCAGAACAATGGCGAGCTTTGGAAAATGCTCTAACTACTCGCAGCAAGATTGTCGACAAAGCAGCTGAAGCACTGACAAGGGCAAGGTAGGTTTTCTGGATTGCTTGTGCGTACATTTAAGATTTAAGATCAGGAATGTTAATATCAGCAATTGAGTACTTTTGGTAACAATATTATGTATAATATGCCAGTTAATTCCCATCAACTAGAACAGGGGTGGCCAAGCAGCAGCTCGTGAGCCATATGCTGCTCTTTAAAATGTAACGTGCAGCTTGTGGAAATATATTGTCTGAGATGGGAATCATAAGCTTACCGAATGGCACACAGCTGTTTTTTTTATTGGTCGTATTTACGGATGGTTGTAAGTAATGTAGATTGTACATTATGGTAGAGGCCATATGGCTGTACTGCTGAATATTTTTTCACTCTTGAACTCGCATTTGCATACCAGGAAAGGCCATCATTTGATTCTTTGTCAACAAACAAGGACATTTTCCTTAATATTTCTTTAATGCAATCATTCCTCAGAGGCTGTTGGAGAAGCTGTCCTTGCTGGGACTCAACACCTCTCTCTTTAACTGGATTCTGGGCTTCCTAATGGAAAGACCACAATCTGTCCAGGTCGATAGCAGAATGTTGAGCACAGTCATGCCAAACACTGGTGCACCTCAGGGGTGTGTGCTTAGTCTGCTCCTGTTCACACTACTGATCCACAGCTGCATCGCCAGATCCAGCTCCAACAGTATCATCAGGTTTGCAGGTGACTCAACAGTTGTCGGCCTCATCAGCAACAATGATGAGTCTCACTACAGAGAAGAGGTGGAAAATCTCCTGAAATGGTGCGAGAGTAATAACCTGAGCCTCAACGTGGACAAGATAAAGGAAATGATCGTGGACTTCAGGAGCACCGGGAATGACCACCAATAACTTCATATCCAGTCTCCCAAATATTCATTTTTTTTGCATCATTGATTAGTTATAGACCAGTGAACATGGAAGAAAAGGTTGATGTTGGAAGAATATTGAGGAGATGCATGGTTGAGGGCTTTTTTTCTGGAGTTCATTAAATTATTTTTGAAGGCCAAAACAAATAACCAAGGTTTTCCAAGAGAGGTATTTTACATCGAGTTGTGTACCTTGTGGGCTTAGACAGTTTTTATGGAACATTTCTGTTTTCAATGACTGTATGATTAATGTTTTGTAAAACAAGTTAATAGTTGATGGTATATTCAAATGTCACTTTTCAATTCTCTATCTGCTAAAATGGGTGATCAGTACCAATTAGTTTGTGCGATTAAAAGGAGGTTGATCATGACTGAGAAAAATAACCTTCCTCGGTAAATGCAACTTCCTTCATAAAAAGACACTATGATCAGATTCCTGTTTTATTGTTTCCTTCATTTTAGAAAAGAATTGGATAATCTTCGGATAACAATTGAAGAAGCTAAGCATACTCGGATTCCTGCTGTTAGACCACAGCTTTTGGCAGCAGAAGAAAATCTTAACCATATGTTATTGGATCTGGATGAGGTAGTAAAGAAGGTAATCAGTAGCTTCTATTTTTATACAGCTCTCTACTTCTCCCTCTTTTTTTGTCTGAGATGCAGCAACCTGTGGCAAGACAATTAAATTGAGTGCCTCCTTTTTATTTCTGATATATAGACAGGGTGCAGGGTATCAGTAGACTGTTTGAAGTAAATGCTTACCATTTTCTTTGTTAGTTGGGCAAGCATGATTAGAAGCCCTGTCTCAATTCTCTTCCCTTCTTGATTAAAAAGTGACCACATTTGCATTGAAATTAGCAGTGGTCATGCATTTGTAATTAATGCTTTGCTTTCCCTGGAGCTTCTTGCTATTTCTCCAAAGATTTTGTGCTATTCAAATTAAACAGTCCTTTGAAAGACATTCTTAATGGGTAATATGTAGTTTGAAGACAATCTTTTTATCGAATGGTTTGTGTATCTGATTTAACCAAATGTAAGCGAATGTCTACCTTTCTTGAGTTCTGAATTAATGAAGTATAATTTGTTACTCCCTACTTTGGCATATAGGCAACAGTAAGAAAACTCTACACCTGTGTGTGGTCATATCAGGTTAAAGTTGCCCTTGTGTATTGTTTTTGATAATTTCTCAGATGCTTTAAGAATATACTTATTTCCATTCAGCTGCTTGAACTTACTTACCATATCCTTGGTGATGACACTAAAAGTGATAAAGGACTCGGGGTATGGACCGGGAGCTGGTCAGTGGGACTAGGAGGGTGGGAATTTGTTACGGCATGGACTAGTCGGGCTGAACTGGCCTGTTCTGTGCTGTAAGTGGTTATATAATTATTTAGTTTCCTCTTTCAAAAGCAGGATCCTATCTCTTTTTGTGCCTGCATTTCTCCATTGCTTCATTGTCTCAATAATGTAATCATGAAAAACACCTGACTTCAACAAAGATGGAAACACCGGAAACATTCAGCAGGTCAGGCTGTGCCGTTGTAAAAAGAACTTTTTTTTCTATTTCTGATTTCTATTGTCTGCAGATTTTTTGGGAGATTTTTATTTAGTTATTGAAGCCATAAAATCAACCCTTTGATAACTTTTATCATTATAATTGAAAGAATGAAGTAAGTCATCAGTAATGTGAATGCTTGAAATCAGAAATAAATTGCAGGTTTGCACCAGTCTGGCAGCTTCTGTTGAAAGATATACAATTAATGTTTTAGACACATTAAATGTTTCAGAAATTGTTGAATTAAATGTTAAGTCCTGAAGATTGTATTATGCCATCAAAAGATGAAGTGCTGCCCATTGAGCTAGTACTATTGGAGACTGAAGTCAAAGTGGCATGGAGAGTTAAAATTGTTGGAGAATTGGAAGTTTGCAATTGGACTTGTGGACTGAATTGAAGTATTTGATACAAGTCACCCAATCTTTTGATTGTCTTCTCTATATTGAAACAACATTGTGAGGAAAAATTATGATTTTGCTGTTGTTTCTCAGTCATTGAATTTGTTACTTTGTGTTCCTCGCTTCTATTTCTTCCAAGTTTATTGTCACAAAATGCAACGACGGGTGACTTTTTGCAAGCAGATGAGTAGATGTCTCTCACATACTGGAGCACAAGTAAGAAGTGGTCCAAAAGTGCAGAGTTACCAATAGACCAGTTGACACGAACCAGTGGCTTTATAATTGGACTATTTTCTTGTTCATTGAAGCACATCTATTGTTTCAGCTTCTTGTCCCACAGTACATTTCCTATTCTGCCTGACCTTGGACAATCTTTTCCCATCTAACTTCTTGACACATTTTATAATCTCATCTGGTTTGTGTCCAGTCCTTTACATCTCCAGTTTGTCTTCACCCACCTTAAGGCAGCTTGATGCCCCTTTATCTCTTTCCTAAACAGAGGCCTGACCAATCTTACTCCACATCTTTATCAGTCTGAACTTGTTTTCACATTGAATAAACTTTTCTATAATCAACCTGGCAGTTAGAAACAGAAAATGCTGCTTCTGTTATGTGTTGCTGAACTGTGGGATGTTAGTAAAACCTAACCCGTTTGTTTTCATTTTATCAGATTTTTTTCCCTGCCCTCTCTGCCTCTTTCTAAGTTATGGGTCTCAGGCACACGATAGTAATTCTGTTTCTCTTTCCACAGTGTTTTCAGCATCTTTTCTATTTTTTAAAAGGTGTTCAGGGAAGTTACATAGATAGGACAACCAATTACAGAAAGCGTCTATGTAACCTTCAAGAGTAATCTTTCAATTGATTGAAAATTAAATGTTGACCTACCTCTCTAGTCTCCTATACTGTCCCAGTGGAGCCCATGGAACTTGAGGAATAGTACCATTGAATTCCATAATTTCTGCTGATCAGCCATTGCAAAATTATGACATACTTTCAGTATTTGAAATTTTCCCCTCTCTTGTAGATTTAATTCAGCATTTTTACCACCCTGTTTCAGCTGGCACCATCACTACCTAGTGTTACAAGCCCAAAGGGCTCAAACACCAGCAACAATGGAAATTCACCAAGACAATGGCTACTTAAACAAAACTGGTTTTATTTTCTTAATAATAATCATAAAAAGATCAATACTTATTACTATTAACTTAACCTAACGTTACCTCCTTTTAATTCTAAGTGCACGTGTATGTAATGTTTATGTGTTCAGAAAAGTTCTTTTTCACTGTCTAAACATTCATTTTTCATTTATTCAATTTCATTGGTATCAGGTGTTACGGAGTCCAGAGGACCCCAAAATTCAGCAGCTATAGATATGCACCACAACACAGGGTTACTTAAACAAAAGTTGTTTTTAATTATATTTGAACAAGAAAACAGAATTAAACTTAAACTTATTACTTAATCCCCCCTCTAACACTAAGCGCAGGTGTGTGTTATGTGTATATAAGATTAGAAAAGTTATTTGGATCACAGTTCCATCACACTGGTTGCAGGCAGTTCTTGTAATGTGTACAGAAGTTAGCATTAACAAAGTTCACCAGGTTCAGAGAGAGATTCCTTTTCCAGGACATCAGCAACTAATTCCTTCTCAATCTCACTTCAAGGTTCTCCAGATGATCCTCTTTCTTTCAGATCACCTTTCATACCACCAGTCTTCTCCTTTGACCAGGCAGCCTTCCAAAGTTTGCCAGCTTGTCCCTCTGGAATGGATTTCCGTCTCTCTCCTCTCTGTTTCACACCCTCCCTCTCTGAGAGCAAAACTCTTCTCCACTGCCTGCAAGGATCACATGCTCTCCCAGGCAAACTGCTGTTGATAATTTGTTGCCTCCTGCAAAAAGCATTCTGCAAAAGTCCTGCAAATATTCTGTGTTTTAAAATGTATGTGTGCAAGCTGCTCGAACAATTCCTCCCAAACCCCACCTCTAAATACTGTGCATAGAATTATACAGATATTTTATTCACCAGACTCTGGTGTTTTAACTTAAGTTGTTACCACTCAGGAAGGTCTTTGTTGGTTTCAGAGAGACACGCTTTGTTCGTTGGACACACAAACTGATCTCACTTAACCAGTAACTGAAGTGTCTTACCGAAAAAACTTGCTCCCTCTCGGGTTTTTCCAAAAGATAATCTATTCTTCCAGGTTACCACAAGTAATTCTTTTTCTCCTATTCCAGAAGAAACACAATAGCCAGCCACAACTTCTGCAATTGTCTACAGAGTTTTGGAACAGGCTGAACTCCAAACTCAAAACCTGTCTAGAAATGGGGTCTTGCAGCAGGTCTGCCAACTTGCAGCATTCACCACAAACTGCTGCAGAATTGCAGAATCCTCTGTGTGTGTGTGTGTGCGTGTGTGTGTGTGTGTGTGTGTGTGTGTGTGTGTGTGTGTGTGTGTGTGTGTGTGTGTGTGTGTGTGGCTTCTCTCAGGACAACAAACTTCAACCAGAATAACAGCCAAAATATTTCTCAGTTCTTGCACCTGGACACTGTTCAAACATGCTGGTCCATTAACACCTACTTGTGAAAGCACTTCCCATAGTCTCTGCAAAGCAAATTGCAGACACGAAGTCTACCCTTATATAGCTCTTGAATGGCAAATGAGATAGATGTTTGTTTGTGAAATGTGACTTGATAACTAAACCTCACAATCTTACCCTTTTAAAATGTATTTTATTAACTTATTCTATAACACAAGGGACATTCTTCTCTCTGATCTCTATCATATCACAGATCTTCTTTATTTTTCTCTGCCCTTTTCATCTGCAATCTAAAACTTGTTTGATTTCTAACTTTACCCAGATTTGATAGATTATTTACCTGAAACAAACTGTTTTTCTGTTAATTCCAGTGTTTAACAAATCTGAACACCAGCAGTTAATCATTTTTGTAGAATTCTGTATATTTTTTTTAAAAAATATAATTTTTTGTAGCTGCTTTATTCTGGGTTGCATTAATTCTGATATATTCCTGTTTAAATATTTTTTAAAACTTAGGTTGAGGCAGCTCAATCAGAAGCCAAAATAGTTGTTCAATACAGTGAACTGGTTGCTATGGCCAGGGATGAATTCAGAAAAGAACTGGAAAGCATCACTCCAGATGTACAACCTGGCTGGAAAAATCTCAGTGAGTATATGATTGTTTTTAACTTTGAATGATTACTGTTTTTATGATTTAATGTGCTTTTAAAGGATTTGCAGTAAAATTGATCACAAGAAATTCACTTCTGGTTTGTAAAATATTTAATATGGCAACAACGGCAGATGAAACATGGCAACTCTTTATCCTTACGACAGGCATAAAGCAATTTTGTGCAATATTACATGTTCTGTACTATTATATGACAATAAAGGAATCTTGAAAGTTTTAATTATATTAAGAAACTGAGGAATTATTATTAAGTTTTGTTTCTGTCATTTTTTTTCTCCCTGCTTTTTCAATATTTTTATTTCTTGGAACAAAACTTGTGTTTCCTTAAGAAAAGGTTGTAAATCTTATAAATTAAGATTCAATGGTTTTTCAATTTAGCGCTGCAAGCAGGATAATTGATATGAGCATATTAATAATAATTTCCCAGCAAGACCTGAAATGGTTTTTTAACACATAAACTTGGGTCTAAGTGCAGCTCTGAGCACCTGAGTAATGCTGACTGAATTTTTGTTGAGTTTTCGGTGTTTGAAGATTTAGAAGGGACTACCTGATAGATAAATTCTCAAACTTGCATGAAGGCCTTTTACTGTGGAAGATTTGAGAAACATGCAGGTAAATTGTATCATAGAATTAGCCTTAATGTGTGAGTAGTGAAAACAGATTCCATATATCTGGAAGAGGCCATTTGTAGAATTGAATTTTAACTCCAACTTTTGCTATTTATTGAAAAGAGACTGAATATTTAAATCTCAAAAATGCTGTGTTAGGGATAGATAATTATAATTGTGGAATATTTACTAACACAAATGAATAATACTTGATCCTTAATTATGCTTGTTCTGAACATAGTTGAGGAAGGATAGGCAACCGATGGTGACAGATTTTTTGGACTTTGTAATAATAAACTTGGCAGCTTTATTCTGATGTGATTGAGCTTGGCCAAGGAATCATGGTATTTGGAACCAATTGACTTGAAAGTTACATGCTAGAAAGATGTGGGAAATGGAAGTGATCCACTAGAGGCTCAGTTTGGAACTGGATACAGTTAAAATACGTGTGGAAGCATCTTGTGAGGATTTTAAACAATTTCAGGGTGATTTTTTGAAATGTCAACAACAAGTGGCTTCTAATACAGAAAAAGTGTTGGAGGTGGAATTGTGAGAACGTGAGAGGGAGTTAGAGAGGAAAGTAGATTATTTGGAGAATCAAAGTAGAAGGAATAATGTGAAGATTGTTGGTTTGCCAGAAGGTTTGGAAGAACAAGACCCTCTTCGTTTTTTTACTGAATGGATTCCACAAATACTGGGGCAGGAATTTTTCTCTGGAGGTCTGGTATTGGAAAGAGCTCATAGAACCTTAAGAAGAAGACCTATGCCAGGGACCTATGCGTAAAGGTCAGTCACCGAGACCCGTGATAATTCGATGTTTGAATTATTTGGACAGAGAAACGATACTTCGTTTAGCAGTGCAAAACGCGAGACAACGACAAGCTCCATTAATGATTCAGAATAGTAGAGTTATTTTCTATCCTGATTTGAGTCAAGAGGTTATTCAGCGTCGGCGTCGATTTAATCCAGTTAAAGAAGTTTTGTGGCGTAAAGGTTATAAGTCTACTTTTTGCTATCCGGCAGTGTTGAAGGTATTTTGTGGAGACTTTCAATCTGGGTTTTTTGAGAATGAGCATGAAGCAATGAGTTTTGCTGACTCGTTGCCAGATGTAAGAGGACAAAGACGTAGCCCACCATTGTCTCCTAAAGAAAAATCTGGTTGTTCTGGAAATGGAAGAAATGGCAGAAATGGGTGAAATGGGAATGGAAAGAGTCCGTTTCCTTGAAATAGGGTCGCCGAGTCTGGAATTTCTTGGATGAATAGAGAACTTTCTTATTTTTATTTTCTTTTTATGTCATTATGATATCTTGTTGTTATTCTTTGTTTGGCTAGGGAGGGAGAAATTTGCTCTATGTCATCAGCCACTGGTGGGTGATCCACACCCAACTTTTGTTTAGGGATTACTACCTTTTGGTAGTTTTTTGGGGTTTTTTTTTTCTTTTTATCTTTTTTTAATTTTCATTTTATTTAGACTTTAATTTATGGTTTCTTTTTCTCCTATTGGAGGGCCTATTTACGTTGATCTGACTCTTTATATATTGATATTATTAGTTTTTAGTAATATTAGTGGATATGTCAAAGTTGAAGTTTGCTACTTTTAATGTTCGGGGTTTAAACAGTTCGATTAAGCGTAAGCGTATTTTTATCAAGTTCGATCTTTGGTAAAACATGTGTTTGGTAGAGATATGATTTTACCTGAAATGATTAAATTTGAGAATTTTGGCATAATGAGTTGAAATATTGTTTAATAATGGAAAAAATTACATATATTTCATGGATAACTATAGTTTTTTTAATTAATAGGTGGTTGTTATATTCAGAATATTTACATTTTGATTGATATTGACTAGATTTTAATATGTATGCTTTGCTTTTCTTTATTTTTTTTTCTTTTTTTTATGGCTCTCCGGAGAGTTGGCTGAAAGGGGGGGGGTTTCTTTCTTTTTTTAATATATATAAATTATAATGTTCATGCTTTGTTTATTGTTATATATGTTACTTATTATCTGTATTTTGAACGAATAAATAAATTTAAAAAAAAGTAGTTTTACTTTGGAAAACTTAAATTCTATCATTTATGAAGGAAATGATATTTTTTATGTAATTGGGGCACAACTAAATACAGGAATTGTCAGATTAAGACAACTGAGGAATTGGGAATTCAAAAATGGAAGTATGAGCATTTTTGTTTTCAATATTGTTTAATAGATAAAGGTATCATAATGAACTGAGAGAGACTTAAAGTATTCTAGGTTGAATTGTTACTGTGTTAAATTTGCAATTTCAGGGAGTCATTGGTTTGTTTTTGTACTTTGCAGTAAACTGGGATAGTGAATAACAAATTAGATAGGCATTTGTTCTGGAAAATAGGATGAAGCATCACTTAGGATGTAATTACACTTGACTGTAATTTTTCATACAATCGAATATTACTGTCGAAACCTATATAAAGAATCATTATTTGGATCATTAAATCCCTCGGAAGGCGATGGTGGAGAGAATCTTGCAGGGAACTGGGAATATGTTGAGACAGTTGTAAATGGTGGAGGGCATGGAGGTTTGTGTGATGTTTTGGGTTGCTTTCACAGCCTTCTGTGGCTTCTTTCAATTTTGGGCAGAGCTGTACCAGCTAGCCTGATTTTTGTTGGTGTACCCATATGAATTCCCTACCCCTAATTTAATCAGACATAATTATCTTTAAGAACACAGCTTCTCTTTCTTTCTTTCTTTCTTTCTTTGGCTTGGCTTCGCAGATGAAGATTTATGGAGGGGTAATGTCCACGTCAGCTGCAGGCTCGTTTGTGGCTGACAAGTCCAATGCGGGACAGGCAGACACGGTTGCAGCGGTTGCAAGGGAAAATTGGTTGGTTGGGGTTGGGTGTTGGGTTTTTCCTCCTAGGACCTTCTAGGTCATAACAAAAAGGCCACTTGAGATTTGCATTGGTAACTCACAAGGCAACATCTTCTATTATCATTATACGTAACACTCATTGATACTATAAGGCCATCAGTGTGAGACATTCTGATTCTGTACTTTTATAACTAGACTGGGAATGATGTTCATGCTAATTGACCCTCATTGAAATTGTTCTCAGGAATGGTAACCTGGGGACTGCTTGCACTACTGTGAACTAAATGGAAAGGAAATAAAGGAATGTGGTTACTTACTGAAACATTTTTCTCCATTGCCAGGATGGAGTTCTTGCCTCCAGATTTACAGTAATACGTATTACCTGAAGTGCATTTATCATACGCTGCATCTCATAGATACTTCCCTTAACACAGCTTGTACTTCCAAAATTTGAAGTAATTACAACTTTCGACGTATCTGATAGTTCAACAGATGAGCAGAAAGAAATGAAGGTTTTAGAACTTGAGTTTTATATTTATCATCCCCTGTGCAAAGGAAAGTAAAACATTGTTGATCAGAATATAATGCATTTTTTAAAATCTCAATATTATTTCGAGATGTTTTAATTGCTCTTTGTGTGTGTTTGGCACCTCACTGGCAAAAGGCAAAGGAGGAAAAACCCAACACCCAACCCCAACCAACCAATTTTCCCCTGCAGCCGCTGCAACCGTGTCTGCCTGTCCCGCATCGGACTTGTCAGCCACAAACGAGCCTGCAGCTGACATGGACCTTTACCCCCTCCATAAACCTTCATCCGCGAAGCCAAGCCAAAGAAGAAGAAGAATATTCTTATTAAAATCAGAATGTAATTTTTATTAAATTTTCTCCTTTAACATTTTCCCTTTCAGTTTATCAATGCTAACAATTTTTCATTCTAGGATTATTAATAACACTGCAATAAATGAAGATATTGAACAGAGGCCAGTACGACACAGGCCAGGCCCTTGGTCCACTTGTCTATGATGAGCATGAAGCCCAAATTAAACTAGAACTCTTCTGCTTGCACATGATGTATATTGCTCTAGTCCACTGGTTCTCAACATTTTTCTTTCCACTCACATACCATTTTTAAGTATTCCCTATGCCATAAGGGCTCTGTGATTAGTAAGGGATTGCTTAAGGCGATATGAGGGTGGAAATAAAAAGTTGGAAAGCCACTATTTTAATCGTACCTAATTGACTCGTTATGTGCATGGTTTCATAACTCCAAAGGAAATGGGCCAATGACCATTTTTCTCAAGCAAAATATTTCAGTAACAATTGGGTCTAGAGCACTGGTTCTCAACCTTCCCTTCCCACTCACTTACCACCTTAAGCAGTCCCTTACTAATCACAGAGCATAGGGATTACTTAAAGTGGTATGAGTGGAAAGAAAAAGGTTGAGAACCACTACTCTATTTCCTTCATATTCATGTGTAAATCAAGAAGCTTCTTAAACACCACTATTCCATATAACACTGGGCAGAAATGACTCTTCAGCTTATCTAGTCTGTGCAACCTGGAGAATTGCCCTCCATACCCCTATCATTTGTGTACCTGTCCAGTTTTTTAAATGTTGACATCAAACCTGCATCTACCACCTCCTGGTGACCATTTTTAAAAAAAAAACAACTTAAGATTGGTTAGGCATGACCACCATGCAGAAAACAATGTAGACTATCCCCAGTCACTCCCTGTCTATTTACTTGTATCTGGTAGCGATGAAGAAGGTGATGAGGACTTCCATGTCCGTTTGTACTTCCAAATTTTGATTTTCTCCTCCTCCAAATAAGTCTGTACTTCTGTTTCTTCTACCAAAGTGCATGACCATTCACTGGCCAACCTTTTATTTATTTTGCCACTTCTTTGCCCAATATCCTAATCTATCTAAATCTCTCTGCAGCCTCTGTTTCCTCATCACTACCTGCCCCTCCACCTTGCTTTGTGAATGATAATCAACTACTGACCTGCTACATCTGCATTGTTTAGGTTTAAGGTTAATAATGTCTGTTTTCCCTGCCATATCAGTAAAATATGGTCAACTGCTTCACGCCAGAAGAATTTGGATTCTTATTGGTTAAAAATGATGTGCAGGCCTGACGTCTGCACTGCTGACGTCAGGACTCACAATGCCTTTTTTCTTGTGGTGGAGTGTACAGTTGTTGCCTTCCCAGAAACAAATTAAATTAAGGATAGAAGAAATAAGTAAATCAAAGAAAAATAGATATCACATTACTACTCCCTGTCACTTCTTCCACAGAACCCTTACTCCTTTCCACGGAATGCAGTTTGGAAAATCCTGCTCTAACCCATCCAGTGTGGAAAATTAAAATCATGTTTCTTGCAACTAACTTACATTTCTACATATGTACTCCTCCAATTTATGCTGACCATTGACTGATCTGTAATGTAATCCCATTAACACAGCCATCCATTTCTCATTCCTCAGTTCCACCTCTCTAGCTTCAGTTAGCAAACCCTCTAATCTGTTCTGTCTGAGCACTGATGTGACATTTTCCCTGACTAGCCATCTTTCCATCTCTGTCTTGTTAAAACAATACCCCTAAACATTGATCTGTCACTCCTTCCCTCCAGCAGCCAAATCTCACTAAATGGCTACAATGTCATAAGTTCACGTGCTGATCCATGTACTAAGATCATTTGCCTTTCCTACAATATTCCTTGCATTGAAATAGATGTACAGTAAGAGTCCTAAAATCCAGACTGCCTGGAGATTGGGTTGGTTTGGATTTTCTGGATTCTTAGACAGTACATTTAAAATTATAATTTAAGGAGAATAAACAGGTAAATTTTAATAAGTTTATTCATGAAACTTCCATATGGTCACTTGTTGCAGCTAAGCTTCTATGGTGCTCACACATACATGCACTAATGCACACAAATGTTGAGGTTTCGAGAAGTCCGGATTCTCCGTTGGTCAGGATTTCTGGCATCTGGATTTTTGGACATTTACATTATCTCAGAAAATTATTCCCAACTTTCTTTTTCTTCTTCCTTGTTTCAAAAGCCACTGATTGTGTGTTCCCTTTTTCCAGGAGTAACACACATAACAGCACCTATTCTGGTTACTGTAACTCAACCCTGTCTTTCACAAGGTTTTAACCCCTGTGTGTGACAGGGTTTTGACTTCTGTAAACTTCAAACTGAACTGTCCCAAAAATGTCTGAATTTGATAATATATTTCTCCAAATCATGTGACCACTTACATCATCAATAAGGTCAGTTCAAATTCTTTAAATCATGTGATCAGTTATAATTTTAAACAGTTGCAACCCCAGTTTTTTGTAAACCATGTGATCTTCATACATCTGTCTTGTAGACGACACAAGACTCCAAAAGGTTACTTTGTAGTGTGCCTGAATACTCTGTACGTCCCCTTGTCTGGCCGTTGTAGGGGTACCTGGTACGCTCTCCTTCACACAAAAACATATTTGCAGGTGTGTAAGTCTTTGGGGATGAAAGATTTGGGATGGCTCTGCAGTGGGGGCTGCAAAAGGGCTAGGGTTTTTCCCTCAGCTGTTTTAGTGCCACCATGGGGGTTTCTGGATCCTTGGCAGTGGCCAAGAACTCCCCCAGGATTACCAAGGGTGTGCCATAGACCATTTCTGCTGTGGAAGCATTAAAGTTCTCTTTTGGCGCCGTGCATATCCACAGAAGGACTCGAGGCAGTTGGGCCTCTTGAGCAGGGCCATCAGGGCTGCTTTTAAATATCTGTGGAACCGCTCTACCAACTTATTGGCATGGTATGGTGGAGTTGGGTTCCTAATAGTTTGGCCAGTGCTGCCCAGAGTCCCGAGGTAAACTTCGCTCCCCTGTCGGAGATTAGATGTTCCAGGACTCTGAATCTGGACAACCACTATTGTTGAATAGTGGCCCGGCGCAGGTCTTAGTGGTCGTGTTGGCCATTGGTACTGCCTCTGGCCATCTTGTGGAATAGTCTACCATGGTGAGGAGGTATCTCGTCCCACGGGAAACCGGTAGCAACCCCACGATATCGACATGGATGAACCTGCGCCGCGCTGGGTCAAAAGTCTGGGGAGGTGCTCTAGTGTGAGCTTGCACCTTGGATGCCTGACCAAGTGTGCAAGTCTTAGCCTACTGACTGACCTGCTGGTAGAGCCTGTGCCAGACAAACCTACTGGCCACCATCTTCACTGTGGTTCTGATGGCCAGATATGCCAAGTTGTGCACCACATCAAAAACCTGCTGTCTCCATGCTGTTGGACACGTAGGAATGGTGCCTCTTGCTGCCTGTCCGACCATGGGTCAGCCACTTTGTGGAAGGCAAAAGTTTGTGGTTTGCGAAGACCTTGAATTGTCTCCCATCCAGAAAGTATCGGAAGTGTCAAAGGCACTGTATTTAAGTTCAGGTGGTTGGAGGTGCCTGCTTAAAAAAGGCCAGGGGCTGCAATTGCCCTTCGACCAGCTGTTTGAGGAACCCTCTGACTGCTGTGCTGGAGACATCCATCATGTGGCTGTTGGCGCCTCCAGCCTGGGATGAACCAGAAGGGTGGTGTTAGCCAGAGCATCCTTTGCCTACTGGAACACCTCCAAAGCTTCCCCGTTCCAGGAAATGTCTTTATTTTTTTTCCCACCATGAGCGCGAAAAGGGGGTGCATGATCTGAGCTGCTGATGTCAGATACAGCAATGAGCTCTCTGAACCCTTCTCCATTAACAATGGCGTGAAGCAAGGCTGTGTTCTCGCACCAACCCTCTTTTCAATCTTCTTCAGCATGATGCTGAACCAAGCCATGAAAGACCCCAACAATGAAGACGCTGTTTACATCCGGTACCGCACGGATGGCAGTCTCTTCAATCTGAGGCGCCTGCAAGCTCACACCAAGACACAAGAGAAACTTGTCCGTGAACTACTCTTTGCAGATGATGCCGCTTTAGTTGCCCATTCAGAGCCAGCTCTTCAGCGCTTGACGTCCTGCTTTGCGGAAACTGCCAAAATGTTTGGCCTGGAAGTCAGCCTGAAGAAAACTGAGGTCCTCCATCAGCCAGCTCCCCACCATGACTACCAGCCCCCCCACATCTCCATCGGGCACACAAAACTCAAAACGGTCAACCAGTTTACCTATCTCGGCTGCACCATTTCATCAGATGCAAGGATCGACAATGAGATAGACAACA
This sequence comes from Narcine bancroftii, assembly GCF_036971445.1. Lineage (NCBI taxonomy): Eukaryota > Metazoa > Chordata > Chondrichthyes > Torpediniformes > Narcinidae > Narcine > Narcine bancroftii. Next base: position 27,251,844 of record NC_091471.1, read on the forward strand.
GACTCGCCAAGGCAAATAGCGCCTTTGGAAGACTACACAAAAGAGTCTGGAAAAACAACCAACTGAAAAACCTCACAAAGATAAGCGTATACAGAGCCGTTGTCATACCCACACTCCTGTTCGGCTCCGAATCATGGGTCCTCTACCGGCACCACCTACGGCTCCTAGAACGCTTCCACCAGCGTTGTCTCCGCTCCATCCTCAACATCCATTGGAGCGCTCACACCCCTAACGTCGAGGTACTCGAGATGGCAGAGGTCGACAGCATCGAGTCCACGCTGCTGAAGATCCAGCTGCGCTGGATGGGTCACGTCTCCAGAATGGAGGACCATCGCCTTCCCAAGATCGTATTATATGGCGAGCTCTCCACTGGCCACCGTGACAGAGGTGCACCAAAGAAAAGGTACAAGGACTGCCTAAAGAAATCTCTTGGTGCCTGCCACATTGACCACCGCCAGTGGGCTGATAACGCCTCAAACCGTGCATCTTGGCGCCTCACAGTTTGGCGGGCAGCAGCCTCCTTTGAAGAAGACCGCAGAGCCCACCTCACTGACAAAAGGCAAAGGAGGAAAAACCCAACACCCAACCCCAACCAACCAATTTTCCCTTGCAACCGCTGCAATCGTGTCTGCCTGTCCCGCATCGGACTGGTCAGCCACAAACGAGCCTGCAGCTGACGTGGACTTTTTACCCCCTCTATAAATCTTCGTCCGCGAAGCCAAGCCAAAGAAAAAGAAGAAGTTAATTATACCGGCTAACTGCTGCAGCCCCTTCAATGTGCGATGTTTCGTGAACCACCGAACAGCGTCCACCTTCTCAGGCAGTGGTTTTGCCCTGTACCTGTTGATCCGATGCCCCAGGAAGTCAATTGTGTCCTGCCCAAACTGACATTTGGCGGAGTTGATGGTCAGCCTGAAGCCCTGCCATGAGGGCATGGGTTAAGGGTGAAATGTTTAAGGGAAACATTGCGGTGGGGGGGGGGGTTTCACTCGGAAGGTGGTGAGATTATGGAATGAACTGCCAGTGGAGGTGGTGTTATGAGTTTGAATTCATAATTTAATAATAATTTGGATAGGTTACATGGATGGGAACAGTATGGCTATGGTCCATGTGTAGGTCACTGGGTGTGGTGGAATACATAGCTTGGCATGGACTAGATTTGCTGTAGGGACTTTCTGTGCCATAGTGTTCTATGGTTATTACTGAATACAGCAGACTTTCTAAGTGTTGCTACGTAAATATAATGTGGTGGATTGAGTTTTTTGAAAATTCCCATAATGTAACATTAACCGATGTTTAAATGTGCAATCTTTATGGAGGAAGAAGGTTGATACTGAAATTTTTCAGTGCAAAGCATTTTATGGGCAATGTATGTCACCTGATTTGCTGATGGAGGATTTCCTCCTTGTGCTGTTCTAATGATTTATTCATTCTCACTGTAGCTAGCCAACTGAGCACTGACGACCTTAACTCATTGATTGCCCATGCCCATCGCCGCATTGATCAATTGAACAGAGAACTGGCTGACCAGCGAGTTCGAGAGAAGCAGCGCATCGAAATAGCACTTCAGCAGCAGAAAGTGGAGAACAAGAAAGAAGTGGAAATGGCAGTGGCAAAAGCTCTGGAACACCATAGATCAGAAAGGCTTCTTGAACAGGACAAAAAGGCAAGACAACATTAATCAGTTAATAATCTACATCACAATTCAGACTGCTTGCTCTCTGCTGAGGTGATAGTGTGACAAACTGGTCTGAAACCTTGTTCATGTGAGAGCCTTGGAGCAGAATGCACTTTGCTGGGACTTTCTCCTCTGTGGAGCTCTAAAGTTCATCTGTGATTATAAAGTTCAGCCAATGAAGTGTGTCTGGCAAAATTAGAGCATGGTTACAATTGTAGCAAACTAGATATGTTGCTGCATTTTGACTGTAAACATTCTTAGTTGTAGTCCTAGAGTAGTTGCAGTTCTAGAATTGTTTTCACAACCATAGAATTGTTTTAGAATTGGAGATGAAATATCAAATAATACTAATAGATAAACATGACCGGTTACGTGGCCACATGATTAAAAACTTGATGATATTTTTGAATATCATTTTGCAAACAACAGTTTAATATTGTTAAACAGGAGAGTGTGAAAACACTGTGATTTTAGTACCTTCCCACTAATTGCCCCCTCAGTACCTATCCCTGTGACAGCGGGAAAGTGGCCACACCTTCTCCCACACAACTGTGCGGGGGCCCCCAACAGTCATTGCAAGTGAAGTACCACTTCACCTGTGAATCGACAGGGGCCATCTGCTACATCAAGGGTGCTGCATCCCATTGTGGCACCTCCCAGTGGCCAATCATTTTAATTTCACACGCTGATCCCACACCTACCTGTCTACCCATGGACTAGTGCATTGCCAGAGGCCATCTGTAAATTGGAGGAACAACACCTAATATTTCATCTGGACAATCTCTGTTGACTTCTGGAGTTTCCGTTGGGTGTCTTTCCCTCTCCCTAAACCTGTCTCCTTTCCTCCAACTCCCTAAACCCTTCTCTCTCCATTCAGTGAGCTACCCTAACACTCTATTACCTCACCTTTTTTTTCTCTTCTGCCCTCCCACTCATATCCACCTGAGACCTCTTGCCTGTTGGGCTGTGCTCCTTCCCCGTCCCTTCTCCTTCCCTCTTCTCCTCTCACTTTTTTTATTTAGACACTTCTGCTTTTTGCTCACATTCGGGCATGTGAATTTTCTGCGTTTTTAAAATCCACCTCCATGTTTTATCAGTGCCCTTCCAGGTTGCTCTGACTCTCTCTGTTTGTTCCGTGTAGAGCAAGGATCTTGCTCTGCTGACTGGCTGCTATGTTTCCTGAAGTATAGCAGTGGTGGCGCATCCCCATGCACTTTCCCTCGGTTGTAAAGCATTTCTGACGTGTTGCAATGCTATGCCAGTGGCACTTCCTTGCATTTTTACTCCAATCTTGAAAACCATGTGTGGAGAAACGATTGGGAAAAATTATGTGCTTTTAAGATTAGCTGAGAAAGACCCCCGAGTAATAGATAAACATCAGTGCAAAGAAAAGGTTATGGATTGGGCGGGGGCTCTACCTGGGGATTGAGGATGGGATGGGCGGGGGCTCTGCCTGAGGATTGAGGACAGGATGGACAGGGGCTCTGCTTTAGGATTGAGGACAGGATGGGCAGGGGCTCTGCCTGGGGATTGAGGACAGGTTGGGCAGGGGTGCTGCCTGGGGTTTGGGTGCAGGTTAGACGGAGGCGCTGCCTGGGGATTGGGTGCAGGTTGGACAGAGGTGCTGCCTGGGGATTGGGTGCAGATTGGACTGAGGCGCTGCCTGGGGATTGGGTGCAGATTGGACTGAGGCGCTGCCTGGGGATTGGGTGCAGGGTAGTAGTTACTACTTGGGGATTGGTTGCAAGTTGGGCAAGGGCACTGCTTGGCATGATGGTTGCCAGTTATGGGCAAGTATTGCTTCGGGTCAGGAAAACAAGACACTCTGGTTTGAGCATAGGTCAAGCAGGTACTGCCTGGTGACCTGGAAGGGGCTTGGAGTCTCAATACAGATTGTAGTATCTGTCTGATATATTGTGCTCAAATATATTTTCAAAAATTTTCCAAATGGAGGGCACTACCCCCCCCCCAAGAAAAAACCCTGCAAGGGGCACTGCGCTCCCTTGATCTCCGCTGTATGCCTGATGCAAGTGCTCGGCTCTTTTCCTTGTTTATTTTGATCTCAGTCACATGCCTGCACATCTTGATGAAGGTGAAAAGCTCAGCATTGGTTCTATCTCTTTGCTTCTGTGGACTCTGTTTTTCATGCTGAGTTTCTCTCGCACAATTGTGTATTGCACTACTGTAATATGCTTTGGTGATTTTGAATATTAAATCAGTATTTTGGGTACTCACCATGAAACATAATGGCACGTCTTCATTTCACATCTAAATGCCTTGAGAAGCATGTGTATCCTGCACTCTGATGGGTAAACCTGAAGGTTTTTTTGGATGCCTCAGTCATTCTCTGTTTATTAGATGAGGAAGGGAAAGAGTTCCTCAGTGGGCAATTCAGGTGATTACAGTACATTGTTAAAGAGTGAAAGTGAATATGGCACAACTGGCTTCTTTGAGCTGTTGTAACTGCATTTTTGAGGAAACTATGTCATTGGTCAGTCACGCTAGAAATTACTGTGTAAATATCTTGTTTCAAATTCAGATTGAAGAAGTACGAGAAGTGATGGAGGCAGAGATGCGAACTCAGCTACGCAGGCAAGCTGCTGCGCACACTGACCATCTGAGGGAAGTATTGAAGGTTCAGGATCAGGAATTGAAAGGAAAATACAAGGAGGTAAATTTATTTTCCATGTGATATAAACTCGGTGGCCTGAAGTGTTGTCCTCCAATGTTGTCTAACAGAGTAATCCCTTTCTTCCACTTGTTTAATCTGCATTTTTTCCACAGTTTCATCCATTTTGTCAAGAGTCTATCATTCACCCATGTACTTCTTTTTCTTTCTTTGGCTTGGCTTCGCGGACGAAGATTTATGGAGGGGTATGTCCGCGTCTGCTGCAGGCTCGTTGGTGACTGACAAGTCCGATGCGGGACAGGCAGTCGCGGTTGCAAGGGAAAATTAGTTGGTTGGGGTTGGGTGTTGGGTTTTTCCTCCTTTGTCTTTTGTCAGTGAGGTGGGCTCTGTGATCTTCTTCAAAGGAGGTTGCTGCCCGCCGAACTGTGAGGCGCCAAGATGCACGGTTGGAGGCGATATCAGCCCACTGGCGGTGGTCAATGTGGCAGGCACCAAGAGATTTCTTTAGGCAGTCCTTGTACATGTAATATATATACAAAATATATACATAGGGTAGACAGGAAATAGTGGTGTACATAACCAGAGGGTGTAGGTTTAATGTATGGAGAGAGGAAATGTAAGGAAGATTTTCTCTATCACCCAGAGAGTGTTTGCCATTGTTTAAGAGGATGGTACCTACTGATAGTCAATATTTAAACATCTACATGAACACTTGAATTGCCAGTGCTATGGATTAAGTGCTGGTATATGGATCAATACAGATAGTTAGTATGAACAGGGTGGGTTGAGGGGCTTGTTTCTGTGCTGTACAACTCTGACAGGGGAATCTTTGTGGTCACGAGGACAGTGCAAACTCCACACAGTCAGCATCAGAGATCAAGATTGAACACAAGTTGCTGAAGCTGTGAGGCAACAGATTTGTGAACTATATCCCTGTGCTGCCTATGAGGCAAAGCAAAACAATTCAACTTTAAAAGGTAATCTTTAGATAATGTCAATCAGTTCAGTGGTTTAATTTCTGGGCAAAACATATCTACATCATGAAGGATGGGAACTTTAAAATGTGGAGTTTCTTTGTAAAATTTCCTTGTTCTTCTTGACAGTTGCATGTTTGGTTTACACTGTGAAGCCTTCAAGATGCTGAGTGGATTTTGCAGATGGTTAATACTGCACCCATAGTACATTAGTAGTACAAAGAGTGAAGTTATGGTGTGCCATTTAAGCAGGCAGCTTTATTCTGATAGGGTGCTGCTGCTGCTAGAGTTTTACTCATTCTGTAGAGCTGGGTTTCCCAAACCTTTTAGCTCACGGAACCCTTTTGGGGAGCACTTGGAAATGGTGGAACCCTAATCATCATGTACAGTTGCAATACCTGGTATATGAAAAAGTATAGTAAGAAAGTAAATAAACTTAGCATTCTCCAAGTTGAAATTATTTATTGGCTCTAATTTGCATTTAATGGGAGGAATGAAATCGTTTTTTGTCATCATAGATCTTAATGTTGGCACAATATTAGAGAGTTGAATCCTGATGCCAGGAGCAGCATCAAGTCAGTTTCTATATTTTGTTTTTGTTGCTGCATAATACAAAATTCTGGCTTTGCACATGCAAGTCGTGGAAAATGGTAATAGGCAATGCACAGCAGTTTTTCCCAATGAAGTATAGTCTTTACTCAGGCTGATCCAAAAATTGGTGGAAAATCATTAAATCTTTTCTGCAATTGAAAGTTGGATGTTACACTGATTAGGTTTTCATATCCTTTGGCAGGTTGGGTTGTGACAACGAAAGGATTTATACCTATCTCTTGCTCTTACGAGAAATGTTGGGAAAATACTCATCAAGTGTAGAACGTAAAGTGAATCCAAGCGACAAATAATTGTCGTATTTTTGTTTCTTTTTTTTTTTTTTTTAAATTTTTTATTTTTCACACCATAAATCACAATAGCCATGATATACACTTTTTCTTTTCCACACATTTACAGTGACTTTTTCTCCCTCCCCCCTCCCTCCTCCCAAGCCACCCCCCTATCCCCCCCCCCTCTCATCCATTTTAGTTATACAATCTAGGTTGCATTAATTCAGTTAGACAATGTTGTCATTCAACAAAAATACACCAGAAATTCTACTGAGTCCATTCTTTTCTTTTCTTCTCCTTCCATCAACTTAGGTAATGTTTGTTCCCGGTAGGTTTTCGCTATTGTATTTAATGTAAGGCTCCCATACTTGTTCGAATATTTCAATATTATTTCTTAAACTATATGTTATTTTTTCTAATGGAATACATTTATTCATTTCTATATACCATTGTTGTATTTTCAAATTATCTTCCAATTTCCAGGTTGACATAATACATTTTTTTGCTACAGCTAGGGCTATCTTAACAAATCTTTTTTGTGCATCCTCCAAGTCAATTCCAAATTCTTTATTTTTTATGTTACTTAGGAGAAAGATCTCTGGATTCTTTGGTATATTGTTTTCTGTTATTTTATTTAATATCTGATTGAGATCATCCCAAAATTTTTCTACTCTCTCACATGTCCAGATTGCATGAATTGTTGTTCCCCTTTCTTTTTTACATCGAAAACATCTATCAGATACTGTTGGGTCCCATTTATTTAACTTTTGCGGTGTAATGTATAGTCTGTGTAACCAATTATATTGTATCATACGCAGCCTCGTATTTATTGTATTTCTCATCGTTCCAGAGCATAACTTCTCCCATGTTTCCTTTTTTATCTTTATATTTAAATCTTGTTCCCATTTTTGTTTAGTTTTACCATTTGTTTCCTCATTTTCCTTTTCTTGCAGTTTAATATACATATTTTTTATAAATCTTTTGATTAACATTGTATCTGTAATCACATATTCAAGGTTACTTCCCTCTGGTAAACTCAAGTTGCTTCCTAATTTATCTTTCAAGTGGGATCTCAGTTGGTAATATGCCAGCGCTGTATCTCCCGTTATATTGTACTTATCTCTCATTTGTTCAAAGGATAAGAATCTACTTCCTGAAAAACAATTTTCTATTCTTTTAATCCCTTTTTTTTCCCATTTTCTAAAGGCAAGGTTGTCTATTGTAAAAGGGAGTAGCTTATTTTGCGTCAATATTAGTTTTGGTATTTGGTAATTTATTTTATTTCTTTCTACATGAATCTTCTTCCATATATTGAGGAGATGGTGTAATACTGGAGAAGTTCTATGTTGTACCAATTTTTCGTCCCATTTATATAATATGTGTTCAGGTATCTTTTCCCCTATTTTATCTAATTCTAGTCCGTCCAGTCTGGTTTTTCCCTTGTTTGATAAAAATCTGATAGGTACCTTAATTGTGCGGCTCTATAATAATTTTTGAAGTTTGGCAATTGTAAGCCTCCTTGTTTATACCATTCTGTTAATTTGTCTAGTGCTATCCTCGGTTTCCCCCCTCTCCATAAAAATCTCCTTATTATTTTCTTTAACTCTTTGAAGAATTTTTCTGTCAGTTGTATTGGCAATGCCTGAAATAAGTATAGTATCCTTGGAAAAATGTTCATTTTAATACAGTTTATCCTTCCTATCAGTGTTAGTGGTAGCTCTTTCCAATGCTCTAAATCGTCCTGTAATTTTTTCATTAGTGGATTGTAATTGAGTTTATATAATTGGCCTAGATTTTTGTTTATTTGCACACCTAGGTATCTTATTGCCTGCGTTTGCCATCTGAATGGGGATTCCTCCTTAAATTTTGAGAAATCCGCGTTATTCATAGGCATTGCTTCACTTTTATTTACGTTTATCTTGTATCCCGACACTTCTCCATATTCCTTCAATTTCTTATATAGTTCTTTTATTGATAGTTCTGGTTCTGTTAAGTACACTATCACATCATCCGCAAACAGACTGATTTTATATTCCCTGTCTTTTATTTTTATTCCTTTTATATTATTATCTCTTCTTATCGATTCTGCTAGTGGTTCTATAGCTAGCGCAAACAATAATGGTGATAGTGGGCATCCCTGCCGCGTTGACCTGCTTAAGTTAAATTGCTTTGATACATGTCCATTTACTGTCACTTTCGCTAACGGTCCCTTATATAATGCTTTAATCCAATTAATATACTTCTCCGGTAAACTGAATTTTTGCAATACTTTGAACAGGTAATTCCATTCTACTCTGTCGAAGGCCTTCTCTGCGTCTAAAGCAACTGCTACTGCCGGTGCTTTATTTCCTTCTACTGCATGAATTAAGTTAATAAATTTACAAATATTGTCTGTTGTGCGTCTTTTTTTGATAAATCCAGTTTGGTCTAAATTTACCATTTTCGGTACCTGTTCTGCTAATCTGTTCGCTAATAGTTTAGCTATTATCTTATAATCTGTGTTTAGCAGAGATATTGGTCTATATGACGCTGGTGAGAGTGGATCTTTCCCTTGTTTTAGTATCACTGTAATTATTGCTGTTTTACATGAATCTGGTAAGTTTTGTGTCTCATCAATCTGGTTGATTACATCCAGGAGGGGCGGTATTATTAGGTCTTTAAATGTTTTGTAGAATTCTATTGGGAGTCCATCCTCTCCTGGTGTCTTATTATTTGGTAAATTTTTTATTATCTCTTGTATTTCTACTGTTCCAAATGGTTCTGTTAATTTATTTTGTTCCTCTATTTGTAGTTTTGGTAGTTCAATTTTAGTCAAAAATTCATCTATTTTCCCTTCTTTCCCTTCGTTTTCGGTTCGGTATAATTGTTCATAGAATTCTCTGAAGTTTTCCTTAATTTCTTTTGGATTATATGTAATTTGTTTGTCTTTTTTCCTTGTTGCCAATACCATTTTCTTAGTTTGCTCTGTCTTAAGCTGCCATGCTAGGATTTTGTGTGTTTTTTCCCCTAGTTCATAATATTTCTGTTTTGTCTTCATTATATTCTTCTCCACCTTATATGTTTGTAATGTTTCATATTTTATTTTTTTATCCGCCAATTCTCTTCTTTTGGTTGTATCTTCCTTTATTGCTAATTTTTTTTCTATGTTTATTATTTCCCTTTCCAACTGCTCTGTTTCCTGATTATAGTCCTTCTTCATCTTGGTTGCATAACTTATTATTTGCCCTCTAATGAATGCTTTCATTGCATCCCATAGTATAAACTTATCTTCCACTGATTCCGTATTTACTTCAAAGTACATTTTTAATTGTTTTTCAATAAATTCTCTAAAATCCTGTCTTTTAAGTAGCATGGGGTTTAATCTCCATCTATACATTCTTGGAGGGATGTCTTCTAGCTCTATTGCCAATAACAGGGGTGAGTGGTCCGATAATAGTCTAGCTTTATATTCCGTTTTCCTAACTCTCCCTTGTATGTGGGCTGATAACAGGAATAGGTCTATCCTTGAGTATGTTTTATGTCTAGTCGAGTAGTATGAGTATTCCTTTTCTTTTGGGTTTTGTTTCCTCCATATGTCCACAAGTTTCATTTCTTGCATTGATTTAATTATAAATTTGGTTACTTTGTTCTTCCTGTTAATTTTTTTCCCCGTTTTATCCATATTTGGATCCAAATTCAGATTGAAATCCCCTCCTATTAGTATGTTCCCTTGCGTATTAGCTACCTTCAAAAAGATATCTTGCATAAACTTTTGATCTTCTTCGTTAGGTGAATATATATTAAGTAGATTCCAAAGCTCTGAATATATCTGACATTTTATCATAACATATCTCCCTGCTGGATCTATTATTTCCTCTTCTATTTTGAATGGCACATTTTTGCTAATTAATATAGCCACTCCTCTTGCTTTTGAATTATACGATGCTGCTGTTACATGTCCTACCCAATCTCTCTTTAATTTCTTGTGCTCCAATTCAGTTAAGTGTGTTTCTTGGACAAATGCTATATCTATTTTTTCCTTTTTCAGTAAATTTAGTAGTTTCTTCCTTTTAATTTGGTTATGTATTCCATTAATATTTAGAGTCATATAGTTCAGCGTAGCCATTTTATATTTTGTTTATCTTCTCTTTCCGTTTTTCCATCATTACCTTTCCTCCTTTTCCATTTCTGTTTTCTTATTTTCAACTCTTTACCAGACAACATTCCTACAACATCCAACATTTTCCTTATTCTCCTATTTCTATCTTCTTTATCCCCAATCTCCCCTTCCCCTCCTGAGTTGCCCTTTATCCCTTGTCGGACAACCACATCTCCCCTCTCCATTTGGATTTGCGAATCCACTCGCAAGCGTCAACTGATTTTGCAGTGACCGCTCTTTTCCCCCACCCAGCCCCCCCCCAGAAAAGATTTCGTTTTTTATATGTCACAAAGGTCACTCTTTTAGTTCCCTCCTTATTCTCTCTATTCCATTACCTTCCCTTATTAATTCTTGTCTATACTCTCTATGTTTTCCTCTAATTACAGATACTTTCACATATGCCCATTGTCTCTATTCACTCTTATACCTCTTTACCCGCATACATATCAATCGTGGTCATTTTTACCCTCCTTACCCGTCTTCATCCCTCAGTCTATTTTTGTCTTTACCCACATACATATAAATCGTGATGATTTTTGCTCTCATTACCCGTCTTCATCCCTCAGTCTATTTTTGTAATTGTTCTGCAAATTTTCGTGCTTCTTCTGGATCCGAGAATAGTCTGTTTTGTTGTCCTGGAATAAATATTTTCAATACCGCAGGATGCTTCAGTGTAAATTTATATCCTTTCTTCCATAAAATCGCTTTTGCTGCATTGAACTCTTTTCTCTTCTTTAGGAGTTCAAAGCTTATATCTGGATAAATGAAGATTTTTTGCCCTTTATACTCCAGTGGTTTGTTGCCCTCTCTTACTTTTTCCATTGTCTTCTCCAGTACCTTTTCTCTTGTAGTATATCTTAGGAATTTTACTACAATAGATCTTGGTTTTTGTTGTGGTTGTGGTTTAGGGGCCAATGCTCTATGTGCCCTTTCTATTTCCATTTCTTGCTGTAGTTCTGGACATCCTAGGGCCTTAGGGATCCATTCTTTTATAAACTCCCTCATATTCTTGCCTTCTACCTCTTCCTTAAGGCCCACTATCTTTATGTTATTTCTTCTGTTATAATTTTCCATTATATCTATTTTTTGGGCTAGTAATTCTTGTGTCTCTTTAGTTTTTTTATTAGATTCCTCCAATTTCTTTTTTAAGTCTTCTACCTCCATTTCTGCTGCTATTGCCCGTTCTTCCATCTTGTCCATTTTTTTCCCCATTTCTGTTAAGGTCATATCCATTTTATTTATTTTCTTTTCTGTGTTGTTTATTCTTCTTCTTAAATCATTGAATTCCTGTGTTTGCCATTCTTTAAATGACTCCATGTATCCTCTAACAAGAGCAAGTACCTCCTTTACCTTGCCTTTCTTTTCTTCTTCTATTTCCCTGTACTCTTCCTCTTCCTCTTCTTCTTCCTCTAGGTTGACCATCTGTTGTTTCTTTGCTGCCCTTTCCTCCTCTTCTTTCTTGTTTCCATTGTCTTCTGTGGTCTCTTCTTGCTGCAGGTGTTCTGCAGCTGTCGTTGCCGGCTGTGGAGATCGACTCCCCAGCTGGTCCCCCCTCCCGTCGGTGTGTTTTTTTTCATGCGCATCACGCATGCGCGAGGAGTCGCGCATGCGCGGTTGCGCACTTTTACTCGGCTCTATGAGCCATTGTTGTAGTTCTCTTTCTACCGACCTGAGGTAGTGGGGTCTTCTCTCCACAGCGGGCCTCTTCGGACAGGTAAGGCCTTCACCTTTTTCCTCCGTTGTCTTCTCTTCCTCTCTTCTTTCCGTTGATTTTGATTTTTCTCCTTTTGTCTCCATCTTCTTTCCACCTTTATACTCACTTTTCTTTAACTTGTATTTCTGTGCCTTTGTATTTTCTCTTGTTTTTCCCGACTTTTCTGGAGAGGGCTGGAGTTCACCGTCCGGCCACTACTCCATCACGTGACTCCTCCCGTATTTTTGTTTCTTAATGACATTTGATTTTTCAGATATAGGTGTATTTGAAGATTCTTCATGGAAAAAGCGGTGACACTTCAGTACTTTCTTCAGAGGAATTATCCTGTCTCTTAGTTTCTTTTTTAATTCGTCGACCTGTGGTTCATAATATTGCACACGTGGAATATTGGTAAAATATGGCCGGCTTTGCTCTAGAAGAATTCAGATTCTTATTAGTTAAAAATGATGTTCAGGCCTGCTATCTGCATTGCTGATGTCAGGTTTCACCACACCTTTTATTTTCTTGGGGTGGAGTATACAATTCGCTGCAGTCCCAGAAACAAATCGAATTAGGACAGAAGAAATAAGTAAATTAAAGAAAAACAGGTATAACATTATAACTCCCTGTCACTTCTTTCCTGTATGGGAAACCCTGCTACAGAGCATTTGTTTATGCTTCTGACTTGTGCTGTGCAGATGGTGGAAGAGCTTTGGGGAGAGGGGATCTATCTGAGCAGCAAAATAACCAGAAGACCATAAAATAACGGAGCAAAAGTAGGCCATTTGGCTCATTGAGCCATTCCATTATGAGCTGATCCATTCTCCCACTCAGTATAACCCTTGATACCCTTACTATTCAAAAACCTGTCACTCTCTGCCTTAAATACTCCCAATGTTTTCACTTCCTCAGTTCTTCCATATCTCTTTGAAATGGGTGCTGTGGCAGATGATATTTGTACTCACATGCCATCATGTTGAAATAATGAGACCACACGTGAAGTTGTCAGCCAGTGAAGAGAAAAGCATTTATTACAGTGTTATCAGGCTTTTTTTTTTTTGCTTTTTTTTTGTGTTATCAGGCTTAATGTAGACACACAACATGTGACCTGGCGTCATGACATCTGAAGTGCTAACGACCTCATGACATAGCTACGTTGAGTAGACTAGGGATTCCCAGTAGACCAATGGGTACTGCTGAGACACTATGCATCATGGCTGTGGTGGCGAGTTGCCAGTAGATAGGAGGCTGTTGTGTCTAGCTGTCACAAGGCAGAAGCTGTTAGCGCTGGTTCTGCCCACTCCCTCCAAGCGTACCGCTACACAGCTGCCCCCCAGAACCAACTGGCTCAGCAGTTCCGAATTAGTGCGGATGTTTCGCCCTAGAACCAAGCAGGGAGAGTGAAACGACTTGCCATTTGTGGTGCCGTGCCAGTGCATCGTGCATGAAGGCTGCTGGGGGAGGAAGTGATATGCACTATACATCCTAATAAGGCTCAATCTAGTAGAAAGCTGCATTTAAGACATATGAGAAATCCAGAACAGTATCAAACATTTGGGACGCATTACCAAAACTGAAACTCCATACTCTAAGCAGATTGTTGATAATTGTGAGAGTCTATAGTACTAATCTCAAAGTCTGGTAGGAAAGAGTTAACTGTAGAAAGTCAAGTAGCAGCTAAAGTCTGCAGTGACACACAGGAGGTGATAGGTGGCGCTCTGTGGAGTGACTCTCTGTTGCTACTTAATGTCTGTAGTGTCATATAGGAGTTGACAGGTGGTGCTGTGCTGAGCGACTGTCCATTGCTGCAGACTGGCCACTAGGCCGGTGAGCTGTGCTATGCTGAGCAGTGTTGCGTTGGGACTGAAAAACCTGTACCGTCTGCCTGGTTGGCAGGAAAAGGTCTCCGTGGCATCATTGACAGGCTGCTTTTTCTTTATGCTTTAGTTCTCAGGTTAATACCTGGGTCACAGAATCTTCCATCGGATTGAGGCTGGCTACCCCTATCTTGCCACGGGGGAGTAAGTGGTTGTCCTCCGGATCGCGGGCTTCTTCTCTCTAGGAGGGGTTACTGGTCGTTCCTGGGTCGAGTGGTCGTTGAGGGAGGCTGGTGAAACATGGGGGATGTTCCCTCTGGTTACAGCTGCTGAGATGCAAACCTCCCGAATTCGAACAGGCAAGTTTTAAATGTCTGTGCTGCCGGCTGCAGGCAACTTGCTGATAAATGACCACTTCAGCGAAATGGAGTGCGGTAACATTCTGGAGAAACTTAGGCGCTAATGCTATGCTGTATCAAGCAAAACCACGCAGACAATTTAAAATGTTGCTGATAAGCATTCCCCTGTCCTTGCGACCTGTTAGCCAGACTTGTTGCACAGTTCACGAGGCACACTAGACAACAGCTTGGCCTACTCCGAGTCACCAAAGTGAGTGAGTAGGTTGTAAAACAGTCTTTCAAACATCCAAACGGTTACCTTCTATGTCACCCTTTGCTGTTTGTTCGGTCAACCGTGAAGGAAAAAGCGACTGGCCTCCTGGTTATTTATTTGCTGATGCTGTGATGTGACACTGATTGATTTGCAGTTATTCGTCGCTACGGTCAACTGGAGCAGTGCAAAGTAGTTTTAACTGGGTCAGGCGGTCCGTCATTTGTTCCTGGCGCATTGGAGCGTTACTGCAAGCAAGCTGCTTGTTGCTGCAAGTGAGAGTGTCCAGCGAGCGTGTCCGTTATTTATTGTAGCTGTACCAAATTAATTTGAGCTTGGCCGTTGAGTGTGTCTGTTATTTATGGCTGACTCATTGGTATGTTGCCGTTGAACATGTCCATTGTAGGGTCACCAATGTGGCAGATGATGTTGAAATGACGAGACCATACCTGAAGTTGTCAGCCAGCGAAGAGAAGAGCGCTTATTACAGTGTTTTTAGGCTTAATACAGATACACGACATGTGACCTGGCATCCTGACATCTGAAGTGGTCACGACCTCATGACATAGTAGGCCAAGGCTTCTTAGTAGACCTACGGGTGCTGCTGAGTCAATATGCCTCGTGGCTGAAGTGGCTAATTGCCAGTAGATAAGAGGCTATTGTGTCCTGCCATCACAAGACAGGAGCTGTTAGTACTGGTTCTGCCTCCAAGTGTACCGCTACACAGCTACAGTGCCCTTCAATCCTGAACTTGTACCCTCTTGTCCTAGACTCCCCCACCATGGGAAATATCTACTCTGTTCAGCCCTTCAATGTTCAAAATGTTTCTCTGACGTTCCACCCCCATCCCCCCATTCTTCTAAACTCCAAGAAGTACAGTCCAAGAGTGTCAAACTTTCCTCGTGTTCTTATCCCTTCATTCCAGGGATCATTCCCTGGAATCCCCCCAGCACATCTGTTCTTCAATAAGAAGCCCAAAGCTGAACCCCCTACTCCAAGGCTCAACATCACATTCCTGTCCTTGCATCCTATTCCTCTAAATGTGAACACCAGCACTGCGTTCACCTTCTTCATCCCTGCCTTAACCTGGAGGTCAACCTTTAGGGTATCCTGCACGAGGACGTCCATGTCCCTTTGTACCTCTCAATTTTGATTTTCTCCTCCTCCAAATAATAGTCTGCACTTCTATTTCTTCTACGAAAGTGCATGACCATTCACTGGCCAACCTTTTATTTATTTTGCCACTTCTTTGCCCCATATCCTAATCTATCTAAATCTCTCTGCAGCCTCTGTTTCCTCATCACTACCTGCCCCTCCACCTTGCTTTGTGAATGATAATCAACTACTGACCTGCTACATCTGCATTGTTTAGGTTTAAAGTTAATAATAACTTTTCCCTGCCGCCTGCTCTCCACCCCCTAGAATATTGATGGTTGTGGGGGGGGGGGGGTTTGTTGGGGATGTTAACAATATGTTTAATATTATGGCCGATGGTTAAACTTTTACCAGCAATACTCATTTTCTTGCATTTGTGTGGCATGAATATTAGTTGTCAGATCTGAAATTTCTAGGCCTGTTACTGTGATCTGTGGGTGCATCAGCTAAACCTTTCCATTCAGATATTATCAGTGAAATCTATTTCTATCTGGGGATAGTTGTCCCTGGAAGTTTGCTGCGGTGTTGAAATAATTGGCTTTCGGCAACTTAAGCTCCTCCTCTGTACCATGGAGTCATACAGCATGGAAGCGGGTGCTTTGTTTGATGGAATCCAATGGTGCCACCAAATACCCATCTTAATCGATTTACCAGCACTTGGCCTGTAGCCTTCTGTGCCTTGGAAATTCAAATGCTTATCCAGATGCTTCTTAAAAGTAAGGAGTACATTGCCTGCCCTAATTTTTATCAGACAGTGCATTTTTGATTGCATTTACCTGGATGAAAAACTTCTTCCTCAGATCCCTCTAATTCTTTTACTCCTCAAAGTTCAAATTTATTTGTCAGAGTACATGTGTGACATCACATACAATCCCGAGATGCTTTTTTCTGCAGGCCAGGCAAAAGTTCTATTGATCAGTAGTGAAAAAAAACTGTACTCAACAAAAGATATGTGTAGAAAAGAGAGAAATGTAAACAAAGAAAGGCTGCAAACAATTGCACTACAGAAAATAAATATTCAATCATAAATAATGTGCAAAGTAAGAGCCCTGAAATGAGTTTCTGATGAAGTTTGTTGTTTAAGAGAGGTAGCAACTGTTCTTGAACTTGGTAGTATGAATCTTGTGGCACTCTTTCCCGATGGCAGCAGTGAGAAGAGAGCATGCCCTGGGTGGTGTGGATCCTTGATGATTGCTGCTGCTCTCCAACTGCAGCGTTCCGTGTATATATTTTTGATGGTGGTGAGAGTTTTGCCTGTGATGCACTGGACTGTTTCCTCTACCTTTTGCAGGGCTTTCTGCTCAAAAGTATTGGTGCCCCTATTACCAGGCTGTGATGCAGCTTTTCAGCACATTTTCCAATAGACTTCTGCAGAAGTTTGGTAAGGTTTTCGATGTCATACCAAACTTCTGCAAACTCCTCACCTAAAACCTATGCTTTCCAGTTATACAGATGCCTCTCTGTGGAGAAATGTTTCTCACTATCCACCCAATTTATGCTCCTCCTAATTTTGTATATCTCAATCATCACTCAACTTTTCCTGGTCGAAGGAAAACAAGCAGAGCCTATCTGATTTGTCCTCATAACTGATTTTCACTCATATAATACATTGTGTAAAAATATTTTAATATAACGTGCACACACATTTAATGCACAGGTGTAGTATTCTAAATTCATTAATAGTGGTCGTAGGAAAGATGCACCAGCAAGTTATAGCGAGCGTGGGAATATTAGTGAGCAAAAGAATATAATAGCGGCATTGAAAGAACGTTCACAATTAATAGCGGCTGTGAGAAAAACATTTATTTAAATAGGACATGAGTCAAAGCACATTACCAGTATCTGGCACAGTTGATCTCCCATAATTAACATTCAATCAACTTCCGCCAGAGGTGTCAATTGGTCATTATATAGATGATATCCTGCTGCCAACATATTAACAAGCATTGGAGAGGAATCAATTAAATAAATCGAAAACAAGCTTCAGAGTGAGCAGGATTTTAATTCTAATGTTGTCTCAAATCAGAGGTGAGTTGAAATGTTAATCTCCTCCCTCTGGGATGGGTCTGGGCAATTAACATTGATAAGGTACATTGCCCTAGCCAAAATGTCCTGTGAATAGGAATACCATGGCATTCAGTGTAAAGATCAAAATTTCCCACACCCACTATAAATTGTGCCCATTCTTTCATTGCCGCTATTATATTCTCATACTTGCTATCATATTCCCATGTTCGCTATAAATTGCCAGCATGTTTTTCTCACAGCCGCTATTAATTGTGCGCATTCTTTCCATGTTGCTATTATATTCCCACGCCCGCTATAAATTGCTGGTTTGACTTTCCCATGCCCGCTATTAATTGTGTGCGTTCTTTCAACATGTCAAAATATTCTCATATAGTGCACACGTGCATATAACGTGGGGGGGGAGGTGTACCTGGTTTGTAAAATATGCATATAACGTGCGCTTTATGTGTGTTGGGGGGGGGAAGGGTCATTTAAAATTTTTCTGTAATTCATGTTTTGGTTACATTTAAAATTCTGTACATTACTTGGTTTCCATAAGAAACCAGAAAAATTAGGTTGAAGTTTTGGCTATTTCATGCCTTGAACATGCTCTGCCATTCAACAGGAGCATAGCTAAAATTCCTCAAATCCCAATAATGGCTTGCGGTCACTACATCAGTGGAGACTAATCACACCACTCACTCCAACCTGCCCAACAGCAGTTTTCACAGACATGTTATGGTGGTTTCATGTCAGGTTTCAGCACATTGATGAACCTCTCTGAACATAATATGAAAGTGAGCCTGTTCAGCACTGTGGCATTCTTGGTTAGTTATCTTGTACACTAAGTAACATACCAACAGAATGGAGTACTGAATAGCAGTCATCAATTTGGATTACCATCTGGGTTGAGCATGGACTCGTCAAAAAAATTGTGCAGTTCACTGTCCATTCTGGGGAGCTCACTAATCTTTTCAATTTCACACTAGCAGAAGCAAATGTATAATTTCAATCTAAAATATTTGTTTTGGTCCAATTAATGCTATTAAATAGATGTTTATACAATTGTTATGGTATTTGATTAGTTGCTTTTTTTAAAACTTCATAGGAGCTGCAACAAAAATTATCTGAATATGAGATTCAGTACAGGCGTTTATCTCAGGAACAACTGGACAACTTTACACTGCAGATGAATACAGCTTACTCCAGACTGAAGGGTATTGAACAAGCAATGGAGAGTGAGTGATTACTTGTCATTCCACATGTTTAATTTATGAAAACTTTTAGTAAAATGTATTCAAAATTCAAGTAGGGTACACCCTCGTATTACAGAGGAGTTGTGTTCCTAGAAAACCATCGGTATCATGGGAACTCTTCACAATCATTTGCAAAATTTGTCATGTTCACATTTTGTTTTTATGTAGGTACTTGTTCCTTGTAAATTAATTTAAGAACAAGTTTTTATTCTCTACCTCAAATTTTCAGTGGTGATCTGTGAATTGTGTAATGGTGAATTTTCGTTACCTGCATTGCTGTGACATCAGGTACAATGTAATTTCAAAACTATTCTTGTTATTGGAGACATTTCTGACAAAATGTCAGAGGAAAGTCATTAAAATAATTCTTTTTGGATAATTTATATGAAACAAACATTGACCCTTAACAGGACCGGTCTTATTTACCTCACAAGGGAGCAAGTCAGAGTCTGGATAGTGTTCTGAGTGTCTCATCTCCTGAGCTTCTCAACGAGCTGCGGCTCGGTTTAAAATTTGAAATTCATTCAAAGGATATTGTCCTTGCAGACAGAGCCAACCCATTAGGCTGTACCTAATTGCCCTTGTCCTGCTGTAGTCTTTGAGGTGTGAATATGCCCACAAGGTTGTTAGGGAGGATTTTAACTAGGGAACAGAGATATATTTCCATGTCAGGATGGTGCATGACAACATCCAATGGTGATGCCCCTAATGCCTTTGCTGCCATTGTACTTCAGCTGGATGAGCTTATAGGTTTAGAAGATGTATAAAGAATCTTATGAGTAGATGCTGGAACAAAAATCCTGCTACTATGCATCAGTGGGGGAGTGTGGGGCGATTCTGCCGCAGTTGAGATATGAAATGCTTGTCTGAGCTTCCTTGTCTTCTTCATGAAGAAGCTCAAGATTCTCTGCACCTCTCCATCTGCCTCTTCATTTTAGTTGGTTGTAGGCCAGGGGTTTGAATGGGTTACTGAGGATATCACATTACTTCTGCCAAGTTTTGATAATATCCTCTGCCTTCTGGAGGTCAGAGTAAATTGCCTGTTTAAATTGCCTGGTATTTGGTAAGTGAAAGACGTGGCCTGGCCCTAAGAGCTATGAGTTGAGTTTGAGCCTTGATGATGAGACTGGTCTGCGAGAGGATGTCAACATTGATTTCCTTATCTTGCCAATGGTGGGGGGGGGGGGGGGGGATGTCTGAGGTATTAGTATAACTGTCCTTTCTCTTGTATTCAGAGATGTGTACAATCACTGTTCCCACTAGATTGGAGTTGCTCCTCATATTCTGAGCTTGGGCTGGGTTTCAGACCTTGGCCATCAAGCACTCCTCAGACAAAGGTTGTGCTGGCACAGTGAGGGGAATAGCGAGTGAGTGATATCTGTGAGTTTTGTGAGTGATAGCTGCCTTTACTGGGAGCAAGCTCTAGAGATATGGGAAGTAGTTGATATTTTCTGGAGCCTTGGTTTAAACCTTTCTTGTTATTTGATAGTATGGGTGTCCCAGTTAATGTTCAGAAATTTGATATCTCCCACAACTACCACCTTATGTTTATTACACATATACATAATCTCTGTACAAATTTGCTCCTCTAATTCCCTCAGCCCATTTGGTGATCTATAATCTTTTTTTCTTCTTCTTTGGCTTGGCTTCGCGGACGAAGATTTAAGGAGGGGGTAAATGTCCACGTCAGCTGCAGGCTCGTTTGTGGCTGACAAGTCCGATGCGGGACAGGCAGACACGGTTGCAGCGGTTGCAGGGGAAAATTGGTTGGTTGGGGTTGGGTGTTGGGTTTTTCCTCCTTTGCCTTTTGTCAGTGAGGTGG
This sequence comes from Narcine bancroftii, assembly GCF_036971445.1. Classification (NCBI taxonomy): domain Eukaryota; kingdom Metazoa; phylum Chordata; class Chondrichthyes; order Torpediniformes; family Narcinidae; genus Narcine; species Narcine bancroftii. The sequence goes on from NC_091471.1 coordinate 27,272,503, forward strand.
GCTCTGCGGTCTTCTTCAAAGGAGGTTGCTGCCCGCCAAACTGTGAGGCGCCAAGATCCACGGTTTGAGGCGATATCAGCCCACTGGCGGTGGTCAATGTGGCAGTCACCAAGAGATTTCTTTAGGCAGTCCTTGTACCTTTTCTTTGGTGCACCTCTGTCACGGTGGCCAGTGGAGAGCTCGCCATATAACACGATCTTGGGAAGGCGATGGTCCTCCATTCTGGAGACGTGTTTGAAATCTCCCACAATTACCACCTTATGTTTATTACACATATACATAATCTCTGTACAAATTTGCTCCTCTAATTCCCTCAGCCCATTTGGTGATCTATAACACACTCCCATTAATGTATTCATGCCTCTGCCATTCCTCAATTCTCCCAAATAACCTCGCTGGACGATCCCACCAAACCATCCTGCCACAGCACTGCTGTAATGTTCTCTCTAATAAGGAATGCAACTCCTCCACCTTTTATTCCCCCCCCCCCCCCCCCCCCCCCGGGAAAAGTTAGTTCAGGACCTTTATTTTACAAATATTGAGTGTGGGGACTCATTCTGTCATTCCCATCAATGGCAAATTGATAATATAGGTAGACATACAAGAATGTTGCCGACGCCTTGGAATTTGGGAGAAGGAGAAATGCTTGATCTGAGGGGTCTTAATAGGATTGATAATATGAGGACGTTTCCTCTGGTGTAAAATTCAGAAATGAAGCACATGTAGAATCAGCTGCTCATAACCTGAGAGAATCACTACATCCATGAGGGCCATGGATGCCAAAATAGATCTTTGGACCACTAAAGTATTGAGAGTTCTGGGATTGGGCAGGAAAGTGTAACTGAAGTCAACAATTGTTGCTTCATTGGGACCAGTGCCGGCCGGCGCTGATGATGTAAGCAATACAACGTGCAGGGGTAATAGCACGTTGTGCGGGTGTGTTAAGCATTAGTATATGGGTGGTGAATCTCTATGCAGGAGGAGTTCAGCGAGAATGTCAGGAGCATCTTTGTGACAGTGAACCAACAAGAAGGTCCGAGGAGTTTAGCTGGGGTGGTGGTTGGGGAGTTGAAGAATGCAATGTTGTGTCTAGTGAATAATAAAAAGAAAGTCGACTTCATGGTGTGCTGAACGAAACAAGTGAATGTATTCTCTATTTGTTAGCTGTGGTAAATCAGAGCTGTTGCACAATCGCTTCAGCCATTATCTTATTGGAAGCAGATCAGACTCGGGGCGGTGTGGCTTTATGCTGCTGGATCATTGGTTTCTCTTCTGGGGCAAGTCTGACCTGTACAAAAGGGATGGGCTGCACTTGAACTGGAGGTGGACCAATATCCTGGCGGGCAGGTTGGCTAGAGGTGTTTGCGAGGGTTTAAACCAGTTTGACGGGGGTGGGGGGGGTGGGGTCCGGTGGGCATCAGAATGAGAGTACGGAGAGAAGGGAGGAAGAATACCTAGATTGGAAGGAATGGAAGGAACAGAATGTAAAAATAAATTAAAGAGGAAAGATAGAGGTAGTTGGTAACAAAAGGGGTATATGTGGAGAACAGTCTCTCAAGTGCATATATTTTAATGCAAAGACCATTGTAAATAAGGAGGATGAGATTAAGGCATGGATGGCCACATGGAAATACGATATTGTGGCCATCAGTGAAACTTGGTTGCAGGAAGGGGATGTTTGTTAAGTGTGTTCAGGAAAGTTTTCTTAATCAATACATAAAACAACCAACTCAAGAGGGGGCAGAATTTGGATCTTCTATTAGGGAATGAGATAGGTGAGGTGACAGGTTTGTGTTGGGAAACACTTTGGTTCTAGTGATCACAATACTATTTTAGGCTAGTAATGGAAAGGAGTAGAGGTGGGCCAAAGGTTGAGATTCTTGATTGGCGGAAGCAAATTACGAGGGGATGAGAAAAGATTTGGAGGGTGTGGATTGGGGTAAGATATTTTCAGGGAAGAATGTAGCAGAAAATGGTGGAGATTCAAAGAAGTTCTGAGAGTGCAGAATAGGTTTGTGCCTGTGAGGATTAAAGGTTAGAAACTGTAGGGAGCCTTGGTCTTCAAAAGATATAGGGAACTTGGTTTGGAGGAAGAGGGATGTGTACAACAGGTATAAACAGCAGAGAGTGGATGAAATGCTTGAGGAATACAAGAAGTGTAAAAAAAAAGAAATAAATTAGAATGGCTAAAGGGAGATATGGAACTGCTTTGGCAGGCAAAGTAAAAATAAATCCAAAGGGTTTATTAAAAGTAAAAGAATAGTGAGGGATAAAATTGGACCCCAAGATGGAGAGGCGGGGGGGGGGGGGGGGTGGTAGGCCATGAGAAACTAGAGGAGATGGGTGAAATTTTAAACAATTTGTTTTCTTCAGTATTCACAGAGGAAAAGAATATTGAGCCAGATGAAATGAAGAAATATGTTAGGAAATTAATGTTATGGATAATATAATAATGAGAGGTAGTGTTGGCTATATTGAAAAAGATCAAGGTGGATAAATGTCCAGGTCCTGACAAAATATTACCTAGGACCCTGAGGGAGGTTAGTGAACAAATAATGGGGGCGTTGACAGAAATATTTAAAATGTCACTGGCCACGGGGGAAGTGTCGGAAGGCTGGAGGGTGGGTCGTGTTGTTCCGCTGTTCAAAAAAGGATCCAAAAGTAAACCTGGTAATTATAAGCCTGTAAGCCTGACATCGGTGGTGGGTAAATTAATGGAAAGTTCTTAGAGATGTTATATTTGGAAAGACAGGGATTGGTTCGAAGTAGTGGTTTTGTACGTGGTAGATCATGTCTAACAAATCTTAAGAGTTTTTCAAGGAGGTTACTAAAAAGGTTGATGAGGGGAAGGCGGTGGATGTTGTCTACTTGGACTTTAGTAAGGCTTTTGATAAGGTACCCCGTAAGAGGTTAGTAAGAAAGGTGGAAGCATTAGGTATTAATGATGAAGTAGTGAAATGGATTCAATAGTGGTTGGATGGGAGATGCCAGAAAATAGTGGTGGAAAATTGTGTGTTGAATTGGAGGCCAGTGACGAGTTGAGTGCCTCAGGGATTGGTACTGGATCCACTGCTGTTTGTCAAGATGATAGGGTGGCAAATTGGATAAGTAAATTTGCAGATGATACAAAGGTTGCCGGTGTTGTGGACAGTGAGGAAGATTATCAAATCTTACAGGGTGATATAGGACATTTAGAAGAGTGGGCTGAAAGATGGCAGATGGAGTTTAATACTGATAAATGTGAGGTGCTACATTAAATCAGACTAATCAAAATAGGACATAAATGTTAAATGGTAAACAATTGAGGAGTGCAGTGGAACAAAGGGATTTAGGAGTCATGGTACATAATTCATTGAAAGTTGAATCACATGTGGATATAGTGGTGAAGAAGGCATTTAGTCTGTTGGCCTTCATAAATCAGAGTATACAATACAGGAGTTGTGATGTTATGTTGAAATTGTATAAGGCATTGTTGAGTCCAAATTTGGAATATAGTCTGCAGTTTTGGTCGCCGAATTACAGGAACAATTTAGTGCAGAGGAGGTTTGCGAGAATGTTGCTGGGCTTTCAAGGTTTGAGTTACAGGGAACGGTTGAGCATGCTGGAACTTTATTTCCTGGAGCGTAGAAGGTTGAGGGGTGATTTGATAGAGGCATTCAAAATTATAAGGGGGACAGATAGAGTCAATGTGGATAGGCCTTTTCCACTGAGAGTGGGGGCGATTCAAACGAGAGGGCATGGATTGAGAGCAAAAGGGGAAAAGTTTAAGGAAAACACAAGGGGGAGTTTCTTCACGCAGAGGGTGGTGGGGGTAATGGAATGAACATCTAGCAGTGGTGGTAGAAGTGAGATCGATGTTAATATTCAAGGAAAGGTTGGATAGGTATATGAGCGGGAGAGGTTTGGAGGGTTATGCGCCAAATGTGGGTCAGTGGGACTAGGTGAAAGAAGATGTTTGGCACGGACTAGTCGGGCCAAACTGGCCTGTTTCTGTGTGGTTATATACTTCTTGTGTTGCTATGATTAATTCAACAGCACCTTAACCACTGTTAATCACCAAGAAGGATGAGGAATGATTTAGCGTGAAGTTGCATTCCTTCATAGTATACAGTTCCAATTCCATACATCGTTTCGAGTGCTTTGGAACATGTAGGCATGGGCAACATTACCCAAATCCTGGGAGCAATTTTGTTTTGAAATATATTATATTGGACAGAAGAACAAATCCAATTTCAAAAAAAATATAAATGAACATGGTTGTGGGAAGTTGAGGTTGGTGGCGCGAAGTTGAGGTTGGTGGTGCGAAGTTGAGGTTGGTGGTGGGATGTTGAGGGTTTTGATGCGATCCACCTTGGATCCTAGTCTACATGGATAACAAATATAAACAATTAATGGATTGATACATTTTCATCTTCAACTGTTTTGGAATTTTAGTGAAGTTATGGATCCGTTTTAGGAAACCAATAATTTCCAGCATTTCACAAACAAGCAGTGGAGTGGGAAACCACATCTCTTGAATTATTCTCTCTCTTTTAAAAGCTTCAATTATGTTGATGGGTAGCAGTGAGTAGGTTTTGTATTATCCTGATCTTAAAAGGTTGATCTGATCAAGGAACTGAGATGAAAAGAAATGCTTAATTTAGTTTCTCTTGGCAAGTCCTCCTGACCTTTTGAGTAAAGGCAACAGTTTCAAATTAGGAGATTTTCCAGATTTCCTGCTTTTATAAACCTTTACATAAATAGCTTAGTTAGATACGCAAAAAATTCTAATAGAGCCCAGAATAAGGGGAAGATTTCATAGCTGGCCATTCAGGATTAAAATCATTCAATGGTGAAGATCTTGGCCTGGGAAGAGAATACTGAGAATGGTTTGCTTACTGGGGAAGAAGTTTGACAGTAGGCCGCAATAGTTAAGAGAAATTTAAGATGAATCTGAGGATTTGTAAAGGTTTACAGCAGATGAGCAATGGATAGTAAACTCCAGGAATCACAAGCATAATTTCTTGGGTTGATTTATATTTCTCATCCCACACTGATATGGAATCTCCACCATTCAGTTTGAATAGAAAGGGGCAGATAGCATTCTTGTATAAACCTATTTCCAAACCTTTTGTTGTTACTGTAGAAAATACGATCATTCAGACTGTGTCGTTGCATTTGTTTTTTTAGTCTTGAGTGTTAATTATCCAACTTTAAGTTGAGTAAATATTGTGTTACAGGTCACGCTGTTGCAGAAGAGGAGGCTAGAAAGGCACATCAACTTTGGCTGTCTATAGAAGCTCTGCAATACACATTAAAAACAGTCTCTGGCGATAGCCCAACAGAACCTCTGCAGAATGCTGTAGAAGCTATTACAAGTAGTTGCAGAGATGATAAGTTCACCCAGGCCTTAGCTGAAGCTTTTCCTCAAGAATGTCTGTCCCGTGGAGTGTACAGTGAAGAGGCATTGCGTCATCGGTTCTACACGGTGCGAAAAATAGCACGGCGTGTGGCCATGATAGATGAGACGAGAAATAGTCTGTTTCAATACTTCCTTTCCTATCTGCAGTCCTTTCTATTAATGGAACCCCCAGTAGCAAAGCCTCCTGATGAACTTCACCTGGACAACCTGGACACATTTAAACTGTTATCATATGCCACATTCTGCATTGAGCATGGTGACCTGGAGCTTGCAGCTAAATTTGTGAACCAACTTCGTGGAGAACCAAGAAGGGTAGCGCAAGATTGGCTGAGAGAGGCTCGTCTAACCCTAGAAACAAAGCTAATAATAGAAATCCTTTCAGCTTATGCCAATGCAGTGGGTTTGGGTACCACACAAGTTGAATAAATTCAACTGAAGACAGCAGAACAATGGACTTCGTCTCCATAAGCACTATTACTGAGTTCAATATTCCAGTATGTGGTACACAATGAAGTAACATGTCTCTGTAATTTGGTATTATAGTTTTATGGATTGGACTTTGTATCAAATAATCATTTCAGCTCCTTGAATGTTGATTTTCTCCCCCCTTGAAATGCATACCAATAAAACCAAATTAAACACTGAACAGAAAGTTTGTTTTTATAAACACAGAATTACTAGTTTGTGATGAAGCATTATCAGAATTCTGAGCCAGCCAGAGTTGCAATAATTTGTTTAGTTAGGTTTTGATTTTGTCTTGAATTGTTGAAGAGTACAACACAGTACAGGCACTTCTTTTGTACTAACCTATGTAAACTTAGCCACATCAATCTAACTCAGTGGTTCTCAACCTTTTTCTTTCCACTCACATCCCACTTTAAGTCATCCCTATGCCATTGGTCCTCTGAGATTAGTAAGGATTGCTTAAAGTGGGATGTGAGTGGGAAGAGAAGGTTGAGAACCACTGCTCTCGACCCAATTTGTTACTGAAACATTTTGCTTGATAAACATTGTCATTGGTCAATTTCCTGTGGAGTTATGAAACCGTGCACATAATGAGTCAGTTAGGTACGAGTAAAAGTGGTTTTCAAACTTTTTCTTTCTACTCACATACCACCTTAAGCAATCCCTTAATCACATAGCACCTATGGCATAGGGAATATTTAAAGTGGTATGTGAATGGAAAGAGAAAGGACGAGAACCACTGATGTAACCCTTCCCTCCTTCACAGCCCATAACCCTCCATTTTTGTATCCATGTCCCAATCGAAGTCTTTTATACATCCCTATTGTACCACTATCCCTGGAAATGCATTCCAGACACCACCACTGTGTCCTTTAAAAAGATGTCCTCCAGTATATCCTGGAAAAAAAGGAGCTGAGTGTCCACCCTATGTATCCCTCTTATTATCTTGTTTTCTTCTATTGTCACCTTTGATCCTTCATCGCTCCAGAGAGAAAAGACATAGTTTGTTCAACCCAGGATTCACCCTATTGCATTTCTTCAACAAGGCAAATATATTTGCCATCTCCTGTCACTCAAGAGAGAGAAGCCATCGCTTGCTCAATCCTGTCCCTAAGGATCTTCTCCAATAGTCTGTTTACCACTAACCAAGATTCTGTGGTCTATAATTCCCAGGAATTACATTGTTTCAACAATGTAACTACATATTGCCACCCTTCAGTCCCACTCCTGAGGCTATGGAGGACACAAAGATGTTCAATGCCCCAGCATCTCTTCCCTCACTTTCCATGGTAACCTGGGGTAAATTCTGCCTGGCCTTGGAGACTCATCCATCTTAATATTTTTCAGAAGACTGAATTATTTGCTCTAAGTATAGGCTCCGCTTATAGCATAATCCTGAAGGCTGTTAAGATCATCCTCAAAGTGAAATTCATAGATACTCTTTAGCGTAAAGCTTCTTGATCAGGCAACTGAACTTAAGGTTGTGCCATTGATCTTTTAAGTACAAATACATGTAGGAAGATTTAAAGATCTATTGAAATATAATCCTCATAACAGCACCTGACATTTTTCTGTTCCGTTTAGTTTCTTCAATCCACATGCTAATTACCGACAATCTTCTACTAGTGTATGCCTTCCTGACTTGAATATTGCATAACACTTGTTAAAATGCAATTCCACATCATGAAAATTCAGATACGGTTACATCCCCATTATCCAGAATTCAAGCAGCCACCAAAAAAATTGCAGAAAATAAATAGGTAAAAAAATACAAACGTTTAAAATTGGTGGCCCCTAGCCGTTTACAGAATCAAACAACCAGCAAGTTCGCTTATCCAGCATCTACCAATCCCCATAGGGACCTGATACTGGGGGCTTTACTGTATTTAGTTTTTCTTGATCTAGAAGCTCTCCTGTTTTATAAAGTGCAAATCCATTTTTGTTAATTGTAAAGTATTAGCATTTAAGATAAGTCCAATTAAGTGAGATTGTAGCATCTTATGGATATTCCAAAAGATTCTATTATGGCTTCATCCAGTAACTGGCCAGCAACACATTAAACTCATTACTCTTGCATCTGAGATGAAGACAAAAATAATCATATTACAAATTAATAGAAGGATAACAGTAAACTCTAGAAATATTTCCTTAAGGTAATGGTAGAGCCAATGTTTGATAAGTCTAATAATTCAATAAATGTACAAATAAACCGAGTCAGTAATCTGAAGTCATGTACTGAATAAAATATCTTCAACATTGGAAGTTCAAGGACCAAATTGGATACAAAAGTACTGGAAATCTTTATTGTCATAGTGGGCTGAACATTGAAGGAAGCAAATGTATTTTAATGTCCTCAGCCATTCTTGCTAGTGAATTTGTCATCTATTTTTACAATTTCAAATTTATCTTCTCAGTTAAAAGCATTGAAAAATCGAACATCATTTCACTCTTAGAGGTTATTATCTGCACCTAAATGCTAAAGCATCCCTTAAAGTTGCCATGCAAGTTGATAGGGTGGTTAGGAAGGCATAAGAGTGCTAGCCTTTATTCGACAGGGATGAAGTTACAGAATTGTGAGGTGATCACCAGATACAAGAGCAGAAATAGGCCAATCAGCCCATTGAGTCTGCTCCACCATTCTATGATGAGCTGATCCATCCTTGTCCTCAGTTCCACTCCTTGACCTCCCCGTAACCCTTGATGCCCTGACTAATTAAATACCTGTCAATCTCCACCTTTAAGACACCCAACGATCTCGCTTCTACAGCTGCCTGTGGCAAGAAGTTCCACAGACGACCAAGAAATTTCTCCACATCTGTTTTAAATTGTCACCCTTTAATTCTGAATTTGTGCCCACTCTTTGTTTCCTGCCTATCAGCAATGCTCTACCCATGCTGGCATCCTTCCTGTAATTCCATGGCATTTCATTGTTAAGAAGCCTTTTGTGTGGCACCTTGCCGAAGACCTTTTGAAATTAAAAAAAAAACTACATCCACTCCGCCATCTATCCAACTTGTGATATTTAAGGATATCATTGTTGACTTGCACCTCTAGGCACTCACTAACCTTATCCTTGACAATCGACTCCAACACCTTCCCAACCACTGACATCAGGTTAATAGGCCTATAATTTCCTTTCTGCTACCTCCCTCCCTTCTTATGCAGTGGAATTACATTTAAAATCTTCCAGTCCACTGGAACCATTGCCAGAATCCATTGATTCCTGCAAGATATTACCAAAGTGTCCACAATCTACAGCTAGCTCTTTTAGAACCCAAGGGTGCATTCCACCTGGTTCGGGAGACTTATCTACCCTTGGACCATTTAGCTTCCCAAGTACCTTCTCTTTTGCGATCTTGACTGCACTCACTTCTCTTCCCAGAGATCCTTGAGAGTCTGGTATGTTTCCAAATTCTTCCTCTGTGAAGACTGATCCAAAATATTCAATTCCTCTCCTTGTCTCCCATTACAATTGCTACGGCATCATTTTCTATCGATCCTATGTCTACTTTTACATTCAAAAACATTTTTAGTATCCTCTGATATTATTTGCTAACCTTTCATAATTCATTTTTTCCTTCCTGATCACCTTCTTAGTTGTCTTCTCTAAAGGTTAAAAGCTTCCCAGTTCTCTATCTTCCCACGAATTCTTGCTTCCTTGTATGCCCTCTCTTGCTTTGGCATTGACTTCCTTCATCAACCAGAATTGTCTTTTTTCCATTCACAAATTTCTTGCTTTTGAGCTAAGTACCTGCTCCATACTATCTTAAATTTCTTGCAGCTCCATAAAATTCTGGTTAGACACACTTGAAGCATTGCTTTCTGTTTGCCTCATTATAGGAAGGCTCAACACACTTTAGAGAAGGGCAGAGGAAGTTAACAAGATGTTGCCTGCATTGAAGAACAAGGTTGACAGAACTAGGGCTTTTCTCTTTGAAGTGAGGTGACTTGATAAAGGTATAAGAATAGGAAGAGCATTTTTTTTTCCCAGAGCAACAATAACAAATACCAGAGGACATCTGTTTCAGGTGAGTGTAGAAAAGTTTAGGGGAGCTGTCAGAGACAGGTGGGTGCCTGGAATGCTTTGCCAGTTTGCCAGGGGTGATGGTGGAGGCGAGTAAAATAGGGACAATCATGAGACTTGGGTAAGCACACGGATACAAGAAAAATAGATGGTTATGGGTGTGAGGCAGGGAAGAATTAGATGGTTGTGAAGTTGGTTTATGTAGTTCAGCACAATATTGGGGGCCTAAGGACCTGCACTATGTTGTAATGTTCTATGTTCAAGTTCTTGGAGATGTCCTTGGACTATCAAAATGCAATTTCTTAAATCACAAATGTTTAGACTTTTATGCTCACAGAACTTAAAACATTCGAAGATTGGAAGGCATTAAAATATTAATTTCATGTTTGGAATATCCCAATGATATGGTACCACTCTTGCTTCTTATTGTGTGATGATATGTTTATGGAGATTACACTGCAGGAACCTTCGTTTTAAGGATCAGTTCATGATTATTTAATTTCTTTTCAGATTGTCAATAATCACTATTTCAAGCGGTTAATCCCATATCCCAAGCAAGGAAGAGGACCTTGCAACAACACAAAGCAGTTTCAAGTTACTTTCTTCAGAAATAAAGCACCATTTATTCTGAGGAGTGAATTCTAACAGGATTAGCAATGAATAAAGAATTTCTAAAACACAATTACAAAGCAGAAAGACACCAATGAGTTGTAGATGAACAAGTCATTGGTCACGGAACTGAGGCTGAGGAGGAAGTCATCTTATCTCTGCCTTCTGTAACTCCTACCCAACTTCTATTGCCTTCCGATCCATAGCCACACACATCATAGAATAATGCAGCTCAGAAACAGGCCTCTTCACCCCTTCTAGTCTGTACCAAATCATTTTTTTGCCTAGTCCCACTGACCTGCACCTAAGACAATAGCCTTCCATACCTCTCCTATCCATGTACCTGTCCACTTAATGTTAAAATTGAACCTGGATTCACTTCAGCTGCCAGCTTGTTCCACACCCCCACCATTGTCTGTTGTGAAGTTCTCCCAAAACTTTTCCCTTTCACTCTTAACCCATGTCCTCTGGTTTGTATCTCACCAACCCTATCTACATTTACTGTCTACCCCCCTCCCCCTCATAATTTCAAATAACTCTTATTAAATCTCCCATCATCTTTCTATGCTCTAGGGAATAAGTCCTAACCTGTTTAACCTTTCCCTGTAACTTCCTGAAGCCCAGACAACATCCTAGTAAATCTCTGCACTCTTTCTATCTTAATATCTTTCTTGTAGTAGGTGACCAAAACTGCACACAATACTCCAAATCTGGCCTCACCAATGTCTTATACAACTTTAACGCAACATCTCAACTTCTGTACTAAAAAAAAACTGTGTCAAATACTTTGACTTATGAAGGCCACTATGCTAAAAACTCTTTACAACCATATCCACCTGTGATGCCACTTTCAGGAAATTATGCTTCTATGTTCCCAAATCTCTCTGTTCTACTGCACTCTTCAGTGCCCTACCATTTACTGTATATGTCTTTTCTGGGTTTGTCCTTCCAAAATGCAACAGCTCACACTTGTCTGCATTAAATTCCATCTGTCATTTTTCCAGCTGGTCCAGATCCCTCTGCAAGCTTTGAAAACATTCTTTGTTGTCTACAACGCCTCCAATCTTAACATCATCTGCAAATTTGCTGATGCCATTTACCATGTTATCATCCAGATCATTAATATAGATGATAAACAATGGCTTCCAGCACCGATTCCTAAGGTACACCACCAGTAACAGGCCTCCAGTCTGAGAAGCAATCATCTGCCATTACTTTCTGGTTTCTCCTGTCCAACCATTGTCAAATCTAGTTCACTACTTCATCAGAACCTAATGACTGAACCTTCCTGACTAACCTCCCATGTGGGACCTTGTCAAAGGCCTTAATAAAGTCCATGTAGACAACATTCACCATCTTTCCTTCATCAATTTTCCTGCTAACCTTCTTGAGAAACTACAAGATTGATTAAACACGGCCAACCACACACAAAGCCATGTTGACTATCTCTAATCAGTTTCTGTCTATGGAGACAATCTCTTAAGAGCACCCTCCAATAATTTATCTACTACAGACATCAGACTCGCCTATAATTTCCAGGGTTACTTTTGGAGCCCTTTTTTTAAACAATGGATCAACGTGAACTATCCTTCAATACTCATTATTTCTTCCAGAGCTCCTGCAATTTCCACACTAGCCTCCGTCAAGGTTTGAGGGAATATCTTGTCAATCCCTGGGAATTTATCCATCCTTATTTGCTTTAAGATAGCAAGCACTTCCTCCATGACCCCACTGCTTGTTTTCCTTACTTCCCATTACTCTTTGTCCTTTTACTGATGAAATGAAAAACATTCAAGATCTCTCCCATCTCTTTTGGCTCATACAAAGTTGATCACTCTGATCTTCAAGCAAACCAATTTTGTCCCTTGTGATCCTTTTGCTCTCAATATATCTGTAGAAACCATTAGGATTTTCCTTCACATTATCTGCCAAAGTAACCTCATACCTTCGTTTAGCCTTCCTGATTCCTTACTTGATTTTTGTACATTTTTTTATACACAAGTACATTTGCTCGGTGTGGCCGATACTTGATATACACCTCTCTCTTTCTGAACCAGATCCCCAATATCCCTCAAAAACTAAGGTTCCATATGCCTTTGATCCTGACAAGAACATACACACTGTACTCTTTAAATTTCACCTTTGAAGGTCCTCCACTTACCTCGCACACCCTTGCCCAAAAACAATTTATCCCAATCCATGCATTCTAGATCCTTTCTCATTTCCTCAAAATTGGCCTTTCTCCAATTTAGAATCTCAACTCCAAGCCTAGACCTATCCCTCTCCATAATTAACTTGAAACTAATACCATTATGATCACTGGATTCAAAATGTTCCCCTACACGTACTTCTGTCACTTATTCATTCCCTAATAGGAGATCCAGTATTACATTCTCTCAAGTTTGTACCTCTATATATTGATTTAATAAAACTTTCCTGAACACATTTTGAAAACTCCAAGCCATCCAGCCCTTTTACAGGAGTCCCAGTCAATATGTGGAAAATTAAAATCTACTATTACAGCCTTGTTTCCTGCAGCTGTCTTTGTTATCTCTCAATAGATTTGCTCATCCAATTCTCATTGACTATTGGGTAATCTATAATACAAACCCCATGAGTGGGGTCATACCTTTCCCGTTCCTCAGCTCCACTCATATAGCCTCAGTAGATGAGCCCTGTGGTCTGTCCTGCCTGAGCACAGCTGTGATATTTTCCCTGATGAGCAATGCCACTCCTCCCCCTTGCCCAGGTCTATCCTGTTGAAAGCAATGGAAGCCTGCAACATTGAACTGCCACTAATGGCCACAATGTTATAATCTCACATGCCAATCCACATTAACAATGCATGGAATTCTCACATCTTTTCCCTCCTCCACTCCTCAATCAACTCTGGCACTGTGGTTCCCATCCTCCTGCAAATCTAGCTTAAACCCACTGGAGCAGCACTTGCAATCCATCTGCCCTTCATCAAGATATGAATGTCACTAAGCATCTGAACAAAAGAACTGGGAGGGGGGGGGGGGGAGGGTGACACTGAACTAGTCTACTAGTGTCATCTTACCTTGACCATATTTTCTCCCCTGGTCTAATTCCCCTCCCCATCTACACCCGCGACACCTCACATGCCATCCATCTCTTCAATGGCTTCAGTTTCCCTGGACTGGACTGGATCATCTTCATGATGGATGCCCAATTCCTTGATACATCCATCCCCTACAAAGAAGAGACCAAAGGCCCGACCAGTCACCCTCTACCACCACCCTCCACTGCCTGGCAGAACTGGTCTTCACTTTAAATAATTTTTCCTTTAACTCATCTCACTTCCTCCAAATTAAAGGAATAGCCATGGGTACCTCAATGGGTCCCAGCTGCACCTGCCTGTTTGTAGAACAATCCATGCTGCAAGCCTACACAGGTCCAGAACTCTTCCTCCAGTATATAGATGACTACATTGGGGATGTCTCATGCACCTGCAGTGAATTTGTCAACTCCATCCACTTCGCGGCCCAATCTCAAATTCACTTGGTCCATCTCCGATACACTCTTCTTTTCCTGGATCTCTGCCTTCACCTCAGGAGACTAGCTTTCCACTGATATAAACTACCTTGACTACACTTCCTCACACCCTGTCCCCTGCAAGGATTCTATTCCCTTCTCTAAACTTCTCAATCTCCACCACGTTTCTAAGATGAGGTCTTCCAGTACAGATCTTCTGAAATGTTTGCCTTCTTCCACAAATGTGGCTTCCCCTCCACCACTATCAACTCAGCCCTCTCCTGCAAATCCTCCATTTTCCGCTCCTCTGTCCTGGTTCCCTCTGCCCCCAGATGCAACAAACATAGGATCCTCCTCATCCTCACCTACCACCCCACCAGCCTCCATATCCAACACACTATCTGCCAAAATTTCTAGCACTTACTATAGGATTTCCCCACTGACATTTGTACCCACACCTCCTCCCTCACCAAGGTTTGGGGCCCCAAACAGGCCTCACAAGTGATGCAACACTTCACTTGTATATCCACAGGACTGATTTACTGCATCCAGTGCTCCCTCTGTGTCCTTCTCTACATCGGAGAGACTGGTCGCAGAAAAGATCACTTCGCTGATCACCTCTGCTCCCTCTGCCACCACAGAGACCTCCCAACTATTTCAATTCTGAGTCACACTCCCATAATCACATATCCCATCCTAACCACCTGCAGACAATATTTCCTTATTGTCTGGACTTTAACATTAAATTCTCTGCTTTCTCCTAACCTGCTCACCTTTTTCCCCCTCCCCCCACCCCTCCTTCCCTGATTGCTGCTGTTCTCTCCTTCCCTTCTCCACCTATCATCTCCTGTCTTTGCCACCCCTTTCCCTCCTCCACTCTTTTGTTTGAACGCCTGCCGACAATCTTTCAATAAGGGGCTCAATCCTGAAACATCGGGATGTAATTTTACCTTTGCTACATGAAGGACACTATTTGACCAGCTGAGTTTACCAACAGTTTGTGTTTTTATGTCTTTGTGGTTTGCACCGAGGTCGAGTCGTTTCATCCAGTTATACTTGTGCAATCAGATGACAATAAACTCGACTTGACCAGTCATTCCATGTCAACCATACTGACTGGGAGGGCCTCACAAAAAAATTCAAATCGCACTGCATGGCGTTCTGCGATTTGCAGTGGCACATCACAGTGTGCCAACAACTACAAAAAGTTCTGTGAGAGCAGAAGAGCGACAAGGCACTGCGTTCATCTTTGCTTGTGAAGGGATGGGCCATGATGATGACTTAGATCCTTAAAATGTAAAGGACTCTTTATGAGTGCACTGTAGCTTCTCTTGCACTTTCTCAGTTTTATTTCTTTTAATACATCCACATCTATGCTACATTCATCCATGGTCCAATCAGTTGCGCAGCACATACATCAAAGAAATACAATGGCCAACCCTCAGTCGGCCATTCTGCACTTTAATTGGACACAACTTGACGGATTCACCCTGATCGAGTCATTCACAATCACTGTTGTCGCTGCTGCTGTTATCCAACTCTTTCAAGGTCCTCCTGTTTATGTGAGGAAAATAAATAATTCCACAATTATACTTTGAAAACCATTGTTATTAACTAATCTGTTTTTAACCTTACAGTTAAACTCTGATAGTCCATTATCAGACTAGAAACACTGATATTTCCCATGCTCCCCTGAAACTCACTGGAGTGCCACTTCCTTCATACCCTTTAAACTGTCCAGGCAAACTGGGAAGTTATAAAAAGGGTGTAACATTAAATAATAGAAAATTTAAAGTGTTCTGGAGTGCTAATAATAACATCCAATACTCCAGAAAATCGGTTAGTCCAGCACCAAACCCCAAGCATTGGAGTTTTACTGTGTTCTTAGTCAATGCACAACAGGCATTCCCTTGGATTGATATGTTAGCCATAGCTGGTTACATCTTGAACTATTGCATGTAGACAAGATTACCTTTCTTCATCAGTCAGCTCAAATTCTGCCATAACCCGATCCAAGAACTCAGAGGTTGAAGGTAGACTGAAAGTACTAGCCAGCTTCACTAGGTCCACAGCCAGAGTCTTGTTGCTGCTTCCCTTTGCGTGGTCCAGGAACTCGTCCAGTAGAACTTTGCTGAGTAAAAAGGAGACTTCAGATATTCCTCAAAAGCATCTTTTGTTTTAAAGTATAAACATCACACAAAGTAATAATCAGTGCGGGGACCAGCTTACCTAGGGACTCTGTTGTTTGCTTTAAAAAGTGGCAGCATCTCCCTAGGGACAGAGATAACAAGTGATTGAACTGTACAGGCCAAGTCACAAACTGTCTTTTTAAGCTGGATTCATCACTAGTTAAGAATGCCAGTGACCTATGAAGACCAAGACATTTTTGGAGCCAAAGGCATGCAGTAAATATGGGAAATAGTTTGCTCTGACTCTCCATAAGAGCAGCATCTCCTTAATTTGTATTGGATCCAGGATAAGGCATCTCTGGAATAAATAAAAGGGTTGAACATGGTTGATGTGGAATGAAAGTTTCCACTTGAAGTTTTGAAGAGAGGTGAAAATAGAAATCACTTTCATATCAAATATTGTGTTCAATTAGACAAGATTAAATATGAAATAAACAGGCATGTGGTACAGGCTTCTAAGTGGAAGTGTGGAATGGGAACATTAATATTGAGACTTATTGCATTTTACATAAATGACTATGCACCACATTAGGAACATTGAACAAAGTGAAGGAAGAGACACCAAGTCCTACAACGTCTGTGCTAATTATGATGGCCCTCTACACGAATCCCCTCTGCTTGCACATGGTCCTCAACGCTCTGTCCCTTGTACATTCATGCCTGTGTGCATCTTAAACATTGCTGCCGTATCTGCTTCCACCACTTCACCTGGGAACATGTCCCATGATCCGACAATACTGTGCAAAAAAAAGTGCCTAAAATCTCCTCTGTACACCTCACTTTAAAACTATTCCCTTAGCATTAGGTATTTCCACCCTGGCAATAAGATTGGGAAATTTATAATTTTCTTTTATTCTCTGGATCTTGAAATTTTGTACTCGCTTACCTTTCTACTTTGGGCATTTATTATGCGATGAATTAGATTGAAAGAAACCACTGTGCTTTGCATTGAAGCGTTTCTCGTCTACGATCATTAGATGCACCTGGGTTCCCTACGCATTAGCTCAGCAACAGCTTAATTCCATGCTCCCAAAGTGTACCCTTGGCTGTACTTAAATTTTAAATTTAGACATTCTGCCCACAAGCCTATACCGACCACCCAATTGATCTACAACCCCCAGTACATTTTGAAGAGTGAGAGGAAACTGGAGCCCTGGGGAAAACCCATGCAGACATGGGGAGAATGTATGAACTCCTTACGGACAGAGCGGGATTCAAACCCTGGTCCCAATTGCTGGTGGTGCGACAGTGTTGAGCTAGCTGTGCTGTTGTACTGCTAACCTACGTCCTCCAAGTCAGACCATCATGTAGACTGCTGTGGCCAGTCCACAATGATGGACTAATATTATTTAATTTCAATTAAAATTTCTAGATGGAGCCTAAAAGAGAAGGCACTTATGCTCAAGAAGTCTTGGTGCTGGATACAAACCCCATGTAATAGTTAAAATGCCAATACAGTACTTGCCATTTTGCCCCCTGCCATCCCCAACCACTTTATTATCCCTGGCTCATTGTTAAAAACATGATTATAGAAATTGTGCCAGAGTGTATTTTAATAGCTGGTTACTCTTTATTAAAAAAATGAAGCAGCTCCTTTTGAACCAACAATCATTTTAAAGCTGATTTGTTCACCACAAGTTGCTCTTCACAATATTTACCAAGCATCTTGAAATCGACCTCCTCTTAGAATCAGGACAGTCACATTTCCCAAAGATGCAGCAGTCCATTTCAAGATTTTCTGCTGGTCCTTCATATAGGTCGCCTTAATATCTAATGCTGTGTCAGAAAAGGCAGCTTGCAGCTGTAAAGACATTTATTGGTTAATTTTGGTTCCTGTGCCAAGGACTGTAATATTAGGAATCTCATGTTCCTTCTGTATCACAATGAGACTTGTTTGTGGAAACAGGTGGATAATGTGGTAGATATGAACCCAATCATTCAGAATGTCTCAGTGTTAAATTGGACACCTGACCCCATTCTTGACTTGATATCAGATTCCTTTATTGTCATGTAATAATACAAAACGTAATATTACACAAAATTGCTTTGTGCCTGCTGTAAGGTGAAGAGTCACCATTAGTGTTGCCCAGCGCCCCTCACAGTAAGGGAGAAAGAGAAGCAACGAGTCCCTTCAGAGCAGAGTCACTGAGTGTCTGTGGATTCACCTGCAGCGCTTCTGCAGCCACAAAGGCTCCAGTTCAATCCATTGGTAACCTGAGCTCCAGATTGCTGACACAATCAGGAAGCCTTCAGTGCTCAAGGCCCTTCAGGAAGCCTTCTTACCCCCAGCATCCTATCGAATTCTGGCTCCAATATATTTGTTCCCATGAGCCAGTCTCCAGGAGCCCGCAATTCCTGCAGCTGCCTGGACTGCAAGTCACCCGTAGCCTGTGTGGGTCTCTGTGCTAAACTTCTTGCTGATTCACTGTTGTGGTCACCATCCTGGAGAGTTGTCTCCTTTGCCTCTCCTTCTCAAAGGTGGTTGTGGGGGTGGGGGTGTTCTCCCGGGTTCTGGTGCCCTGCGCTGGTCCCCAACTGCCCGGGGTCTGCAAGCCCTCGTGGCTGATGCTGAGCATAGGTGCTGCCATCTTGGGCACAGACCTCCGTGGTTGCAGTATTTTACTTACAAACAACATCAGCTTCTTGAACAGGCAGTTTAAAGTCTATTTGGAGTGGCTGGCATTAGTAGTTGAACTCTTTGGACCAACAGCGTGTCTCCGTTCTCCTGGATCTGCACCAGTGACAGCACAGCCATACAAAAAGGAATATAATCACACTTTGGATTCTGTCCTGTTTAAAGCCTGGACTTGCTTGGAGACTGGTCTTGTTTCTTGCTAATATCTATGTTTGGCTGTTTCCCCATACACCTTAATATACACCTTCCACCCCATTATTTATTCCACTGTTCATTCGGAACACTCATAATTGTGCCAAGACCATGCTGCCAATTCTATGCTGTTCTGTTCCATGCTACTAAAAAATATTGACCATCATGCCTGTCTGTTGGTCAGTCTACTACATGCTGGATTTGGAACTTCTAATCCATACAAGCACGTTTATGGGAAATGAGAGAACCATAGAACATCACAGCACATTTATAATATCACTTCTTGCTAAGCTACCATCATCACTTCGGTTTCAAACAATAATCTTGTGTTAGGCTCCACTCACTTAACCAGCTCAACCCTCACCAAGTTCTGGTTTCTAACTATTCCTGTCCTCATCAATCAAAATCGTCTTTCAATTTTTTTTTCTGAGTGCTTAAAATTTACCTTGGGTAAGAATACTTTCCCACTTTTAAACAAAGTACAAGGTTGAACAAGAAACCTGATGCTTGGGTTGAGGGCAATGCTAGAAAAATTCTGCGGACTATGCAGCCTCCATAGGAAGTAAAGGATAACCAATGTTTCGGGTCTGGGCCTTTCGTCAGGTATATACGACTTTCTCCAGAACATTTGTGTATTGCAAAGTCTGAATGAATTTGTTATTGTGGTTTGATGCAATTCCTACATTTGTACTCTTCAGTCTTTAGAGCTGAGGTTTAGTCAGGGTTTTCTGAAGAATTGTTTACCACTTTCAACATCTCTGCAAGGTTATTCTCAGCTCCTTTCCACAGTGATTACTTCATATCTAAACTTTCCCATTCTGGTGTTCTCTACATAGCCGCTGGGCCTCAAACACAATGCCTCATCTAGTGAGGTGTGAAACTGGCCATGTTATTCAGTTGCAGATTTCATAAGAAATCCTTATTTTGGCTGGAAGGTCAGTTAAAATTGCCCATTCTGTTCAATTTAAAAGCAGATTCCACTGACGTTCTCGGTATTGTTCAGCTCGATCTTCGGATTTATTATTGCTGAGTCAAGCCCACAATTTCCTACCACAAGGATTAACCACCACCACTGGGTTGAAGCAGTTTGCCAGCATTACATCAAGAAACCACAACAATCTAAATATGACACATTGGAATGTAAAAATACATAGTTGTATTCCCGTCAAGAAAATTTCCTATAACTTAAATAAGTATGACATATTTTTACAAGTTTGGCATCCATATTTACAAATCTCTGGTGTAAACCTTTAATTATGTTCATCCAAATCCTTGAAACTCTGTTGATCTTCTCCAAAAAAAATTAATTGAATATGAATTTATGATCCGTGGAGTGTGCGGCTCTTTTCACCAATCCATCTTGCTTTTCTTCTTTCTTTCCTTTTGCTTTATTTTTTCTTGCTTTTCTTTCCAAAACTATCTTTTTCGTTTCTTTGGGGTCTTTCTTGGGTGGGTTGGGGGATTGGGCTCTAACCATCATGGAGTAAATTCTGGATTTATTTTTGCACGTACTTTTTAACCTTGTACTTGACTGCATGTGTGGTCAAAAAAATTTTAAATATATATAAAAAAACAATAAACATCACCCTGATGTTACTGAACACACTTCAATCAGCTTGCAGGGTCACCCACTTCCATGAATTTATGTTGAAATCATCTGTGCTTACATAATGTAATTCCCCTCCCCCCCTCCCCCCACTTATTACATTGTTATTACTGTAGCAGTAATAACAACGTACAGAAATATCAATGATCTCAGTGACGTTCCTTACCTCTGGAGGGTGCTTGTCCCGACCCATCAGTTCAAGCACTTCCTCCACAAGATCCTCCTTGTTACTGTGACCAAGGTACTTAATGTCTGTGGAAAATATGGAGACTCAAACAATTTGTTTGGCATATTATATGTCAAAGTATTTTACAACAAATGAAATGGTAAGCAAAACTCAATTGTCCTTTGCAAGCTCCCAAAAATAGCTAAAGGACAATGACCAGATAATGAATGAGTGATTAAAAACTGAATTGGTCTCTTCAAAATATGCATTCTTGTCTGCTCACTTGAGACAACAGACAAGAGATGTTTGTTGTCGTCGATAAAATAGATCAGACTGGATTTTTGTGCTCCAGACCCTCAGGGGTGACTTGAGCCCACAGTCTCTGAAATAGTGTGTACTGCACCGCAATCAGCCCTGAGCTGGTGAAAGTCAGATTACAGCCTCCACTCAAGAACAGGGAACTGACAAATCCCTGCCATGCACCAATGAACAGCTGAGTTGCACCAACCTTTCCAGATGTGTGGAATCAACTGCAACTGGTTCTCGGTGTCCAAAGCCTGCAGCAGATCTTTCACACCCTGCACATTGGGATAGTATAGCTGGAAAAAAAAGAGTTCACCCTTCAGTCTCATACTCTTCATTAGATTGTGCAGCCCTCGATGTTGTGCCGACCCATATATTCTTTCCTTTTTTTTTTATTTTTTTAAATTTTTTATTTTTCACACCATAAACCACATTAACCATGATACATACTTTTTCCTTTTCAAATATATACAGTGCCATTTTCTCCACCCCCCTCCCTCCTCCCATCCCACCCTCCCTACTTCCCCCCTCCCATCCATTTAAAGTACAAAATCTAGGATACATTAAACCTGTCAAACAATGTTGTCATTCATTAAAAATAAACAAGAAATTCCACTGAGTCAACTCTTCTCACTTCCCTCTCCTTTCGTTAATTTAGGTAGTGAATGTCCCCGGTAGGTTTTCGCTATTGTGTTTCATGTAAGGCTCCCATATTTGTTCAAATATTTCAATATTATTTCTTAAACTATATGTTATTTTTTCTAATGGAATACATTTATTCATTTCCATATACCATTGTTGTATTTTCAAATTATCTTCCGATTTCCAGGTTGACATAATACATTTTTTTTGCTACGGCTAGAGCTATCTTAACAAATCTTTTTTGTGCATCCTCCAAATCAATTCCAAATTCTTTGCTTTCCATGCCACCCAGGAGGAAGACCTCTGGATTCCCTGGCACGTTGTTCTCTGCAATTTTATTTAATATTTGGTTTAGATCCTCCCAAAATCTTTCCACTTTCTCACACCGCCGCTCCCACCTCTCCCTTACATCGAAAACATCTATCAGATACTGCCGGGCCCCATCTATTCAACTCCCGAGGTGCAATGCACAGCCTGTGCATCCAGCTACACTGCATCACACGCAACCTCGCACCCATTGCACTTCTCATCGTTCCAGGACACAACCCCCTATCTTCATATTTAAATCTTGCTCCCATTCCCGTCCAGCTCCACCATTTGTTTCCTCACTCTCCCCCCCTCGCAAATCTTTTGATTATCATTGTATCTGTATCCACACACTCAAAGCCACCTCCCTCCGGTAAACTCAGACTGCCTCCCAATTTGTCCCTCAAGTAGGATCTCAATCGGCAACATGCCAGCACCGTATCCTGAGCCATATTGTATTTATCCTTCATTTGTTCAAAGGATAACAATCTACCTCCTGAAAAACAATTTTCCATTCTCTCGATCCCCCCCTCTCCCATTCTCCAAAGGAAAGGCCATCCACTGTAAAAGGGAGTAACCTACCTTGCGTCAATATTAGTTTTGGTAATTGATAATCTGTTCTATTTCTCTCTACATGAATCTTCTTCCAAATATTGAGGAGATGATGTAATATTAGAGAACTTCTACGCTGCACCAATCCTCCATCCCATCTATATAATATGTGTTCAGGTATCTTTTCCCCTATTTCATCTAATTCTAATCTAGTCCAATCTGGCTTTTCCCTTGTTTGATAAAAATCTGATAGGTATCTTAATTGTGCGGCTCTATAATAATTTTTAAAGTTTGGCAGTTGTAAGCCTCCTTGTTTATACCATTCTGTTAATTTATCTAGTGCTATCCTCGGTTTTCCCCATTTCCATAAAAATTTCCTTATTATTTTCTTTAACTCCTTGAAGAATTTCTCTGTCAGGTGTATTGGCAATGCCTGAAATAGGTATAATATCCTTGGAAAAATGTTCATTTTAATACAGTTTATCCTTCCTATTAGTGTTAGTGGTAAATCTTTCCAATGCTCTAAATCGTCCTGTAATTTTTTCATTAGTGGATAATAATTGAGTTTATATAGTTGGCCGAGATTTTTATTTATTTGTATACCTAGATATCTTATTGCTTGCATTTGCCATCTGAATGGTGATTCCTTCTTAAATTTTGAGAAATCCGCATTATTCATAGGCATTGCTTCACTTTTTATTTACGTTAATCTTGTAACCCGACACTTCTCCATATTCCTTCAATTTCTTATATAATTCTTTTATTGATAGTTCTGGTTCTGTTAAGTATACTATAACATCATCTGCAAATAAACTGATTTTATATTCCTTGTCTTTTATTTTTATCCCTTTTATATTATTTTCTGTTCTTATCAATTCTGCTAGTGGTTCTATAGCTAACGCGAACAATAAAGGTGATAGTGGGCATCCCTGCCGTGTTGACCTGCTTAAGTTAA
This sequence comes from Narcine bancroftii, assembly GCF_036971445.1. NCBI lineage: Eukaryota > Metazoa > Chordata > Chondrichthyes > Torpediniformes > Narcinidae > Narcine > Narcine bancroftii. The sequence goes on from NC_091471.1 coordinate 27,296,043, forward strand.
ATTGCTTTGATACATATCCATTTACTGTCACTTTCGCCAATGGTCCCTTATATAATGCTTTAATCCAATTAATATACTTCTCTGGTAAACTGAATTTTTGCAATACTTTGAATAAATAATTCCATTCTACTCTGTCAAAGGCCTTCTCTGCGTCTAAAGCAACTGCTACTGTTGGCGCTTTACTCCCTTCTACTGCATGGATTAAATTAATAAATTTACAAATATTGTCTGTTGTGCGTCTTTTTTTAATAAATCCAGTTTGGTCTAGATTTACCATTTTCGGTACATGCTCTGCTAATCTGTTTGCTAATAGTTTAGCTATTATCTTATAATCTGTGTTAAGTAAAGATATTGGTCTATATGACGCTGGTGCGAGTGGATCTTTCCCTTGCTTTAGTATTACTGTAATTATTGCTGTTTTACATGAATCTGGTAAGCTTTGTGTTTTATCAATCTGGTTGATTACTTCCAGGAGGGGAGGAATTAATAAATCTTTAAATGTTTTATAGAATTCTATTGGGAATCCATCCTCTCCTGGTGTTTTATTATTTGGTAATTTTTTTATTATCTCTTGTATTTCTACTATTCCAAATGATTCTGTTAATTTATTTTGCTCCTCTATTTGTAGTTTTGGTAGTTCAATTTTAGTTAGAAATTCATCTATTTTCCCTTCTTTCCCTTCGTTTTCAGTTTGGTATAATTGTTCATAGAATTCTCTAAAGTTTTCCTTGATCTCCTTTGGATTATATGTGATTTGCTTGTCTTTTTTCCTTGATGCCAATACCATTTTCTTAGCTTGTTCTGTCTTAAACTGCCATGCTAGAATTTTGTGCGTTTTTTCCCCTAGTTCATAATATTTCTGTTTTGTCTTCATTATATTCTTCTCCACCTTATATGTTTGTAGTGTTTCATATTTTATTTTTTTATCTGCCAATTCTCTTCTTTTAGTTGTATCTTCCTTCATTGCTAATTCTTTTTCTATATTTACTATTTCCCTTTCCAACTGCTCTGTTTCCTGATTATAGTCCTTCTTCATCTTGGTTACATAACTTATTATTTGCCCTCTAATGAACGCTTTCATTGCATCCCATAGTATAAACTTATCTTTCACTGATTCCGTGTTTATTTCAAAATACATTTTAATTTGTCTTTCAATGAATTCTCTAAAATCCTGCCTTTTGAGTAACATGGAGTTTAATCTCCATCTATACATTCTTGGAGGGATGTCCTCTAACTTTATTGTCAATATTAAGGGTGAATGGTCCGATAATATTCTAGCTTTATATTCTGTTTTTCTTACTCTATCTTGCATACGAGCTGATAACAAAAATAGGTCTATTCTTGAGTATGTTTTATGTCTAGCCGAGTAATATGAATATTCCTTTTCCTTTGGGTGTTGTTTCCTCCATATATCCAAAAGTTGCATTTCTTCCATCGATTTAATTATAAATTTGGTTACTTTGTTCTTTCCGTTAATTTTTTTTCCCAGTTTTGTCCATATTTGAATCTAAATTCAGGTTAAAATCCCCTCCCATTAATATGTTCCCTTGCGTATCTGCTATCTTCAAAAAAATATCTTGCATAAACTTTTGATCTTCTTCGTTAGGTGAATATACATTGAGTAGATTCCAAAACTCCGAATATATCTGACATTTTATCATTACATATCTCCCTGCTGGAGATATTATTTCCCCTTCTATTTTAATTGGCACATTTTTACTAATTAATATAGCTACTCCTCTTGCTTTTGAATTATATGACGCTGCTGTTACGTGCCCTACCCAATCTCTCTTTAATTTCTTGTGCTCCAATTCAGTTAAATGTGTTTCTTGCACAAATGCTATATCAATTTTTTCTTTTTTCAGTAAATTTAGCAGTTTCTTCCTTTTAATTTGGTTATGTATTCCGTTAATATTCAAAGTCATATAGTTCAGCGTAGCTATTTTATACTTTGTTTATCTTCCCTTTCCGTTTCTCCATCATTACCTTTCCTTCTTATCCATTTCTGCTTTCTTGTTTTGAACACTTTATAAGACAACATTTCTAAAACATCAAACATTTTCCCTGTTCTCCTATTTAAAACTTCTTTAACCCCAATCTCCCCTCCCCCTCCTGAGTTGTCCTTTATCCCTTGTCGGACAACCACATCTCCCCTCTCCATTTGGATTTGCGAATTCACTCGCAAACGTCAGCTGATTTTGCAGTGACCGTAACTCCTCCCCACCCAGCTCCCCCCAGAAAAGATTTCAATTTTCATATGTAACAAAGGTCACTCTTTTAATTCCCTCATTCCCTCTATTCCATTTCCCTCCCTTATTAATTCTTGTCTATACTCTCTATATTTTCCTCTAAATACGGATACATTCATGTATGCACACGATATATATATATATATATATATATATATATATATGTGTGTGTGTGTATATATATATATATATATTTCTTTGGCTTGGCTTCGCGGACGAAGATTTATGGAGGGGGTAAAAAGTCCACGTCAGCTGCAGGCTCGTTTGTGGCTGACAAGTCCGATGCGGGACAGGCAGACACGATTGCAGCGGTTGCAGGGGAAAATTGGTGGGTTGGGGTTGGGTGTTGGGTTTTTCCTCCTTTGCCTTTTGTCAGTGAGGTAGGCTCTGCGGTCTTCTTCAAAGGAGGTTGCTGCCCGCCAAACTGTGAGGCGCCAAGATGCACGGTTTGAGGCGATATCAGCCCACTGGCGGTGGTCAATGTGGCAGGCACCAAGAGATTTCTTTAGGCAGTCCTTGTACCTTTTCTTTGGTGCACCTCTGTCACGGTGGCCAGTGGAGAGCTCGCCATATAACACGATCTTGGGAAGGCGATGGTCCTCCATTCTGGAGACGTGACCCATCCAGCGCAGCTGGATCTTCAGCAGCGTGGACTCGATGCTGTCGACCTCTGCCATCTCGAGTACTTCGACGTTAGGGATGTAAGCGCTCCAATGGATGTTGAGGATAGAGCGGAGACAACGCTGGTGGAAGCGTTCTAGGAGCCGTAGGTGGTGCCGGTAGAGGACCCATGATTCGGAGCCGAACAGGAGTGTGGGTATGACAACGGCTCTGTATACGCTTATCTTTGTGAGGTTTTTCAGTTGGTTGTTTTTCCAGACTCTTTTGTGTAGTCTTCCAAAGGCGCTATTTGCCTTGGCGAGTCTGTTGTCTATCTCATTGTCGATCCTTGCATCTGATGAAATGGTGCAGCCGAGATAGGTAAACTGGTCAACAATATATATATATATATATATATACACACACACACATATACCCCTTTACACACATACATATAAATCATGGTCATTTTTACTCTTATTACATGTCTTCATCTCTCTGCTTGTTTTGTAGTTGTTCTGCAAATTTCCTTGCTTCCTCTGGATCCGAGAATAGTCTGTTTTGTTGCCCTGGAATAATTATTTTAAGTACCGCTGGGTACCTTAACATAAATTTATATCCTTTTTTCCATAAGATCGTTTTCGCTGTATTGCAAAACTTATGTCTGGATAGAAAATTTTTTTTTGACCTTTATATTCCAGTGGCTTTTTGTCCTCTCTTACTTTCTTCATTGCTTTCTCCAATATATTTTCTCTTGTTGTATATCTTAAGAATTTTACTAAAATGGTTCTTGGTTTTTGCTGCGGTTGTGGTTTCGGGGCTAAAGTTCTATGTGCCCTCTCTATTTCCATTTCTTCCTGTAATTCTGGTCTTCCCAGGACCCTGGGGATCCAATCTTTTATAAATTCTCTCATATTCTTGCCTTCTTCATCTTCCTTAAGGCTCACTATCTTTATATTATTTCTTCTATTATAGTTTTCTATCATATCTATCTTCTGAGCTAACAGCTCCTGTGCCTCTTTAGCTTTTTTATTAGATTCTTCTAATTTCTCTTTTACTTCCATATCTACAAATGTTTCTCGTTTTTCCATATTTTCCACTCTTTTTGCCAATTCTGATATGGCCACTTCCATTTTATTCATTCTTTCTTCTGCATTCTTAATTCTTTTTATCTCATCAAATTCTTGTAATTGCCATTCTTTCACTGATTCCATATATTCTTTAAAAAGAGCTACATCCATTGTCTTGCTTTTCTCTTCTTCTTCCACTTCTTTCTGTTCTTCTTCTTCTTCTTCCTCTGGGTTGACCATCTGTTGTTTCCATGTTTTCTTTTTACCCTCTTCTTTCTTGTTGTCATTATTGTCTGTGTTCTGCACCTGCTGCTGTGCTGCAGATGTCTCTCTCAGCTGTGGAGATCGACTCCACAGCTGTCCCCCCCACTCGTCAGTGTGTTTTTTTTCATGCATATCGCGCATGCGCGGTTGCGCACTTTTACTCGGCTCTGCGAGCCATTTTTGTAGTCCCGAGCCCGGGACCTCCACTGACCTGTGGGAGCGGGCCTCTCTCTCCGCGGCGGGCCTCTTCGGACAGGTAAGGCCTTCACCTTCTTCTTCCGACGTCTTTCCTTCTTCTTTTCTTCCCGTTGTTTTTGGTTTTTCTTTCTTCGCTGCCATTTTCTTAACACTTTTACTTTCATTTTGTTTTGGTTTTTAAGTTTGTGCCTTTGCTTTTTCTCTATCTTTTTTTTAACTTTTCTCGAGAGGGCTGGAGTTCCCCTACCGGCCACTACTCCATCACGTGACTCCTCCCCCATATATTCTTTCCTTAAAAAAAGTACTAAACCCACCCTACTCCATAACCCTCTATTTTTCTTCCATCCATGTGCCTGTCCAAGTCTCTTAAATGCCCCTAATATTCCAGCTGCCACCACCATCCCTGACAAGGCATTCCAGGCACCCACAACTCTGTAAAAAAAAACTTACCCCTGATGTCTCCCCTAAATTTTCCTCCCTTAACTTTGTACATATTGCTGTGTATAAGCCTGCCATGTCACCCTTCCATATCTCTCTCTCTCTCTCTGAATGCCAGTAGCCACCTTAGTCTAATGGTATAAAAGAATGAGAAAGTACCACATCTCCAAGTCTTAATTGCGCAAGTGCATACACGACAGTGGCAACGAGGAACGAAACGAAACCTACGCGTGCTCCATGCACCAACCAGGGAAAGGAAGCAAAAGAATTAAGGTAAAAGGTGACTACCTATCGAACTCCATGAGTTCCCACCAAAAGATCAAATCAAAAGCATGCCAAGATGGTGGTGGGAAAGTTTGGAGAAATCAAAGAAGCAGATGCAAGTTGGGGTAATTACCTAGAACCATTTAACCACTACTGCGTAGCCCATAATATTATTGAAGCCCAGGTAAACTGAAAACGTGCCCTATTCCTCAGTATAATGGGCAGAAAAACATTCAATCTCCTTTTAAGCCCCAGATCACTGGTTATGGTAGAAAGTTAACGATTCAATGAAAGGAAACAAATGCCAGGGGAGGCAGTAAGTGAATACCTCGCAGTGTTGTGTAAACTGTCCAAGTACTGTCATTTCGAGCAGTTTCTGACCCAAGCACTTCAAGACAGACACCGACGGTGATGGGGTTGGCAGATCGCCAGGCAAAACAGAAATTACTGGCAATGGATGATGAACTCTCAAGATCGCTTATAGAACTGTCTGCAGCTTGGAAATGGCAGACAAAAATTTGGATGTGGGCCAACAAGACCTGCTGGTCGGGAGGTTTTCCCGCCAACAGGGCTTCCATTGTGGGAAGTACAACCATCACCCAGAAAGCTGTTTCTTCAAAAATTCCAAATGCCATCGATGCAAGAAAAAAGGACAAATCAAATTGAGATGTCCAATTAAAGAAACAGTAGAATGAAGCTGAACTCAAAATGCTGATAACCACCCAACCGAGGTCAAAGTGCTAGCAGAGAGAGAGAGAGAGAGAGAGAGAGAGAGAGAGAGAGAGAGAGAGAGGGTCTGACAATGAACATAGCAACAACTCTGAAGACGACAAAACAACAGCTGCAGTCTTGCACATCCGAAAGATAAACGAAAAAGGCACAGCAATTTATATTCAACTAAAAGTAAACAACCAACCTCTGAAAATAGAACTCAACACAGGAGCTACAGTGTCTCTCATGCCATTACATTTAAAGCAAAGGTGAAAACAACTGAAGTTACACTGAGATCTGTTACAGGAGACAAAATCAAAGTGTTTGGGAAATGTACGGTCAAGGTACAATACAAGCAACAACAACCAAAAACACTATATCTCTACATCATAGATACCCAGGCACCAGCACTTTTAAGAAACTGGCTATAACACATTCCCCTAGACTGACTGGAGATCAGTTCAATACTGACTAAACCACGAAGACAACACCCAGCAAGAACTCAATGACCATGCTGTGTTCTTCAAACAAGGGTTGGTAAAGATCAAAGGGGTTCAAACTAAACTGCAATGAAAAGAGAATGTGGAACCAAAGTTCATCAAAGCTAGGACAGTTCCATTTGCAATGAAAGGAAAAATTGAAGCTGAGTTAAATAGATTAAAAGATGAAGGCATATTAGACCCAAAAGAATACAGTGAATGGGCAACACCCATTGTACCTGTATGGAAAGCAAACAGTGAGATTTGCATTTGCACCGATTACAAAGTCACCATCAATCAGGCACTAAAAGTACCAGAACTTCCCATGCCCAAAGCAGAACTATTTCAAGCACTAAATGGAGGGCAAAAGTTCACAAAACTAGATCTGTCACAGACATACCAACAAATAGAGTTGGACAAAGAATCAAGACAACATGCGACAATCAATGCCCACCTGGGACTGTTCACCTGTACACAGGCCATACAGAATCTCAGGAGCACCTGCAACTTTTCAAACTACAATGGACAAATTACTACACGGAATACCAGTGGGATGTTACCTCGATGCTACCATCTTCACGGGCCGAAACAACAAGGAACACTTACAAAACCTTGAAAAGGTCCTACACAGGCCAACATACGACTATGACAGGATAAGTGTGTCTTCATGCTGCCCTCGGTGACATATTTAGGATTTACAATCAACAAGGAGGGGGTATGTATGGATCCAGCAGTCACAGAAGCTGTTTGCAAAGCCCCATATCCAACCAACAAGTCGGAATTACAGTCTTTTCTAGACCTTATTAGCAACATATCCCTAACATGTCTACATTATGCAGCCCCCTAAGCCACCTACTCAAGAAAGATCAAAAATGGTACTGGAATACAGAAATGACTAAAAGAAATATTAACAACAACAAATGAGGTTCTGATCCACTACGACCCAAACAAGGAAGTGACTCTAGCCGTTGATGCTTCACCAGCGGGACTGGAAGCAGTACTGCCCCAAATCACAGAGAAGGATGAGCAACCAGTGGCATATATTTCGTGGACATGAACTTCAAGCGAACGCAATTACGCACAACTGGAGAAGGAAGGATTAGCAATAATATGTGGTGTAAAAAGATTCCACCAATATCTCTACAGAAGAACTTTCACCCTAATCACTGACAACAAACCTCTAAGTTTGATTCTGGGCCCCCACAAAGGTATACCAATATTAGCTGCAGCCAGAATTTAAAGATGGGCCATGCTACTAGCTGCACAAACTTCAAAGTAAAAGATAAAATGGGAAGACTCAACGGCCATGCTGAGGCCTCATCATGCTTCCACAATCTGAAACTGAACAAAAAGAAGAAATTATTGAATGGAGAGCAGAGGCAGCAGTTATCAACCAAGAACAACTACAACAACTGCCCATTACATCCTGATGATCGGTAAAGAAACCCAAAAAGAGGCAACGTTAAGCAAAGTCTTATACTTCACCCTTAATGAATGGCCAGAATCTGAAGTCATAACAGAAGACCTGAAAACTTACTTCACACGTCACCATGAACTATCAGTTGAAGAAGGATGTTTACTTTGGGGTACAAATAGCAAAACACCATAATATCAGTGCTGTACCACAACCATCCAGTAATAGTATGAATGAAAGTGCTGGCCAGGATGCATGTTTGGTGGCTATCAATAGACAACAGTGAGAGAATGCAAAATATGTCAGTTAATGCAGCCAAAAATGTGGCAGGTCGAGGCCAACCCATGGAAATAGCTTTCCAGACTCTGGCGTCAGATTCATGTAGACTTCGCAGGGCCATTCATGAGAGAAACGTTCCTTATAGAGGTGGATGCGTATTCCAAATGGCCAGTAGTTTAGCATATGAAAATCACCAAAACAATTGAAAGTCTATGGGCCATGTTTGCCACATATGGATGACCTCACGAATTGGTCACGGACAATGGACCCCAGTTTACATCAGAACTTTTAAAGAAATTTATGTGTGACAATATCAGACATATTTTGTCAGCACCCTATCACCCAAGTACTTCTTTGTACAAATATTCAAAAAGGCAACGAAAACCAAGAAACTCCCAACTGCCTCCTGGACTCAGAATTGCAGATTTCCTACTGGGGTACAGAAATTCACTGCATTCTACCACAAAACGCACCTCTTCAGAATTGATATTTGGCCTCAAACTGCGAACAAGACTATCCACAACTCACCCTAATCTGGGCCTCCGTTTAGAAAAATCCACATCACCACAAACCTTACCTAGAACGCTGGAGGTGGGCAAGAGTACTGGTACAAGATTACAGACAATACAAAGACCCATTGGTGGTAGGGGTGATCCTACAAAAGTTGAGCCCCTGCTCATACTCTGTTCTAGTGGGAGAAAGACTGTGGAAACGACACCTTGACCAATTGCGGCCATTGTCTGACACCAAAATCCATGAACTACCTCACCACCTAGAGGAGGTAGAGCCAGTCCTGCCGTGGTCTGCCATGGCAATCCAAACCCTTGGGCTGAGTGAAAGAGGGGGTGGAGATGGGTAGCCCAGTAACTGCAACAAGCAGCCCAGCACGTAGAACCCTGGAGGCCAGCAAAAGCTGGCAGTCATCGTTGACCCAACTATCTATGGATCCCACCCAGAACAGCTCCGAGCAAATACTGGTCCAGCATGTCACGCCAAGGCAGTCCAAGAGAGTGCTTTAAGGACAATGTTCCGTAATTATTATTAAGTTCCTTTCCGTATTATAATCACTCAGAATATGTACCCTAATTTGCACTAGTAGTCATGGGCCCGATGTAGTAATGGTAGTTAGAGGGGGCCCATTCAACATTTATTGCATGGGGGGGGGGGAGAGGGGGCGTTGTGTATTAGCCCGCCTTGCTGTTCATCATGATGCCCTTATAGGGAGCCTATAGACTGTTCCCAGCACAATGATTGCTCCCTTCCCATTTCTGACTTCTACCTACACCGACTCAGTGGACATTCTCTCTGCAGTGTCATCCCTTTCTATAGCCATGATACTATCCCTGACCAGTAATCCTACTTCCCCCTTTTCTACCTCCCATCCTATTCCTTTTAAAATACCTAAACCCCTGTACCTGCTTCAGCCAATCTTGTCCTAATAATCCTAGCATTGAAGTAGACACATTTCAAACCCTCTAACAGGCTACATCTGTCCTTTCTCACTAACTTAGAAGACATAACATTATACTTTTGTCCTTATACTATAATCTCTGCACTCACATTTGGATTCACCCCCCTGCCAAGCAGTTTAAAATCTCCCCAACAGCTCTAGCAAACCTGCCGCCAGGATATTGGTTCCTCTCTAGTTCAGGTGCAGCCCATCCTTTTTGTACAGGTCAGACCTTCCCCAGAATGTTCCAGATATCTGAACCCCTGCCCCATCTCTTCAATGTCTGCCACTCTTCCTTGACATTCACTAAACGAAACACAGAAGTAGCTTCAGGAATATAAATGCCTTGGGCTTCTAGATCCTCCGCCAGATCTAGAAACTCATAGATCAACAAACGCTCAACTCGAGCACAACATTTACGATCATACCCATTGAACAACATTCTCAATATTGAACAATCCTTCTCCAACCTCTTTGCTCTTTATCCTTGTTCTACCTACATCTACCTCTGCAAGGTTTATAAACTGGGCTATCTCTGACGGCTCATTCATCTCCCTAATTTTTTGTCCTTTCAAGTTCAATGTTCAAACAAATACTGATGATAAGCCAACACACCTTTTCCCTTTCTGATGCTCACCAACCCCTATCCAAAGATTAGCCACAGGTGGCAGAGCAAACACAAGTGGCCTACTTCTCTTCCGAATGATACAAGTCAAAGTTTCTGCTATCCAACATTTGGAAAGAAACAATATAAAAAAATTGTACCCACTTTTATTTTCAGAACTGACTCAATATTGATTCAGTTAAACCAAACAGGATAAAAAAGACGTACCGATGGAATGAGGTCTTTGTACCATTTGAGAACCACATCTATGCTCTCCATCATGCATACGATACTGAAGAATCTCCCACTGATTGAAAAAAACAACAACAGGTAAATCAACTGTTGACAATTACTGGAATAAAATGAATAGTAGATACATTCTGAACTTGCACTAAAAACTGTGTGCAACCATACCAGGCTGGCACCGGATATTGATACAAAAAGAGAACGTGATACAAGATTTACAAGGATTGTACTGGAAGCTGAACCTATAAAGGGGAGGCTAAATATCCTGTAAACCCAGAGTACTTCCACTTTAAAGGGAAGAGTAAAACTAGAGGGCATAAAAGAGTTGTCCAGATATCAAACTATTTGAGAATGTGGAACTTGTCACAGAAGGAGGCTATAATATTCCATTATTTAGGAAAGGATGGACCAGCATTGGAGGCAGTTTAAAAATTATTCACTAGGCTAATTCCTGGGATGAGATTTTGTCCTACCAGAGGTAGCCAAAGTTGTTAGATCTTCATTCTTTGGAGTTTAGAAGAGGAGAAAACAAATGTATATTGAAATGTACAAAATCCATACCAGACAATGTCAAAATGTTTAAGATTCACCCCATTGTTGGAACAAGGGAAGATAGTTGCAAGATTAATGGGCCGTCATTTCAAACTGAGATGCCTAGGAACAACTTCTTAAAGACAGTGTGGTGCATCTCTGGAATTCTTTACCTTGGTGGGATATGGAAGGTAGATCATTGAGGATATTTAATGAGAATTTTTTGAAAGATCAGGGAGTTGAGAATTGGTGTAGAAGATTTGAGGCCTAAGCCAATTATATTGAATAGCAGGAGAGACTTAAAAGGTCAAGTGGCCATGAACAGTTATTTTCAACATTCCTTAAACCTCCCCCATTACAATAATCATGGACTGCCTAACAGCACAAAGGACTATACAATTTTTTTTTGCACTAGGATTACTGTGAATGTTTATCATCTTATGTATTTAATGTCTCTCAACTTAATTCAATTAGTTTACTATGATAGTTTAAAAAAAATGTATCTGTTTGGCAGCAGCAACAATTCAGTACACGTATACATGGACCAATGTGTATGACAATAAATTCGTTATCATCTTGCTATTTTCATATATTTACTTAATTTTTCCTCAGATGAAAAACCCACTCTCCTTGGATTCTGCACTCACACTCTGGCAAGTACATCCTTTCGAAAGACAACCAATACTGCACAGAACTTTCAGGTGCAATCTTAACAAGCCACACAAATGTTGCAAGACGTCTTAACTGTTTCCTTTATGAAATCAAGTTAGAAAGACATGGGCCAAATGGAATCAATGGTTGTCAACTTGGCCAGCATGGACAAGTTGGGCTGAAGGGCCTGTCCCATGCTGTATAGCTCTATGACTCTGCTGTACCCAATTCCTTTCAGAATAAAGACAAACACAACCTTCACTTTCCTAATCACTTTCAGCTTTCAGTGATTTATGCATAAGGACATTGAGGTCCCTTTGAACGTCCACATGTTGCAGTCTGTTGTGTCTAGTGGATGATAAAAGTCGACTTCATGGTATGCTGAAAGAAATGATTGAGTGTATTCTTTATTGGTTTGTTAGCTGTGGTGAATCAGTGCCGTTACAAGTGATGAACCCATGAGTTCACAGTACCTTCTAATTTAAAATGGATGGTGACGAGGATAAACCTTTTATAGGGGCAGTTGGGGAGGTCAAACTAAAGATTCCCCTCCTCCTTTCTTAATAATGCACCAGCATGGTTCATGATCCTCAAAGCCCGTTTCTCTGCCTTCAGTGTGATGAGTCAGAAGATGAAGTATGGTTTAATTCTTGGAGCGTCTTCCAGAGAAGATTGCCTATGAATTGGAGGATATCTTAGTGGTCGGATGGTAATCTCTCATACAACATTCTTAAGGTGGCTATTCTGCAGCCAACTCAGCCCTCAAGAGGACCAGTCGCACCCTTGCCAGCCAGTCCATGTATCGCCTGTCTTGTATGAGTTGGGCCAAACTGTCAGCTCTCTGGATTGTTACATAGTGGGACAGTTCCATTCAGTTGCCTCCTTGCATGGCTCAGAGGCTGGGGGTTGGGGTTGGGGGGAAGAGGGGGAGGTGCTGTGCGTTTGCGTACTTACCTTCTTTGGGAGTGGTGCCAGCTGGCCCTGACGATGTAAGCAATGTGACGCGCAGGGGTAATAGCACATGTGTTAAGCGTCAGAATGCAGGTGATGAATCTTAGATGCAGGAGGAGAGTGAGAGCGTCGGGATCACTTGTGTGGCAGAGAGCCAATGAAAAGGTCAGAGGGGTTTGACTGGGTGGTGTTCGGGGAGTTGAAGAATGCAACATTGTGACTGATAAAAGAAAGTCGACTTCATGATATGCTGAAAGTAATGATTGAGTGTATTCTTTATTTGTTTGTTAGCTCTGGTGAATCAGTGGTGTTATAAATCTAGCAGTTTAAAAATAATGCTCTACATTTTCGTTTTTTTCACCAGTGGATGACCTTGCATTTTTCCCCATTACGTTCCATCTGCCATGTTTTTCCCCAACTAATCCTATTGTAACTTCTGGATCCAGTAAGAAAAAAGAAAAGCAATTAATTTCTAAACATACAATATTTTTGAAAGGTAGTTAGATATATTAAATTATAAGACCAAATTTTATCTTTGAGTTCTACAGCACAGAAACAGGCCCATTGGCCTAAAATTGTCCATGCCAACATTTGCAGATGTTCAGCCTATATCCCTCTAAACCTTTCCTATCCATGCCCCATTCATCCTTTTGAACATCACAACTGCCACACTTCAACCCCATCCTATGGCAGTTCATTCCATATACCCACTGGCCTCTGTGCCCTTCCAGTCACTTGCAGATCTTTCCTCTTTCATATTAAATATATAAATTAGATCTTGTTACCCTGGGAAAAAGGCTGGACCCTGATAAACCTCACAGGTCTACCTTTAGCCCTCCACACTCCAGAGAAAAAAGTCCCCACCTCTCTTCACAATTAAATCTTCCCAGTTCCGTTAACATACTTCACTCTTTCCAGCTTAATAACATCTTTCCTATAGCTGGAAAGATAAGAGATTGGTTTGGTAGTAGTTGTTTCTTTAGAACAGGACAAGCTGAAGGTAGACTTAACTGAGCTACTCAAGTACAGAATAAACTGCAGTCAAAAAGGTACAGAGTAAGAGCTAGAAAGAGGAAGTAACTGCAAGAATGTTTTCTTTGGAATCCATGCAGTATAACCAAGTGGTGTCATGCTGTGTTTGAGATTCCTTGATATACTATGGCAGCAGAGGTTTGCCATGTCATTTGGAACAAAAGGAGGAATCTCTGGCTCCGTGAATTGGCCTACTGCTCTAAATTCCACAAGTGATCAGGGCTTAATAAAATCATTAATACAAGAGCCCACTGAGTGAGCATCAGATTACAGAGCCTGCGAACAGTTCGTAACAAATATCAGAAGCTCTTACTAATAAATACTTTGCTGATATGAATCACCCAATAATTTCCAGTTGTTTCCAGTTTCAAGAATTTTGTGAATTCTGTAAGCCAGTTCAAGGTCTTTCAAATCCAAGCACTGCAAAGAAGTAAAAGAATGGTTTGAGATTGCACAAGTCTCCATTTAAATCTCCCTCCGTAATTGCAGCATTTCAACTGCACTTACTGTACATGATGGAAATTGAGAAAAGTTCCTCACATACAATTATGCAATTACTTGAATCTCACATTGCTTTACAGGTAACATCACATTCTGGGTTAAATTATCAAAACATCTCCCTTGTAATAATAACTGCACCCACTTCCCTTCCCTTATGTCCTTTGCTAATGTCTTCCACAGTGGCAAAAATTTCAGTTGAATGGATCTGGAATTCAAACCTAGTAATGGTTACTTTACCTACTCACCACAAGAATCCAGCATTTCAATTTCTCAGTCAACAGATTGGGGTATGGAAGGAAATTTGCCCTCTCTACTTTGACACCCCACTCCAGACTTAGTGCAGTTGATAGTAATTGCTACACAGTTGAGGGCGAATGGGGAAAGGGAATAAATGCTATGCTCACATCCCAACAATAAATCATTGTTTAATAATAATTGAAGAGACAAATCCAACTAATGGTACTTTATCTGATTCAGTTTCCTTTTGCCTTCCTCCCACCCCACGCAAGAACAGTTCCAACTCCACTGGGGTTCACAGATTTGTGGGATAAAAAGATGTTTCTCTGGCTGGCAATCAGTGGTGAGGAGAATACTGTAGAGGACAATGGTGGGCCAAAATTGTTCACGATTTGCATTAATGATTTAGACAAGGGGACTGAGTTTAGCATATCTGAGTTTGCTGATGACCAAATTGAGCAGAAAAGCAAGTTACGCAGAGGATGTGGAGAATCTGCAAAGAGAAGCAGAGTAGATATAGGAAAATTACGCTGGAAAAACAATAATGGGAGACAAGCTAAATGAGTATTTTGCATCGGTCTTCACTGTGGAAGACATTAGCAAAGGACATAAGGGAAGGGAAGTGGGTGCAGTTATTATTACAAGGGAGGTGTTCAGAAAGCTGAATGGTTGAAGGGTAGACAAATCTCTTGGACCATATTGATCGCCCCCTTGGTTTGAAACAAGTAGCTGTCGAAACTGTGGAGGCGTTATTAATGAAATTTCAGGAATTATTAAATTTTAGCATGGTTCCAGAAGAATGGAAAATTGCAAATGTCATTCCACTATTCAAGAAGGGAGGGAGGCAACAGAAAGGAAATTATACACTGGTTTCCCTGACATCAGTGGTTGGGAAGATGGAGTCTATTGTCAGGATGAGGTCATGAGGGGGGGGGGGGTGGGGGCGTGCCTTTCAGTCCTCTCCTGACTCTATCTTATTGTTTTGTCTAGAAATGCCCGTTAAAATTCTTTAAAAGTTTAGATAATTTCAGTGCTGTTAATTTAACTTATGATGGTACAATTGGTGAAAAAGACCAAAAAAAACGACAACAGATCATCAAAAAAACTACATTTTCCAAAAGTTCAAGTTTTGGAGCCTACCTGCAGGAAAGACACCAGGTTTGTTAGAAACAGAATTACCTTTAAAGAAATTGCTCGAGACAAAAATTGAGAACAAAGAACATTTATTATAACAACAATGCAAAGTTGGGTGCTTCCCCTTACCCTGGGAATACACACATATACTGGGGCTCACCCAACTTTTATACAGTAAATTTCAGTATCAGAATACCCTCCCCCTTACATTCTTCTGCCCCCTGGATGGGTTTGGCAGAGGCAATCCTTCCTGCCTACGTGCAGTTTCAGTATACTTGGAGGACCAGGGGGTATCCTGTCGGTGTCCCTCATGTTATTGTCCTTATTCACACCTTCCTGATTCTCGGAGCTACAGTCTCTTGGTATGTAGAGTTGGCTCATCCTGTCTAGGGTTGACTAATTTAATATGTATAACTTTGTAAATCTGTGTAAGGTTAACTAATTAGATATGTAGAACTTGGTACTTCTGTCTAGGGCTAGGAGACCCTTATCTGATCCAGACTACCTCAACTTCCTACATTCTATTGTTCCTTACCGCTCCTTATCTTATTCTTATGGTGGCTCATTGATCTTGTCACAAAGACTAGAAGATTCTTATGTTAATCGTGCTGACTCTGCTTTCCTGCATCCTAATTCCCAAGCTCATCCTGTTTGTACTGGTTACAGCCATTAACTGATGTATGAATTTTAGTTTCCTTCATGTTCATAATTTTAGATCAGTTTTCCCATCTCTCACAATCCTCACTTTTCTTTTAGATCAGTAATACTGATCTTTCACCATGATCAGTGTTACTGATCTTAGGTTACTGGTCTCAGTGGTACTGATCCCCCCCCATCCTCATTTTTCTTTTAGATCAGTATTACTGATGCTGTAAAGTGTAAGGTGTTGTTTTTCCCAGCTGGTCAATAACCGAATTGCAGTCTCTGTGTCGTTGGAGAGTTAAGGCTTTGGGGTGTAGTGTTTTGACGAAGGGTTCGATGAATTTAAAGTCTTTAGGTAGGGGAGCACCATAAAGGTCAAAGTAGCGAGTCCAGCTGCTATTAGGGTTCGGGACTCAGCGTGAAATGGATCCCAGGAGAGAGGTATGTTACATCGATAGAGCCCCCTAAAGAGGGCGCCAAACAGCCTTTAGAACAAAGAGTTACTCAAAGGCATTTGTCAACTGTAGAGGTGGCGCTGCAAACTGCACCTCTTGAGATAGAAGAACCTATACAACTTGATGTACTGGGAGAACTTAATACATTATGGACTGGGGAAAACCCCGGCCAGCATCCTCCAGTCACTGCTGGAGAGGCTGTGGCTGGGGTTTCCACACGCAGTCATACTACAATGAAGGCAACCAGAATGAAGGAACAGAAGATCCTTTGGTTATGCAGAAGAAGCAGGAATCTGTTGAGCCAAAATCTCTTCCAATTGAAAAGATTTTTGTGAATCTTGAATCTAAATTATCTTATACAATGCAGGGATTATCCAAGATTATGACTGAACTTGGTACTAGGTTTAATACTCTGGTGAAAATACATTCTCAACAGATGGCTGAGTTTGGAGCTTTTAACCTTGAAGTGAGAGATAAATTTAATTCGTGTCAGGATGAGGGCATGAGTATTTTGGAAACACATGACAAGATAAGCTAAAGCCAGCATGGTTTCATTAAAGGAAAATCTTGCTTGACGATCTAATCTTGTAAAAGATCAAGGCTAATACAGCGTCAGCGACCTGGGTTCAAATCCCGCACTCTCTGTAAGGAGCTTGTATGTTTTTCCTGTGTCTGCGTGGGCTTCCTCCGGGTGCTAGTTTCCTCCCACCAATCACAACATACCAGAATAAGTTAATTGGGGTATTTAGGCAGCAAGGGTTTGTGGGCTAGAAGGGCCTGTTATCATGCTGCATAACACAATTAAAATTCAAACGTACTGGAATTCTTTGAAGTGAAATGCAGGCTAGAAAAATGAAAGGCAGTCGATGATGTGTATTTGGATTTTCAGAAGACAAGATGCCACACGAGGCTACTTAACAAGAGCCCATGGAGTAACAGGAATCGTACTTGGCTGAGTGGCAGGAAGCAGAGAGTCAGAATACAGGGATCATATTCTGCTTGGCTGCCATTTGCTGGTGCTGTTCCACAAGGGTTGGTGTTGGCCCTTTTGTTTTTTTACGTTGTATATCACTGAATGTAATTATGGAATGAATGGCCTTCTGGCCAAGTTTGCAGATGATACGAAGGTACATGGAGGAGCAGACCATGATGAGGAAACAGGGAGGATGCAGAAGGATTTAGGCAGATTAGGAGAATCAACAGAGAAGTGACAAATATGCTGTTGGAAAATGTATGGTCATATACTTCGGTGAAGAAATAAATGGACAAACTACTTTCTGAATGAGGAGAAAATTGAGCTGGATATTCTGAAGGTAAACTTGCAGGTTAATCGGTGGTGAAGAAGGCAAATGCAATTCTGGCATTCATTTCAAGAGGAATAGAATACAAGAGCATGGGATGTGATGTTGAGGCTTTATAAGGCATGGATGAGACCTCACATGGAGTATTGTGAGCAGTTTTGAGTTCTTCATTTAAGAAAGGATGTGCTGACATTAGAGAGAGTTCAGAGGAGGTTCACAAGGATACCAGGAATGAAAGGGTTATTATACGAGGAGCATTTGATAGCTCTTGGCTTGTTTAGGAGAATGAGGAGGGATCCCATTGAAAGATTTTGAATGTTGAAAGGCATGGACAGAGTAAATGTAGAAAGGTTATTTCCCATGGTGGGAGGGCACAACTTCGAGATTAGAACAGAAAGGCAGGGAAATTTATTGAGCTAATGAGTGGTGAATCTGTGAAATCTATTGCCACAGCCAGTTGTGGAGTCCAAGTTATTCGGTGTATTTTAAGCAGAGATGGATAGGTTCTTGATTAGCCATGGCATCAAATTTTATGGGGAGAAGGCTACTCAGAGACTACTCCAACTGTACAAAAGTGGCAAGTCATATTTTTTGGCATTTGAATGACTGAATATGTATTTATTGTCTGTTTTAATTTAATTCTTGCTACAGCAAGAGTTACAATCCACATGTACATTGTACAATATGTGATAATAAAAATTACCATTATTAAAAGAACAGAATCTAGAACAAATGACTGATAGAAGAAACCATTTTATCGATCCTTTTATATGCATTATCTCCTTTTCTATCTCATGGAATATAGTGGTAAACTTACACTATTGATGTCTCCAATGTATGTTTGTGTCTGCAGCAAGAAAAATTTCTCTGCATCAGTACAATGTACTTACCTTCACTAAAATCTGTTATCTGGAATTCAAGCAACTGGCAGCCTCAAGCAACCGGGAAAAAAATTCATAGAAAATAAATAGGTTAAAAAAAAACTAAGGAAGTTTGAACTTGGCACCTCTTGCGGTTAGTTTACTAATCCATGCAACACACTACCTTTTCAAACAGGGATTTTACTGTATATGACAATAAAAGGCATTCTCTCAAATGCCTCAGAGAAAAACAAAACAAATACTTACGACTCTCATAGCACTGGTAAAGAAGTTTACTGCAGAGAAAGGAAATGAGACCTATTAGTAGGCACAGCAGGCAAAGAATGTCAATCATGAATGGGGTGTCGCATTCAATTGGGACTTTAATATCCAATCCAAAAGCCATCATCCAAATGCAATTTGCCCAATAAAAGTACTAATTATTAGTCTGACAGTTGTATTTTTGATAGGCAGAAATAGCTTTCCATTGGACAGACAATCCTTTGCACAATTTTAACCTTGAAACAATATTTAATTGCCATTTTTCCTTCTCCAATATTGACAGTCATTACACATTGAGATGTGCCTTTGATTCTGGATCATCTTCAAATTTATCCCCCACTGGCACATAGGCCACAAATACTCTTAGAATTTCCATTGTTTCAAATGACATTACCCTCTTTTAACCTCCCGAGAGTATTCATAATCTTTCCTCAAAAATCTTTGCTGCACTGCTTCAATATATTGATCCCGATACAAAATGACAATGCAGAAAACACCAAGATCAGACAACATCAGATATTGCCTGGTGACTGAGCATCTACCATATTTCAATTCACAGTAAAACCCCTCTTATCTGGAATTCAAGCTCTTTTAAAAAATCAAGGAACAAAGGTAGCATCAGGCAGAGCAAGACTTTCTTACTTTTGAGGTCCAATCTCTATGCAATAAAAGCTAACATTTCAGTTGCTTTAATCACGTGCTGAAAATCCATGCACACCATGCTCATCATATTACTTTTCGCCCTCTTTTAACTTGTCTCTCTGCATCCCACTTACCATCATTGGGATCTTTGGGTTCAAAGTGCTTCCCTTCCATTTCATCCACTATTCTAAAGATAATGTCATTTTGTAGCTGGTTCATTGCAGCTGTTAATGTAGAAAGAACAACATTAGCTGCTAAAGAGGATACCTACATAGCACTTCTTCACTAGAAGACCTGGAGCAAAGAAAGTAAGGCCCTGACTTAACAGTCAAACCAAGGTACAGTTAAATTTTCATTGAAAAAGTGCCACCACTCTTCTGCCTTACTCATCTATACTGACCAAATTGAACTTATGGGCTAGTCCCATTTGCAATCCATAAATATGCCTAAATGTCATTTCACCATTCTACAGTTTCCTCAGATTAATGTTCTGATCTGAAGGAAACAAACCCTGAAATGACCTTTCAATGCTAGTGATAAGCAAGTCAAATAAAACCTCAAACACTTGCCTATTCAATGCTGTTGAACATTTTGGTAGAGTTGAAAATGTTCAAAACAGATGGAAAGTTAATATAGTTGTATATCAAAATTAATTACATCTTTAAGGTCAAACTCAAAGAAGGCATGATAAAAATACACCATGTTACCATCATCTTTCAGGCCAAGGTTATAAACTGACCATCATTTAAAGATCCCACATCTGATGGTCTCTGTGAAAGGGAGTTGCGGACGGTCCACAAGCCCGTGCCGCTCAAAACCACCCAATTGACCTACAAGCACTTATGTTTTAATGGGTGGGAGCACCCGGAGGAAATCTACACAGACATAGGGAGAATGTACAAACTCCTTACAGACAGTGCCAGATTTGAACCCTGTAAGAGCGTTGTGTTAACCACTATGTGCTGACCACACATTTAAAGCTCTTTTTGGTCAACACCAGTGTTTAAAATTGGGACATCTCTGCTAATCTCTACTCACATGAAGACTACAGAGCCAAAGAACTGAGAGCAAACTCTGCGAATACTGAAACAGTGTGGAACTGTTGACCAGGATCGTATGCTCAGCCTCTTTACAAATAGAAGACAAGCAAAAACAAAATGTTCCCGTACTCAGTTGGGAGGTGGCAAGTACATAGTGCTCATTCAGCAATCACTGACATATTACAGAGGAAACTTGCCAGCATAATATTCCATGGCCATGCAACATTGGCATTCTGTAAGAAAGGATTCACCCAGACTTGTGACACACCCAATCACTTTGGTTAGTTTTCAATCTTCCAAGCAAGCTGCACAAACTTAGATGTATTCATTGAAGAAGGGCTCATATCTTTTTCTCCTCTGGACACTGCAAGACTGGCTGAGTTCCTCCAGCATTTCAGTGGGTTTTTTCTACAATCACAGCATTTGCAGACTTTTAGGTTTCATACAAACTTAAGACACTACTAATCTAACCTCTCAATGACGCCAAAATTAGCTGCACATTACACTCATGAGACGTGAATATCTGACTTTTCACTCACAGCAGCAGGTGGCTCAGTCAAAGGCGATTGTTCTCATGCAGCTGTTTCTTGAAAAGCCCACCACATGTAGGCCAAACAAACAACAGCTACACTCAGCTCCCATTATCCAGCTGAGGTCTGTACCCCTGCGCCCCTCATCATTGCCAGCTGCTTCATGGACCAGTCTTTCTTGGAACAGAAAATTAAGACACCAAAAATAAAACTTTTCTTTTTGTGTACTTCTGTTCATCAGGTCTTGTGATGACACTTTATTCCATCCTTTAACATTGTTCTCTTAACATAATCTACTCCTAACACAACTGCCTATCCACTCACAACCACGTGAGGGCATGAAAGCCCCACCAAAGTATGTGTGTTGCAATTCCTACTCTATCTTGCAGTCTCTTGAAACTATGCACAGGGCACCAGCATTTACATTTAGTGTTTTATAACCAGAACATGATAAAGCAGTATACACCTGAAACAGATAAAATCTGAATTCATATGGGAAATGATACCGTATGAACCAGGATGTGGCAACTGACTTATTATGTGGTTCAGCATTACAAACGTACATCAGGACATGCCCATCACACAACTTCGAGCAATACACATTTTGCCAAGAGGCAAATAAACAAAACCTTCAGCAAAGATGAACCACCATATGTCAAAATAAACTTGTCCGATCACCCAACTGTGGCCAACTTTGTTAAACTAAGATCCACTCTTGCTAGCAAACTCTTGAATGATTACTTACCAGATTTATAGAATATACCAAGTAAATGATCAAAGGTGGCCAAACTTGGTTCTAAAATTAAAGAAGGTCAATGTTAGAACACTCACTAGAATAGACTAGAAATGTTTTTAAACAAAAGAAAATGGGCCGGCAAATGCATCAAATCTTTCAGCTGAAATACAAACAGCTCAGGAGAATTGCCAAGTGATTACATTCTTTTTTTACGCCATAAAGGGTCAGGGTGATTTTTAGCAGAGACAATGTTAACCAATTTAAGATGGTGCTTTCTTGAGGTTAATTCACATTCATAACTTGCCAGTCACTGGGTCCAATTGAGTCTTTTTTCTCATAGAGCAGCTTTCCAAACACATGCAAGGCAAGTGAGAAATGCCTACTTGGGCACTTTCATCAAGGCCTCAAGCCGAAACATTGGCTATGTATCTTTATCTTTGCTACATAAAGTACACTGTTTGACCTGCTGAGTTTCTCCAGTGATGTTTTTACTTCAACCACGACATCTGCAGTCTTTCGTGTTTTACTTCTGCCCACCACAAGAGTCATCGCTTATCTCAGGCATTTTTAAGGAACTTTTTGCACTCTATCTACTGCTTATACTGTTGCCCAAATGGGCTGCAATCTGTAGGAGTGGCTGATTTTCAGTTTGGAGTTGAGAGAGGCAGTGACATTTATTCAATTGCTTCCTCAGTTGATACAGGCTAACTCAATAAACAAGGAAATTTATTGAACAGCTCATTCTGGAGATAAAATATGAATGACCATTATGTGCATCATGAAAAAATATTCATTTATGATTCTTTTATTTCACAGGACAAGAATGAATGCCAACAGTCTTCTCAGGCAATATTTTGGGATTGAAGACGACTTGCTCCACCGTAGTTCAGTGGGTGCTGAAGTGACAGATGAGACCTCCTCCAGACTCCACAAATGGGATAGATAGTTGGTGATTGAGGTTTTGAGATGATGTGCTCCTTTTCCTGTTTATGTTGGATTTTTGTGAGAACCCGGTGAATAGACTAGAAGATTTTCAAAGCTACCCTGAATGCTTCTTCTTCACTGAATAGATATAGGCCAGGGATTCCCAAGAGTCAGTGGGGATAGCATATTGGTGGACATTCTTATTTTTTTCCTGTCTCTTCCTGAGTGACATTGAGAAGCTAGTTCCACTCAGACAGACAATGCTGCAGATGTTGGGTATCCTGGGAGAAGACAATGGTGTGGGTTCACTGATCCTTTCAACAAATTTAAAGAATGCTGAGCTCCCAATCATCAGTAACATTCAATGAAACTTTCAAGAGGATTGGCTTTGACCTTTACCAACCTGCAACTCACTTCTCTCAAGTCAATAAAGGTTCACAATGAGATCCTGGAGAATGTGGACCATTTCCCATACCTCTTGAGAAAGCTAAATGAATACCAAACATGTACTAACAAGGCCAACATTTGTTGACTATCTCTAGTTGATATAGAAAACCAACTTCTTGGCTTTGGAGAGATTAGACAAGACCCCCCAAAATGCTGAACTTGTTGTTATGTGTCCAATCTGCTCCGTGTTCAAAATAATCATGTTTTGTTCAATTATTATAGCACCAACATTAAAATTAAAGTAATTCACTGATGATGAGGGCTACAAACAATGTTCAGTCACGTACCAATATTTAAGAACTTCATTTCATTAATTACTTGCAGGGAAACACCTTTGGCCATTGAACCACACCTTCGGAGGCTCTTCAATGCAGAATTAAAAGTTAACAAGTTCGGTTGAACTTTTTGTTGTACCATTTGAGTCAGTAGCTCCTGTTTTAACAAATGGCAAAGACAACGTAACTAAAGGCACAACAGAATCAAAGGTAAATAAGATGACACCAAAAGATATCCAAAGTAGGCAAACAATACTAACAGGAACTCAAAACAAAAAAAAAACGACTTGACAGATGATAGTGATTGATCAACAATTAAACATCAGAGTTTTAATCACCTTGTATCTGCAAAACCCAGGCAGAGAAATTTACCCACTTCATTGGCTGTGTTACAGCACACAAAATCTTCTCTCATCCAGACAATGGACCGTTTAGGATGTCCAAATTATTTTGCCAAATAATAAATTTCATCATTGAACCTTGCTTCCTTTCAGCTTTCACTGGGATCAGAGTGTTTCATTTCACTGGCTGGGTTAAAAAGGAAATTACTTGATAGGTGGGTACCTTAAGCCACAGGCACCATCTCGTTTGATAAGAGAATTGTTACAAAAGAGATAGTGATGAGCAAACTAAAAGCAGACAAATCCCGTGGTCCTGATGGGACGCATCCCAGGGTACTGAGAGAAATGACGGGACTTATAGTCAATGCGTTTAGTCATTTGCCAAAATTCTCTGGATTCTGGGCAGGTCCCGGCAGATTGGAAGACAGCAAATGTCACGCCACTTTTTTAAAATGGGACGTAAGTAGAAGACAGGTAACTATTGGCCAGTTAGCTTAACGTCTGTAGTCGGGAAAATGCTTGCAGCTGTCTTTAGAGATGAAATAGTGAGACATTTAGAATGAAGGGGTTCCATCAGACAGACGCAGAATGGATTCAGAAAGGCCAGGTCTTGTTTGACAAACCTGCTGGAGATCTTTGATGATATGGATGCGGTAGATAGAGGGTAACAGGTTGATGTTACATATTTGGATTTCCAGACGTGTGATACAGATGAATGGAGTCAGGGGAAGTATATTGGCATGGATTGAGGATTGGTTAACTGACAGAAGGCAGAGTCAGGATAAATGGGTGTTGTTCTGATTGGCAGACAGTGGTAAGTGGGGTGTCACAGGGGTCGGTGCTGGGCCCACAGCTGTTCACCATTTACATCGATGATTTGGAAGAGGGGACAGAGTGTAGAGTAGCCAAGTTTGCGGATGATACTAAATTGAGTGGAAAAGCAAATTGTACAGAGGATGTGGAGAGGCTGAAGAAGGATATAGTTAAGATAGGTGAGTGGGCAAAGGTCTGGCAGATGAATTACAATGATAGTAAATGGGAGGTCATCCATTTTGGTAAGAAAAATAGAAGGGCAGATTATTATTTAAATGGTGAAAAACTGCAGCATTGTGTTGTACAGAAGGACTTGGGAGTGCTTGTGCATTAATCACAAAAAGTTGGGTTGCAGGTACAACAGGTTATTAATAAGGCAAATGGAATGTTGGCCTTCATCGCTTGAGGAATTGAATTCAAGAGCAGGGAGGTCAAGCTGCAACTGTACAAGGTACTGGTGAGGCCACACCTGGAGTACTGTGTGCTGTTCTGGTCTCCATACTTGAAAAAGGATAGATTGGCTTTGGAGCCAGTCGGGGATTATACTCATTCGAATTCAGAAAAATGAGAGGATATCTTATAGAAAGATAAAATTATGAAAGGGATAGATAAGATAGAGGTAGTAAAATTGTTTTTACTGGTAGATGAGACCAGAACTAGGGGACACAGCTCAAGATTGAGGGGAGTAGATTTAAGACGGAGATGAGGAAAAACTGTTTTTCCCCCCCAGAGTAGTGAATCCACAGAATTCTCTACCCATGAAAGTGGTTGAGGCAACTTCATTAAACATATTTAAGGTTTATTTTGATACATTTTTACATAAAAGGAATTAAGGGATATGGGGAAAAGGCAGGTAGGTAGAGTTGAGTCAATGATCAGATCAGCCATGATCTTATTGAATGGCGGGCCAACCTCGATGGGCCGGATGGCCTACTCCTGCTCCTATTTCTTATGTTCTTTCTTTGGCTGATTATCCTCTTGCGCATGGCTAACAGTCTATGACTACTAATGCTATTTGGCCTAGGGAATAAAGTGGATTTAATGGCTTCACCCATTTACAAATCTACCCCTTTATTCTGGGAAATAAAACAGGTGGCATTCTGGCTTAAAACCAATCAGAAATGGCCACACCAACTAAAGTATCCCAATCTTTTGATGTGGTCATTCACTTCCTGTGATGCAGCGTTTGACCCAAAACATTGACAATTCGTTCTCTATCTGCCCCCACAGATGCTGCTCAACTCATCGAGTTCTCCAACAGTTTGCTTTCAACTCTCCTGTGATTCTCCAGCCAAATGTGCAAACTTCACACAGACTGCATCCAAGGCAAGGTCTCAAGCCTTGATCACTGGAGCAGATGACACTCAATCTCCAGTCACTGTCTCATCCACACAAACACAAGGAGCATTGGAAATACATATCATATTAAATCAGTGCAGAAGTGAGGGGGAAAGTGGCGTTCTAGGTTTCTACTCACCAGAATAAAATTAATTTTCTCATTATATGCTTCCTTTACCTCTGGGACTGCCAAGATTAGCACATTAAAAGTATGAACATCCGCTATTAACAAGAAGTTATTAAGACAAAGTTAGATGATTGTATTTAGCAAAATAAAATCCATGCCATTTAAGCAGTAAATTCTGTTCCATTATCATCCACGCTCTGAATATCAGAAACAACTAGTTCAACTGTGTAGACTGCTAATTTGACCAATAATGTTCAATAAAAACAGCTATGATAAAGTGTATTACTTGAATACAGTTTAGGACTGTTGGTTGGAAGCAGTTGAAAGGATATTGCTTTTCTATATTGTGCCATGCAAAACCTTTGTGTATGTAATACTGCTGATGGAGTTAGTCAAGTCGGAATTTAAAATGTTTTGAGGCTGTTCTTGGTTCCAGTTACACGAGACACCTTAAACAATCAACTTACAAATTTGGAATGATAACACATCCTTTCAGAATTTACAGATCTTCAGCCTCCTAACACACAAGAAATTCACAAAAACTGTTCCCATCAGCACAGTAAGATTGACAACTTACTTCAGGCAATGCAACTGAGGGCCCTATAATTCAGTGATCAGAACTGCACACAGTATTCCAAATTTGGCCTCACCAATGTCTCAACATTGTTCTGTATTCTATGCTTTGATTTATAAAGGCCAGCATACTAAAACCCTTCTTCATCACCTTATCCACATGAGGTTCTACCTTCAGGGAACGATGAACCGTTATTCCTAGATATTTCTGTTCTTCTGCATTCTTCAATGCCCTCCCATTTACTATGTATTCCCTGTTTTGATTATTCCTTCCAAAATGGAGCACTTCACACTTCTCAGCATTAAACTCCATCTGCCATCTTTCAGGCCACTCTTCTAAGCAGTCCAATTTACCACCCCATCATCCAGATCATTAATGTAAATGACAAACAGCAAGGGGCCCAGTACAGAACCCTGAGGCACACTGCTTGTTACCGGCCTCCAACCTGACAAACAGTTATCCACTATGACTCTGGCATCTCCCTTCCAGCCACTGTTAAATCCATTTGACTATCTCAAAGTTAATACCTAGTGATAGAACTTTTCTAACTAAGTTTCCATGTAGAACCTTATCGAAGGCCTCACTGAAGTCCATATAGACAACACCCACTGCTTTCCCTTCATCAACATTCCTAGTCACCTTTTCAAAAAATTCAACAACTGATCAAACATGACCTTCCATGCACAAGCCCATGTTGAGTATTCCTGATCAGACCCTGTCTCTCAAGATACTTATATACATTACCTCTAAGAACGCCTTCCATTAACTTACTTACCACAGACGTCAAACTTACGTGCCTATAACTGCTAGGCTTACTCCTTGAACACTTTTTAAACAAAGGAACTACATTAGCAGTATGCCAATCCTCCGGCACTATACCCATCTCTAATGACATTTAAAAAGTCACTGTCAGAGCCTCTTATTTCCTCACTAACCTCTCAAGATCCTGGGGAAAATCCCATTGGGACCTGGAGATGTATCCACCTTTATATGCTTCAAAAGCTCCAGTACTTCCCCTTTCTTAATCACTCTTTGCTTCCTTTACCCCGCACAATTAAATATCCTTCTCCTTGGTGAATACTGAAGAAAAGAACGTTCAAAATCTCCCCCATCTCATTTGGCTCCACACACAGTTGTCCGGTCTGATTCTCTAATGGATCAATTTTATCCCTCTCTCTCCTTTTGCTATTAACATATTTATAGAAACCTTTTGGATTTATTTCCACCCTGTTTTCACTTCGTACCTTCGTTTAACTTTTCTTATTTCTTTTTTAAGATTCTTTTTACATTCAATGTATTCTCCGAACATCTCCTTTATTCCTTGTTTCTTATATTTATTGTGGGTGCCCAGAGGAAGATAGAAAAACCAGTACAATTATGACATTCAAAGGACATTTCATGAGATATGTGGCTAGGAAGGGCTGAGGATGCGAGGCCAAATGCAGGCAAATGTGACTAGCCCTGAATGCCAACTTGATCAGCATGAATGAGTTGGGACAGAGGACCTGTTCCATATTGTATGGCTAAGACTATTCAATATTTGTAATTTTTTTCTTCCAATACTCACCTTTCATTCGATTGTTTAATAGATCAGTGTACATGTTGATAGCCTTTGTGTAGGCAGCATGCTGAATAAAGAAAGAAGGAGAAGTCAACTATATTGGAACTGAAATTCATAATATAAAATAATTCAGAGTACAAAATGACCAGCAGTACCTTAATCATTCCTCGAATCATTGTACAAAATGAATGTTCATTCCTTTCAGGCATCAAATTGAAAATCCTCTCTGCATTATGATTCTCCCTATTTAAAACAAAAATATCAAGCCATAGTTTGAGAACTACTTCTCAAAAACATGCTCGCTTTTAAACAATTTTTGACGCGCTCCCCCCGACATAGTCTCCCCACTGTTCGCCCTGACACGCAGCCCCCCCCCACCCCGCGGTCCTGCCCCCCAACTGACGCAGTCCCTCCCACCCCCCCACCCGCCCTAACATGGTTCTCCAGGATTGGATAACTTCTGAATCAGATGGAAAAATTGTCTCCAGTTTTCCATGTTGTAAATCATCCAAATAAAACTCTTATCTGCTAATTTTGGTAGCTAGCACCTTTGTAAGCGATGAAAACTTGTACTCCAATCTAGCATCGTTAAAACTCAAAAGTGAAAGTATTTGCTGATGGGTCTTGAATTTTAAATGATTTCCTCTTGGTTTTCTTCTGCTACATTCTGTACAGTGTGCCATTCTGAGAATACTGGCTGCCATCTGGTAATTTCCACTTCTCCTGTGTGAAACTTGTTTTTTTAAAAAAAATATAGTGAAAACTAAACAGAATATGATCCATATGTACTCCCTCCTCCCACCCCCCCCTTGCCAAAGTAATAATTTCTACAGTAGCTTGCAGCACTTAATGACATTTGAAGTGGGTGCTGAATTGCCAATAAAACTGATGTGATTTATTATTTTTACTTTATGACATTGATATGGTCATTAAGAACTGGCTATAAAATTCTAATCTGTTTTGCTTAGAGATCAATCTTAGATTTGCTAACGTACAATGCATTACAATGTATTGTACTTATGTTTGGGAAGTGTTTTGTATGCATTGAAAGGTAAAATTTAAACTAAATATGCTATATGGTAAGATAAACAATTGTTTAACATGCTAAATTAATGATTGTATGTACGTTCTGACTTTAATTACAAATTCAAGTCAAAGACAGACCTAGTAAACCTGGAGATTGCCTTTACTAATACAATGCTAATGTTTAAATAGGCTTCTGTAATAATAACAGCAAGTCTATTACCATTTACAGACAGAGTTAACCTGAGTTTTGGAGTTTATACATGTGCATTAAAAGCGTAGACAACTTAGGCAGTGGCCTGGTCATCCTTATACAAAGAAGAATAAACTTAAGAGGTTAAGTAAAAATACTCGGGACTAGGCTCCCACATCATCGTCCATCACTCAACAAACTTAAATGAAGATTAAGGAGCTAAATTTCACAAAATTTCACAACTCAAAGAAAGACACGAGGCAGGGTGAAGCTGGGAACTTGAGTGCATCACCTTGAGAACACACCCCAATTTTCAAAGCACTCAACATTTCAGGGTTATCAGCCTAGGTAATAAAGGAGGCAGAGCAAGCATTATCCAAATCCCAAGAATTAATTTTCCTCACAATATTCAGTACAAAAATGACTATTCAACCTTGCATCCTCTTGGGTCATAAAATTCAACATCAAACCAGACTGCCAATGGCACTGGGTCCACAACAATCCACGTACGAGATTTGTTTCTAACATTATTGTCAGAAACTGCAATTCCAAACAGAACTCTGCACTTTGCTACCAAATGTTTAAAAGCTGAGCAGGTATGAAAGCCCATTTTGCAACACACCTAAATGTCAAGAGACCAAAACTGAACTTAAATCACCATTCATACACCAGTGGACCCTCCCAGCTGATGACCAAGTGGAAAGCTGACTGGTTCCCAAATGCATTGGCCTTTTACCTCCAGGTGACAGTGAGCAAATCTGCAGCTCTGCGTAGTCGGCCCTTCCTTCTCTTCTGTGAGTCTTCACTCACTTCGGTCTAAAAGAAACCACTTGATAGAATTAGTATGATTTCTTGATTAAAAAAGTCGTTACAATTTGAAAAAAAATGCACTTTTTGAATTTTGCAGTCTAGAAACTCCAGATGCACTCTGCAGATCTTCCTCTTACACTACTCTTCTTTCGCTCCACTCTAATATTTTTAAGATTATTAACTATGCTCTCTTAAAATTTCTTTGAGCTTTCGATTCCTGAATGAAACTCAAAATGTATGTTGCTTTTGCTCTGTGCCAACTGATCTTTCCCGACAACCCTGCATTTTTGTACCACGTACAAGGTCTGCTTGTGAACCAACCTCTATCAATGCATTTTGAATACCTATGCCAATAAATTTGAACACTCTTACTTTGTTACATTACAGCTGTATAGGATGCTGGTGAGACTGCACATGCACTGTGTCCAGTTCTAGTCGCTACAATTGGAAGGACAGGGTTAAGAAGAGAATCTCAAGAAATGCTGCTGAGAATGGAGGGTGCACGTTACAAGGACAAGCTGAGTCTGCTTTTTATGAAGCAATGGTAAAACTATTTTTTTTTTAAAGTAAATAAATGCAGAAAATACCCAAAGAATGATGTGACAATGCAAAGCCTATAACCTAAGGTGATGCTCTAACAGTGCTAAGAATGTGTTGCAATGTCGGCATTATTTGTTGGGATAATGGGCACCCATTCCAATGAACGCATCCAAAAGATTCCAAAGTACCAACATTTCAGAGGCGAATCCCTGGTGACCTGGCCAATGCTTATTCATTATTATAACATTTCTGAAAATAATGAATATCCAAATCTTTAAAATTAGATTTGTGGGATGAGAGTATTTATCGCTCATCACACTTTAGAGGGTAGTAGTATTGAGACAGTTTCTTGAATCACTGCAGTGCTTTTGAGATTATTCCAACAATGCTGTTGATGAGGGATTTTCAGGATTTAGACCAGTGGTTTTCAAACTGCCCCCCTAAACTCACATTCCACCTTAAGCATCTCTATGCCATTAGTACACTGTGATTAGCAAGGGATTGTTTAAGGTGGTTTGTGAATGGGAAGGGAAGGTTGAGAAACACTGCTCTAGATCCAATTGTTATTGAAATATTTTGAGAAAAATTGTCAGTGATCCATTTCCTTTATAAAACTCTGCACATAATGAATCAATAGGGTACGATCAAAACAGTGGGTTTCAAACCTTTTTCTTTCCCCTCACATCCCACCTTAAGCAATTCCTTACTAATCAGAGCACTTATGGTATAGAGATTGCTTAAGGTAGAACGTGAGTTTAGGGGAGCACTGATTTAGACTATGCAATGAGGGAGTTCTGGGGATATAGTCCCAAATCAGGAGGGTACACAATTTTAAGGGGAAACATGCTGATAGTACACTCTTGTGTTCTTGTTGTCCATGTACTTCCCAGTGGTGGTTAAGATGGACATGGGAGGAACTGAGTGTAGCTATGAAGAGTAATCAGCGTGCTGCTGTGGGGTGACACAGTGGCGCTGCTGGCTCACAGCATTAGAGACCGTGTAAAGTTTGCCCATTGTCCTTGTGACCACGTGAATATCCTCAGACATCTCAAAGATGTGCAGGACGATTGGTAATTACTTCTGGTGCATAGGTGAATGGTGAAGAAGGTAGGAGTTGATGAGAATGTGGGGAGTAAGATGCATGCAGTGTGTGGTTGATGGTCAGTGTGAATTTGATGGACTGAAGGGGTGCATCTTTCAATACCTCTGTGCATCAGTGCTGAAAGAAACAAATATTAAGGGTGTTGATTACAGCATCTCTGAAACAGGCTGCTGTCTTCCAGGTAATGTTGAAGTTCTTGATCACTGCTTGAACTGCAAGTCTATTACATAATCTTGTAGAGGGAAATTACTGCAAATAGCGCAATATTGATGTGACAATAGCTAACAGCACATCACTGATGGTGCATCAGTGTTGAGGGACAGATGCAGCATTTTTCAAACCTGAGCCCCAACCAAATATCTGAAAAACTGTTGTTGCAAAAATTGCAATGGGTTCCCTGCTCATTATTCTTGACAAAGGGCTGGTTCTGGAGTGCATTGAAAAGTCACCTGATCTGGTTGGCTTCAATAGCAAAGTGGCTGACCAGGAATATGATCCAATGGATAGAACCCAGCAAGAAATATTCCCATTAAAATGGCTCAAGGATGCAGGTTTCCCACATTGATCTTGGGGACTGGAAACTCTACTGTATCTCAAGGAACAGAAACAGCTCTAAGCACCAGTGAGCAGAGGATATCAGCACTCAATCTCTAATTACCCTTGACCATCTCCAATTGGCCAGCCTTGAAATTCACACATCCAACAGCAGATGTCAGAAATTAGCTCTTTATTTTGTGCCCAACCACAGCAAGAAATTAACATCACAGAGGAAATGATTCAAGAATGTTCTCAGATTCCTTACAGAAAGTACAGTAAAAACCCCTGCTATCTGGAATTCAAGCAACCACCAAAAAAAAGAGAAATAGAAAAAAAATTAAAATATATAAGAATAAAATAATGGGTTAAAAGATATGCACGTTATAAAAGTAAATGATTTCTGAAGTAACACATAAACCTTTGGTTAAGATGGGAGCAAATATTCAGTCAGCGGGGGGCCTTGATCGTGCTTTGCTCATGGGAGTTGTTTGAATAAAGTTATTTGAAACTGCATCGGCATCACCCAAGATGAAGAACTGGCTGATCCTGCTCACTGTTGGGGTGACTCTCTTAAAATGTCTTCTTGTCCCTGTTTAATAAGAGTCACTCCGGTTAGAGACTTTATCTGTAAACTTTGTGGTGGGGGTGGGGGGTGTTAGGTAAAAACATCATGAGCTGGGAATGTAGAAGGAGTCACCCAGTGCTGGGCCGTAACAAGATGCAGTTGTGACCTTGTACTCTCAAGATAAGAGTGGGGATGACAAATTGATGTGCAGGAAACTAGCAGAGAAGGATAGCAACAGTTTATTCATTGGACAATGTCATGGTATGATAATTTACTAAGTACGTATCCTAAGGTATATAAAAAACACCAATTGCTGATAACGGCAGAATGCGCCTTCTCCAACTAACACTGTTAGTTGCAAGTGTTACAATCCGGCAATAAAGAACAAAGAACCTTGATTTCGACTCAGTCTGGTGTTTGACTCACTCATTCATGAACAAAGCAGACCTAACAGGGGGGGGCGGGTTTATTTATCTATGTTATTATTTGTCTTTCGGGCGGATCCGTGGAGAGGGAGGAACCTGCGGAAGCAGCGACAGTAAAATGTTTTCAAAGAATGTAACTGAAAATAAAAGTAAAATGATTTAAGGTTTTATAAATTCAGGCAAGTGATGTTTGTTCAGTGTAAATACAGAATAGTATTGTCTTTTGTCTTTTAAACTGTTTATTCTCAGTGCAGATATATTAGTTAGTCATTGTAAGAGAAAATTAAAATATCCAGTATCTATCAATCCCCAGAGATGCCAGATACCAGGGGTTTTATTGTACAACATAACAGGCATACTGAACATAACAGGCATACTGGATCATCCCTCAAAAATGAAGGAACAGCATTCTGGATAGCAATTAGGTCTGGGACACACAGAAACTTAATATAAATAGCAGGAGCACAGCATCTCTCAAATAAAAGACACCTCACAACCCACACATTCTGTGAGGCACACCCTGCCCCATCTGTGCTAGAATCTGAAAGTCCCATTTCAGAATCAGTCATCCTTGACCTGAAGGGACTGTCCAAGAAGATGCAGATGGCATTTCTTACCTGATTTTCAGTTGCTTCTGGCTCAAGCTGATTTTCTCTTGGCGGCTCTTGATCTCCATAAAAGCAAAGCAGATCCAAAAGGGTATTTGTGGTTTCGAGAGACACAGAAGTCCCTGAATGAGAGAGTACAAATACAAAATGTGTTGTTATTAACATGTCTCAGGCACTTAAAACATCTTCAAAAGATTTCCTACAACTTTAAATGCAACATATTTCAGACAGTAAAGATATTTAATATCTAAACATTCTTTATTGTTTAGATAATAATTATATAGCTTTTATATAATACCATACAGAATATGTCACATACAAGTTATAAGATCATTCTTATAGAATTATCAAAAAAAAGTTAAAAATCCTCACAAGAATTTCATCTCACATTCCAAAACTGAGATATACGTTGTGATTATCTAAATAATCAAACTCTTCTAGCTGTAAAAAAAAACAAAAAAAAAGAAAAAGAAAAAAAAAGAAAAAAAAGAAAAAACAAATAGGGAATTCACAGATCTAGACAGAGATGGGAATCAGATTTAAATGTTAGTAATGGAGAGAAAAGTTGGTTGGTGTTATGCTAGTGTGACAAATACAATAAATGTTAGTTATAGACTGGTTCAATATAACTTTATACATCAATTACTGGTACATCTTACTCCACAAAAATTAAGTAGACTGAAATCAGATTTATCAGATAAATATTTTGAGTGTAATCAATAGATAGGTACCTTTTTACATTCCACATGGTCATGTCCAAAATTGAGACCATTTTGGACAGATTTTGGAGCATTTTTAGAACAGGTTACAGGAGTTGAATTTTCTCAAGATCCAATGCTCTTTTTATTAGACAATATTTCAGGGATAAGACCAAATTTGAAATTAAATTTGTATCAAAAAGGAATTTGTGAAAATTGAATTAGCAGTCGCAAGAAAATGTATAACAGTGACAGGAAATCAGATCCCCATGTGGGAATGGATAGATGGCATGCTCTTATACACCTCTTGAGATTACATCTAATTTAAGGAACAAATATGATATCTTTTAAAAAATATGGTGCTCATATTTACATATTATAGGCATTAATTTATAAAAGGTACCCCTGAACTTCATGGAACCTTTTCAACTCCTTAGGATACGTATATGATTAATATTGTAAAGGTTGATTGAATGTACTGATATTTTAGTAACCAGGTGTGTTTTCTTTCTTTTTATTTTCTTTTCTAGCTTTCTTTTTTTTCTTTCTGGTCTTGGGGTTATTATTTGGGGTGGGGGGGGGAAGATGGGATTTAGGGGTAAATAAATAGCATGTATTATGATTTGAGATGCAGGATTAATATTTTCTGTACTTGGACATTAATACATGTCTGGAAATTTAAATAAAATATTCAAAAAAAGGAAGAAAATTTAAAAAAAACCATACTAATCTAACCTCTCCCAATTAACACGATCACCAGGAAATAAAATTATGAAGAATCAAGCATCAGCTCGAACTTAAAGTCAAAGAAAAAGCAGAACTGCCATTCAGACTCAATGCATAATGATCAACAACTTTCTCCATCTAGGAAGCTCTGCTAAACACCATTTTTAGGTGAAAGTCTACAAAACCATGGTCAAAAAGCCTGGATTTTTCTCTTCTTTTACATATCCTGTATATTCTGTTTTATTCTCTACTACAAGATCTGTTTTCAAATGAACAACACTCTGCAGTTCTGTTTAATTTTGCAAAAATTGCCTTTCTCATTTATTGCTGGTACACATGACAAACAATTCAATTTAACCCATGTTGTTTTGAAGTAAAAATACAAAATCCTGGAGAAGTTCATCAAAGTATGAGAAAATGCCGGCAAGTGTCCGAATTTTGTGACTCACTTTTGTTTGAAGACACATTAGAACGGATGGAAACTGAAGATTACCTGCTTGCACAAGTTGGTCATAGAGATCAACAGAATCCCTCACTCTTCTGAGCCGTACACGTTCTTTTAAGGCCTCCTCAGTCACTTCATTTATCAGGGGCTCCAACTGTTGAGGCATCAAGCACTATAAAAGAAAACATTTTCTTCATTTGTTACGAGTGGAAACTTACATTTCACTAGTGCTTTTCGTGTTTAGAAACAAGATTCTTTATCCTGGCTAGCCTCAATCTTCAGCAAAAAACAGATCACCTCATTGTAATCACACTTGATTTTGGAAGCTGCCTGTGTAGAAACTGGTTACTGCGTTTCTTCTTCTTTGGCTTGGCTTCGCGGACGAAGATTTATGGAGGGGGTAAAAAGTCCACGTCAGCTGCAGGCTCGTTTGTGGCTGACAAGTCCGATGCGGGACAGGCAGACACGATTGCAGCGGTTGCAAGGGAAAATTGGTTGGTTGGGGTTGGGTGTTGGGTTTTTCCTCCTTTGCCTTTTGTTCGTGAGGTGGGCTCTGCGGTCTTCTTCAAAGGAAGTTGCTGCCCGCCAAACTGTGAGGCGCCAAGATGCACGGTTTGAGGCGTTATCAGCCCACTGGCGGTGGTCAATGTGGCAGGCACCAAGAGATTTCTTTAGGCAGTCCTTGTACCTTTTCTTTGGTGCACCTCTGTCACGGTGGCCAGTGGAGAGCTCGCCATATAACACGATCTTGGGAAGGCGATGGTCCTCCATTCTGGAGACGTGACCCATCCAGCGCAGCTGGATCTTCAGCAGCGTGGACTCGATGCTATCGACCTCTGCCATCTCGAGTACTTCGACGTTAGGGGTGTAAGTGCTCCAATGGATGTTGAGGATGGAGCGGAGACAACGCTGGTGGAAGCGTTCTAGGAGCCGTAGGTGGTGCCGGTAGATGACCCATGATTCGGAGCCGAACAGGAGTGTGGGTATGACAACGGCTCTGTATACGCTTATCTTTGTGAGGTTTTTCAGTTGGTTGTTTTTCCAGACTCTTTTGTGTAGTCTTCCAAAGGCGCTATTTGCCTTGGCGAGTCTGTTGTCTATCTCATTGTCGATCCTTGCATCTGATGAAATGGTGCAGCCGAGATAGGTAAACTGGTTGACCGTTTTGAGTTTTGTGTGCCCGATGGAGATGTGGGGGGGCTGGTAGTCATGGTGGGGAGCCGGCTGATGGAGGACCTCAGTTTTCTTCAGGCTGACTTCCAGGCCAAACATTTTGGCAGTTTCCGCAAAGCAGGACGTCAAGCGCTGAAGAGCTGGCTCTGAATGGGCAACTAAAGCGGCATCATCTGCAAAGAGTAGTTCACGGACAAGTTTCTCTTGTGTCTTGGTGTGAGCTTACAGGCGCCTCAGATTGAAGAGACTGCCATCCGTGCGGTACCGTGCGTTTACTACAACTGTAATTATACATCTGAAATTTCTGGCTATAAAAACATCACAATGCTCTCAAAGGGGCATGAAAAATATAATTGATGGAAAATACAAAATACTAGTAAAGCTACTGGTGATAAAGGAGAGCACAGAGAAGGAAATACCAGAGATTAATACTGCAAGTTTTTCCGCCAATTTAAAGAAAGGCCATGCAAATGAATTGCAAGAAATGTTCATGTCCTCTAAACCACTGTCCACAAAACAAACCAAGATTCCCATCCATGAATCCCATGAGTACTGAAATGTTATAGCACAATTTAAATAGTTTACATTGTAAATAATTATATAACATTATATTTCCCAAAGGGAAGCAACTTACTGGTATAGAAGGTTCAGCAATATTCTTTTGGAAAAGCTTGGGATAATTGTTAACGATGTACCTGGCTGCATTACACCCAGACTCCTGCGATAGGGAGTAAAGACGCTGAAAGAGCAAGATATTTACAGTGAGAGCTATAGAACATGATCAACTTCATCCAAGAACAGTTTCAGAAGTTAATGACATGATTAAAAATACTTCCCATTTCCTAATTGGACTTCCCAATCTGGATTTTGATCTTATGGAGCAATATGGTAGTAATGAGTTGCTATCAAATTCAGTGTAACTGCAATGTACATTGCTGTTGTAAAGCCTCAGAACTTGGACCAATCTTTGCCATTCATCCGACATAAAGGTCAAAAGCAAATATAGGCTTTTTCACACCAAGGACGAGCGGTGACCCCACTTGGACCTGGTGAAATTCCTGGGAATGAAGGACCTCCTGGGCCTTTCACACCGTGGTCCAAATTCCTGGGAATTTGCACTCTCTGGCAATTTAGGGGGGTCCCGCCCCCAAATGATCTTGTGTTACACACTCACAGGAGTAAGAGCAAGTTCCCTCCCCGCTCCCTCCTCAGCTGTCTATTAGTCAGTTGCCTGTCCGCCCCACCCTCTGCGCTTCAGGACCGCTTCAGCACGTTGAAACCACGGTACAATGCAGGATGAATGGCCAACTTCATTTCCCATAATCCCTCATGCAGCTGGAACCTCTCTGGGAAAAACAAATCGGTTCCAGCTGCGCGAGGGATTATGGCTAACGAGGATGGCTATTCATCCTGCATTATGCTGCCGTCGTAATGTGTCAAAGTGGCCCACTGTTGTTAGTAGGTGCGAATCTTTTAATTTTAATCGTCTATGTGATGCAGCACGCAAGCGCTGACGTCATGAGGCTTCTTCCCCCGCTTGGTCATTTGGCTTTTCACATCGCAAGGAGAGGGTAGTCCGGGAAAATTACTCAGGTTCATAGGTAGGGCCGCGGACCAGTTTAAAATTCCTGGGCTGATTTTTTCACTCCTCAGTTTCAAGGTGGGGGGGGGGGTTCCCGGGTGTGAAAAGGCCTACTGGTAGATTTTCTAATAAGCATCTTGCTGGGAAATGCTCTCATCTTCAGAGCTCAATGAATGAGATTTTTATTAAAAGTTCATAACCTGAATTGCAACTTTATTTCATCTATACTTTAAGTGCTCCTTCCAACTTTCTACCATCTCCATATACAGAAACCCAGCATTTTATTTTGCTATTAAATGGCCACAAAAACACCAGATTGAATGGTAGTGAAAACGACGAGGGAAAAATAGACTTTCACAAAGTCACAGGCAATAACTGATTTCATAAAGTGGGCCCACAACAAGACACGACGTATTACTAAATTCCTCTTTGTTGCTGGGTTCTGTGACATGTAAAATGACTCAAATGGAACATACAAACTGGCAGAGCAAGTTTGCCAAGGTGGAGGACTTACAAACTCAGGTGATGTCCTGGGTAGAAGGTATGGATCATCTTGGAATCTGTAATGTGCAGCTGTTGGGTCCTATGACAAAGCAAATAAACACTGAATATTTTACAGCATGACAAGAAAACTTCCCCTTCCTTTAGTAAATTCAAGATGGAAAAAAAATACTCACTCTGTTCACTGTAGCTGAAAGAGCTTGGAGGACAGCGAGCTTGTCCCTAATGAACAAAAGAAATGATATACTGAACAATTATTAAATTTACATTTGCAATTTCATGACTTACCTCGCTACAAAGAAATCAAAGTACCAAAATGATCCACTGAAGCATTAATAAATACAGCACAGAAACAGGCCCATGACCCTGTATTGTAGTGGGAGGAAAATGGAGCACGGGGTGAAAGTACAAACTCCTTACAGTCACTGTCAGACTCAAACCCCTGGTCATTGGCGCTGTAACAGTGTTGCGCTAACTGCTACGCTAATCATGAAAAGCCTCCTCCTTCCATTTCAGGAAAAAGCCTAATGACCAGCGCCTCTAGTCCAAGACAAGCTCTTTTTTCCCCAACAGACATCAAGGTCTTGAACCTCCCCTCACTACGCTAATCAAAACTCTAGCATCACCATTATAAAAAATCTACTTTTTTTTTGCAGTACTCTGTCAATATTTATTATCTATCCATTATCTTTATTATATTTCTGTATTGCAATAGTTTAATGTACAATATTGCAGTTTGTTTTTCTTTTTTTTTTGCAAAGTCCTGTACCTGTTTGGCTACAGGAAGTAAGAATTTCTGTGCATTTGTAGTTATGTATAGAACAATAAATACATTATCATTAATATTTAGTTAAATGGGAAAGAATGCAGATGCAGTGATTGTAGGCAATACACAAAACTATTGGAGAAACTCAGCAGGTCACACACAACAGCATCTTTAAAAATTCAAGGGTAAACTAGTATTTCATGCCTGAGCCCTTTGTCAAGGGATGAACAAAACGCAGACAGGCACTTGAGTAAGAAAGTAGGGCGAGGAGAGGAGGGAGGAAGGGGCAGAGGAGAGTACAGGCTATCAGGCAAGAGGTCATAGGTGAATTTGGGAGGAAGGAAAGAAAAAAGCTGAGAAGTGATTGTGGAAGGAGGGAGCTCCCTGGATGGAAAATTGGAGGAAAGGAGGCAGAGGGATTGGAATAAAGAGTCTCAGGGGAAGGGTTTAATAAAAACGAGAGAGAGGTCATTGCTAATGCCATCTAGTTGGATAGTACCCAGATGAAATATTAAGATGTTGTTCCTTCAATTGTAGTTAGCACCATGCTATCACAGTGTCAGTAATCCGGATTCAAATCCAGCACTGA
Source organism: Narcine bancroftii (assembly GCF_036971445.1). Taxonomy (NCBI): domain Eukaryota; kingdom Metazoa; phylum Chordata; class Chondrichthyes; order Torpediniformes; family Narcinidae; genus Narcine; species Narcine bancroftii. Next base: position 27,336,517 of record NC_091471.1, read on the forward strand.
CTGCAAGGAGTTTGTATGTTCTCCCCATAAGGACCTTGCCTGAGTTTCCTCCAGGTGCTCCGGTTTCCTTCCACCCTTCAAAAGGTCCAGGGTTGCAGGTTAATTTGACTGCAATAGGGCATCATGGGTTTAAATGGCTGGAATCGGATTCTATTATGTTGTAAATAAAATTTAAAAATTAAATTTGCAGGATAGCCTCGGTTTGGCAGCTCACGTATCCATGGACAGACTTACAGGTGCGGGAATGGTGTATGGAATTAAAATGTTGGTCACTGGGAGGTCTCTATTATTACAGCAGAAAGAAGGTGCTCAATTAGACAATTTCCCATTCTGTATCCAGTCTTTCAATGTAGAGGAGGCCATAACAGCAGGACCGGATGCAGTAGATGACCCCTCCATTTTCACAAAAGTGTTGCTTTACTTGGAAGGTTTGTTTACGGCCCTGAATGGCAGTGTGGGTGCCGGTCAAGGCTCTGAGGGGGCAATTATTGAGAGTTAATGAGTGGACAAGTGAGTCCCAGAGGGAGCAGTCCCTGTGGAAAGCAAAGAAGACATATCTAGTGGTGGGATCACATTGTAGGTGGCAGGATCACATTGTAGGTGGCAGAAATTGTGGAGAATAATATGTTGGATGCAGAGGCCTGTGGGCTGGTAGGTGAGGACTAGGAGAATCCTGTCATCCTGGTTGTGGCTTGGGGTGGCAGGGTCCAAGGCAGATAGAGATGCTAAGTGATGGCCATAGAGAGGAAGTCACTTTTTTAAAAAAGAACCCTTCAGATGTTCTGGAATGGAAGACCTCATCCTGGGAACAGATGAGACAGAGGCAGAAGAATTGAGAGAAAGGAATAGAATCCTTACAGGGGACAGGATGCTGTTACAGGATATGTTAGAATAGTTATGGGTAAAATAGTTCTTTATGAGAGATAGATTGTGGGAGTTTAGTTTAGATTACACTTCACAAAAGAAATCTCATTTAAAATGAAAGAACTTTATGTAGAGACAATGGAACTGGTTTGGAAAGAACTTCACAAGGAGGTGAAAATGGAAAAATGACCAGGCAGAGACAGATAAGATCTTTCAAAGATTGGGTTTGGAGCCCTGTAAGAAGTCATATGGTTTTTATAAGCAGAGAGAGGAAAAACAGACAGGTGATTTCTCTTTTGAGAGAGAGGTCAGTTCAACAGCAGCAGATGAGACTGCAAAATGGCAAGCTGGCAGGCTTGTTGAAAATTCCCATTTTGAAGATAGGTGGTGAGTTCTGAGTTCAGCCTGTTAAAAACCCTTGTGGTCCTTACAAGAGGAAATGGCTGTCTAGAGTGTTCCTCCTGAAATAAGGGAAACAAGAGGAACTCTGTGGTGACCTGCCAGAAGGGGTTATCATTTGGAAAACCCATGATGGGCTAAGTTTCTTCAGCAAGACACTGAAGTAACTAACTGATTGGAGGAAATCAGTTTGTGTGTCCAACAAGCAACAAATTTCTCTCTGAAAACAACAAGAACCTTCCTAGCGGTAACCATTCAACTTTAAGCACCAGAGCCTGGTGGAAATTATAAATGTTGAATTCTGTGCACAGTATGAGAATTGCCTGATACCTGTGAACTTGGAGAAGTGAAAAGTGAATGAATGGACAGTGAAACGGAGAACTTTCCTGAAAATATATACATGGCATACACGTGCACTTAGAATTAGAAGGGGGTTAAGTTAGGTTAAATTAAGTTAATAGTAATAAGTTTAAGATTGATCTTGTTATTATGTTTAAAGAAAATTAAAGGCAACTTTTGTTTAAGTCACAATTATCTTGGAGAATTTCTATTGCTGCTGGGTTTTGGAGTCCTCTGGGCTCATAATAATGAGAATAGGTGTAGTCGAGTTAACTCTGATAGTTGGTAGGTTTGTACAAAATATCTGCCTCACATGATGGAAAGATATAGAAAATGATAACAATGTGGCCAGAGATGCACCAAGTGAATTTGAAGTTGGGGTGAAAGTTAGCAGCAAAGTGGATAAAGCTGACGAGCTCATAGGTGCAGGAGGCAGCACCAAAGTAGTTGTCAACATAACAAAGGAAGAGTTGGAGTCTTCAAATGGAACATTTATTCCATTTCACCCCATGCACTTGCAGATTTCATATTAAAATTACTTAAATATTTTAATGTGATAAAATATTATGCAAATCTGTATGTGTTCCAAAGACATACAAGGTTAGTCAGTTAATTGGTCACATGGGTGTATTTTGGGCAGTACATGCTTGTTGCCCATGAGAGCCTGTTAAAAATTCAAAAACATTCTTAAGTCATCAGGTCAAATTGCTTGCCATTACAGATGTTCTTGAAATCACCCAAAATTTGCCATTTAATTTTGAGGCCCAAGACCCATGCCCCATCATAAAGTAGAACAAAATTTAGGTGAACACTGAGGGGAGAAATTTAGAATAATCACTGGCAAACACCAAATAACCATATCAATGTGGGGGAGGAGGATCAGGAGTTGGGCATTTAACTGCTCCTCCATTCAATCAGGTCATGTTTGATCTTCAAGTGAAACATCAAAAACTGCAGATGTGATTGAAGTCAAAGCAAAGAAATACTGGAGCAACTCAGCAGGTACTGCAGAGTTTATAGGAGGTAAAGATGGATTACCAACATTTCAGCAATATATCTTTATCTCCTATGGACGCTGGGAGACTGGGTGAGTTCCTCCAACATCTCTATGTTTGATCTTTAATCTCATTAATCTCAACTTCACCATCTTGGCTGATCCTTCCATTTCATTTATATCTGTAGCACCTATAAAGTTATCGAGTTGTCTTGAATGAACTACAGATCATAATATTCCAAAGATTCACAACCCTGCAAGACATTACATTCCATCACAGCCTAAAACGATCAATCTTTTCTTTAAAGAATAAAACCCTGGCTCCATTCTCCCCAATACAGGCAACAGTCACCAGCCACCATCTTGAGAAGTAATTTTTACATGGTTCAGTGATATTTCAATGAAGTTATCACTTCCTAGTCTACAATAATGCAATAAATGAAAACACTCACCACGTTTTCTTTCTTGGAATGACAACTTCTGCATAATCTTAAAAGCACAAACAATGAATGAATGCTCCAATGAGATGTGACATTACGTAACATGTTGAAATATAATTTCAAATAAGCACCCACATCAACACACCACTGGAATCAATCAAAATTAGTTACCTGTCTGCTTTGCTGTAGCACAGTGGCAGAGAAAAGGACTTGCAGAATAATACCTGTCAAATAATTATGAGTAAAATTACACTCGAATGTGGAAATAGGTTGTTAACATGAAATGAAAGATGTGCCCGCAGCTGGCATGTTGCCATCAAAGCCCTGGGAATCCTCCTTTCTGCAAAGTACTTCAGAGAAACTGCACTCAAGCATATCATTGTGGACTGAGCAATGCATAATTAGCCAGATTTAATTTCTTGCCAAGTATTTCAATAACTCCCAAAAATTTAGCATTGAACGCATGGAAAAAAGAAATCAAGAAAGTAGGATCAGACCATTTGAGCATTTAGTATGAGGATGGCAGGTCTTTCAAATTCACCACCTTATTCCTGCTTTCTTTGTAAATCCCTTAATTGCTTTAGCCATTAACATGGGATCTAATTCCTTGCATATATTTAACAACTTAGCTCAACTCTCTTCTGTGCTGGAGAATTGCACTGGTTCTCCACTCCTTGGGTGGAAAGATTTCTCCTCATCTCGATTATAAACCAGTATTTCTTAAACTGAGGTCTGTGGGTTTGCTATGATGGCCTGTAGCAAAGACAAATGTGTAAAACATTGCTGTAAAATTTACGATAAACCACCCCCCAACAATTCCTCACTCCAACTCTTGTCTTTGATAAATAACGAAATCTTAAAGTGTTAAGGTTTTAGATCTTCTGGAATGACTTCAGATTCGGGAAATTATATTTCAACATGTTACGTAATGTCACATCTCATCGGAGCATTCATCTGGGCTGTAATGGGCAGCTGTTGAAGTTGTTTTTCGTTGATGGCAGCTGCCTCCGCTGTCCATTTAATAATTTCTTCTCGTTGTTCTGTCTCAGGTAGCGGAATCTGTGATAAGGCACCTGCATGGCTGTTGAGTTTTCCTGGATTATGTTTTATATCATAGTTATATGCTGCTAGTAGCATGGCCCATCTTTGAATTCTGGTCACAGCTAATACTGGTATACCTTTGTGTGGCCCCAGGAATAAACTAAAGAGGTTTGTTGTCTGTGATTAGGGTGAATTTTTTTTTCTTTAAATATATTAGGGAAATATATTAGTACCGCTCTTCGTCCCACTGGTGAAGCATCCATGAAGAGTGTAACTTTTTTACTAGGGTCGTAGTGGATCAGCACCTTATTTGTCGACGTTAGTATTTCCTTTCGTTGATTGACTGTTTTTAGTTTCTGTGTTCCAATATCATCTTTGATTTTTCTTAAGTAATTGGTTCAGCGGGCTGCATAACGTAGACATATTAAGGATAGGTTTTCTGTAGTGATTAACAAGTCCTAGGAAGGACTATAATTCCGATTTTTTGGTTGGCTTCTGTTCCTGCTGGATTCATTTGCACCCCCTTGTTGTTTGTAAACCCAAGATATGTTACTGAAGGGCACATGCAGATACATTTGTCCTTTTGTAATCGTATATTAGCCTGGTTAAAACCTTTTCAAGGTTTTGAAAGTGTTCACTGTCGTTTCGGCCCGTGATGATGATGTCATCGAGGCAACATCCAACTGAGAGTCCATGTAGTAATTTGTCCATCGTTGCTTGAAAAATCCCAGGTGCTGCTGATATTCCGTAAGGCCCGTGTACAGGTGAATAGTCCCAGATGGGGATTGATTGTCACATATTCCCTTGATTTTTTTTTTTGTCCATTTCTATCTGATATGCTTGTGACAAATCTAGTTTTGTGAATTTTTGCCCTCTGTTTAGTGCTTGGAACAATTCTTCTGCCTTGGGCATGGGGTATTTAAGTGATGGATTGATGGTGATTTTGCAATTGCCGCAATTGCAAATTTCAGTTTGCTTTTCATACGGGTAAGATAGGCGCTGCCCAGTCGCTGTATTGTATTGGTTCTAGCATGCCTTCATATTTTAGTTCGTTTAATTCAGTCTCAATTTTCCCTTTCATAGCAAATGGGACTGGCTTTAAAGAATTTTGGTTCTGTATTGTCTTTTAATTGCAATTTGGCTTGAACACATTTGATTTTCCCCAATTCTTGTTGGAAAACCACTGCGTGGTTGTTGAGGATTTGGTCGAGTTCTGGCTGGGAAGTGTCCGTGTGGTTTACATTTAGTATTGAACCGATTACCAGCCAGTCTAGGGGAATGTGTTGTAGCCAGTTTCTTCTGAAAAATGCTGGTCCCTCGGTATCTCTGATGTAGAGAGAGTGTTTTTCATTGTTGTTTGTATTGTATTTGGACCATACATTTTCCAAACACTTTGATTCTATCTCCTGTAACAGATCTTAAGAGTTATTTCAGTTGTTTTTACCAGGAGGCCTGGTAGCAACCATTCCTTTACATGTAACGGCATTAGGGACACCTCTGCCCCTGTGTCCAACCCCAGCTTCAGGGGAGTATCCATTTATTTTTAGCTCACATACAAATTTTTATCTGCCATTTCAGAGCTGCAGGCAGTTCTGTATGCAACCTGTAATGCAACGTCTTGATCCATTCCTAACAATTTTTGCCTTGCTTGGCATTTTGCCAGCCCCATCACTAATCTGTCTCGCAGTGTTTGATTTAGAAGCTGCTCGAAATGACAGTGCTCCACCAGTTTGTGCAACGATGCCAGGTATTCACTTACTGTTTCTCCTGGTCCTTGTCTCCTTTCATAGAATTGTTGCCTTTCTGCCATAACTGGTGGTTTGGGGCTTAAATGGTTCCTTAGAGCTGTGCATTATTCAATGAATGCCTTCGTCCCTAGATCCTCCGGGGACAGCAAGGTCTTAAGGTCGAATGTTTTGCTGCCCATTAAACTGAGGAAGAGAGCACGTTTGCAGTTTACAGGACCTTCCACAATATTGTGAGCTACGCAGTAGTGGTTAAACCATTCTACGTATTTATCCCAACTTTCTTCTACTTCGTTGAATTACCTGAGCTTTCTCTCTGCCATCTTGGTGCACTTTCACCTTGATCTTTGGTGGAAATTTGTTGGGGTTGTTTGGTAGTTGTTTCATACCTTTCTTCTGTTATTTGGAAGAGTGTTTGATGACATATCAAATTTTCTCAAACTCCTCACGAACTGCTGGCTATTTAGCTCTCTTCATGATTGCATGAACATGGTGGCCCCAGCATAGATCTTCAGAGATATTGACACCCAGGAATTTGAAGTTCTTGACCCTCTTCACTGATTCCTTGAGGAGGACTGGTTTGTGTTCTCCTGGTTTCTCCTTCCAGAAATCCTCAGTTTTGCTGATCTATCTCACTCCCGTACACTTCCTCATTGCAGTCTGTGCTTCTGCTGAGAACCGTGGTGTTATTGGCAAACTTGTAGAATGCATTTGAATGTGACTAACACAGGGTTTAGAGCAGTGGCTCTCAACCTTTTTCTTTCCACTCACATACCACTAAGTATTCTAAGTATGTATGTGGAAAGAAAAAGTTTGAAAACCACTGTTTTAAACATACCTCATTGACTCGTCATGTGCACAGTTTCACAACTCCAAAGGAAATGGGCCAAGGACAATTTTTCTCAAGCAAAATATTTCAGTAACAATTGGGTCTAGAGGAGTGATTCTCAACCTTCCCTTCCCACTCACATAACACCTTAAGCAACCCTTACTAATCACAGAGCACTGATGGCATAGGGATTAAAGTGGAAAAAGGTTGAGAACCATTAGTGTACTGAGGAGTGGGCTAAACATGCATCCTTGAGGAGTACTTGCATTGATCATCAGTGAGGAGGAGAAATTGTTAATGAACTGCACGGACTGTGGTCTTCTGATGAGGAAGTCAAGGATCCTATTGCAGAGGGAAGTGCAGAGGTCCATTTTTGAAGCTTGCTGACCAGTACGGAGGGGATGATGGAGATTTAAGCAATGAAAATCAGCCTGATGTATGTGTTGCTGTAGTCTAGGTCAGTGGTTCTTAACCTTTCCCTAGGATGCCAATAGTTGCTCAGCGGTTGTAAGGGATCACTTAAGGTGGTATGTGAGTGGAAAAAAAGGTTGAGAACTATTGGTCTAGGTGATCCAGGGTTGAGTGAAGAGTCAGTGACAGCAGGGAAATAGCAATGGGTCAAGATCTTTACTCAGGTACGAGTTAATTCTGGCCATGATCAACCTCTCAAAGCATTTCATTGCAGTACATGTGAGTCCTACTGGACAATATTCATTGCGCCAACTCATTCTGCTCTTCTTGGGCTTTGGGATAATTGATGCCCATTTGATGCAATTGGGAACATCCAACTCCAGCAGTGAGAGATTGAAAATGTTTGTGAACAGCCAGCTAGCTGGTTAGCACAGATTTTGAGTACCTTGCCAGGTATGGAATCAGGGCCTGATGCCTTGCGAGGGTTCATCCTCTTGAAAGATGTTCTGACGCTGGCCTCTGATATTACAGGGCTGGCAGTTTCTAGACGGATTCTTATTGGTACAGTTGAATTTTCTTATAGAAAATTTCAAGGAAATTACCAGGAAAGTTAATGAAGACTGTGCATGTGATCTACATGGAATTTAGTAAGGCCTTTGACAAGATGCCACACGCGAGTTTGGTCAGGTTCATTCATTTGGTGTACATGGTGAGGCAGTAAATTGGATTAGATATTGGCTTATGGGAGAAGCCAAAGAGTGGTAGGGGATGATTGCCTCTCTGACCGGAAGCTTGCCACTAGATGTGTGCCTCAAAGATCTGGATGATAACATGGCAAATTGGGTCAGCAAGTTTGCAGATGACACAAATGATGAGAGGTGTTGTGAAGAGCAAGGAAGCCTTTAAAAGCCAGCAGAGGGAATCTTGACCAGCTGGGAAAATGTGTGGCAAAACGGGAGATGGAATCTAATGCAGGTGTTGCTCTTTGGAAGGAACAACAAAGCTAGGACTTAAACAGTGATTGGTAGGGCACCGAGAAGTGCAGTAGAAGAGGAATTTGGGAATACAGATACATAATTCACTCAAAGTTGTGTTACAGGTACATAGGGTCGTAAAGAAAGCTTTTGGCCAATTAGCCTTCATAAATCAAAGTATTGAGCATAGGAGTTACGATGATATGGTGAAGTTGTACAAGACATTAGTGAGGCCAAATTTTGGAGTAGTGCTGTTTTGGTCACCGAACTACAGGAAGGATACCAATAAGATTGAAGAGTGCAGAGGAGATTTCAAAGACGTTACCAGGACTTAAACAACCGAGGAACAGGGAAAGATTAAACATGTTCAGACTTTATTCCTGAAGCATGGAAGAATGATAGAGGAATACAGGATTCTAATGGGTATAGATATACCAAGTGCAGCAGACTTTTTCCACTGAGGTTAGGAGAGATAAAACTAGAAAACATGGGACAAGGGTGAAAGGGGAAAAGTTTAATGGAATATCTTCAAGCAGAGTGGTAGGAGTGTGGAACAAGCTGCTGTTGAATTAGTAAATGCAGGCTCAATTTTGACATTAATAAAATTTGGACAGTACATGGATGGGAAGGATATGGTTCAAGTGCAGGTCAATGGGACAAAGCAGAATAATGGTTTGGCACAGGCTAAAAAAAACCCCTTCTGTAAGGGTATTATGGAATGGGCTGCCTGAGGTGGATGAGACTGAACTATTACAATGTTTAAGAAAAAATTGTACTGAAAAACAAATCAGAAGGTTTAGAGGAATATGGACCTAACACAAGGCAGGAGGTACTAGTGTCAGTGGGATAGTTGGCATGGGCAAGTTGGGCCAAAGGGGCCTATCTCAACAGTGTAGGTCCAACTTTGTGTCATCTGCAAAACTGGATTTATTGCATTATCTAAATCATTAATACATATTGAAAATAGCTGGGGTTTTTGTGACAATCTCTGCAATTACACCTGACATTCAGTGAAAATAAACCGACTTGTTTGGTCACTATTTATGACACTACCTTTCTATAATTCCCATAGGCTTTCATTTTTATGCCACTATCTCATGTTGATCCTTATGAAAAGCCTTCTGAATGTCCAAGTACAACATCCGTTTGATGCTTGTTCGTCCAGTTTACTAGCAAATTTGTAAAGTACAATTCAGATTATGACTAATTTTGTTGCTGTTTTCCTAACACTTCCTATTTCCTCTGTCATAAACTGTAGCATTTTTCTCACAGCTGATTACAGATGGGACCAGTCCTTCATTCGATATTAGCTACCAGACAACCTGTATAAACACTCCAGTCACCAAGGCATTGAAGGCCAAGGACCAAGAGCAGCCAAACAGGATTCCTGATGGACCGTGGCCAAAGGTCAATCTGCTGTGCTGGCTTACTAACACACGTCTCCAGAATGGAGGACCATCGCCTTCCCAAGATCGTGTTCTACGGCGAGCTCTCCACTGGCCGCCGAGAGAGGAGGCGCACCCAAGAAGAGGTACAGGGACTGCCTAAAGAAAGCTCTTGGTGCCTGCCCCATTGACCCCCGCCAGTGGGCTGATCTCGCCTCCAACCATGCATCTTGGCGCCTCACAGTTCGGCGGGGCAGCAACCTCCTTGGAAGAAGGCCGCAGAGCCCACCTCACTGACAAAAGACAAAGGAGGAAAAACCCCAACCCACCAATTTTCCCCTGCAACCGTGTCTGCCTGTCCCGCATCGGGACTTGTCAGCCACAAACGAGCCCGCAGCAGACGTGGACTTACCACCTGCATAAATCTTCGTCAAGCGAAAGAAAGGAAGAAATTGCATCAAAAGCTGAGCTGTACTTTTACCAGATGGACTGAGATATTGTGCCTTCCTCTGGTAGAACAGACCTCGGAATGCCATTGCGGACAGAGCTCAGACGGTCTGCGCCTCCAGGCGAATGCAGGCATCTGAGAAAGTTTGCTTCACCAGGAAGGGTTGTTTAGGCCCCTGGATGGCAGAATCGCTGCTTCTGTGGGGGTTGCAGAGGGAGGCGCCAGGGATCACGGAGAGGTCGAGGGATGAGCGGAAGGAGCCATCCCTACAGGAAGCGGCCGATGTTGCTCCCTCCCTTCCCCCCCCCTCCCTCCCCCCCTTCCCCCTCCCCCCCTCCACCCCTCCCCCCCTTCCCCCCCCTCCTCCCCCCCTTACCCCCCCCCTCCCCCCTTCCCCCCCCCTCCCCCCCTTCCCCCCCCTTCCCCCCCTTCCCCCCCCTTCCCCCTCCCCTCCCCCCCTCCCCTCCCCTCCCCCCCTCCCTCCCTTCCCCCCCCCTCCCCTCCCCCCTCTCCCCTCCCTTCCCCCCCCTCCCCTCCCCCCCCTCAAACTGAACGCCCGGCCCCCGACTATCCGAAATAAACGACCCCCTCAAGACGGAGACGGCACGAGCCACCCCTCACCGGCGCAGACTGCCACCTCTCGCTCCAGCGCGGGGCCGCCCCGCGCTTCCCCGCCAACCGCCGACACGGCGGACACAGGACGCCGCCATCTTGCCTCCTCGCGCACAGCCTCATGGGAAGGATCCGCACCGACCAACGCTCAGACCGAGGGAGAGGCTGACGATTAAGTCAAAAAGCAAAGTTTAATCTTGCCATGATTCAAATTAGACGGAGACGCCCATTGAAAGATCATCATGTTCTTCCTCCCAGTGAATGTTCATTTGTTAAATGTTACTCTGCTTTATCTATTCAATATGATCTCTTCTGCTGCCCCCCCCCCATTTCCCCAGTTGCTCGGACCCACCCACGTGAACTCGGCCGCTGAAGGGAAGATGTTGATTCGATTTTAATTCTAAATCCCTCACGGACCGAACAGCAAAATGCTTATTAGCAAAGAGATTCCATGGAGCGCTTGGAAAGCGTATCTTTTAATATTTATTCCGTGGAGGAAATCAGGTGAGAACCGGGGTCGGGGTCGGGGTGGGGGTTGGGGTGTGGGGGGGGGTAACCTGGCCTTTGCTGCGCATGACCTCACACTA